>NC_143570.1:80913750-81617500 GCF_054136105.1 Typopeltis vanoorti
TCCTGGAATCATGGTTATGAAATCCAAGGATACCGTTGCGGTTTAGGGCCCTTAAGGAAATGTAGAAGAAGAATATTTATATATATAAATCATATAAATATTGCCTCGTGTGACGTCTGCAAATGAGGTTAATAGCTGTATATAAAAGTCAACTTCAATGTTACAAGCAGGTTCCAACTCTTTGACACGCATACTCAGTAATGACGATATACAATCAGCAACTGTAATGACTGTTAATACGATCTGTTAAGGATGATGTTTTGGGTATTTTTTACATTATTTTAATTGAAGTTAGTACATGATCTTTCAGAAAATGAAAAAGTGCGGGTTTGAATATACCAATGGAAATAAATTCTCTCATAATTTTAACACCAATGATGATTAATTTCCTGTTCTTTGGATTTCATTTCCCGTTTTTATTATTTATTTTATTTTTTAATCAAAGTGCAGTCCTTCAAAATAGTATTTTTGGCAACAACATATCAGCACGCAAACACCCAAAAAACGTGTCCAAAAATTGGCACAGCAATACCGTCTTCATTTCAGCTTTTGAAGATGTCACGCACATCGTTTGCTACCAGTCCATAATTCGCATGCATGTTGTAAAGTGCAATTGCCGCTTTCAATGGCAGAAAAAAAGGTGAAAAAATTCGGATTGGTAGTAACAGCACGTGATGATGATGCGATTGTTTTTCTTCCACACGTTGTTTCGTTTCATGCTATCAAAACGTAAATATTTTCTTCATTTCACACAACAATCTCAGCAAACTGCATTAGTAATGAGAACTGAAATGGACGAACGTGAAAATGGCGAACAGACGAAAGGAGAAGCGAACCCAGTTATCAATAAAATATAAACAAAACGGAACGCAACTTTTCTTTAAGATTTGTGTTTTTCTTAAAGGCAAAGAAAGTTAACTGATTTCCACATATGGAAACAATAACTCCCAAGACTAAAAATAACATGAAAAACACGTAGGTAGGAGAGACAGAAAAGAGAGGAAGAAAGAAAGAGGTCACTGTAATGAGAATTCTGGGAGCTGGGGAGTATACTGCTCGCTCTTAGATATATAAATTATTAATATCGTACAGAGATGAGCCTGAGAGATGTCTGCTTGCTGAATCCTCTTTCTCAGCTTTTTTATGGGGACGTCAGCATGTGTAGTTACACACTTTGGCAAAACGTGATGCTATTTAACGAGAATAATAATTAATACTTTTTGTACTTGTTTTAATGTCCGCGTGGTTAGCCTAGTGGCTGTGCGCTTCGCAACCATATGCCTGGGGAAGGAGTGCCCTAGGTTCGATTCCCGTCGGTGATGTGAGGAGCTGAAGGATCTTCCTCAGCCATAGCCATGTTAGTCGGTCTTGGGCGTGGACAGTAGGGTCTCCCCCCCCCCCAGTTTATCTGGAGTTTTTCATCCCGCAAAGCAGACAAACCGGCCTTCAGAACTCAACTACAAGACATAAGATACACCGGGGCGTAGGGCTGACCACCTTATCCTGTAAACGGCTTGAGGTCCGATGATTAATAAACCCTCGACACCGCAAGGTAAAAGAAGGAAAAAGGAAGATGAGATGAGTACTTATTTTAATCTACAGCGATACTTACAAATCCCGTCTTTTCTCCAAAAGGTTTACTTTTTTGAAGATACTGGGGGAAAGGATCCGGTGTCCATCACTAATATTCGAACTCGAGATGAACAACTATTTTAAACTTTCGGGAGAGAGAGTGGCAGACAAGTGCCACCATTTTGTGATCTCAAGCGGTAACCGATATATATCCTTTCTCATACGAATATATTAGGTCTAGTGACCTGTTACATTCGTATTAGTGATGGCCTATTACGATTTAAAACCGCCACCGCCTCGAGGATAAGGTAGTTAGTCCTATGCCTCTCGGTGTATCCTATGTTTGTGGATGAGTGTTCTGGGGCACGAAAAGCCCAAGTTTCAGGGTGAAAAATCCAGGTCTTTCCAACCAAAGGGCTTCGTCTATACTGAGCTACGGAGGCGCTTACCGATATTGTTATTACGTGACGCCTCCAGGGAGTCCAAAGACTCATCGAGGGTTCCTACTTTACAACTTTCTATCTCTACCAAGCAATCCACCAACTACAACGAACTGGAACTACACCAACGCCATCTACCGCCCACCACCAATACTAGTACTTTCACAAACAATCGCAAACATCTATCCACGGCGGATTCGAACCCACAGCCTTTTGGCTGCAGAGCGGATATGCTAACCACTCGGCCAGCTAGGCCGGCAAATATTGTCTGAAATACTGTTAGTTTTGGGTGAATTTTATTTTTTATTTTTAAGCAGCGTGGGTGAAAACCCGAGTTTCTAGAGAAAAATCCTACTTTCCTGTGCAAAAGATAAACTAATTCCAGAAACGGCTAGAAATATTTGTCATCTATAACTAGAATCAAATTTTCCTTTTTTTTTTTTTTTCCTGGTGTTATGGAGGCGTCTTCCGCAGGACTATCCTGGTGCCTGGGTAGTCCTGTGGAAGGTCTCGAAGATTGCATACAAGCAAGGTCTCGTTATGGTATATAAATTTCCCAAATCAAGACAATCCTTACTTACCATTATGATATTCTATCCAGAAGGAAGAACTAGATGGGGGTTCACGCTTCAATGCGGAGTACTTTCTTCTCATGTTCTTCCGGTTTCATCAGCGTGAATCTGGGGACAAAATTCAAACGGAAAGCCAGTCTGAGTAGAGAGAGGATCGTATACAATCGCATTTGTTGTAGCATATCAAACCCGGACGAAATAATCCTATTTTTAGAAGCGCTAATTACTATTTTTTGAGGAGAAGTACAAGAATCCCAATCTACATGGGGAAATGCAGTTGAGCATTGATCCACAGAATTTCTGCTGCCAATGAAGGTTTGTCTGACAACAGGTATGAAATTCTTATCTCTTGTCTCTCTGCCCCCTTCCCTCCCAGTAGCTGTAATCATCCGCTCGTAGAGAAGTACGTTATGAAAAAAAAAATAGAGAGGAAAATCATGAAGAAATGGACGCAGTTGTTTAAGTGTTCGTAGCAATTTATTTAACGTGGTCGCCACTTGGCTCTTGTGAAATGAGCCTGAATAACAGATGACAGTTTTTAATAATCCAAGAGGAAAAATCTTTGTACATTGTTACCAGGTGTATGATGTGTGCGTGCACTTTAATTACAGCTTGGAGAAGTTAATACCCGATTCGTAGGAGCTCCAGCATCGCGTGTAATTCGGCCATTCAATAATCTCTTCTACCAAGATCACGTGACAGATGAGCACATATCTGACTGTTGGTTTCCGTGCGTTGCCATCGACCCCTCTTTCTCTCCCTACGACCTTGTAAAGGTGAATTCGTCCAATGTACGTGCAGAAGCGAGCCGTTGATCTTTTTCTCTCTCTTAACAGTACCGAGTTCCGTACGGCCCACAGTTCACCTGGTTAGAATCTCCCCGTGGCCGTAAGTCAAGGTGACATCACGGTGCGAATATTTAAAGAAAAACACCTGTGGCCTGCAGTGCAGACAGATAACCCACATCTCTATCGATTGTTATCTGCTGATGGGCGCCCTCGACGTGGGTGGAAGTGACCAATAGCGCGCCGTCTTTCTTTGAGGTCGACACGTAGGCTGGGCTTGCGTCGATTTTTCGATCGATAATGCACTCTTCTCTTGTGCGTCTTCCTTGGAGATGAGCCTTCTTACGTGGCACTTAGCGTTTGATGCTGAGTTTCGTGTGGTGTTCTTTGTGTTCGTCCTGTTGCAGAGAGCTGGCTATCTGAGTAGAATAATTTTAGGAGTCCGGGTTACCAAGGAGATTTCGTGTACAGAGGAAGCCGATGCTGTTGTCTCGCGTTGCACACGGGCCTCGTATCATCCTAAAGAAGGCAGTCCTCGGCCCTCGAGATAAAAAAAAAAAAAAAAAAGGAAGCGCGCGCCAGGAAAGAAAGAGGAAGTGATGGAGGATTTTGTATAGACTACCGAGAAAGGCTTAGAAAGAAAAACGACACACACACACACACACACACAGAGCGGATGCCATAAGTGGATCTAACTGTCGATGTTACGAAATAGCCGCAGTGCAAAGTGAGGACTTTGTTGGAATTTCAAATGGGAAAAAACACTGCTGCCATGACGATTTAAAAGAGCTGAAATATAATCTGAGAACAATTTATGAAACAAAATATATTTCGGGAAATTTCAGCAATTGGATCACAAAAGGCTTTGTAAAAGCTTTCGACTGGAAATGTATCACTGCAAGCACTGATCACTTCTTTTTAAGAATAGTTCGCCACACGTGCTTGTTGATTTTTTTTTCATTCCTTGTCCATTCAGTTTTAGATAAAAATAAAAACATTCTTATGCGACTTCCAAGCACAGAAGTTTTTAAACCTAGTTCACTTATGTCAGTACATTTACATACATAACTGGACCAAGGTTAGATAATCCAGGGTTCTCTACTCTAGAGATTGGGACTCGTCCATTTATTCAATAAGCAGAACGGGCATCTCTCATCAGGGAATGAGTCATTTATCATCTGAATATATTTACATACATCCACTCTACCGGGATTCGAACCCCTAGCCTGTTCTTTGGAAAGCGGGCGTACTATCCACTCGGTCAACCTGATTATCTAAAAGAAAATATTCCTAATGGGAATTGATCTTAGGTCGATCGTGGTCGGGTTACTAAGACATTAAGAAAAGAGTACAGTAATACTGAAATAGTCCTCATCATTCAAAGTTAAAGGATCATCACTTTTTATGAAAAATGGTTATTTCAAACAGGTTTTACTTTTTAACTATCTAATCTTTGCTTCAAAATCTAACAGAAAAAATTACGAAATTGTGAGGCAAAATTTTCTTATAGCACATATCAGTATTTTTGGGATTAGAACGAATTGTTTCGTTGCAAGATTTAAGTGGAATTTTCACAATGGATCTCTGGCACTCTTTATGAATGTGAACCCGAACACAGCACTTTCAGGTCGCGATGTGAAGCTTGTATAGCATCATTTAGGAAGGGAAGAAGCGCGCCTAGGATGTATTTATAGCAGTTTACCAGTAAGTAAACTGCTATAAATACTTATTACTCCTGTGAATGAGTACTTTATCTTATTTTGTATATAAGATAGCACATCTTTCAAAGGATCTTCGAGTAGACCGAGAGGGGGAAGAAGAAATGGAGTTGATAATGCCTCTCCACGACATGGGAATGCCGAAGTGGCATTGAAAGCGAATTTCTAGCGGTCCTACTTTACAATTAAAGGTAGGGGTCCTCATACACTAATGGTTCTGTCTGAGGCGCTTGTTTATCTTCCCTCGACAAGGGTCCTTACTTTTGAACCTAATCGAAGCCGAGAATGTGCTGAAGCGATTTTTGTTGGAATATTTCTGCTTTAAAATAATGGTAATTTATGTGTTTTTTTTGTCTTGAATGATGTATAAGCGAAAAACTGATTCAAACTGTCAGAAGCTCCAAGACATTATTCTGTTCACTTTGAGTATCTCTGTCAATGCCAAAACTTTTGTTGGAATTCCTTTTATTTCTTCAAAACGTTTCACATTTACCTCGGCTAACAAACGAAACTTACGATATCACCTTCTTCCTCATAACTGCTCAATATTGATAACCCAACTTCAGACTCTTTTATTGATCTTCTATTACTAACCTCTCTGGACGATAGTCGAGCAACATCTTTTGGATAGTAAACTTTAAAGCACAAACTGTAGGCTTGTAATTGCTGGTATACTTATGTATACCAGCAATTACAAGCCTACAGTGATTGAAATCACTTTAACCCAAACTTGATCATCCACATTCAACCGGTGTTGAACACAGTTTGAAATTATTTCATGAAGGAATTGATTTTAAAAGTCTGCATCAAGTTCGCCAAATTGTTTGGAGAGAGGGATGATTTATGTCAGTAGTATTACACATTTTACGTAGTAACCTAACATTATTTCTGTTAAATAATTGACAAATCTAATTCTTGAAATTAAGACTTGGAAATAAATAAAATTTTGATTCATTACCGTATCTAATCAGCAAAAAAGTCTCGCACAACACCAATGTTTTGGAATACTTGCATATCTCTTTTTAAATCTGTTGCGAATATTTCGAATTAATTACTGTTGGTAGACGAAGAATTTCGTGTTCTGACTGCGCTTTTGTTTATCTAAATGAGGGAATGAATAGCAGAGACGAAGCTACAATGGCAGAAAAAGATAAAACATCTGCATTCGTCAGGGGGAGCGGGAAATAGGCTTTGTTTGGTTGGCCATCAGAAAGGACTTGAGCTTGACGATAGGAATGGGTGGACTGGAGTAAGGAAGTCGCCTATTGGTGACCTTCTAATGTGCTGATTGATGCTACATTCTTGACGTAGAATCATTTCTTGTTGCTTTAGAAATGTTATATTTAAATATTTTTTTATTTTTGAAGACTACGTTAATTCTATAATTGCATATTGATTGAAAATTTCGGCCATTGGTTGGCAGATGACAATTCTGAGTATCTGTAATAGTATTATCTCATCCTATCCTTCTAGGACTGGTTGAGTCCCCTCCTAATGAGGGCTTACTGGCGTATTAATGCAACCGGTTCGCCACTCCTCTGCTGAATCCCCTAAGAGCGATATTCATGACTCTATTCAAGGAGCCGTTTCCCTGTTTGAGTGATGAAAAACCCCAGATAAATTGGGGGGAAACCCTGCTATCCACGCCTAAGACTGGCTAACTTGGCTATGGCCGAGGAAGATCCTTAACCTCCTCACGTCGTCAACGAGAATCGAACCTAGGACACTCCTTCCCTACGCATATAGTTGCGAAGTGCATAGTCACCAAGCTAATCGCGCGGACTAGTATTATCTAGACAAGAGAAATAATTGAGACTAATTTATTTCTTATAACTGCTATTAAAGTTCTTACATTTATCTGATATGTATGATGGATTCGGTATAATACACCATCGGTCCAAAAAGAAACCGAACTTTTCGAAAATAGAAGAAACTAGTGGCGCCACCTGTTGTATCTTTTATGTTGTCGAAAGCGGCAACCTTCATTAGTGTTATATCAACTGTTTGACATTAGTTTCATTAGAAGCCAAATTATAGTGCCAAGAGTGACAGTGTGTTTTGACAAATGGTGGGAAAATGAGTTTCAAACAGAGAGTTGCGATTCCCTTTTGTGTTAAACTTGGTAAACGTTTTACCGAAACGCATCAAATGCTTCAAAGAGCATACGGTGATGAATGCTTATCCCGTACTCAAGTTTACGAGTGGCTTAAGCGATTTCAAAGTGGTCGTGAGACGCTTGAGAACGACGAAAAGCCGGGCTGTTCAAAAACTGGACGGAGCGAAGTTAACATCCAAAAAGCGCGTGATTTCATCAAAGAAAACCCGAAATCATCCGTGAGATTGGTTGAAGATGAATTGGAGATTCCCAAATCAACTGTGCATAACATTTTGACCGAGAGTTTGGGTCTTCGTAAATTGAATTCGCGATTTGTTCCCCACAAGTTGACCGACGACCAAAAAATCGAATATCGAATTGACCACTGTAAGGACCTCATTAAAACCGCTCGTAAAGACTCAAACTTCCTTGAAACGATCGTTACTGGTGACAAAACGTGGTGTTTTGAGTATGAGCCCGAAATGAAGTGCCAGAGTGAAGACCACCAGAAGAGAGGCATCTGAAAAAATCGCTTGGAGAAGTCAAAAGTAAAGACAATGCTGATTTGTTTATACGATTCCAAGGGCATTGTCCACAAAGAATTAGTTCCGCCCTGGCCAAACGGTCAATGGCGAGTTTTATCTCGAAGTTTTGAAGCGACTGATAGCGAGAATTCGTTGCGTACTGCATGAATATCGTGACGACCGACCGTTCGTCAAAACACACTGTCACTTGGCACTATAACTCGGCTTCTAATGAAACAAATGTCATAAACAGTTCACACAACACTAATGAAGGTTGCCGCTTTCGACAACAAAAAGATACAACAGGTGGCGCCACTAGTTTCTTCTATTTTCGAAAAGTTCGGTTTAATTTTGGACAGAGGGTGTATAGCACAATAGTTCTGCACATAGACGCAGCCGTATATAATTTCCTTTATGTGCATTCCGTAGCTAAGTTCTCTGATTAAAAAAAAAAATCTGAGTTGCCATCCCTGAGAGAAAAGAAAATTTAAAAAGAGAAATGTTGTTCGTTTAGTGTGCAGCGTACTTAAGAGGGCTAACAGTTAGTTGCCTTATCTTTAAATATTGTGCATTACAAGTTCGTTGACACTGACTATAATTCGCATTAATATCAATAAAGAATTTCATACTTCCTTTAGTTATTTATATTTCAAATGGTTTCAAAGAAAATATTTTAAAAAATTCTAATTTTATAAAATAAATGTTCTGTCAAGAAAGCAGAATAGGGGAATACAATGCAAGGAAGAAAAGAACGAAAAAAAAAACAAGAAAGAAAGAAAAACGAAACCTGAGTAAGTTTTGATATCGCTGTCGAAATCGGGTAAGCCTGATTGATGTAAGCATAACATTCTAAGGATGCTGCAAATCTAGGATTACAACAAAGGAGAAACCACAATTTCCTTTACACACAGATTAGAAATAAAAAATCGATATGCACTGAGAAAACATAAGATAGAGGGAGTGAGGAAATATTTACTTTAGCGAAAAATAATATTCAAGAATTAATTTTAGGAAGCGCCCATAAATAAGAAATGAGATATTATGTGAATATTTTATTGTTCTTAGCGAGAGAATAAAAATTTTGCTAAGTCAGTATGTTCATGCATTTACAGCAAAATATGACTTGAATAGCAGCTTAGTATGTTTCTGGTGCATTTCGCAAAATATACAATCATCTCTTAGACGGGTTTTGTTCACGAATACAGAAACTGCGAAATTAACGAAATTTGGTATTCGAGACTACCAAATTTTGAAATCTCAATTTTGGTGTAACTTGGGTCGTTTAGGTGGTGAAAATGAAACAAAAACGATCCAGAATGGAGCACATTGATATGTTTACCATTGACAATAGATTAACTGCGACTACAAGTAAGCTACAAATGCTTGAGGTGCGGATGCCGTGATGTACGAAAGGTTAATAAATGTTTAATGACCGACTAGAATCTTTAACATACTTGGTTAGTTATACTTGAATCTCTCTCGCGATATCATTTTGGATTCGTTCTTGAATATCCATCTCATTAAATAATTGACTTTCCAAATGTTCGCATGTTTTAAATATTTTGTGTTCAAGGAGCTAACCTGAGAGAAAGATAATTAAAGTTAAGGAACTTCAGGTTTAACTCGGCTGGTTGGTAATAAAATATTCAATCAAGTGCAGGGGCGAATCAATATTTTTAAGTTAGAAATCATAAAATATTTCAGTGTTCCCAACCGACACGAATTTCTTTTCGTTCACCGAGAGAACCCCGTATCGCTGTTATTTTTAAGATGAATACTAAATGGAAAACTGAAGCGGACTTTTCGGTGCATTCGATTCCAAGTTTATCTTAAAAAGAACAGAATCACGAACGTTATTAGCAGTAATTAACAAGAAAGTGTCGACTATTAATTGCGAATGCACTAAATGATTTAAATGTCGCGACAACTCGACTTTTGAATGTTATTATAAGATAGAGGAACGAAATGTTCATCCTCATTTTAATAAGTAAAGATCCTGCTGTTCATCTTGTAGTTGGGTACGGTGTTTAATTTTTTATATTCCTGGGTCTTTCATTTGAACAAACATTATTACTTTTGCAAAGCTCTATCGATTTCTTTAGATATAATAAGTTTTTAAATAAGCCATGAGAAATCGAAAAATTGCAATTGCAAATCTTACTTTCATTCGTATGAACAAATTTCCTGTTATAAACTTCCTGTAGAAGTCGCTTCTCTGTAAAACACCATTGGCTCTCTGCAATGCATCTTAATTTTCCTTTATTTCAAGCATAAAATTAACAAAACCAACTTGTTATAATGTCCATAGTTAATTATAGAATACAATAATTAATAGCGGTTGTGAGAATGAATAGATATTCTTTTATGTTTAATTATATCGGATAAGAAGCCTTGAATGGAATATTCGAGATAAATTGAAACAATAGCTATGATAAACTATTTGTATTAATTTTGTTAGTAATTTTTTTGAGATGTTTATACGTCTATGACAATAATTATCGTATATCCCAAGGTACACTAACGTGAGTGAATTCCTATTTTGTAAGATTCCGTGTCCATCGAACAGCATTTCAAACAATTCAATGTGCATCGCAGATATTTTTACTATCCTGTGCACTTAACGGAAATACGTTGACCTATTTTATATTTCATTACCTGCTTAGATTATATTTCACATGTTAATTAAAACTCTGGTTACATCTTGTAAGGCCAGTTGTATTCCTTGAATAGAGAAGGATGCTATATTTGGTCGCTTCAGAAGCTCAGGTTCGTACTACACTATTGCTTCTCTTAAATGTAATTTAATACTTTTTGTGTGAATTACAAGGGTAGCCAAGGTATCAATAATGCATTTCCGTTTAATGATGAGTAGTTTGATTTTTCACTAATAAAATTGATTCTGTTCTACAAGTATGTAGGACTTGCATGATAAAGCTATCAATGATACCCTTGATAGGAAAATAATTTTATTACGATAATAAAGTGTGGTATATACAGGCACTCCTGAACTCCCTAGATTGTCCGTGACCATAATTTTAAGGCAAGGCTGTTTTCCTAGGGTTATTGTTATGCCTAAATCTACACCTTCTGTCCAAAAAGAAACCGAACTTTTAAAAATTAGAAGAAACTAGTGGCGCTACCTATTGTATCTTTTTGTTGTCGAAAGCGGCAACCTTTATTAGTGTTGTGTCAACTGTTTATGACATTTGTTTCATTAGAAGCCGAGTTATAGTGCCAAGAATGACAGTGTGTTTTGAATAACGTGACGACCGACCGTTCATCATGCCGTACGCGACGAATTCTCGCTATCAATGGCTTCAAAACTTCCAGATAAAACTCATCATTGACCGTTTGGCCAGGCGCAACGAATTCTTTGTTCCTCCCTTGGAATCGTAGAAACAAATCAGCATTGTCTTTACTTTTGACTTCTCCAAGCAAATTTGTTTCGGATGCCCCTCTTCTGGTGGTCTCCACTCAGCACTCTGGCGCTGTTTACGGCTCATACTCAAAACACCACGTTTCGTCACCAGTAAAGATCGTTTCAAGGAAGTTTGAATCTCCTTACGAGCAGTTTTAATGAGCTCCTTGCAGTGTTCAATTCGATATATTTTTTGGTCGTCGGTTAACTTGTCGGGAACAAATCGCGAATTCAATTTACGAAGGCCCAAATTCTCGGTCAAAATGATGTGCGCAGTTGATTTTGGAATCCCCAATTCATCTTCAATCAATCTCACGGACGATTTTGGGTTTTCGTTGATTAAATCACGCACGTTTTACTTCTTGGATGTTAACTTCGCTCCGTCCAGTTTTTGGACGGTCGGGCTTTTCGACGTCGTCAAGCGTCTCACAACCAACTTTGAAATCGCTTAAACACTCGTAAACTTGAGCATGGGATAAGCATTCATAACCGTATGCTTTATGAAGCATTTGACGCGTTTCGGTAAAACGTTCACCAAGTTTAACACAAAAGTCAACCGCAGCGCTCTGTTTGAAACTCATTTTCCGACCGTTCGTCAAAACACACTGTCACTCTTGGCACTATAACTTCTAATGAAACAAATGTCATAAAGTTGACACAACACTAATAAAAGTTGCCGCTTTCGACAACAAAAATATATAACAGGTGGCAACACTAGTTTCTTCTATTTTCGAAAAGTTCGGTTTCTTTTTGGACCGATGGTGTTTATTTTTTGTGTTGTCGATGGCGAGTATTCTGGGCAGTTTTTTCCTGGTTGAGGTGACGAAAAACTAGAGTATCCTGGAGGGAAAAACCATACCCTAATAGACTGGATAATTTACTTTCAACTGAAAAACCCTGATAGAAGTTCTTCGCATCCTAAACGGGACTCGAAGCAACTGAACTATGGAGTCTTTTAATTGTAATACAACACAGGACTATCAGTCTGGTTGGCCGAGTGGTTAGCGTACTCGTTCCACACCCACACAAGCTGTGGGTTCGAATCCTGCTGTGGGCATGGATGTTTGTGATAGTCATTAGGTGGGTGATGAACTTCATCGCCCGGTGTGAGACCACTGCCCTGCCTATTAGAGGCCTGAAGTGGGTGGAAAGAGTTCCATGTTTGGTCTCTCTCTAGAGCAGGTTTCTGTACTTGTGAAAAAGAAATTTTAAAAAATACAAAAAATATTCATATAGAACTACGTTCAATCCCCAAAACTCTAGACCGCAGATTCAATAGCGGTCGTATTTCATTTTCTCTTTAAATTAAAAATAAACAAACAAAAATCGATACTTGTAAAGAATGCTTGGGTGGCTCTCTAACTATTAACGCATATTAAGTCTGCGTTAAATACTCGACCATTTTCATATGCAAATACGAAGAAAAGAATAACTGCTTTACTCTGCATACGAGCTTATCTGGAATTTTCGTAACGAATAATTTATCACGTCTTAGTTTATACTGGAGAATTAACTTCGAAAATGAAACATAATGGATGGTATCGTCTACTATCAGATCAATATGAAACAAAAACTTCATCTTTTATTAATTGCCTTCTGTGTAACAGTGAAAATGTTTAGCATCTACAAATTTATTATGCTAATAGTGTAAGAAAATCTTGAAGTTTCTTGCTTGGCAAGGCTTAAATGAGGCGGTTATAAAGACTAAGGAAACGGCTACACAAATTCTTAATTAATTTCTTCTGTTCTTCTTTCTTTGCACTTGATTAAGAGAGGCCGCCTCCTGTGCATTTCTTGCGCCAACGCAGGTTGCCTGCTTTGTACTCCAGCAAAATCAAAAAAGGAAAGATTTCCTTCGTCTTGAACTCAATTACATCTTTTATATTAGACACATTTACAAGCAGAAAGATGCATCATGGGAAGTGGTATTATCTCCAGATTGTCATACAGCGTGTCCATCAATTGATCTAGTATGAAATAAATTATCTCTGTAATCGTGATTCTCTTACCTCACCATTGCGACATAAAGCTTGCAAGATATACGATCAACACTACGATGACGTCATTTATTTTACTTACTTTTCAATTTCATGGAAGCGTTTATCTAGCATCGAAAAAATCAACGCTTATTATCTACACGTACTTATGAGCCAACACATTGACCATCCAACCAGTTTCAGGACAAGCAGGCTGCACGTTTAGCATGAAACTGGATGATGGTGGTGGTATCCTGGTATGCGGATTGTTCTCGTGGATACGGTATCCTCTCATCCACACTGAACACACGTTGGTACCTCTTACCTGGAGATTCTTTCGAAGAATGCATTGCCCTACATGGAGACAATAAGGCTCTGATTATTGCGGTTTTACTCGTAATCCCCTTTGTGCTACGAAGGGGATTACGAGAAAGAACTCGGTAATCAGCCTACGAGGAACGTATATTAATTAAGAACCACTACTTAAGAAGTCCTAGGAAGTACAGCAGTTGATTGATTTAGGATTCATATGGCTGAAGTTACGATGAAAATGTATTACGATTGTCAGCTACTTGGGTTTTTCTGGCTTGTTTCACGGGAAGAAAAATCGCATTTCCGGAGGAAATGTGATTTTTCTTCAGTATAGACGAAGCCCTTTGGTCGGAAAGACCTGGGTTTTCGATTCCCGTCAGTGACGCGGGGAACCTTTATTTGGTCTCTTTCGACTAAAGGTGAGTTAGCCAATCATATACGGAGGTAGGGTTTTTTCACCCGGAAACTCGGGTTTTTCGTCCCCCAGACCAGGAAAAACCGGGACCATGAACACATATGGATTACAGTCATGAAATCGTCCCAGCTATATGCCAGTCCCGAGCCAGGATAAAATTGGGGGTTGGGGAAAGCAATGGTGAACCACCCTCAGAAACGACTGAAAGGAAAAACCAGTACCTGGAGGGAAACATTACCACCTCTGTATGAGGCCAGCTAACTCACCTTCAATTGAAAAGTCCTTTTAAAGATCTTTGGCTTCCTGGATGGGATTCGAATTCAATTCTTTCCAACCAACGTAAGCTGTTAGGCCATCTCGGAGTGTGCTACGAAGGGGACACCCGATCGGGGAATACCATCTGTAGCATGCTACTTAGGTAGCGTGGATTTCTTTGGAGGCAATCCTCAGCGTATATGGCCTCAGTGTACGACTCAGTGGCTTGTGTTAGCAATTCGGCGTCAAGAAAAACTTAGCTTGGTACGAGAAATTAGTGATTACCCACTGTTTCTCCTTCTCAACTTTTATTTAAATCATTTCATATCATTAATTCTTCATACTATGGATAGAACATTTAAATCGAATGGACAACAGCAGACTACAAACTATTATACAAATATAAGTGGAAAAAGAAGAATCGGAAGATCAAGAAGATGCATGAGACCGGAACAAGCCACTTGGCCTAAAATCTATGTTAGGAAGAAGAATCCTAACATAGATTTTAGGCCAAGTTACTTACAGTTAGACTACCTGGTTAAGACACACCAAGTAAAGTATAGCACCTCACCACCACGCATGCCAAGCTTGTATCTATTATTAGGTTATAGTAAGCGATGATATAAATACTAACGGTGTTTATAACAAAATGAATAGATAATGTTCGTTCACGACAACTCCGCTTCATTAAGCATGTTGTTAACCTAAATTAAGTATTCTGAAGTCAACAAGCCATGCTGTTGGTAAATACTAGTGCAGCCTCCAGGAATTCTTGAGAATAGCGAGCATCAGGAGTATCACGTAATCAGAAGATGGAATCGAAATGTGATAATGGTATGGAAAGGTTCTACGAGCTTGAATCTCTCTCTCTCTCTCTCTGTACACATATTTTCTACCTATTCCTATACCCATCAGGATTCTTAGAGGAGTAGTATACAATGTATCCAGCTTGCGAAATCTCATGCAATATTTGTCGACCAACAGCCATAAATTAATGCAGATATCTAATGTTCTGGTTATAATGCCCTGATGTGTGCGTGCGTCAGCTGTAATTGTAAGTTGTAGCCTACTTCCTATTAGTTCGTTCTTATTTTTGTTAATACAAGAAAGGCCGACCTTTTCTGCGATTACTATTGACACGTCGAGACATTAAATCTACAAAATGATTAGATATCTGCACTGTACGTATATATAGGTAGGTATTGGTACACGAATATCTTGCATAGATCTATGAAATATCCAAGTTGGAAACTTCTGTATACGTATCCTAGGAATCCTGATGAGACAGGAATTTGGTGACTGGATTAGCTAGAACAGAGAGATTGTTATGTTTCTCACACCATTCTCTTGAGGCTCAAGTATACTGTAGCATTGGTCTGTCTTTCAAGAATGACGATTAACACCTTTCTCATTAAACATCCCTGAACTAAGATGATACGTATGTGCACTCTGTAAAGAGGTATGAATCTAGATTCTCCGGAATCCTGGTTTGAGATTTAGAATGAGTATTAAACTGTCTAAAATGCGAATGTTCTTAAATATGTCATCTTTTATTGGGCTAACCAATAACGCAGCAAATGTACGCCCCGCTGACAAAAAATCGCCTTTCATTTAAATGTAAAAGATGACTGCGTACAACATGATTACATAACTGACGAATGTGTCAAAGAAAGACTGTTTATCGCCAGCCGAAGATTCGCAAAAGCCAGTATTTGTTATAACTCATTCTAACGAGGTTCAATCTTTTACACAACACACTGCCACCAGTAGATATAAGACAGGAACCACTGAGATCAATATTGCTGTCTCCTCTTAACTCTTCATCGTTCTGTGCTTCCACGCGGCATCAGGTATGCATGATCGAATGCACATCATTTGCTCGCAATTACTTCTGCATTCCACCAACAGCGTGCTTCAATGTGTAACATCCATTTACACGCGAATTTCGATGCGCTCTCTTAACTAGAACGTTGCCTGTCCACACCACTTGGTCATATCATGAAAGCAAATGCGACCATATGGACAAATAAATGTAGAAGCATATTAGCATCGAAATCTCTCTGTTGTGCTATTCACTGATGTGTTGCTAAGGTCTCTAACTTGTAAGCTCTCTCTCAATTCGCACTTTGTTGTTTGAAGGTTAGAGGCCTGTGAATAAAAGAGACATCGTTGTGCTACAGTAAGCATTATTGCATATTTTGATATTTATTGTTATGCGTGCCGATTCTTTCGGTGGAGAGAAATTGTTGGAAGATTTTATTCAGTATTTTGTGGAAAAAATCGAAATGTAAGACCAGATGACCTTTACTTCTTTTAAAACTTGTCATGTTCTTTGTTTAAATTCATGTGGGCTAACATTTAGTATACTCCCGGATGTTCCAAGGTAAAATCGGAGAATTATTCTGTTGGTTAGCGTTGTCCGTATGGCCTTGAACGGCGAGACAGCCGTTGGTTGCCCATACTTCTACGACTATGACCTTGATTGTCACAGCTCGGGATGCTTAGCAGTAAATGCTCTAGCGGAAAGGGTAAAGAATTTTTTTTTTTTTTACTTACTTGGTTATACGTAGTTCTATAGTTTCCTTGCACGCCTTCATATCTCCCTTCTTATGAATGCCAAAGCACTCAAAAAGTTCAATTTGTATTTTGGCCTTTCATCGCCTGCAGTGTTTCTTATTAAAGCGATCATAATTCTTAGTTTTTCATTTAAGTGGGAGACCACAATAATAAAAGCTTAAATAATTCTATATTCTACACCACGTTTCGTCACCAGTAACGATCGTTTCAAGGAAGTTTGAGTCTTTACGAGCAGTTTTAATGAGGTCCTTACAGTGGTCAATTCGATACATTTTTTGGTCGTCAGTCAACTTGTCGGGAACAAATCGCGAATTCAATTTACGAAAGCTCAAACTCTCGATCAAAATGTTGTGCACAGTTGATTTTGGAATCCCCAATTAATCTTCAACCAATCTCACGGTCAATTTCGGGTTTTCTTTGAAGAAATCACGCACTTTTTGGATGTTAACTTCGCTCAGTCCAGTTTTTGGACAGCCCTGCTTTTCGTCGTCCTCAAGCGTCTCGACCACTTTGAAAAACGCTGAAACCACTCGTAAACTTGAGTACGGGATAAGCATTCATCGCCGTGTGCTTTTTGAAGCATTTGATGCGTTTCGGTAAAACGTTTACCAAGTTTAACACAAAAGTCAATCCCAACTCTCTGTTTGAAATTCATTTTTCGACCGTTCGTCAAACCACATTGTCACTCTTGGCACTAGAACTCGGCTTCTAATGAAACAAATGTCATAAACAGTTGACACAACACTAATGAAGGTTGTCACTTTCGAGAACAAAAAGATACAACGGGTGGCGCCACTAGTTTATTCTATTTTCGAAAAGTTCGGTTTCTTTTTTGACCGAGGGTGTATTATCCTTCATCCACACCCTGCGGTTATTTTCAGTGAGTGGTTGATCGTCCACTGCGGGTAGCACTTGCAGTTGATTCCCTGAGCTTCTATCTTAGTATGGTATCACTGATTGTTGACCTAGGATGGCACAATTTGCCGAACAGATAGGCCTGCAACATGGCATCCTATCACAATGCCTCTTTCAAACTTCAAATCCCTTCTCACAGCCATTTCATCGGGACACGAACCACGAACTTGGGAACATCACATTCCTCCAATTTATACCGGCTACAAATCGTTACAGGGCACGATCACCTTGCCTATGTTGGTGTGTCCGTTGACTTATTTCCAAGCAGTGTATTTGCAGATGATAATTGTCATCAGACAGTCGTGTGCCTTCTAACCGTTACGTTGAGGAATGTGCTTGATTATTTCCATTAACAAGATCTGTAGGTCGAAATAGATGCAGATAGATCGGCATCAGTGATTCTGGTTTCCCTCGGAGTAAAACAAGAAAAAAAACAGACCACTAAAATAGCCTTTATCTCAAGAGATAGACTTATTGACATGTGCACCACAACCTGTTTAGGTCTAACATTGGAGAACAGTAATTTATTCAAATTCGGCAATCCAGTGTTATCCAGAACTCAACGAAAAAGTAATTCGGCGACTGACATTTAATGATCAAAAATTGTCCGTTGAATTTCTTTTCATACAAGCAAATATCGTTTTAATATTTTCATTCAATTATTTCACATTACCTAAGATGACTACAATATGATTAGGTAATCATCTAGGATTTTAGTAATTATTTTATTCTAATTTACAATATTATTCCCTAATGTATACGTACCACTTAATAGTCATCACGTTGAGTGCTTCATCGTTCGGTAATGCTAATAATTTAAACATACATTGGAAGTCGTTGTCATGAAAATGCTCCTCAACACTTACGGATTCTTGTAGATTTTTCCAATGTTGTAAAAGTTGGTCATCATAAAGCCTATATATTTATAAATCGTTTTTTATGAAGTACGCTATATTTACTATCACGTAAAAAATAAATTCAATTTTCCCACAGTCAGTTTTTAGGATATCTCAATTTAGTTCCGAATCGCTTCAGTTTTAGCTTAAAAAAATAAATGATAAATCCTATCCAGCATTTGCTTTGTTATTTGTTTTATCCCTTAGGAAACTGCGCTCTCCAGCATCGAACTACTTTGCTCTTATCCTCCAGAGAGAGATTACGAATTCTACTGTTCCTAAGCCATGAAATAAGTGCAATATATTATCGTGTGTGGTGGGTCAACCTCCTACACACGAGAGATTACAAAGCCTATAGTACACCCTTATCTTATGTCAGTAAATTATGAAGTAAATAACAAACAAACCACTGTAACTGTGCACTTAGGACCACAAAAGCCTCATATGTTGAGAGTGGGTTGTGAATTATAACAAATAAGTAAATCTGCAAAGAAAAACCAAAAATTATAACAAGATTTATTATTTAAAATATAATTCACAGTTACGTCAATACAGTGAAATATGTTTCAAGCAGTTGCTTTTTCTATTATTTTTCTTGTTCGATTAATTGCTTTTTTCTTATTCGTTTTTCAATGAATTGTTTTGATGTACTTTCTGTCTATTTCCTTGTCAACATTCTTCTTACTGCGTTTTTTTCGTTTAGAAACGACAGTAACCAAGGAATGCAAATAATCCATCGCGCACTCATTATACACACCTCTTCACTCAACCTTCTGTGTCTAATTAAGTAAGAACCCTTTTATCCAAATTAGTCACTGTAGCTGCACATAAACTTATGGAGATGGAAAAATATTTGACATTACAGTGACTACCAATAAATTCTTTGTAATAAATTCCAGTGGAAAAGATGTGTCCTTGAACTTGCGGCCTACACTAAACCATTTCAGAAGATCTTATTTGTGTAGTTATTCTCTTGTGAAGGCCATTTTGGCGTAATTTCTGTCCATCTCCTGTCTTATTTTCATCCAGCTTACACTATTGCACCATTCCCTAAGCTTGTTGTGTGGCACCATTCTTCACATTCAACTCGTTCTTACACGACCAAGACAAATTATCTCCAGCTATACTTGGAACATTACACCATATGCCTCCTTTGGCTTCCTTCCTCCAGAAAGAAGTGTGAACAACCTGAATGCCTAAAGACGTTCGAAGAGTGTTAAACCACCTGCCCTCCACAGGAGCAAAATGTTTTAGTTCCTGATAGCAAAATGTTTTTGTTCCTGACCAGTGGCGTAGCTAGAGCTTTTGCCGCCCCTCTCAATACATACCAAAAATATTACAAAAAGTCAAAACGACGTAGGGAAAGAAATTAAAACACTGTTTATTTTAATTGTAAGTATAGCTGTTAAACTAATTATTAAGTAATAAAATTACTAAGTTAACATAAATAGAAGAGTTGTCGAAAAATAAAATTGTCTCCCTTCAAAAGTGCCGCCCGGGGCAGACCCCCCCCTAGCTACGCCACTGCATGTGACTGTGCTTACGCTATGTGCTCCTGAACTAATAAAACCTGTTCTACATTCATACGCAGCTGACATTCATCACACTTACTAGAAACAAGCACATATTCAGCTAATGGCAAAAAATGTGCCACCAAACTATAGACTTGTTTGCTCTCATTTCAGTTGTCAACTACGTGAACACCTGGAGAACTGGAAATTAATTAGTGGCCACCGATGAATTCTATCAGTCAAGATCCACAACAGGTCTTCTCGCTTCCATTACTCTTCTGGATGCTTGCCATGGAAAGGATTGGAGAAATCTGCTGATGCGCTTGACATTTCCAAGGCATTACAACTGTCATTCACCATTTCTCCTCTTCGTTTATACTAATCCTGCAATAACACGAGGCAGAGAATGCCAAGTATTCACTAATTGGAACTGCTAATTAACGGTAACTCGATGCTACTATTCGTCTTTCATTAAACTAATCCCTTTACTCTGAAACAGTGTTGCTTATGAAAAATTCTCCCAAGACTAGACCTAGCTTTTCAGAAAAAATATCAACATTCTCTCTCTCTCTCTCTCTCTCTCTCTCTCTCTCTCTCTCCCTCTCCCTCCCTCCCTCCTGCCACGCACATTGAATTGTTATAGGTTTTGCAGGCTTGTGGGGGGGGGGAGAGAGAGAAATTTAAGAATTTAACTTAATAGAATTCTGAAATTGAGAATACCAATTTCAGAATTTTTTTTATTTTCACTTTTTCTTCTAAACGCTAGCTGTACTCCTTTCACAAAATTCGATGCAACACAATAGATAATATTTACCGAATATTCTTCTCCTTGGAGGTGCAGAAAAAAACCTCTTACTCTCCTTACCTTTCACAAAGAAATCTTGCTTGTCTGTTTCTCCGTTAACATTTCCAACCCTCCTGAGAGCTCCTCAATAGGTACGCTTCATCCTGTAATGTAATTAAAATAATTTCATTGAATATACAGTAGTATACAGAGTATTCTAAATCTGTGGAAATTAAGTTTACAAAATAAACACTTTCCCAGTTCTGGGAATCCAGGTTTATAATTTGCTTATGTTAATTACGGGTTTAAACTACTTCATGTATATTGAGACTGCACAAAGATACATTGATGCTGCATGTAATGACCCAATAATAGTTTATTACTAAGTCAGCTTTAAAAACACTGTTTGTTATACCAGACGTTTCTTAAGATTTCCGAGATACACATAGCGGCCGCTGATTAGAAACATTTATTTAATACCTTATTGGACTGGACCTCCTTTAACCTCAAGGTGATGGATTGCATCTACGTGTACAGCATACCAGGCGTTCATTAGAGAGTCTCTTTAACTTTCTCAGATTTGAGAACTTTACTCCCGGATCTGTTTTTCGAATATTTCATATATTGTTAATGGAATTCAGATCCGGGCTTTTGCTGGGACCTGGGAAGACGGTGGAATGACCTGGGAAGATGGTGGAATTTGCTATCATATGCTCGCTTGTACCACTGCTGAACAATTCTTGAACGATGGTCAGTAGCTTTGTTGTCCACGTCACCTGCTGGATACAAAATCATGATACAAAAGAACACCGTAATTGGACACACGAAAAAAAAAAAAAGTCATGTGGCCCGACTAGTTACGATACGCCTCGTTCTTTAGCGACGGTGGGAAGAGAGTTTGGCGGGATCCCCATGAAGCAATAAACCCAGCTTGCTTTGTCAACACAATTCAAAGTTCTGGAGGTGGTGTCGGGGTATGGGGGCATGTTCTGTTGGAATGAAATGAGTCCCTGATATTGCTGAAAGGTCGGATGTCCTCCGAGGAATATCTTAACATTGTTGTTCATCAACTCCATCCTGGGCAACAATGTTCAGATATTCTTCGGCAGACATCCGACCTTTCAGCAATATCAGGGACCATTTCATACCAACAGAACATGCCCCCATACCCCGACACCACCTCCAGAACTTTGAATTGTGTTGACAAAGCAAGCTGGGTTTATTGCTTCATGGGGATCCCGCCAAACTCTCTTCCCACCGTCGCTAAAGAACGGGGTGTACCGTAACTAGTCGGGCCACATGACTTTTTTTTCGTGTGTCCAATTACGGTGTTTCTGACATCACTGTAGACAAACTTTACGGTTCTTCGCAGAAATCAGTGGTTTCCGTACAGGCATACAATTGCCGATACCGATCCTCTTCAGTTCCGCATAGATCGGTGAGCTATGGGTCGGAAGCAGCCTTCATTAAATGCTTCCATCCATAGTTGCATGCAGGAAGTTCTGTTTCGTCCGCACACACCTTCTCACACGACAGCGATCTCGTTCTTCGTAGCAGACTGTCTTAGGACAATAGTTAATTAAGCAAAGTGGGTTATTTTCCCACTGATTACAAATCCCAGATATCTCACCTTTTGAAAAACCGGTCAGCTCTGCTGTTTTCAAAATCGTGGCTCCAGCCAGACGAGCACTCACAATTGGCCATCGAAAGATCCTTTGTTTCTCCCATTGTGATCAATACTGTTAACCATTACTAACCAGTAGCATTCTTAAATAGTTTCATAGAACACGTGATCAACTAATTTGCATATACGCTGCGTTAGTGACGTTTACATTCATCTGCATAAAGGTGTCTAATTCAATGGCAGGTATTGTACTACTGACAATACAGCCGAAGCAATTTAATACGTACCGCGGACGATTATTTATAAAACTTGACTATAGGCGTCGCTGTTGTACCTTATTGTTATCCTGCGTAATTTCGGTGCGCAGTGTGTCGAACTTGTACCCCGACATACAGTCGTTCTTATTAAGATTAGGCCGGCTCTCGATGGCTTCGAAAACCTGACTGTTGAAAAAGTATTGCATACCAATTTTGTTTTGTATAATATTTTAGTGTCGATTTAACTGTATACAGTGTCCGTAGCACGATCTATCATATTGACAATGTTGCTTTCATTTGGATATTTTTATGACTGAATCTTACATCTTTCAAAATGTCTACACACGCACTGATATACAGGGTGGTTCAAAATTCCTTGTACAAACTCTGAGGGGAGGTAGAGAACATCAAAATCAACCCTATTCACATAGGAAAGCATGACTGGAAACGCCACCGGAAGGTACTAACAGGGACACAAAGATACAGAAATAACACAAGGCAGTAAGTAGTGTAAAAAACTTGATTAGGCGTAACTGAACAGGTCAATAGTAGTTGGATACATAATACGGTAAACGAGGTGCATGTCTGCCATCTCAGCGTTCGTAAAACGATGCATGTTCTTTGTACAACGTCGAAAGCTTGAATGAGGAAGCCCCAATTGCTCACCTGGAGCGCTGGGAAACAGCGCCACCTATCACTTTCGGGTGGCGTTTCCAGTCATGCTGTCCTATGTGAATAGGGTTGATTTTGATGTTCTCTACCTCCCCTCAAAGTTCGAACGTGGAATTTTGAACCACCCTGTACACATTTTGAGTACACTCTACTCCCAGTATTTTGAGCTGTTTAATTATTAATGGGAATCTTAAAAGGAGGTCCTGTCATTAACCTTTACCTGCACCCCCCCCCCATACACACAAACGAAAAACACGGCAATTATGACTTCGTTTCACGACTATGGACGATCGTTACCAGCCCATAAACACATATCCCATTATAGGGAAACTGTTTCAAGCAGATAAATGTTCCTGGTAGTGCCTTTTACGCTTCGCTGACACAACGATCGAAGTGATAGGAATCATAATAATACTTAGCGGACATAGTGGATGGACTTTCTTTTGTCAGAATTATTCTATTTATAGTTCAACATCAAATTAAATTATGACAAAGACGCAATACATCCAAAGAAAGTTGTCGGAGAATAACAGATGGTTGCAGTTGCACGCATCACATTCGAACAGCATTTCTCCCACCACACAATTCTAGGACTCTCTATTGATTTGTTTATTGTCACTTGTAGCTTACACAAGAACCACTGACGTCTAAATATGCTAAATGCTTTGGCTTCATGAAAAACACAAATCCAATTCATATATTATGAAGCTGACTTTTGCCCATTGCTATTCGATTCTCGGAATATATCGTAATTCGCAAGGTAACGTGTTTACCGAGATTGCGTTTGAATCTTTAGGAAAGTGAAGAGTTGACAAAGGAAACAATGATGAAAATGATGACCTTACACAATTTGTGAATTAACTTGTTAAAATTGAATTTTGTTATTTATTATGCATTTTTCTTAAATTTCAACGTAGATTTAATGTACTACTCAACGTACGCGTGTAATGAAAGAGAATCATAAAATATCGTCGAATAGATTTCCAAAATTTGAATGAAAACAAACAAAATCAAGTCGTCGCTTAGCATGTTTTTCTGCTGCAGCATCACGGGTAATTGTTGATGCCATCCACGAGTTAAAAAGTCATTTGATACTTTTTCTATGATGTCTTCACTTATGCTGTATCAACACAAAATTACTTCGTGGTGGGAATATCACCTATGAGGATGGTTACTATGGGACTTTTCCCATGTACTTAAATCGTAATGTGAAAATTAAGATTTTACGTTTACCTTACGGAATGTATTCGATTATTCTGTGCTGTGAAGATTATTGGAATAGTTAATCAAAATAAGGATGCTAATTTTGGAAAAAAAAAAAAAAAAACTCTTTTTAAGTCATCTCAAACTACAGTATTAGCGTGTGTCCACAAACAAGTTAAGCTGATCTGTTTGGGATAACTTTCAAATGCGGGCAGTAAAACAGCCCGGCATTTGAAACCAACTTTTGCTAAAGTGGAAAAAGTTGGATTTATACCGAGATTTTAATAAATCCCAGTAAAAGATAGGTTCAGATGACGCTGCGTGCAGAAGCAATTATACCGGAAACTGTATGTAAACTGCAGAATCACTTTAGATCATGGTGGAGTAGCCTTTTTTGGTTCCAAAACAGAGTTTTGTATGCTAAGCGGATTAAAAATATTAGGTTGTGGATTATGGTGGTAAAAGCAATACGATATTTCATTGGAAGGTTTAAAACGAGAGGGGGGAATTTACATTTGGAGGGGTTGAGATTGAAACATTCCCCTATAGGAAGTGCTTCAATTTCAATCGCTTGAAAAGCAAAGTTGAAACCATAAACAAATGCCTGTTTTACTGCTTGGCATTTGAAAGTTATCCCAAATTGACCAGCTTAACTTGTTTGTGGACACACGCTAATACTGTTAATTTGATCAATTAGGCATCTTTAGTAGTTTGCACAACCGGAGAACTATTAAGGGATCCGATTTTTTTCGGATCCTTGAATAGTTCTTTCTCACTATGTTCCTTTATATTTTAGTCCCTCAGAACATGAACTTGGCCTCCATTGAGGCCAAGTTCATGTTCTGAGTATGAATTTGGTAATGGTGAATCCACATCTAACATCTGTTATACCTGTCTGTACTTGCATTCTCTGGTCTGTTTTACAAAAAAAAAAAAAAGTAGTTCTTTGCGAATTCAACCATGACAGAATTTTAATAAATCACTTTTAATTTAAACCATCTTGAAAAGCCGCGCGGAGACTTTCGTGGATAAAATGTGAACTGCAGATACGCAACCTATATGGCACAATCGATTACTAGAATGCATGGAGTAGGTTTGAAGGAGAGCGGACAAGTTACCACAGCGGTTTCCACTCTTCATAATGTCAATAAGTGAGAAGCCTTCTGATAGCAGAGTAACCATAGACACACAAAGTGCATAGTCCCAAAAGTTAGCCCCTTTGGGAGCACCACGGATGTCATAAACAAGTAACCATGGAAACGGCCTTATCGATTGGTTTTATCTGAAACTAAACACGGATATTTGGAGACAAACACACGCACACAATATAGTGCTCGGTTAATAAATTCTGATCAACATGCAGTTCATTTTGATTATTCAGAGGAATATTCATTGGTATTTGCAAGGTTGAAAGGAAACTAAAATAGAAAATTGAATAGAAACTTACCAAACTGAATTCACTTTGGAAATATAAGTTCTCTATAAATCGCATTAGTCAAGGTTTGTCAGAAATTCTAACCTGCTGGGATTTGACTGAAATTCTAGTCATTCTTGGAAGCGTTTATTGCCTGAAGGGCGTCCATACGGCTATAAGTGAATTTCATTTCCGATGTAAGACCATCAGCCTTGTTTATCGGCTGCCTTAAGAGGCTTCAAAAAGCTTGTAACATGGCTTATGAATTATCGAACCCTTATAAATTGCGCTCATCTATCGGATGATTGTACTAAAGATTTTTTGAAGCTTTTCATGTCATAATTATAACCAAAACGAACTGCAGGGTCAGAGGAAACTTGTGATATTAATTGCTATGCTCTTTTATGTTTTCACTCTGGTTTTGCTAGCAGCATATGGTTCCAACCACTGATAGTTTGTTTTTATTATGAATTTTTAATGGAGTTTTTTTTTCCACTTATCTAATTTTTATGTGTATTCCACCCACGAAAGAGTGTAACCTATTGCATATTTGGTATCATAGGTAAACTAAGGGTTAAATCTTCTCAAGAGACCAGACTTGGACCTTTCTTCAAACCGCTTCAGTCCTCCAATAAGCATGGTGGTTATCTTACCAGAAAACGAAACTCATCAATCGCTTAAAGGCATTGATAAAGCCAATGAAGGTTTGGATTTTAACTTACAAGCTGTTGGTCCACCAGAATACGTTATCCCGTCTGCCAAACAAGCCAGTGAAGACTCATAGATGGCGCTAGTTTGTTGACAGTACTAGTTGTATTATTATTATTACATGATGCTTACAAGGACTCATCGAGGGAGGACACTCTACAACACACATCTCACTATTTCCACTACTTAGTCTACCAGCCACACACACAACGCCATCTGCCATCATCACCACTAGCGCATTTTTGTATGCAAATTGCGTGTATTCTCCTGGCCATTTGTCTGTATGCAGGAAGAAAAACCTAAGTTTCGGGAGTAAAAACCCAGCCTAACGCCGTATGAGGTCCGCTAACTCCCCTTCAATTGAGGGGGGGAAAACATTTTAACATTCCTCTCGTAACGACGAGAATCAAATTCAGGCCTTCTCCAATTGAAGGACATACTGTCCGACCACAGAAGCGAGAGCTCTCGTTGGCAGACTGCCAAGAAGAGTCAATTCATGTTGAAGGGGAGAAAGAAATGAAGGACGTACGAATTGGTCACCAACACGCGAAATCACGTGCTTTATACGTAAACTTTTCCGACTGTTATACAAGCAAGATAGTAACCACTTTAAGAACTATAATGATCATAAAAGAAGTTAATTTTCCGACGTGTAATAATAAACAACTCATCCCACGAAACGCATTGATTACCCTATTATTGGAATAGATTCTGCTTCTTCTGACATGCGCAGAAGTGTCGAAGGGTCTCGCATCTGTGGGCATACAGTAATATCAGTTCTTTCAATTGCGCTAAGGATGAATAGTGTTTTGTTGAATGGAACGGTATTAATATCTTGAGCTTTTCAAATCCGCTAACTTTACAATAAAGAATATACGACACTACCTTTTCTTAAAAAAAATCGTATCATCCACTAATGTATATTAATTCATTAGTTTGTCCAACCAAAGATGTGCAAAAAAGAATGTATTAGTGGCTGCGTTGTGATGTCTGTTGTAATAATTTCAGAAAACAGAAATTACTGCATAAATGTTAAGCATTCACTTGTTTTATTGGGAGATATAACGGGTCAGAATAGTTCATATATTTGTGACACAAATATGAGGGATTCAAAATGAATATTTTTAAAAACAGGAAAGAAAACTAATTTAAAATTTACCAGTCACTTTGAAAAAAAATATTATTACGCGATTTGACAAGTGAATCATGAAAAACTACTTAATACGATGAAATAATTTTCAAGCTTAGAAGAAAATGTGAAAAATATTTCTTTCTGTTGAATTAAATAATTCTTGGTGGAAGCGAGGGTGTTCAAAACATCAGCAGAACGATTCTGTTTGCTTTTATCACGTGGCAATTTGTTATTTTTAATTATATTGGCCATAACAGTTGGCTCCGAGGCTAGTAGTTTCCTATAAGCGCTGCATTCTTATCTTCTTTTAGGTCTCGTGACAACCAAACCCCAGTTTCCGCTATTCGCGGTCACTTCCGGTCGCAAGCTACCTCGTGTGGCTTCAGATTCGCTGACGATAGTAATTGCCAGCAGTCATTCAGGAGAAGTATCATTCGCATTTCATGGAACTGTAGCTCCTATCTGTTGGTTCAATTTAGTCCGAGCATCTTATGCCGCGTGGAGGCACATTTCTTGCTGATAACTGGTGATAAGAATTGCTACAAATTGTTGCAGTAGAAAGGATTACGTGATTATAGCGCATTCCAACATGACCTATCTTGCTTATGGTATGGGCGCGATTAACACAAGATAGCAAACAAAAATTGAACAAAACTATTATTTTGAAAAATACGAATTCTCTCGTGGTCCTCGAAGCGTCTGTGGTATGTGAGTGGATTAGAATTAACTTCTTGCACAGACGACCATAGGTTGGGCGCTTATTTCGCGAAAAGGAATTTGCTTTTCCTTGTACTACTTCCTCTTTGCGCGTCACAGTCACGTGTTCAGAGATACAATGCGTGAAAGTTTTTTTTTTTCTGAGTTAATTTAGAATATTATAAAATTTCATATACATTTTAGATACAGTTTTAATGTCAATAATCCAACTTTTTTAAAAAAAAATATTTTTTCGTATTTGTATTTCTATCGTAGATTCTATAACTACATATATTTCAAACATTTTATCAATTCCAAAAGAATGAATAAAATCTGATGGGAAGAAGAGTTCACAGTGGCAAGTTGTTTGTTCACCAACCACAAGTGACAGCTTACGGCTACGGAAGCATAATGTGGAATTCTGCGTCTTTATCTGTTAGTGTATTTATTTCTTGGGAAATTTATCCACACACACACACAATATTTGCCGCTGTGTTCTCGAACAGTACGATCTGGCTGCTGAGGTGTTCCTTGATATAATTACGCAATCGATGTGCCTTCTTCACTGACGAAGAAATACCGCCATAAACTTAAAAGATCAGAATTTTCTGCCGATGATTGTAGGTCTGAATCGTACTGGGAATTAGCTGGCACCATTCCTTTTTAGCGGAAAACTAAGTGAGAGCTTCGTTGTTCCTGTTAAATTTTAAATGCGAGTGGAATCTAGAATTTAAATTTAACAGACATATTTGCACTGGAATTGCTGACTTAGGCTGTAATTCTAAGCTAGCCAGTTTAGTTTACAAAGACTGCTTTGTTGGATTCGTATATTTATAGTTGAAATGCATTTCAGAAACTTTACTGTTCTTATACATTTGCGTTCTCATATCCCCTCCGGATGATGATATGTCTTCAAAATATGTTTGTCAATTAATTACCGTGTGATGATACAGCGTAAGTTCCCCCCTTTTTTTTATTTTTACGGGAATGTACGACACCATCTAAGTCCCCCCCCCCCCCCCAAATTTTATCCGGGCTCCGGAACCGGCATAGCTGACGAATCAGGCCTATGGCTGGGTCGGTATTCCTGACTGTATCCCTGTGTTCACGGGGCCGGTTTGCCTGCTTGCGGGATGGAAAAACCCCAGATAAACTGCGGGGAAAAAAACCTGCTGTCCACGCCCAAGACCGGCTAACTTGGCTATGGCTGAGGAAGATTCTTAAGCTCCTCACCTCGTCGACGGGAATCGAACCCAGGACACTCTTTCCCCAGGCACATGGTTGCGAAGCGCATAGTAACTAGGCTAACCACGCGGGACTGCGTTTTTGATGTGTATGATCCCATCTAACTGTAAAAATGATACGAATGTAATATCAGTAATAAGAATAGCATTATTCTGTATTGCTGAAGAATAATTACAAATTACTTTTTCCGTGATAAATGAATATTGTTCGTTATCAAAGAAATGAAGTAAGAACTATTTTTCGCTTATTTGGATAATTTGTTGTCACCAGGAAGATGTAGTTTCGTTTCATTTTGAATGAGATTTTACCACCACGTATGGTCCGATTTAAACAATATTTGCCGGCCTGGTTGGCTGAGTGGTTAACGCACCAGCTCTTCAACTAACAATCTGCTGGTTCGAATCCAGACGATGTTTATGATGATCTTTAGGTGGGAAATTTTATTAAAGGACATTGAGCCAGCGTATATTTATTGCCTAATTTTAATGGGTATTAATTCTAAACACATTTTTCTGTTCGATCTCGAATATCCAAGTTCATTAAAATGCATCCTATCAGAGCAGATCTCCAATCAAGATGAGCTTTTTTTCTTGGATGAACTTTTTACATCTAAGTAATCCTATCACAACGTCTCATGTCCTCTTCGACATTCAGAAAGCCTGGATTATTTTTCGTATAAACATCACTTCTCTTCCGCCCAAATTCATAAATTCCTATTCTTCCTGACATTAGAATACTGTTCTCACATTTGAAGTGGTGCACTCAGAATGTTGGGTTGTATACACAGCAGGATTATAAGCTTAATAGAGGACCCTCCTCCAATCACTTCCCATAGACTCCATGGGAGCTGCTACACCGAACTGGCCATCATCTTTCTCTGTATGTTCTAACCATTTGCTTACACACGGCACTGCTGTGTTATAAGTTTTCTGACTTCCTGTATATAAAATTCTAAAAACATATACAGAATTAAAAACAAACAAACCAACTCTGCTTTTCTCGGTTACATGATATTTATGGCTTTAGGGTTCTAAATCTCAGGACGTGTCACTCCTGCTATCACTCATAACTATTAATCATTAGCGAGGAAGTATTAATGACAATTGTGGAAATCATTGCTGTTCTATGCGTGTCTCATGCCCTCAGTCAGTTGCATTGATAATTAATGACGTTGTGGTTGACTCTTCATTGGAAAATTGGATGTCGTTGCCACGTTAGTCACCTTGAAATCGGACCTTAAGAAATTTGGTCAAGAGCTTCAAGGATACAGGGGGGGAGGCACGAGAAAGTGTGGTCGGACTTCTCTCCCCCAAATTAATGACGTCGCATACATATCTATAGAGGCTTGGTATAACCGGCGTAGCACGTAATCCCATGTTATGGTATTCTGCATGATTTGGATACTAACAGTTGCCCACGAAATGGTTCAATACAATAATAACGATGCGATGTCAAATTTCTTCAAAATCAGTCTAGCCAGTGCAGTACTGTTATAGACATGCAGACGAATAGAGACGACGAAGCCATGCTGGTATCATCCGCTCCCCCCAATTTTATTTTATTGGATATTTTAAGTTTTTTTTTTTTTTAATTTAATATATGTTATAAATATGATACATTAACATCATGTAACGTTATTCTGTATCTATAAACAGAAGTCGCTTATACAGGGTAGCCTCTAAATCGGGAAGGGATTTAAATATTTAATAACTTTTTTATTTATTAATTATTTTTTTCTTTTTCGTTATAATGAAATACAGAGCCTGGAGATTTTTTGAGTTATACACATTTTAAACCCCTTCGTGACGGACCACCCTGTATAAAAGCTGTGCGAAGTATTGTCATGTTATACCCCTTCCGTAATTTTAATATTGAATGGCTGGATTTTTCGAGAATGAAAAATTCAGTAAATAAGTCACCAAATATCTTACTCATGTTCTCACCACGCCGTATCAAACACTCCTGAAACCAGAATCCCAAATTTCTTTCGGATTATTCGTTAGGAAGATGAAACTCGAAGTTAGAATATTTTTATTATCATCCACTTGTTAGCCCGTCCCCTTTTAGCTGTCTGTGTTGCCGTGCCTTCCTCCCCCCCCCCCCTTCCTACAATCCGCCGAAAACATGCACGCGCATCTCTCTTCGAAAAACCGACATCCTCTGACGTCAAACATTTTCTCCGCTACGTCGTCATCCGGGTTTTAACTCAGCTGAGAGGCCGCCATTTGTGCTACTCTCAACCACCTGATAATTCGGCCTTGGCAGTGAGCGCTCAGTTTACCATCTCCCGAGTTTCCGAATTAGGCCTGACAGCACTCACTTCCTATCCCCCCCTCTTTCTCGCGTTGTTCATCCCCGGCATTCCGTAGGGTTTCGGTGCACAAGGCCTGGATTAATCAGGCAGCCCTTTTACCACAGTCGGACCATCGACGGTGGCTTCGGTATGGAGTGAAGACGAAGAGAGGTTTGCGACCGTTCGAGAGAGCCATGTTTCCTTCTGTGCGGTTTGCCGTGCTTGTGATATGCTGGTACGTCGTCGGTGGCGTTCGTAGCGAAGGCAGTGTGGGTAAGTAGAGACAGAAAAAAAAATTACGTAATGTGTTTCGATACTTTTAAGTGCGAGTCCCCCCTCGAGTTGTATTTGGTCGCCGGGAACAAGGGGACGTCTTATCTCCATTTTACAGTGATAACCGGCGGTTTGAACAGCGGATACGTGTTCGTATGGCAACATCTGTTTACTCTGACAACTGTAGCGACAGAGCTTATGTCATGATGCCGCATGCTGGTCTTCTGTGTTATCACTTGTCGTGTAACAGTCTCTTTATGTAACGATTTAGCAGCATGAAACTAGAGTACAGTAGAACGTGGGGTATACAATGTTTGTTAGATATCACGTGATCTGCTTCTTGTTTAGATAAGTCGCGGTGAAACTTTGACCACAGCCCTGCTTGCGTTAATAACGAACCTCTGCCTCGTTGACGGCAACTCCCCTAAAGACAGTGTTAACGTGCTAATCAGTTAACTTCTTTACATCAGCAATTATCGCTTCATTTCAACTATTTCACATTTGTTATACGACGAAATAAAAAAAATAACATATGGTGGTCTTATTTCGTACGCTAACTTTTATCACGTTTTTCAATGAATTAATCTCAACCCAGGCGATTCAATTTGCGCAAGTCTGTACTGTTTCGGATATTCCTCTAACTTCCGTTTCCTGCAGATCATTTGAATCACTTTTAGAATATTTTTTTATTATTATTAATTTCAGTGTTGTCCTCCTGATTGTTTAGTTCATCTTTAATAAGTGTGTAGGCGTGTGGCGTTTCTCCTTTTCTTGTAGTTCATTTTGGAACTGTCCAGTAAGATTAGACACAGCTAGTGGACTAACTGTACTGTGAGAAATCTGCTTCATTCATGTCTTGTATTGATTCGGAACAGAGACTGTGCATGTCTGTGCGCGCGCGCTGCAGTATGTACAATAAATAATATTTTATTGTTAGAAGCTTCAAATTTCGAGTGAAATTGTAAAAAAAAAAAAATAATTCTACAGTGAGATTTAAGAAACGTTTTAGATAAATTAAGTAATTTGTCTTATGTAGTGGGAGAAAAAAATTAACTTAGTTATTTCGGTGCCTTCTGCTAGGAGAGAGACACACGGCGATTGTGTAGGTGTCGATTCGTATCGATAAATGCGTCTTCGGTGGAAATAACCTTTCTTAATGAAGTTGAGCAGGGTCGAAATGGCGGGTGCAGCAGATGATGAGCGAATCGAAGATGGATAAGGAACAAAAAAAAAAAAGAAGTGAATAATAGCTGTCGGGTGAGGATAAAAATAAGAAAAGAAATGCTAACGAGGATGAAACTTTTAAAATTGTTCCAAAGAAAACAAGTTAAGGAGAAGTTTGGGGGGGGGGTATAGAAGAAAGAATTGAGTTTTATGAACGCCGTCAACATTAACTATTCGTAGACGTGGAAAGGATCGAATTTAGAATTCACCTCGACGACTACGAACGGCCAATATCGTCGGTGAATATGGAAATGTTGTTAAGTTAGTATTGGACGCGTTTCCGTTTGAATTGTTCAAGTTATTGTAAATATGGATGGCATGTATTTGATTACGAGTTGGAAATGGAGTGTTTGTGTTTCTTCAACACACTGGCGCTAGAAAAAGTAAAGAAAAAAGCGTCGCTAAATGTGCCGCTTGACTATCGGCTGAGCCTAACATCATTTCTCTCTCTCTCTCTGTGAATAAAAAATATATATAAAGAATATATACAGACAGGCAGTTCGTGCTTGAACTATTTCTTTCAAATGTATTTTAACCACTAGAGAAGAGTCTGCTGGTATTCTTCGCGTATCGTATTAGTTAATTTGTTCGCTGTAACTAGTTTTTTATAAACTTAGAATTGTGGCAATGAATACACGATACTTCTAGATATTTACTTGTAATTTTCTATTCTCGTTTTTTTTTAATTTTAATTAAAACCGCTTAAATAGAAAAAAGGTCCATCAATAATTTTTCAGCAAACCACATTCCACATTCATTCTGCTACTGGTAGCCATATTTGATTTGTCCTGATGGAACCTTTCGCCACTGAGTGCGCCCAAGAGCTCGTGGGAGAGAAGTCTAAATGGGAGTAGAAAAATGTAGTTAAGCGCTGCTAAGATCTCATTGCTTGGTAAGCTTTTAGCACTTTAGAAAGTATTCCCGCTACTTTCTCTTCATCGTTTAGTGTCCTTTCAAGGTCATTTATCTTTCAACATATTTTTATTTTGAGAGCCAATAGGATTGACTTTGATCTCAAAATCACATCTTGACAACATGCTTTTCAAATAATGAGACCAATCGGTGACAATAGTTTTCACGGATCCGATATTGATGAAGAGGTGATAAGCATGTTCTCTGTGGGGTTTAAGGGACGGAGAGATTAAAACATCACATTATTTACAAATGAGAGCTTAAATTTTGTCTTTAAAGCAATTACTTGAAGGCGTGAATGTTGTCCATTGGCATGAAAAAGCAACTGTGATGACTCTAACCCTCCTGAATATCTTATCGGTAATCAGAAATCAGTAAAGGTAAATTATAATCTACAATTACTGATTTCTGAAGCCCTAACCAAATCACAAAAATATTTCAATGTATGGGATACTTTGTGTTTAGATTCTGATACGACATGCTGTCATCTTCTGCCGCGAAGATCTGTAACTAAAGAATGAAACAGAACCAAGAAAAAGCTCCAGGATCACTTGGTATAAGATAATACGGGATAACTCCACCTGAACGAGAATGAGTTGTTTCCAGTAGCCGACGTTTAAAAGTAATTATATATTTCGTACGTTTTTTTCATTGATTAGCATCGAACATTATTGAAATGATCATTGTAATAATCTATATTTCTTTTCTATTACAAATCAACAACTTCAAGAACAACATTTTTGTGACGAGATTGTTTCGAGCCAAGCCAAATGGAGTACTCAGTACGAGTACTTTTGGATTCAAGAATATTCGGCCAGTATATTTCACTCACTTCATGAGATTGTTTTTAATCTGAAGACAAAAGTTATAGCGATCCACAAACATCTGATTTTTTTTTAATTTGTTTATTCCTAGTGGAAGAAGATTGTCAGACTTTACCTCCAGAAATTCTTCAAGTTTTTCTAGCGAAAAACATTGGTCTAGAAAAATTCTCCAAGAGCATTTTTTTTTACTTTCTTATCCCATGAAAAATCCGTCCATATCAATACAAAAGTCAGACTGATTTTGAACCAAAAGAAGAGATTGTTAGCATGTTTTGATTTAATTTGTAGATCAAAGAATGTAATGAAACTGATTTAGGTTTTCTGTTTGATTTCCTTCCTTTTACATAAGCTTAAATCTTAGTTGACATGTTTTTATTCCACTTTTCTACTCCACATGAAGTGAAATTTAACATTTCTGTTAGCTGCCGTGGAACTTTGACTGCTATATGAATGTATCACCAATGTAACAGAACGAGCCACTAGCATCACGAATATTTCAACAATCAATTAAGCTATCTATGGGCAGAAAAAAGATGTGTGTTCATTACTCCATTTGTTTTACTTGTAAAAGCTTGAAAATCATCCTCCTTAGGAAGTCTTCCAACCGTGCCAAGAAGGTGTCTAAGTAGCAAGGAATCTTTTAAAAAATCACTAAAAGAAAACTGGCAAACCAACAGACGTTTGTTTGCCAGTTTTCTTTGTCGAAAGAGGGCATATTCGAACAAATGCCTGTGTGTGTTGTTTCGTTACAGTTTAATCATCGACACTATCTTGAGACACCGTAATCCGAAATTGTTTTAACAAGTAGGTTGTGGTCAAATATCAAAACTTATTTTGCGAGTGTCAACTTCTCGATAGCCTTCAGCATAATCTCATTTACGGTTGGAAAGATCTCTTTGGCACTCAGTTGGCAAGTATTTTTACTTGGTCTTAAATTCATCCTTTGATGGTGAAACTTCTCTTGGTATTTTTTTTCTAAGTCCAGGGGTAGTCGATTATGTTTTCTCAACGCAAAACAAGCTAATTTTGTTGCATAGTGACACGAGACATTTGTCATGTGCTGGTTATGTGACGTTTTGTTCTTCTACGATGTTTCTGATGACAAATCAAGTTGCAAGATAATTTCGAAATGATAGAAATAAATAAAACTCTAGTTATTTCTGAAAATAAAAAAAATTCTATAATATCATATATATAATTATGATAAATAACAATCATTTATTAAAACATTCTATAATCGCAGATTAGCTAGAACATTCTGTTTAGAATCATATAGTTTATATCGATATATTCTGTAACTTCAAAACAAAAGAGAAACTTTAATAAAATAGATAGAGATGTTCTTTTAACATTTGGCTTGCTGCCCAAGCACAGTTTGAGCGTTTTTAAATTGGTCTTCATCGTGCTCCCCCCCCCCCCATCACCACGTGTTTATTCCGTTTATGTTATTTTTTTGTCTGCTTTAACTAGACTTTATTTTTTTTTTATTTCTAAAGCGTTATCAGAAATAACATATAGCGAAACACATTTGTTTCTGAAGCTGCTCACACACAGATTAGCTAGAGCACATTCTTCGGAATCCTAAATGTATTATTTCCGTGTTTTCCGAATATATACAAATTATTCGGAAAATCTGAGAAATGATCATTACCTGTCTTTCACAAGGAAACGTATGTCCATCTAGGTATGAACTCCACAAAATACCCAAATTCATATTTATACATAGAACTAAAACGAAACTACGTTCAAGTTTGGTTTTGTATTATTAAGGGATAAACCTGAGCACCTGGAGGAAAATTAACCTCACAGTCACAGTTTGAGAAGACTAACTCAATGTTAGGAAAAGAAACGAACATCCGCTGGACCATATACTGACCTGTCATCACTGTGGCAATACCGATTGAAGTACCACAAATGTCACCACTAGCGTATCTTCTCAGCATGTGTATATTCACTCGGCTTATCCTCTCCTTATCCTTTATTTTCTCGCTTATTTGTTTATAATTTTTTACTTTTTAAAACAGTGAAGTACTAGTTGGGTCAGATTCATGTATACGTATGTGCAGCAGACTCAAAAATCATTAAAACCGTTGTAATAATCCTACTTTTTATATCGGCAACAACATTACTTGGCATCTTCGGATCATACTTCCAATAGTCTACAAAGACCTATTTTCGTTCTGAGCAGGGGCGGCTCGTGCATGGAACTACAGCACCCCCAATTTTCCCCGATATATAAATATATTTATTAATTTATTTATATTTGCTTGTAATATTTAATTTTATCATCAACAATCCTATACAATCCTCTTATTTTATATAAAAAATAATAAAAATCCATCTTGTAGCACTTAGGAGGGCGAAGGATGCTAGCAGCACTGTGTCATATTTCTACGCGCGCAAGCATATGCACGTCATAGCGAGATGCCAGCTATTAGCGTAATGCGGCACTGTCCGTCGCGCAGTTCCACTGTTGTTTATATGCAGTTTGCACCAGTAGTAGAGTGTTCGTACTGCTTATCGTGTTTACTCCGTCTCTTTAAATATTTGGCCATTACAATTAAAGACATAACATTTGTTATAGTTTTTATTTTAGAACATTATTGGGGTTATGATAATGGATTTTATTTCTAAGTAATTTTGAATTATACCACTGTATAATTTTATCGATAATAAACAATATTTTTTCATGTTTAAATTTTTACCATAATTTTGATATTTTATCCAAACACGTATGCTCTGTACTTACAGTGTGTATGTATATTTCGAAAGTTGCAGCACCCCCACGATTTCAAGCCACGAGCCGCCACTGCTTTTGAGTGAAAACAAACACCGCAAATATCGTCTTCTAAAACAAATATCAGCTAAAGACGTTGCGGGTGGTTAATGATTTCTAAATTATTTATTAAAAATAGTTTACACACCATAAAATCTGCGTATCATCTTGTATTCCTATTTGTTTTTAGCATCTCAAAATAGCAATTTCTAACTTGATGTTTGCATTTAATCTTTTCCTTGCACTCTTTTAGTTTGGAAGAATAATTTCACGCAGCTATTCAGATATCTTAATTCTGAATGAAACATTTTAAAATGAATTCCGTTCCTTTTATAATAACGAGTCTTTTACGTTCTTAAAATCGTATTCAATGGAAGAAGACGCCTTTATCATTTCTTACAATTTTATGTAATTGTTCCTTACACAAACAGAACTTTCATTCACTGATTTCGTTATTAAATTCGATTTGCTTGTGTTTTGACGGAGTAGAAGCTTCGCCGACATCACAATTGAATCTCAGAAAAGAGTTGAATAGAATGGTAAAAATGGAGAAATGACTTCGTTTAAAAGGGGAAAGAAAATCAGTATGTGAACGAGCACCTTTTATACACAATTGATGACAATTTACTCATTTTTTGCTCGTTCATTCCTAAACGAATAACTGTTTTTTTTATCACGTGTTCTCAACGAATTCGAAAGTAGGTGCGATTTGCAATTTGAATTATTAACATAATTTTAAATTTTCTGAAGTTCCTCGCTAAGACCCGAAGCGTCATCCATTCTGTGGTTTCACGCTTAGTTAAAAAAATATTTCAACCTGCTTCTCGCTCATATTAATTTATGAAAGGCAAAAAGTCATCATGTGATATTCAAAAACTTTTAAAGTTGCTTGCAGCATAGCAAGAATTATTCCCTTTAGAAATCTTCATAATAAATAAACGTAATTATAATAATTACTTGATGGTTAATCGAATTTTGTGCTTACTTCATAGAAAGTCGTTTCTTTTTAAGATGTGTGATGGGATGCTATTAATATTAAAATAAGATGATTTGACAGCTCGGTAATAAAATATGTTATCTATGTAAAAAGGAAAAGACAGAGTGAAAGAATACGTTCGTTTTAATAGAAAATGTAGAAAACAATATTTGAAATGATTGGAGTGCAGCTGGTAATTATGTTCACTTTTTAGCTAATTTTCTAAACGTGTTATGAGAAATATTTTATTCTGAAACAAATTATTTTTTAAGAAGCAATACATGCTTTCTCTTTTTTAATATAGTGCATACCAATTTCTAATTATTCTACTTCAAAACGATCGAGTTGGTTTTAGTTTGATTTGCATAAATCAAACTGATGCTCACTCAAAGATTATTTACTATGAATTGATAGCTTTATTCTCATCCCTATAACGACAAAATGTCGGGGTTCCAGTTGATGAAGATTGGTTGGCTTCTGTTTACAGGATTGGAATATTCGATATTTTTCCCTGTTTGAGCAGCACTGGACATAAATGGGTATCAAGTGACAGTTACTAGCACCGTTAATTCCCCTCCCCTCTCTAGCCCTGCAAACCTCCTTCTAACGGGTATTAATTGCCAATCTCAAATGTGCAGCGTTTGTTATCGTTCAATGAATTCCGAATATCAATCCCAGGTGGTATTTCTCGAACTAATGCAAAGGCGTATCTAGCACGTGAGTGACGTGCGTAGAAGTGTACTAAAGAACAGGATATCAACGACCTTATGACTTACATTCGCTAGTATAAATATCGTCTAACTTTTGATTTGCAAGAAAAATGAAATCAAAAACATGGAAATAAAATATATCAGCAGTTATATTTCTGTAGCTTGTTTCTTTATCATCAAAAAACATATGAAAGAATCGTAGAGGATATTTCTGAATCCCGACATAAGATACAGGAGTAATCAATTAAAATGTTATTTTGGAAGCTAGATTTAAATGGCTTTCATTTTCAATAAATTGAAATGGAACCTATTTTTAGTTTCTATTTCATATCGTACTTCAAGGCTGTAGAGTTGCTCAGAGAGCCTGCATTCGCTCATTACCGTTAAACGTATGTAATCCGAGAGAATTTGAGATTCTTATTGAGAAATTAAATTCATTGTATACGTTACAAGAGGACAGAACAGCATTGAATGACATCGTTAAATCTTTGCTATTATTCTGCAGGAAAGATTGTCAAGAATATAGAATGTACACAGATCGCAATCGCTCGTGGATAATAGCATCAGTATCAGATAAACTAGAGCGAAACAACCTCAATAACATTAGAGGGGAAAATAAGATGATTGTTCCAATCCCTAAACCATTTTGTTTAATCCGACTTTTGGGTAATATATGATGGGATTTAGTTGTCTTTTGCTTACAATGCCAATTATAGAGGGCGCTTCGTATTGACGTCGCACGGCTTTTTTTATTGCGTAACAGAGATAACCAACGCATGTGGACACATACAATACAAAACGATCTGAAATATTGCTTGAATATATTACTTTGTTAACCCTCGTTTTGTTGCAATAGCCAGTTTGAATCCAGATAAGAATCCAAAGAACATTTGTCAGATTTTTTACCGAGGATTAGACATTTTCGGACAGGAGAATTTTTTTTTCTTTGAAACTCTGATTATTCTTCTGGTAAAACAGACAAATCAGCCTGAGAATACACTTGACACTACTTTGTCGTCCGAGTGACAAAGCAGACTGTCATAATATGGATTTAGTTGTCATGCATGATTAAAAATCTCGATCTCACTTAAGTGACATCACATTTATTTATTTTTGTGGAGTATTATACATGATATAAATCCATCATTAAACTGATCAGAGAGAAGAAGGTGCCGGAGAAATATGTCAGGTTGGTGCAGGAGATGTACAGAAATGTGAAGACAAGGGTTCGAACTATGTTGTATGCAGATGACATCGTGCTGTGTGCAGAGTCGAGAGAAGAAGTGGCAGCTAAACTGGATAGTACTGGAAGGGAGAGGTATGAGACAGCAGAAGTAAGACAGAGTATATGTGTTGCAAAGTGGATGGCAGCCAGGAGACGGATCTGGAGCTGGAAGGAGATGTTATCAGGAAGGTCAGTGACTTTAGATAGTTAGGTTCAACAATGAAAGCGGATGGTGAGGCTGAGAAGGTAGTTGGATGGAGGAACTGGAGAGAGATGGCTGGAGTGCTATGCGATAAGAGGGTGCCGATCAATCTAAAAGGCAAAATCTATAGGACAGTAGCGAGACCAGCTATGACGTATGCCATGGAAACTGCGGCCTTCAGGAAAAATAACATCAGCAGGATGGAAGTAGCGGAGATGAGAATGCTTAGGCGGATGTGGGGTGTGACCAGAAAGGATCATCTGAGAAATGACTATGTCAGGGGAACAGTGAAAGTTGCGAACTTAGGAGCAAAGATACAGGAGGCAAGGTTGAGATGGTTTGGTTATGTGATAAGGAGGGAGGAAGAGTATGTGGAAAGAAAGGTCATGCAGATGGATGTGCAAGGGGAGAGGAAGCGCAGGCAGCCAGAGAAGAAGAAGATTAAACTTACCCGAGAACTTGTAAAAATACAACCTTCTGCATTGGAGTTGCCTTAGTATTGCACTATTTAAAAGGCACGTGCTCGGACCAAACTGAATATGTTTCCCTTTTATAGCGCTTCTTTTGATAAAGGTTCCACTGGCCTGTTTCGAACTCTTGGTTCTCATCAGAGACTAGGCAAAACTCTTCTTCGCTGTAGCAATCGCTATCTTACAGCTGTGTTGTCAGAAAGCGGTACCATATATGCATACAGAAGTGTACACTCATGAGCCAAAACATGATGACCCCTGCTTAGTATCGTGTTCGGCCTCCTTTGGCCGAGATAATTATTTTTACTCGTCTTGACATTGACTCCATTATATTTCGGAAGATATCCTGGGATATTCTGAATCAACTAGACAGAATAACGTCCAGGAAGTCGGCGACAGAGCTAGATACTCGCGTCGAACGCTTCGTTCCACATGATTCCATAAATGTTCGATGGGATTCAGATCAGGAGAATTAGGCGGCAAGAGGAGCACAAGGAATGCTTGCATATGTTCTTTGAACCATGCTTCAAATGCGAGCCTCATAAAGACATCTTTCTTGTGGGATTTCTCGAAGTGGTCACAGTGGGATGACACTGTGAACATGTTGGGTAATAAATCGTCCGATTAGCAGTCAATGTGTGTTCAAGGGTATGGAAGGACCTAGCGATGCCCGTAAGAACACTCTACATACCAAGATACCGCCCCCACCGGCTAGTGGTACAGTACAGGTTGCAGTGGGTCTTTGGTTGTTTGCACTCTGTACAAATTTTCTTCGATCAATCCATAATCACCATATATTTTTTTTTTTTGAGAAAAACTTAAGTATAGATAAACATGAAAAACAGTACTTTGCATATCTCGGATAGAGTAAAATACTATGTATAATCGTTCGTAACAAAATATGTAAGTCTTCAAGAAGAAGGCCCAAGTTAACGCATGAAGAAAAAAGGTTTATTTTCAGCTATCAGCAAACACACAGAAAATATCTCGATTGTCTCATATATAGAAATTAATTCCTCTTTGATTATACATTTTAATAATCACACTATTAGTCCGATGTTTTGTTAGTTCATCGCTTCCTTTTTAAATAGAGCTGCGTGGCTATATAAGCACCCGGAATTTCAAAAATAAAGCGCCAGGATCACATTAAACTGTTTTATTCTTTTTCTTCTTCATGCAGCTTCCTCAGTGCGAGGGTGCAGCACCACGTCCTTCCATTTCTCTCTGTTGGTGGCTTTCCTTTTTGTTTCTGCATAGCCATGTGATACTGTCCATGATCTTATATCTTCAACCATGTCCTTCGTTTTTTGCCTCTTGATCATTTTCCCAGAATTTTCTGTTGTATGTTCAATTTTCATATTGTTTATGAATATTTCTGGCTCGGATCTGCTTTCTTTTGAGATTTTCATAAATTTGAATTTTTTTTTTTTTGCATTAATATCTAATCCAAATTCTTTACCTTCTTCAATTAGTAGCTGCAGTAATTTGATTAATTTATTTCTGTTTTCTGCTATTAGAATGGTATCATCAGCATATCTGTGATTGTTGTATTTTACACTATTGATACTAATTCCTATTTTTTGTTTTTCAATCGTTTTAATCACTGTCTCACTATAGATATTAAATAGATTTGGTGAAAGGATACAACCTTGTCTAACTCCTTTTTATTTTCACTTCAGAAGTCTCAGAGTTAAACAGCTGCATTTTCTGTTTGGTGTAAATCATTTTTATAACCTTAAGTACATGATCTTCTATGTCTAATTTATCTAATACATTGAACATTTTATTATGTTTTACCCGGTCAAAATCCTTCTGAAAGTCTATGTAGCATATGTAAATGTTCCCATTTCTTTCAAGTGATCTTTCTATTAGTATTTTTAGTTCCAGGATAGCATTAATGGTTCCCATTCCTCTTCTGAAGCCTTTCCGTTGTTCACTCAATTCACCCGCTTAAGGCTCTTTCAATTTGTTTGTTAACGAAGGTTAAAATAATTTTAGATGCATGGGATATTAGGCTTACAGTTCTGTAATCCTCACAAGTTTGTACATTGTTTCTTTGGAATTGGTAAGCAGACAGATGTTGTTGTAAAAACTTCAGGTAATTGTATTGTTTAATAGATGTCCTGAATGGATTCCACTAAATAGTTATTATTGCCAGTCAAAGCTTTCAGCAGCTCATCTGAAATATTATCACACCCAGGGGATTTATTATTAGGAAGAGTCTTGATTGCGTGTTCTACCTCCTTTCTTGTGGGTAGAGTGGTATCTGTTGTTACCTTTAACTTAAGGTGTCGTTAATCATGTAACATGTTACCATTATCATCATCACAGGGATCTGATAAGTACTACACCCATCTTTCATTTATCTTTTTCTTATCAATGAGAATGTTTCCATCTTTTTCCCTGATGTTATTAGACTGTGTACGTTTTGCTTTCCCATTAAGTTCTTTCACTTTCAGGAATGCTTCTCTGGTTTTGTTCCTATTTTGTAATTCTTCTATCTCAGTGCTTAATCGTTTACATAACTGTTTGATTCTTTAATCCAAAGTTTTATATCTTAACCTTTCTTCTTCATTTGCTCCTCTTTTCCATGTTCTTCTTTCATCAATAAGGTTGATTACCTCTTGAGTTATCCATGGTTTTATTGATGTGGTTTTTAGCAGATGTTTCCCATGTGTTATGATAGCTGCTTGTAGTCTATTCCATTTAGAGGGTTCATTTTCGTTTTGCAACTGTGCAGACAGCAGCTCTGAAATATTTTCATTAAATGTTGATTTTATAATCGGATTTTGTACCATTTGCAGATCCCATTTTCGGGGTTGACTTCTTTTAAATTTTATTGTTTTCAGGTGAATATTCATCTTCATTAAAACCAGTCTATGATCAGATCCACAGTCAGCACTTGACATCACCTTTGAGTTCCGTATTCAATTGAAGTAGCGTTTACTGACTACGATATAGTCTAATTGATTTTTGTATCTTCCATCCGGACTTTCCCATGTGTAGCTTTCTGTTGGTTTTTGCTCAAAATAAGTGTTAGTTATGATGAGATTGTGCTTGTTACAGAAATGAATCAGCTTTTGTCCTCTCTCATTCCGAATTCCTAGTCCAAATGGACCCACGTGTGTAGATGTTCTCCCTGATCCAACGTTTGCGTTCCAGTCACCCATAGCTCAAATAACTCGATCTTTCTTGCCTCCGACTTCCTTTTATACACCATTCTACTTCATCATACATGATCAGCATATCTCTAGGTTTAGATTTCACTAGAATTGCCATTACTCTATCTGATTTTTTGATTATATGGATAATGTTTTTATTAGTTTTCTTCTCTACAATAAATGCTACGCCTCTTCTTGATATTTCACCACCTGACGTATATATTTTATATATCTTGCTATTTGTTGGAAGTTTCGACTTAAAAATCTGATGATCCTTTCCAAAAAGTTTCACTTATTCCTACTATACTAATATTCCATCTCTCTCTCATCATATTAGCCCATTTCCCACATTTATTCAATCCTCTTACATTGCAAGTACCAATATTCAAGCAATTTCTGCGTTGAATTAAACTGTTTACTAAAATGATTTGAGGACTAAAGTGAACGTCAATACACATAACATTTAAACCCTTGGTGAATGAAGGTCATTACAGCTTGGATGTAAAAGTACATCCAAGTGTTGTATTGAAGCATACCTTGAAAATATCAGATAACGCCCACTTTGTTACAGAAATAAATAAGTTGGCTATCCAGTTTCTTTAAAACAAAGACGAGATTTTCATTTACTTTAAGATTGTTGCTTGGAGAATATTTTATAATTAGCACGTCTACCTGTTTTCTGCTGGGTTCTGTTTAGCCAGCATGGCTAATTGCTCCCTCAACTGTGCGTAATGGTCATTTTGGCGTCCGTTCTTCAAGTAGTAAAACAACAGGTGATGGCACTAAGCAAGTAATAATGTCTATCACGATGCATCTCGTGTTTTTATTTGTATTTATTCGGTATTAAATCTACAATTCCAGCCCTAAGAGACCACTCACCTATTTCATTAGTATCACAATTTGTTTCCCTATTTTGTTTCCGATGCTGCTTTTTTCCTTTTGTAATCTTTTACTTTTATTTCCTTCTTCTTTTCTCTGTATAGCCTTTATTTATAGATTAACATCGACTTTTGTCCTTTAGGTATAACCTGTAAATGATTATCTGCATGAAGGGGTATGTACTAACTTAAGGTGAATCAATCATTTCTCCCTTGACTGTATTATTTTCAGTAGAAGTTTTACCTTCGTGTAGTTACCTGATCAGTGCAAGACAAGCCACAGAACTCCAGTTTCAATATCTGTTGTCATTTCAAAATAATCTATTTTTGCCTCTTGGGGGTTCACGGAAGGAGAATCCAAATCATATTTTGGATAAAAGAAAGTTCCACTATTCAGAGGAGAATATATATATATTTTTAAACTGTAATAGCATTTTATTTATCGTCATACAGATTTTGTTATTCATGCCATATGAATAAATAAATAAACCTTACTGACTGTTTTGTTACATAATCTGCAGTCTTTGCTTATGAGGATTACGTGTAGATGAGTAAGGCGTGTTAATCCCACCTACTTCGAAGCTTGGGTTAGCTTTTATGAAGAGAGTGGGATTAGCCTTCACTATTTATGTTGTTGCTACTGTTTATGTATGGGATGTAGGCATTGGATGCTGGTGATGTGTATATTAGTGTTAATGGTATCTTAACTTTGTTGGTATATTTTCCAGAGTTCGTGTTTTAATGTTCTGTAGTTCTGTGTTTTTAAATTTCTTGGTAGGTTGTTGAGTTGCGTGGATATCTGATGCGATCTCACAAAAGAACCGTATGAGTTGTTGAAGGGTGTAGGGATGTATAGTTGTAGTAGGTCGTGTTGTGCGATATGTGTCTCTGTTGTTTCGATAGGTGATGTTGAAGTAATTCCTTATTAATGTTATGTAGTGTTTCCGGTTTTTAATGCTCAGGATTCTGTATATCGCCACATGCTGGTCGGATATTGGTATTGCGTATAAGGTTCCAAACCACTGTTGACACAATTCTCCTATGTAATATTTCTAATTTTGTTAGGTGGCTGTTTGATGTGTTTGAATAGACTGTTATATCGTATCTATAATGATAGTAGTAATAATAATAATTGACCGTCAAACGATCCTCAAACGCAGGTTTAAAGGTTAAATTCACTTCGAGCTTGATTTTCCAAAAAAATTGTTAACACACACACACCTTTATGATTGAGTGGGACCACTTTAGTACCCTTTCTGTTTTCTGAACCGTTGGACACTTTTTTTTCGGTCAAAACTCTACGATTCAGGCCGTAGTAAATCGTAAATTAGAGTGGACATGCTTGAAAAACTAGGAGGAGGTGTGATAAACCGTTAAGGAGGGGGGGGGGGGTTATCGACTAGGAAATTACTCTTAGTATACAATCTCTTTATCAAAATGGAACAGTGATTTTAAAAATGCTCCAAAGCTGTTAAGATTATGAGGCTAGTGTGGTATTACGTCTATAATTATAAACTACAATTACACGTGAGCCTCTGTAGTTCAGTCGGTATGGACGAAACCCTTTGACCCGAAAGACTGGGTTCGATTCCCGTCCATGACGTGAGGAACCTTTATCTGGTCTTTTTCGACTTACCTTTAGTCGAAAAAGACCAGATAAAGGTTCCTCTGGTGAAATCATAAATATTTCACCAAATTTGGTGAAATCATAAATATTTCACCAAATTCCACACGGCATTCGAATTTGGGCCTTTCCAACTAACAGCGCACAGTTGTACTTCTTAAGATAGTGCCTATGAACGAAGAAAGCAAGAATACCCCTCCCCCATAACAAAAAAAAAAAAAAAAAAGAAAAAAGAATAGATCTTAACATGTTTCGTTCGACCTTGGCTTGGGATTTTATAAGAAGTGCACCGGGGGGAGGAGAGGGGGGATACTCTTATTACAGAAGTGTGTGTTACGGCTGCGTGTTTAATTTCACAGCTACTAAATGAAGCAAATATGATTACTTTCAAAAATTCCTTTTACCGGTCTGGTTATTAGAGTGGGTTGCGTCTCCGTTCCTCATCCGACAGGTTCTGATCAAAACTCCATAAGCAGACAGAATAGTTTGCTAAAGAATATTCGATATAACAAACTATTCCTTTGTTTTCTGTGCTTTTTCTTTATCTGATGTAGTGAGACTCGATTATATATACATAAGTTATATAAACTGGCATTTTTATCTGTAAAAATAAATATAATAAAAAATTTAGTTTATTTGGTAAGCCAACTGTGGGTGAACAACTAAAAGAAATTTACATCGGACTAAATTAAAGAATTCAAGTTACCTTTCAAATAACTTTTAATAATTATACTGAGACTTGAAGCTATTGGAAATACGTGAATTCCTTTGTTTGCTTCTTTTTTGTTTTCTTTTTCTTTTAGTGCACCCACTCATACAATGAGAATCCAAGAAAATAAAATTCTTGGATTTCTCTTCAGAGCATCAACATCATCCCAGCAAGGATTTTCTTCCCACACACCGTTAACTTCTAATGGATGAACTGAGTTTCCTTGTCAGCAGCAAATGACAGTACGGACACTAATGATGAAACAGCCAGAAACCCAATAACGAGCGATATTTGACGTCGAAGAAACCACTAATAGAAGTCAAAGCCACCTCAGTAAGTTTCCAAATGACAAAAACAATCTCCAGCATGATTGTCGTCTGTTCCAAGTTACAGGAGGCAAAACGGTGAATGTATTGGAAATCTCGAAATATGTTACAAACAAAATCCTTTCAGTTTATCGAGGGATATAATAATTTATTAATCACTTAACTCGTCCTGAGATCCGCATATCTCTTTCAAATCTATTTCTAGTTGTCTGAGTTGGAATGTGCACTCGTATTTCTCTTTCGAGGTGATTTACATTTTTGTATTCGTATATGGAACATAAAAGTTGAAAATATGAGATTACGTGTCTCGAAGAACATGCTGGGTTTTCTCATTACGTTTTTTTTTTTTTTTTTTTTGCCTGCAGTGATACATTGTATACACATTTTCTAACTTATGTTGCACAGATAAAAAGGTCTACACAATAATTATTTGCTTGTGCTATCTGTCGCACGTTGAGTGAGATTTTCTTTATGTACTTCATGAGTAATTAAGGATACTAATAGTGAGGTGTTTATTCCATACTTTTCTAATATTTTTTTTAGACCTATAGTTTGTGGATTGCTTGACAGAGCACCAAAAAAAGAAAAGCAAACAATTGTTTGCTTGGTGAGACATCAAGGTAATGTCCAAAGCAAGATTTTTACATGCACTTAAAACAGCGGATCGTATATTTGTCAAGCACAAGAGGAATACCAAGTAGCATCGACCGAGGATTGTAATTTAATGTTCTTTGCCTGTACTGTATTATTATGTCTCTGAGTTATGTCCAGCGTTCGTTTTATTCGATCGAAGTTAATGTGGTTCACGATAAGCCACCAAGTAAAGCTTAAAGTGACCTTATTCAGAATAACAGTAAGAAAAAAAAAGTAAGCGTTTCTTTTTAAAGCATAAAGGTACCTAAACAAATAAATGTTACTAATCTAAAATAAGGTAATATAAAAAAAAACAGTAATTTGTCGCTGGAGATCTTGACGCGATAAAAATGTTCTGTTCGTGTTCAACTCTGCGACCACCCTCTCACACACACGTCCAATAAAGGGGAAAGACAAATCGTAATGCTTAGAATGGTTCAGAGATAGAATTTCAATCCCCGAAAGCCATAGGCCACTATATGTAATGCTAGCATCATCAAACTACGAACAAGTACAGTAGCACTTAGAAATGGCGCCTCGTTAGGCTATGTGATATTGCTTGGGTGACGTTCGTGCACCATCATCACCATTGGTGCTTACAGGCTTTGATGGCTAGTGATCGGCCACGTGTCCTCGGCCTCCCTAACCCTAGTTTATTAGGATAAGGTGGTTAGGCTACGCCTATTGAATATATTTTGTCCGTTAATTGCGTGTGTTTTCATGTCCAATTTTGCTGCTTGCAAAACGAAAAAAATTTTCAATTCTTTCTGAGATTCGCTCACTTACGTTTAGCTGAATAAGTCTTGGTAAAAGTTCTTTGCATCTTAGGCGAATTCCAACACAGGTGTTTTCAACCAGAGCATCATCTGACTGAGCTAAGGTGGTTTGAAGCTCCTGCATGTTTATTTTTTTTTGGATGGGGAGAGAGTAAGTGTTTCATGATTTGTTGCTGACAATTTCAAGGAACAACCAGTAATTTTCTGATTTTGAATTTTCATCGCCTTTCTACTTCATGATCGTTAGATGTGTTGTTTTGTCTCCTTATGTATAGACATGCCGCTTTTTTGATGTTTTATATGACAATCTTCACTCATTCGGTTAAAACAGAGTTCCCCACATTTGAAGAGAACCCTGTTAAGTATATTCAACCAATGTGTTGCGGCGTTTCTTACCAAGGAGAATTTTTCCCGTGGGATTGTAAACTGCTCTGATATTACGAAGCCTGAGCCAGCGCAGCGAGTGCCCTACAAAATTAAATTATTATTATTATTATTAATGTAGGTTAGCACAGGAAGGCCCTCTAGCGCATCACGAAGTTCACCTGACGTTATCCATTTGGTGGAGGAACACTTAAATTTGAACTCCGCACCGCAAAGAATGGAACTCTTGTAAGGGATGTGCTCGGGTTTTTCATTCCACAAAACAGACAGATCTGCCATAGAACATACGCACTTAACAGTAATAATACAGTATACTTTCCTAGACTTTACTAAGGTCGTAATTCCAATGTAAACAAACGAACTTTGAAGGGCGGTATGTCGGAATGTTTCACGGAAGAGTTTTGTGACTAAACCTAGCGATATTCTGAGATACTGTACACATCGTAACCAGGCCGGCGAATGTGCTCAATTTTGGTATATGTTCATGTGGGGGTGGGGTGGGGCGAGGGGTACTCAGCAGCAACTTGAGAAGATGAACAAGGGATTTCCAACCACTTTCCATTTATTTGTGTTGAGAATTCGAATATGTTCTTAGTCAAGATAAGAGCCACGAAGATAGTCTTTGTGTAACCCAATTACCGTGTTTTTTTTTTGTTTTTTTTTTTGAATTGACTCTCTTCGTTGTGTCCCTTTCACTCCGAAGTATAGGGAGATAATTCATCATGAAAGCAATCTTCGAATTCCCTGCTGCATGCACGCGAACATTCCGTGAGTGGTAGCTAATAGACTGTGTATGCGTATCGTCTTAGTGTACTCTCGAGTTTATCTGAAGGAAACTACCGAAATGGCTTCTTATAGAAGACTTGGAAATCTAATAGGGTCAAGGTTATTGAGATTAAATAAGGCACACGTTCACTGATTTTCAAGGTTTCTGAAACTTGACGTGTATGGAAGGCTGAAAACTGAACGCTGTGTGGTGTGTGCATAACAATGGATTATTATTTGTTTTTAACAACAGTTTTTTTTTTTTTTTTGCTTTGAATAGTTTTCCACTAAATGGCTATCATTTCACATTTTGAACTGAAAACTAACATTGTACGATTCACACATTTGATTTTCATTAGGATTTCACTAAACTGAGACTTTGAAGAAAAATTTCTTTGAAGACTCAATCTCCGCTATTGTTATAATTATTTGAAAATGCATCTATAACTGATCATAACTAATCATTTTCATTATAATTTTTTTAAATAGGAAATACGGTACATGTACTACAATGGAAAAATTATTACAACATTATCTCTGTTTTTTGAATACTACATCCTCTGTCAAAAAAGAAACCAAACTTTTCGAAAATGGGAGAAACTAGTGGCGCCACCTGTAGTATCTTTTTGTTGTCGAAAACGGCAACCTGCATTTGTTTCATTAGAAGCCGAGTTATAGTGCCAAGAGTGATAGTGTGCTTTGACGAAGTCGGAAAATGAGTTTCAAACAGAGAGCTGCGATTGACTTTTGTGTTAAACTTGGTAAAAGTTTGACCGAAACACTTCAAATGCTTCAAAAAGCATACGGTGATGAATGCTTATCCCGTACTCAAGTTTACGAGTGGTTTAAGCGATTTCCAAGTGGTCGTGAGACGCTTGAGGACGACAAAAAGCCGGGCAGTCCAAAAACTGGACTGAGCGAAGTTAACATCCAAAAAGTGCGTGATTTCTTCAAAGAAAACCCGAAATCGTCCGTGAGATTGACTGAAGATGAATTCGGGATTCCAAAATCAACTGTGCACAACATTTTGACCGAAAATTTGGGCCTTCGTAAATTGAATTCGCGATTTGTTCCCCACAAGTTGACTGACGACCAAAAAAATCTATCGAATTGAACACTGCAAGGACCTCATTAAAACCGCTCGTAAGCACTCAAACTTCCTTCAAACGATCGTCACTGGTGACAACACGTGGTGTTTTGAGTATGAACTCGAAACAAAGCGTCAGAATGCTGAGTGGAGACCACCAGAAGAGGGTCATCCGAAAAAAAAGTCGCTTGGAGAAAAGTAAAGTAAAATGTAAAAGAAAAGTAAAGACAATGCTGATTTGTTTCTACGATTCCAAAGGCATTATCCACACAGAATTCGTTCCGCCTGGCCAAACGGTCAATGGTGAGTTTTATCTCGAGGTTTTGAAGCGACTGATGGCGAGAATTCGTCGCGTACGACATGAATATCGTGACGACCGACCGTTCGTCAAAACACACTGTCACTCTTGGCAACTCAGCTTCTAATGAAACAAATGTCATAAACAGTTGACAGAACACTAATGAAGGTTGCCGCTTTCGACAACAAAAAGATACAACAGGTGGCGCCAATAGTTACTTCTATTTTCTAAAAGTTCGGTTTCGTTTTGGACAGAGGGTGTACATTCATTCGGTATAAATACTACATACAAGATGACGGTGTTAAAGATAAAGGATGGATGCTAAATGACTGTAGATATATACAATACGAGTTTAGTGGAGCTTCGCGAAATTGATTAATTACCAACAAGTTCCTGTAAATGCAACACAATTATAGTATCAAGATCAATATTAGAATTATTGAAAGATAAAAACTAGTTGAAAAAAGGTTCACGAAACTGCCAGGTAAATTACATATCTGACACAATAGGATAGGAGAGCAATCAAAGCAGTTTTGCTTTCATCCTGTATTGTATTAGTGGATTGTCTTAAACAGGATTACCGAGCATCTACAGCTGTAGAGATCTATGCACTAACAGAATTTCACAGCATTAGTTTCCATGGAAACGGTTCTACTTACAAGCCGAATATTACTCCAAACCAGTGTTCAGATTTGACCATGGACATTGCTTAGACAGTGAAGTGTTGAAAGGCTGTGAAATATTGACGAATCACACTCTTCAAATCAGATGGACATGCCATGTCATCTTCTAGGAGTACGTTATTTATCTGAGGGTATCATCCCATTTGTTACTCAGTGGCGTTATGCTGTTTGAATTCTTATCCTGATTTGGAACTAAGATCCTATATATAGCAAATGGAAGAAACTAATATCATGCGAAATTCTAGATAGTGTTTTGTTACATAGTCTGTGACGCTTCGACGGAAACGACCCATTGAATATCAGCATGTCATACTGCTGGGAATATAGCTACGCGGGTAGAGGAAATTGGAATGCAATGGTTAGACTAGTCCGAGTTCAGTTCTGAAACATTCTCCACCAAATGTTTTGGTGAAGGATTGACCACAATATCAGGACACTGGTATCTTAGCCGCAGTCAAAATAGGTCACCAGTATAGAGATTTTTTAAATAAAAGGTTACGAAACATTCACCTGTCAATATACATTTTTCGTGACACCGTGGGTGGGTGCGTAAGAAGTGATGAGTCCGTTGAATACAGTACTTGTAATACTCTCTCGCTCCACTAGCTGCACTCTGTCTCGCTTCGCTTCGCTTCAGTTTCGTATTTTTCTGTCTCTCCTCTTGTGGCGCCATCTCCCGATATTCTATGACTTTATAATATAGAGCGTAGAGATGATATAAAGTTGCCCACAGTCCCTCCCCCCCCCCTCTACTTGTTCAGTATTTCCCCAGATCGTTTTTTTGTTTGTGTTACACCTTTGGAACTAACGTTACGAGAGAAGCACAAAAATATGTGATCGGCTTTTAATATCTTAAGATAGATGACGTAAGTAATAATAATCACTATTGATGTTTTATTCTCTTGTGTTTGTTACCAAAGAGGTTTTCCACTTTTAGGGATTGAATGTGATCTGGCGACCTAGTCGAAATTCTTAGTCCGATAAATGTTTATATCTTTAGATGAACGCTGTCTTGGGTGTATTTACATCTTCCGCTGAAAGAAAACGACCGTCAGGAGTAAAATCTTCAGTCCCAGACTCACTTAGCTCAGCATGAATTGGGCCGAATAAGACTATTACCGGCACAAGAGAGAGAATTTGAACTGGGGGTATCTTTTGTAGCTGTCTTCGGCCATCAGTCCCGCTGAAGAAATTTCTAGCTTTATCTCTTCGGTGTGCATGTCGGCAAAGATCGTTTAGGACTTGGGAATAATGCGTTAACATTTTGCCATCAACTTGATGCGTGCAAAATTTTGGAAAACTAAAACAAGCTAAAATTTCTATTTTTTTTTCGTTCAAAATAAATTAAATGTTCTTGTTGAAGATTGCAGCGTGCAATTCTTATCATGAGTGAACAAGTTTTAAGGTACGTAAAACAGTTTTGCAGAAATTCAAGAAATTGGTTAATGTGGGAGGGAAAAATTCATTGTTTTCTAAAGCCACCAGTTATCTTCATCTTTGTGTGCTTTGTCTTTACGAACTGAGTTTGATGAAACGTAATATTTTAACACGTTGACAGTCAAGAAATTTTAATCCGCATTAAAATCGGATTCTAATAACTACTTCCTTATATGAAGACTAAATTACATTTCTGCTTTCACGCGAGTGATGCGTGGTAAAGTTACCCTCGGTCGTCTTTCTCAAGATATTAATCATACTTGAACGTGTTCTCCCATTTATCTTCTCCTACTAATCTCTGTCTTTAACAATCATTAAGGTAAGATATCTTGATATTGTAAGCGTGCCTGCAGTTCTCTTTTATGACCTAAGTTGGTTCAACCTTTAACACGGCGGAATCGTCTCATTCCCGTATCTTTTAGGCCCGTTTTGTTTCAAAAGAAAAATATTTTGGTATAAATTTTAAGGCTTACAGTAACAGAATAAATGATATTTGTAATCCGTGGCATTTCATTAAAATTTCCGTACTATTTGCATTCCTATTTCGAGTGATTGCATATTGGGACTGCACTGCGGTAGTTTGTCTTGTTTTATTTCTTCTTATTGTTAGTGAATTAACACAAATTGGAATATTTCCCCCCTACAACAGAGACCTGTTTATGCTGCCACCGAATTGTCGAGGCTGTTAATATACGTTTCGTCTGTTGTGTGTACAAGTATGAACTTTTTTTATATCAGTTTGTCTGGTTTGCAACATTACTCATTGATCTGATATACGATGAATGTTCAGTTTGAAATACACAGGTAATGATGTTGAACTGTCGTAATAACTCGATCTACTTCTCACCTTTCGTAGAACTAAAAGTTCCATCAAACAGTATCCCATAACTACCTTCCACAAGTTTATAGTTCTCTTTCTCAATTCTTGCAATCCACACAATTATTAATTCTTGTAGCCTACATTCCAAAATTCGGCTATCATCTTTGTAACTCTTCTTTGTCCATTTTCCGCAAATTACTATGAAAGCAGGCGAGCAAAGCTACTCACGGTAATTCAAATGCAATTATATGCCTTGAAAAAAGGCAAAACGATCTCCTTATCCTTTAAATGCAAATGTTCGTTTGAACGTCGTAATTATTCACTGAATTGTTTTGCAATATTTGTTACGTGACCTCTGAACCTTAACTTATTATCCACCATCACTCTGAGATCTCTATCCCCATCACTTTCTCCAAGCATAATGCTATTAATATAATATGCCATTGGAAATCTCATCGTGCCAACGTACATAACTTCACACTTATTAACATTGAATTGATAACGATTGTTTGGCCATAAGTTCGAGTTTCTTCAAGTCATTCTGTAAGGCTACATATCCGTAGCATCCTTAATTGTCATGCATATCTTTTCATCTTCAACATAAAGTCATCATTAGTGTATAGAATGAACAATAATGGTCCGAGGACTAATCCTTGTGCTACTCCACTGTTCACCTTTAATCTGATAGACCCGCAATCCGTCATATACATACCAGTCTCTGATACCTGTCCATCAGAGTCCTCCTAGAGTTTATATTCATTATAATCAATATTTTTTATTCCAATCTCATATTCTGCAATTTATTCAATAGAAATTACTGTGGTATCCTATCAAAGTCTCCTACAGTATAACAGTGTGTCCATTTATCAAACTCGTTTGTAACACTATTCTGTTATATATGAGCATATTACTCGGGTTTTTGATTTCCTTTTAGTCAACCTACGCTGTACCTTGCAAAACATAGCTTGTCTGTTAACCCATTTCTGTATGCGAATTCTTATCAACTTCTCTAAAATCTTCACCACCACTCCAGAGATACTGAAAAGCTGGTCGTTACTCGAATCAGTTTTTGTACAAGAGTGGTACAACGCGAATGTCATATATTCCTTCCATTTCTGTGAGATCTTTCCTGAGCTGAAACTCAAATTTTCCAACCAGGCTAAAAGCCTAACCAGTTCAGCCGAAGATTTCTGTAGCATCCGTGTTACTAATCCATCTGTCCTATTGCCTAATTTTTGTCCAGCTTACGCACTAGATCTAGAACTTCCGTTTCATGCGACTCTCTCTCATCATCATCTAATGTAGTGGTAGCGCTGTTCTCTGTGTTGCACACACCAAGCTGATGCAGAACTGAGAGCTGATGGGAACGACCGCATCTGCTTCAGATACATGGGTGGCGTCTTCATCCGGTAAAGTTATTCTTCCGCATTTGTCCTTTCTATTATTTGCAGCAAAACCAAAAAAAAAATGGATTTCCTCCGGCCTGTTCAGCCAATTTATTTTCTTACAAGGCCTTCCGTACAATATTGGCCTTGGTCTTCATATATTTCATAATATCTCTCATCCTTATTCTCACAATCTTCCTTCTGCATCATCAACTTCTTATGGATCACTTGCTTAAGACGACTGCACATCCATTTCATTCCCAACCTATTTATTCTTTGAGCTCTAGGGATGCATTCAGATACCACCTCATTTAAGCACTTTTTTCGAAGATTCTGATGCATTGCTGACATTTTCCCCATTCAGTAACTGATACCATGGAACCAAAGATAGTATTCTCCTGAGCTGATCATAATTTCCAGCGTCCTAATTATTGTGAAAGTTATCTCGCAAGAGCTCAATAAATTCTTATTCATTCCTATCATTTAACTTTCTCGGCTACCTAATTGCTATTTGGAAAAATAAGGTTCTTCACAGTGATAACACTCGTTTAGTACCCATTAGAAGAATTTGATGCTTTTCATTGTTCCTGCCACTGAAACCATTAGTCTCCGCTTCACAACAGATAGCCTCAACCTTGTAACATGGAACATTATTACTATTATTTTTTCATGAGTTTCTCTCTTAAATGGTCTCAAATCATCTGATATCATTAGTCGTATCCCCTCCTCCTATTTCTTTTGTCCTTCCTGAAAATATTATAATACCCTTTGCAAGCAATTCCAGTCATTACATCTGAGGTTGAGAGAGAGGTTTCCTAATACTAACAATCCTGAACTACAAGGCATTCACCAAGGCAACAAACTTGATCCCTGTTCCTCATGCTTCTTGTATTTGCATAAAGACATTTACCCCCACCTTTTTTACGTATGCTTACATCTGAAGTCTGTTTTGACCAGTTAGGCGACTTTCTTTACACTTCTACATTTCCATACATAGCTGTGCTCAAGGACTGTCATGGCATTATCACGTTTGCATACCATAGCTGAACTCACACACACACACACACACACACACACACACACACACACACACACACACACACACACACACACATATTCTTACCGTTCCTTCCGTGATGATCTGCTTTCCTTGATTCTGTATTAGGTTTTAATCCAATTAATACTTTCTCCGGACTCTCTTCTGATGCCAAATCCATTCAAGTGCAGGCCATCCCTCTTATACAAGTCTTTTCTACCATCGAAATCGCTCCAGATATCCAAAAATCACACCCATTGTTCTGGACCTCCTGCGCATTGAATCATTTGCTATCGAAGCAGCCTTCCTTCTAGTTCCGAACTATCATATCTCAGCAACAAATGAATGATTTCCATAATCCTTCACATGTCTTTCTCGCTTCTTCCAGCAATCATTTCATCTTTTCTCTTATACTGTACTTATCACTACTTAAATAATTAAATCAGTTTTTCCTACATCTGTCATCAGCATCCATGTGAAAGTGCAAGTCATTCTATCAAATAGTTTGTTTTATACAGCTGTCTGAAGCAAAAGTGTTGTATGTATCCCTTGAAATGATGAAATTGAGTATCACGTGGTTATAAAATTGTTTGTAAAAGAAGGTTTAACGCCAAAAGAAATTCACTCGAATTCATAAACGTTTATTGGTACTCTTCTCCTTCGTTTTCCACAATTAAGAAATGGGCTGCCGAGTTTAAACGCGGCCGTACCAGCCTTGAAGATGATCCACATGAAGGACGTCCAAAAAGCGTAACACTACCAGAAATCATTGATCAAGTGCATGATATGGTATTGGATAACCGGCGAATCAAAGTGCGTGAAATTGCTGAGACTATAGGAATTTCAAAAGAACCTGTAGGATATATTTTACATGACGAATTGCAAATGAAAAAGCTTTGCGCAAGATGGGTGCCGAGCTTGCTCACAGCAGATCAAAAACGCACTCGCATGAAAATCTCTGAACAGTGCTTGGAGCGTTTTAACAAAAATAAAACTGATTTTGTGCGTCGATTTATTACTATGGATGAGACTTGGATTCACCATTACACACCAGAATCCAAACATCAGTCAAAACAGTGGAAGTGGACAGAAGCCGGTTCCATCAGCTTTGTCTTCTTTGGGACTTTGTTAAGTCCCAAAGAAGACAAAGTCGGTTCCATCAGCAGGAGAGGTCATGGCATCGGTGCTTTGGGATGCTAAAGGTATTTTGTTTATTAATTGTCTTGAAAAGGGTAAAACGATAACCGGGGAATATTATTCCGATCGTTTAACCAGAATAGTCGAAAAAATTCGTGAGAAAAGAACCCGGTTTTCAGAAGAAAAAATCATCTTTCATTAGGACAATGCACCTTCCCACAAAGGTGCTTTGGCAATGGGAAAATTAAGGGATCTGCACTATGAATTGTTGGAACATCCACACCATTCCCCAGATTTGGCTCCCTCTGACTTCTATCTCTTCTGAAAATTAAAACTCTTCCTCGCTGGTCATCACCATTTTACTTCGAATCTAGCTGTAGAGGGGTATTTTGCAGATCTTACTAAGAACCACTACAGGGACCGGTTAATGGCACTGGAGCATTGCTGGGATAAATGTGTTAGTTTTAATGGAGATTATGTTGAAAAATAAAAATAATTTTGAAAATATAAATTTTGTTTTTTCATTGTTAGGCCGAGAACTTTTCAGACCACACTCGTATATACCCTTCGGTTGGAAAGTCTAAGGTTGAGCCCCGTCTAGGTTAGGACGTGAAGAAATTTCATCAGCACTTTTCAGTTGAAGGTGAGTCAGCCAGTCTCATACGAGAGGTGGTGGTAGGGTTTTCCGAGCAGTAAAGTCGGCTTTTTATCTTATAAATCAGGAAAACACCTGGAATAATGTCATAGCCATTAATACCTGGTTTTAGAGCCTTAATTGTTTCGGCCGTAATTCCACCCCCCCTTCCAGAACTTAAGCCACTTTAGATGAACGTGTTATGTTCTCCCCGATATTCATGATTGAACGAAGCATACATACTCAGCGACGTTTGTCTATTTTATCAATGAAAAACTTGAGGTTTCAGGAGCAAAACCTTGCACGTTTCGTAGACCAGTTAACTCATCTTCATTAAAAGCTTGTGATTTGAGATCAAAGTGTTTTGATCATCATTCAAAAGAATCGAACTTGCATCTTACCAACTAAATAGACCGTAGTGTTGTTTTTACAACTACGCAAAGAAGGCATTGTGCGTAAATTAATAACAGACCGCGACCGGCAGAAAAAAAAATCTGTCAATACTTGTAGAACGATGTATTATAATGCTAAGGTAAGCAAATATTGCTGGCATATGCAAGTAGGGCACGTAACGCACTTGTAAATAGGGCAATATATTTCCTAGTGAGCTCGTGCAATTATAATAATGCTGTTCCTGGTACTGACGAATTCTTAATATTGGACTCTTTTGAGAAATATCACGGTGTGACTATCCTCTGATAGAAAGAGCACTGTTAGCAACAAATAGAATTCACAATTCAGGGTTTAGAACTCGCTGAAATCAACTGCAGAGCCATTCTAATACGATTGATCAAGAAGGCTGAAGTTTGATCAGGCAGAGGCAGATTAATTAAAAAACGTGTTAATGTATAATAAACCAATCATTTTATCAATAGTAGCATTTTATAAACGCTTTGTATTACTCATATTTTAATTATTTTCACCAAAAATTACTATTTCGCAGGATTCTGAAATTTCAGTTTACATTTTTATGCGACTCCCAACCGCGAAAAGTCTAAACGTGTAGTACATTAATAAAATATTTTAAAATGTTTTATATATTTTAACAGGATCTAGAAACGCTGTCCTAGAAATCAAACCTGGAGCTTTTTCCCTAACCAGGCAATGATCACGCACTAGCCAGCGAAATTAATTTTCCACCGAAAGAAATTCATAAACATCTGTGCTCAGGACAGAATTCGAATCCCAAGCCTGCTTCTATAAGTGATGTTACCTTTATAACGCGGATTTTCAAAATAAGATCAGGACATACGTTTAAATCCATACAGTTTTGCTTACATCATCTGTCTGCTCTTTCCATTCACTTAGACATCATACACAACATAAAGGAGAGAGAGACTCGATCAAAGTTCGCATTGCATTCTGGGTTATTCAGGGGAAAATTTGTAGACCCTAATAAATCCTTTAATCCACATATGGAAGTCTCAACTTCCATATGTTTCTGTTAACTGTCTTAGTACTGTTTCTAGAACTCCTGTGGCAATTGGAACAGTTGATCTTTCGCTCTTGGAATGCGTTGAATTCCAATCTCCTGAATGCTATACTTTGTCAGTTTTCGTGAACTATCTACTGCTATTGTCAGTTAATAAACCATGCGGCTGTTGTTCGATTACAGAGTTCCAGATGATTCTCTGTATCTGAATTTTAAATACCCATAATATCTTCGCATTAGCGTTTTCAGTTTTGTATATATTCCCTAGGGGGTTTTGTAAGTTGGGAAACCATAATTCATACACAACTTCCAGCATATACCTTTTACGACCCAACTTTTCCTTTGTTTATAGTTTCATTGAGTAATCTTGTAGCAAGATCTAACCGACTGTCAACATTCCCTTTTGTGTCCTTCAAATACTGACCATGGTTCTTCTGATCTTTTTGACATTCGTTTCTCTTTATGCTGCTTTTTTAAATTGACTACACTCACTACTTTACCTTTTCCAGCTTCAGTTAGCATTCTTTCTGTGCTTACATCAATCATTTAACGTCATCATTTCTTCTTTTGCTTCCTGTTTAACTTGTAAAAGGCCGTGTCCCCCATTTTTTCTGGACAGGAAAGACCTGTTTATATCAGTAGGCGTGCGTGAATGCAGGATAAATTTCATTGTAACCAGTTTTCGTGTTTTACGATCAACTGCGTCCATTTTGACTTATGTCCAATCATAAATGACTTGTGCGTATCTGAATACAGGGATGGTTCATCAATAGAATGATGTTACAGTATTGTCCCCTCCCCCAAATCAGCTCTGGCTCTAAACTTTGTGATTATTATCTAACTGCAGCTTTACAAGGTGAATATAAAAGAACAAGAAACAACCATAAATGGATTCCAGGTACGTCCTCTGGAATCCATTTATGCTGATGTATGAACAGCCCAAGAAAACGCACAATGCGACATTTATCTGATCACCTGCTGACTCACTCACCATAATTTCCATCCACCTAAACGCTGATAAAATGAATGATATTTAGAAATGAACTTCTCTGAGCTAGCCAGTTGAAAATAAGTATGTAACAATTTCCTGATACTGTACGAGGTACATCCATTTGTAAAACCACCACAGTAACAGAATACCTTGGAATTTACCTGGATGCAGATAATTGGAATAGTCACATTTTATGTTATTGAAATGAAATTTTAATAACATTCTACTTATATTATTATTATACATGTAATTAGTAAACAGAGTATTAATAAAATGTAAGATTTCACTTATTGTAAATATAATCGCTAATATACTATTGCAAATATAGCACCGCGAACATAGTATTGTAAAAGCTACATGGTACTTAAGTGTTGTTTGATCATGTACACAACAACAACAGTTCACGTTTTGATTATGCTTCTAACAGCAAAATTCTATGTTTACCTTAAACGTTTATTTTACTTGATCCTTCTGGAAAAGTAGCTCCTGCAGACTTCACTATTTTACCCCGCTTTTATCCCCGCAAACATCATTAGTAGATTCAAAGCTAGTCATGTTGAAAACGGTGACATTTTCGTGTACAATTTCGAGACTCATTTTATCAAACATGCCTTGACTAAGGCGATGAGGCTAGTGTGCATTATGTCCGTTAGCTGCGTGCATTCTTATGTCAAATGGTGGGTTTACCAGTCTTATAGGATGAAAAATTCTGATTCTGTCGCTTCCATATGAGACAGGCTAAGCCACAGCTGAAAAGCAAGCAACTAAAGGGTCTTTGCGTTCTAGACGGGATTCGGACCCAGGTCTATCCAAACAAAAGGTCCAATAGCATTATTTGTGGACCATAAATTTAGCCTTATTATCTTCTGTCCTTTGTTTGCCACAAATTAGTTTCGCATGTATATATTTTAATCTATGAGACGTGTATGCTCACGTGTGGGTGATGTATTAGCAGTTGTTTCGTTGCTCATGTAATGAACCATTTCAAAGAAAGTGTCCTGCGAACTGTTTTCTTATAATGCCACAAAAGAGACAGAAAGAAACACTTGAGAATCGTAGAATAAGAACGACGAGGTACAATATTCAAAATATAAATGAGCATTCTGGGAAATTTATGGTTATGGCAGTTAAACTTTGTGAATAAGTTTCTTGGATAAACCATCTGCTTCTATTGTAGTCAGTCTCTTGTAACCGACTTTACTGGGTGCTCACAAACTGTGGGGAAGCACTTAAATAATGCACGGGAAAATCACTCATGACTGAATGACTCAGTAACAGCGTGGCTGTCATGGCAAAAAAATTATTTCGTTGCAGAAGGTGAAGTCGGAGAGAGAACAAGTCTGGGAGATGGAGATAAAAGCAAGAAAAGAATGATTACGCGGAGCTCAAAAGAAAAGACATGAAATATCTTGGAACTTCTGTAAAGTGGGCATTAGAATAAGAAAACAGGTTTAAGGGTTTTAAAAAAATAAATTTAAACAAAGGGAATTACGTTTTTGTAATAATATAGACTTTAAAAAAGCAAGCTTAAAATTTTAAGAAGACAAAGAAAATTAATTTAAACACCGAAGTTAAAAAGTGAAAGAATTGTAAAATAAGTTATTTCAGTTAAGACGTGGTTTATGAACAGTGCAGGAATTTATTAGACGCTTGAGTGGTTGGTCCAGGAAAATGCAAGAAAGTACCACCATTGCGTCACACACCTTTTGTATATTTATTAAATGGGGTCACTTCTTTTGTGAAGTCGTTTATAAATTGTCGTACGCTTTGTTGTGTGGAATCTGCTCAAAAATGTTGGAGGTACATTTTTTGTAGCAAGCTTTATGACTTTTAAAATACGGGGCAACAAGTTCAAAAAGAGATGTCATTTATAGAGTGGTGTTAGCCCGTGGGCTGATTTTTCTATTACTAAATGATATTCAATTGCTTACGATAAGAGTCCTGCGACATTAATTCCTAAAATGTTGGATTTTGCATTACTTGAATCCATTGATGGCTTCCACTGTTTGTCTTAGACGTTCTTGCCCCGAGGTCGCTTTTTCGCTTAGCTCATGTGGAAAACTGACCTAAGGGGCTTTGTAAGGATGTTTGGAATGTTTGGATATCCCTGCAGTGAGAAGAATAACATTAAAAAATGTTGTTTTTTATAGTTAATAGCTTTACATCGGAGAATGCGATTGTAGTTTACACATTTCCTATTTGTAAAATTTCGGCGAGACTGTTTCATTTATGAGGTTCCCCGAGGTAAATTTATAGCCGAAATGTAAGGATATTAGAAGCATAAACAGGAGGACCTAGTGTAGGAATAGTATATAGTAATTTTATTTTACTCAAATTTAAATACAAAATAGGATCCTCTAAGAAAGTGTAAGATATTTCAGAATTTTCGATGGAAAAGATAAGATGGAATCACTTTAATATCAAACTTGGTTTTCTTAAATGGGATTTGAATTTAATTCGTTAAGTTACAATAAAATATCTAAGAGGAAGCGATGCTTTTTCTTTTGCCAACAGTCTGTAATGTTTTGTCTACTGTGGCCGAGTTTGGCGTTCAAGTCACAATGACGTCATCCGAATGCTTTGTTAAGCAAACTTAGGTGTCACGTGACGAAGTATTTGCCGAGCAAAGTCGTTTCTTCGTGTTTAAGTGAAGTGTTAGGCTTACCTAGTTAAGCTGACAAAAATGTTTCAGAATAGAATCAATTGAAAATATTTACTTTTTTTGCGCCGATTACACTGAGAATAAAATCTTAAAGACTACTTAAGCAATTTCATTTTGATTATTCGCGGACTGATTCAAATGGCATTTAGTAGCCAAGCAATTCTCCAGCAGCAGTTTCTCCTCTCCGAGCTTCTTGTTTAGAAATGCATTTAAACGAACAAATTACATTATTATTGATTTATCATTATACTAACTGCAGTTGTTTCCAGATATTTTCTGTTGTTCATTTTTGTGGCCAATCATTAATACGAAATTAGACTAAATGAATATGTAAATGAGAACAGTCAATGAAATCCGGAGTTCTTTCCTAACTTGCCACAATGTCATTCTAAATGTAATTAATGTCGATTGTGCTTGACCCATATTGTTCTTGCTGGTTTACGCCTGTTTCCATAGCAATGCGCGCGGTGTGATGCTAATTTGCGAAATCTAAAGATACGCATTATTTTAGCTAAATTTTTTATTTTTTATTTTTTACTTTCGTGTATCGTATTCTGCTAAAATTGCAGAAGAGAATGTGGACAGTCTCCGGGTTTAATTTTCTACCTGTCTTTTGGTAATTAATCAACCGACGTCTTCTTTCACGGAAGATGAACTAACAATTCATTTTACCTGATTTGGAATTTATCAGTCAGTATGATGATCGGATTACAATGATATCCTTAAACTCACTAGGAATCCTATTTTAGAAATCTGGGATTTCTAAACTCTAGAATCCAAGAAAAAGTTTGTAAATCACGTGACATAATAAAGGAATATGGTGGAATATTTGCTATCATAAGATAGCTAATATTCCACCATGACTTCTTAAAACATGGGAATATCATATTCAAGTTGTTTGGATACACGCCCTTTTGTCCGATTTATATACCCTCTGTCCAAAAAGAAACTGAACTTTTCGAAATTAGAAGAAATTAGTGGCGCCACCTGTTGTATCTTTTTGTTGCCGAAAGCGGCAACCTTCATTAGTGTTGTGTCAACTGTTTATGACATTTGTTTCAATAGAAGACGAGTTATAGTGCCAAGAGTGACAGTGTGTTTTGACGAACGGTCGGTTGTCACGGCATTCATGCCGTACGTGACGAATTCTCGCTATCAATCGGTACAAAACTTTCGAGATAAAACTCTCCATTGACCGTTTGGCAAGGCGGAACGAATTCTTTGTGGATAATGCCCTTCGAATCGTAGAAACAAATCAGCATTGTCTTTACATCTGACTTCTCCAAGCGACTTTTTTTTTTCGGATGCCCCTCTTCTGGTGGTCTCCACTCAGCACTCTGGCACTTTGTTTGGGGCTCATACTCAAAACACCACGCGTCGTCACCAGTAACGATCGTTTCAAGGAAGTTTGAGTCCTTACAAGCGGTTTTAATGAGGTCCTTACAGTGTTCAATTCGATACATTTTTCGGTCGTCGTTCAATTTGTGCGGAACAAATCGCGAATTCAATTTACGAAGGTCCAAACTCTCGGTCAAAATGTTGTGCACAGTTGATTTTGGAATCCCCAATTCATCTTTAACCAATCTCACGGACGATTTCGGGTTTTCTTTGATGAAATCACGCACGTTTTGGATGTTAACTTCGCTCAGTCCAGTTTTTGGACGGTCCATCTTTTCGTCGTCTTCAAGCGTCTCATGACCACTTTGAAATCGCTTAAACCACTCGTAAACTTGAGTACGGGATAAGCATTCATCACCGTATGCTTTGTGAAGCATTTGATGCGTTTCGGTAAAACCTTTACCAAGTTTAACACAAAAGTCAATCACAGCTCTCTGTTTGAAACTCATTTTTCCGATCGTTCGTCAAAACACACTGTCACTCTTGGCACTATAACTCGGCTTCTAATGAAGCAAATGTCATAAACAGTTGACACAACACTAATGAAGGTTGCCGCTTTCGACAACAAGAAGATACAACAGGTGGCGCCACTAGTTTCCTCTATTTTCTAAAAGTTCGGTTTCGTTTTGGACAGAGGGTGTATAAGAGAACATTCGAGAAGCACTAAAAAAATACCGGAATTAATATGACAGTGTCATATAAGCATACGTACCACGTGTACATGCAAGTTCCCTTTAAAAAGTGCTTCTACGGGATGTATATGATTCCAGATGAGTTTAAGAAAGAATTGTGTACTATCCAGCTAAAAAAAAAAAGGTTGGGCATTACTAGTTTAGACAAGTAATGCGTCCATTTTTCTTTGAAGCGAATGTCGTAGCCACTTATTCGTTAAACGACCGCACTTAATTCTCTCTTGTAAGACAGTGAACATCTACGACTTTAATACCGCAATCGTTTACTAAGGTCTGTACTCTGAACTCGCAAAAAAGGAGTCAAATAAAAGTGGACACATAATTTTAAGGAGTCCTTTGCGATGCAGACATCATGCAAACTGGATATTTATTCGAACAGAGTTGATGGAGAGAACTGCAAGTAGGTTGTTGGTTTCGTTGCAAAACTCTTAGTGATAAAATCATGATAACGTTTAGAAGTACGGCCTGACATAAGAAATTAGTTTTATATTTTTACACGTTTTATTTATTTTTCATTTATCCTTCAGTATTTTTGATTATTTAACAATGTGCTGGGTACGCCCTAAACGTTTAAAATTTAGTTTACTGAAAAGACGTTTATGGTCTATTTGATTAGTTTTTGTAGACATTATTAAAGTTCTAGACTGTCGCGTGCCATTTGTAGTGCCAGATATCGCATGTTTCAAACATAATTACAACTTCATAAATAAACTATAAGTTAATTACGAACACATCGTCGACTCTACTGGTGACATATTCATCATTTTTTTTTTCTATCAAACAGGGCTAGTCCTGCTCATCTGTTACACTTTTGAATTCTTTACTTCTCCCTTTGTCAATTGCAAGTCCAGAATTTGTGTTTGACAGGTAGGAGGGGAGAGAGAGTGTGTTTACGTGACATGATTGTCGTAAGAAAGGAATTACACAAGTCGCGAATTTCACACACAATTTCCTTCCGCGTACATGTAATTCTAGATAAAGGGAAGTTAAAATTCAAATATATGCAACGCGACACACACACAAGTATATAATGGCGAAAGTCAGGTTACGATACACGACTTACTATTTATTGCATTTGTAGTTTTAAACATGTTTATTTTACACGACTTGTTATAAAACGATGGTTCCAACATTCTAAAACATATTCACTAAAAAGTGTCCTATTTGAAACGGTATCATTTATCAGCCAGCTATTAATATACATACATCAGTTCATTTTTCACATTTTAAAACTAATTTCCACGCCTTTCGCATCGAAAAATGTTAGCTAAAACACTTCAAGTGTAATTAATTGCTAGTTTAACTGCCAAATGAAACCACAACATCGAAACGGCCTTCTTGTGGAACTGAAAAGATAAATCATTAATTAACCCTCACGCCTTAGTCATTGATTGTGAGCCAAGTACCATAACACCCAAGTAATAACCATCCTCACTACACATGTTCGAGACTATTTACCCTAGTGGCTTTTTTTATTTTTTGAATTTCAGAATTATAAGAGCGAAATAAATTGTCAGAGAAACGTAAATTGATTCATTGTCTCCTTACGATAACTACAGAACAATTTTTCCATCGAGACTACATTCTTTAGTGATATTAAAAGAAAATCTTCGTAATTACATTAGTTCTATTCGCTGCTCAGATGGTTTTCCAAGTGAGATGATAAATGCTAAACTGAACGATATATATTTACTGTTCTCCACATAAGCGGACTTATATTACGGACATTAAACTGTTTTAAGCTCTTAACCAAGTCTCCATATTTAGCTAATTAGTTTAATTTTCTTTAGCAAAGAACGCCAGTGTTCATTGTTTAAGCTTGTACACCAAGAAATATAATTTGTTTAATTTTCCACATCGTTAACTGTGTGTTTGTAAAAAGAAGGCGAATGTGGTAAAACGCATCCTTTTGACTGGATTTTATCCAATTGTCTTACTGAAAGAGCACCATTTCGTAACAATGAGTTCAAGTACCCGACACGTGCTGTTGCTGACAGAATCAAACTGAAACATGTGCGCCATTAATGGCGTTATGTGTTTTTCCATTATGCTGTATACACCACTACGAAGGTCGCTTAATATTTTTTACGATATATTTGTATTAAGTTATCCCAACTTTTGTAATCTCCCCAAAGTTTTTGGAAGTATTTTTTTTTTTAATAGCGAGGAAGAAGTAGGAGCAAATGATTTATTTTGATAAAGTTCCCTCTGGTGAGCAGACGGGCGTACTGAATATTCATACTAAACTGTCTAAAGAGGAAAAACAAACAAAAGATTTAGGCGTTGGTCCTAGCTTATCATTTTCTGTCATCTCTCCACTGAAGATATATGAACGTTTTCCGGGAGACTAGAAAACAAATACCGCCATTGCCGTGTGCACTGGTAGCAGCAATTTTAAAACAGGATTTATGATAAAACATTTCTTTATGGTGCGAAATGTAGATTTATATTTGAGTGCTGCCCATCGCGTTTCTAGCGGGTGACTTTGTAACTTCGGTATCCATCTTTGTTTGGAGGAAACCAATCGAAGTTTTTATTTTCAATATATTTTTTTTTCAGTTTCGAATTGTGGTCAATCTGAATTACGACTGAGTAACTACAGCTCTCAAATGGCTTCAAAGTAACAAATTGATTTTCAATGTAGTAAAGATTGTCATATTTATTTATTTTGCTGCTACTTTTTTGAACTCATATTTTTTTAGTTCACGTGTAACTGATTTATACAGAGTGGCCATAAAATAACTTTCCCTCTTTGGAGGCATCTGTAGCTAAAACCAATAAACGGAACGAGACCAAATTTTATATCGAGACTTTTCAAGGTATGGGGAGATGATTTCCGTGAAAAAAAGATTTAGTACCGAAAGTCGCCGATAGGGGAATTTTTGGCGCTGGTGGAGCCTAAAACAAGCGGATAATTACATTAAAGGCAGATAAAATGGAATAATAACATTTCTGTACTGGTCCTTGTGTCGTCGAACACCGCAGTAGCAACGTCTGTTGCTGTCTCTTCTTGCACTGCTTTCCGTCCTCCGCCAGGTCTAACTCCTAGTGATCCAGTTTCTTCAAACTTCTTAATCTCAGTGCTCTGTGTTACAGCTCACATAGGACCTGTACGCAGGTTATGAAGCCTTCTAAATTCCCGAAGGGCCGCTATGGCATTGCACTCTTTAAGGTAAAACAACTTAACAAGCTGAGGCAAGGTAGGACGCATATTGAGCACAATTCGTCAGTCATTCGAATAACTGCCTGAAAACGTTCCCAATCCCCTTTTAAGTGGAATCGGTGGCGCTGCTGTCACGTACGCACAGTAAAATTTCCATAATCCTTTTTACCTGCGTTTACTGCAAATATCTGACTGCTTTCGGTTCCGCCAGCGCCAAAATTTCCCTTATCGGCGACTTTTGGTACTAAATCATTTTTTCGCGGAAAATGCCTTCGAAAGTCTCAATATAAAAAATGTGGCCTCATTCTGTGTATTAGTTTTAGCTACAGATACAGCCAAAGAGGGAAAGTTAATTTATGGCCACCATGTATTTATTGTTGGCATGATATAGTTACTTAGGTTATAGTTATAACTCTTAAGTGGTAGATTATTTTATCGCCCAGTGTGACACCACTGCCGTGCTTAGTGGAGGTCTGAAGTGTTTTGAAGAAGTTCCGTGTCTAGTCTTAGGAACAAGATTTTCCCGATTAAAAGGACAACTGACCTTACAGTATGTTCTAACATTGGGGATGATTCCCACACAGCTCCAGGACTTACATTATAGGTTTTGTAGGCTTTCGAATATAAAAAATTACTTTGTCCAAGTTATTCAAAAAAAAAAAAAATTATTCACCAATTAGGTTTTTCGTCTGGAGTCGTAGAAAAAGGATGGTCATGATTCTTTGATTTAAGTACACATTTTGTGGAACGTAGAAATTCACGACGTATTACTGGCCATGGAATTGAATCTGATCATGTATTCCCGTGGCACGCTTTCTATCACGGAATAGTGTCTGATCAAATGAATGATTAATACCTGTCAAACGTGCCGATAAGGAATTTTAAATATTTTGAATATTGACTGATACATTTCCTATGCAGAAGACTTCGTCAATTCATTTCAATTCGAAGAATATCAATGTTTAATTGTGTCTGCTTATTGTGTGCTATTTTCAGTGAACTTGATTATTATAAAATTATTTACAACCTTTAAAAAATTAACCATTAAAATTTTATTTACTTTACGGTTTCATTTTTGGAATAACAGTCAACCTCTTGAGTCCCAGCTGTTATCCGAAAGTTTGCCGGTAGATTCAATGCTAATCTTGGCATTACTGGCGATTCTGTTTTGCAAGTGCAGCGGATTCAGATATAATGTAAGTGAACTATCTCTGTTCCTTCCCCTAATCCCTGCTTGTATTATTCGGCTGGCTCACTGAACATAATTTTGCACGAAAGAATCAACCAAGAAAAAAAAAAGAAAAAATTACAGAGATATTTAACTAGTTGTATAATATTTAAACACAAAACGCTAATTTATGTTCACCTTTTAAATTAAATATGAAAAATCTTAAACGTTAAAGTCTTTAAAAATATATAATATGAATTTCATGAAGCGTTGCTCTAGTGTTTACCCCTATTATATAGATGTAAATGGCAATCTTCTTCCTTCTACGTGTTAGGCCTCCTGGCCTGTTCCAGAGTTATCGTGGGCCCTTCTAACTCGTACCCGTCCTTCGCACTCGAGGATAGGGTGATCTAGCCCTAGGCCTCCAGTATATTCTATGGCTGTAGCTGTTTGTGACAGGGCCGGTTTGCCTGCTTTAGCGAGGAAAACCCCCAGATAAACTATGGATAAAAACTCTGCTGTCCACGCCAAGACCGGCTAACTTGGCTATGACTGAGAAAGATCCTTAGCTCCTCACGTCGGCGATGGGAATCGAACCCAGGACACTCCTTCTCCAGGCATAGGGTTGCGAAGCGCATAGCCACTAGGCTAACCGCGCGTGTACTATATGAACAAAATTATATGTATATATGACAGTCCATTATTTCTATAGAGTTACAAATAATATATTACTTTATACGTAAATATTATTTTTAGTAAGCAGCACATTAGACTGTAGAAAATATACTGTCTCCTAAAATTAAATAGCCATTGGGATTTACAAATATGGCTTACTTAAATAAAGAGCCAATAGGCTTCACTTCGGCGATGTAAAATTATTTAAATTAAGGGAATATTAAATCCCACATTATTTCAAAGGCGAATAAGAGACTCAAAGATAGAAATCAAAGAGATCAGAACTTTACCCACCTTTGCTACGAGTTGCCCTAGTAGTGAACCATGTGTTTTAGCTTACGCTACAATCCGCCGAAACTTTTATGGTTTGCCATATTCGGCATGAAACTCTTTGATTTCTATCTTTGAGTTTCCTATTCGGCTTTGAAATAATGTGGGATTTAATATCCCCTTAAATTAAATAATTTTACGAATATGGTCTCTTTTATAACATACCGTAGAAATGCACTCAACCTTTGCAATAGTTCGAGTTAAAGAACTGCTGCATGCTGATTTCCCAATGGATAGGACCAAAACAAGTGCTGGGAATGAGAGACGTTAGAATATTTACATACATACATAAAATTAAACTAAGAACTGTAGCAGTTGTAGATATTACCTACTTATGCACTCCAGTAACACACTGGAACGTGGCTTTTTTTTTTTATACCGGGGTAGGCTTGAAGGCATAGTTTCGCTTCCCGAATACCATTGATAGCTTGATAGAGCAATACCCAACTCATAATATTTCTGCCTATTGGGCAGACAGGAAATTTACTGTCGCGTTGAAAGCTAGATGCCTCTTTAAATGAAGTAATTCTATGGTATGATTAGCCCTTGGTGTACTAAATATATCGTCAATTTTTTTTTTCTAATTCAAAAAATATTTGTGTCCTAAATAGTAACGCGCATTAAGTTAGCCATTAGAAGAATGTATGGTTACCATGGAAACGTTACATCACAGCTATCTTGATCATCAAATGAAAGGGGAAAATAAACATTAATTGTAAGTTTATGAAACAACTTCCCCATCACCGTTTTGGAGGCGATGGATTATTTAAGCCATGTAGTGTGGGAATAAAATTTGAATGCTACTATTTCCGTATATCACTAAGCATAAACTCTGGGGGGGGGGGATGTAATGTACATGCAAAATATTAATGGGACCAAGGAAAAGTGTATTTAGAAATGAGGAACTACGAAAACAGAATGTGGTAATTCTTTCAAAAAATATATTCACGGGTGGGTTTTTGTACTGTTCGTTCCACTGATTGATGGTAGCATTTATAGCTCCCAAGAGAGAATTCCAGTGGGCGCTATCTGTATAATTATAGTACAATGTCATCACATCAAAACAGATAAAATAATATATCATTCGATCATTATCTGACGAAGAATAATCGGAGGCGAATATATAAAGAAATACTGAGGCAGGTCTCTCTCTCTCTCTCTCTCCTTTTAAGAATCCACAACGAAGTGTTTTTCTCTTTATTTGTCATAAACTCCCCTGTCTGGCTCGAACATACCTTCAAAAATACATTAAATTTCCTGTCTTCCCAGTCAGGCAGAAACGTCGAGAGTTAGCTAGTTCTATCGCACCTGGGATGGCACTCAGAGAACGGAAGTGTGAAGCCATATCTAATCTTAACTGCACCGTAACTTTTTTTTTCCGTCTTTGGATTGAATAACCGAGTAGTAGTAATAGCAATATGTCCTTTGCAACCTTGGGTCGTGTTTCGGTAACTATCACAGGCAGTGTCGACGTGTGCTTGCGGGCAGTTGCGATATGACAGGCCTGAAACATGAAATTCAAAAACTTTAGTGCAGTAATGGGATACATTCCTGGAATTTTAATAAATATTAGGAGGTTTAAAACAGTTATTATTAAAACAGAAGATAGCTTTTATTATTACGCTTTATCTCAAGTTATCTTTCTACAACACAGACATTTCAAAAATTAAGCTGTTTATCTTTGGCGAAATTGTTCTTCCTCCCGTAAGTTTCAGCATTCCGAATGCATCAAGATGAATAAAGTTGATGGCGTGCTAAATAAATTCAATGTACAATTCGTTATCGTGTTAGTTTGTTTTGTCATTTAAGGCACGGCTGTTCTCGCGTGCGACTCGGAGCGTCTTATCGAAGGCGTGATATTATTTCTTAGCTATCTCCGATTCCTCAGTCCCGACGAACGAACTCTGCATGTTTCTTAAAGGTTAAAGGTCGCAAGTAGGCGATGGATTAAGAAAGAACATAATCAGCAATTAAGGAGGAACTCGCAACCATGTTGTCTAGTGTAAGTAATGTCGAACGTTTCGCCTAACGAGCATCAGCTGACAGTTTCCGATAAAGGAAGTCTGCCGTAAAACTTTAATTTCCTCTGCACTTTGCAAATTCAGCTATAATTTCGTGTGGTTGAACAGCGAACCGTATACAAATGATAATTGTATACCAGTTGGAAGTATAGCGATGAGCATAACAATTACATAGAACAATTGTTTGCGATTTCGGTCTGTCTGGTCATGAGAGAAATAAGTTTGAAAAAATAAAACTAAACATTTTGTAAAGGTACACAGACTTTTACATATGTACTAATGGACTGTACTGATTCTATATCTTATTTATAGACTCTGTTTTATATATCGCAGAACCCTTTAATTTAGTTACGAATACAGAAAAATGAATCCAAAGTGCCTTTAAAATTTTTTCCAACCTTTTCAACCTTTTAAAACATTAGTTCTGTTGTGAAAAAACTTAAGACGCCTGTTTCGTGTGTACGTTATTTAATTTCAACAGCGTGCATCCACTCCCTTGAGATTTTATTTGAATTACTGTCATCACAACTTCTCAAGCGTTTAACGAATTAAGATATTTTTTAAATCTCTTATAGGTTCACGGCAACTTATATACCAAATTTTCATTTCAGGAATGCAATAGTTGAGGACTACTTTAATTATTCACGCAACAAAATTGCAGTGTAGATAAGTGATTTTTCTTGAATTTTTCTTAAAACCCACCGTGTTTCTTGTAGCTAATAATATACTGCGTAAATGTGTTCATATTATCTTGGAACTGTTTTCAAAAGCTTGTTTGACTTCGATGTTCCATTAATTTTTAATTTCCGACCTAGTTAAGAAATAATTAAATATTTATTCCACTTTTAAATGTACTAAAAGCATAAATGAAAACCTGTTAAAAGAAAAAGCGGAGTAAAATTACAAATTCCGAAGCTGATAGTTGATTTAGTCAACTACCAGCTTCGTAGACTTCGTATTCGGGAAGATGTTTTACGCGAAGAAAAACCAAAATTATCCACCTGTTTTACTGCAAAGGCAAATTAGTCCTCTCATACTACGCTACAGGTGATCTGCATAAGCTCTTCAACAAACTCATCGCAGTACTGAGAGCCAATAGCGGCTCTGGGTTCGATTGCTGTGACAATGAATTTATTTATTCATGTGGAGTTTCCTCCCTTTTCTCCCGCGTCCCTATTGGGGCGAGTTGAGCCCCCTCATGGGGGTTAAGTATTTATGGCTGTAGATCCGTGTGTTCAGAGGGCCGGTTTGCGGGATTAAAAACCTCAGATAAACTGACGGAAAAAACCCTGCTGCCCACTCCCAAGACCGGCTAATTTCGCTATGGCTGAGGAAGATTCTTAAGCTCCTCACGTCGGCGACGGGAATCGAACCCAGGACACTCCTTCCCCTGGCATATGGTTGCGAAGCGCACAGCCGCTAGGCTAAACCGCGCGGACTGGCAGTGAATGATCTCATTACATGAGAATGTTATTGCTATACCATTTGTACATTTTCATGATTCTTGGTACGTTCACACGCTTCTTAAATAATATTGCATATCGTCTTTGGGAATTAAACTCTCTGCTCTGAAATATTACATTTTTTCAGACATTCTTTATGTCCGAGTTAATTCAATAGTTGAAAGTCTGCTTTTTTAATTTACTTATTTACTGAAGGACTCAAAATCCTACAAAAAAGCATTTAAAATACTTAAAATTAATCCAAAATCTACAACATATTCACAGCGTGTTTATACTAGTTCAATCAATTGTTGAGTGGTTCGTCACTAAAAAAAATCAAGAGATCAGTTTTAATTGTTACCCGGAATTCGCCATTACTCACAGGAATAAAGTAACAATTGTTAGCAATGTACTTGACCGAAATAAGGCCTAGCGCAAAACTCGACCAAGCGGGATGCAATACGCCCCTGATCACCAATCTAGAAATGCAAGCCCATAAATAGACTTTATTGCTACTCAGAAATGACAGAACTCCTTCTCCTGACGTGGCTAATTTTGTATACAACTTAACTATGACTCCGTTTATTTTATTACGATTTTTCATCGGGTATTGATCCATGAACTGGTCGGATTGAAATTCTGTCAAAACCTTCCCGAAACTGGATTATCGAGATGGATTTCCGTGGGTGAAATATATTGAAAACTTTTCTCATTTACCTTCCGGGAGTTTTATTACCCTACATCTTCATCCCCACCCTCTTCCCCCATGCCTACTTTTTCGCTGTCCCCAGTCAGTGTGAAGTTTGTGTTCGGTTTTTCTCCTAAGAAGCAGTCGTTGGAACTTTCATAAATGTTATTTTTAGCCACCTCGCTCGGATCAATGAAAAGACGTTCCCTGCCTGCACACAGCTCCGCCGGTTCTTCTCCGAGTGTGTGAAACTCTTATGCCATCCTCGTCAGCATCGCGTGGGATGAGTGTTTTGATAACCCTCGGCAGTCGCTGCAATCGGAGAAAAGCTCCAGGGTTTCATTACAAAGTCAGGAATGAATGGGGACATTTTGCAGTCGCTGATTAAAGTCTGTCTTCGGGAAACGGACCCTTTGGCTAGAAGGAGATGTATTGTGAGTGTGGACGAAATAACTATGAGATCAAGACGGATAGGAGTCGCGCGCTCTCGGTTCCCCAAGGATGCATTTCATAGCTGCAGACTTTCCCATATGCTGTCGGAGTCGTTTTAAACTTGCCGAGTAAATCAATCACCGGTCTTATTATTTATTCATGGTCACGGAAGCAACCTTAAACACATCTTGTAATCAGCCAGTTCCGTGACTGGATAGTTGTGAAGCATCCAGTAGCTGTTGCGTCACCTTTATCAACACTTAATCCGCTGTATACACGCTAGAGGGCGCCGCGTTATTATACATCCTGAGTATCATCATTACGACCCTTCTGGTTGAAAGAACTAAATTATCATGAAGTGAAGCGTGTAAAAATACTGCGAGAAACATTCACCGCCATTATTAGATGTCGGTGTTGACCTGGGTGACGGTAACGCTCACTTACCGTGGCGAAGATTTTGCCAGTCGTGTAAGCTGTCACCTGAACCAATTAATAACCATTAGTGTCACCTATGCCCCGCATTGATTAATTAGCGGTGACGACAAGTCTGGCGCTATTAAAAATAGACTGTAGGCATCGACTACAGTTATCAATATTTTACGACTGAACTTGGAGGCGATTTCTGTATATAATGTGACAGATGTCAGTTGCTCAATTGTCCGACTTCGGCACACTTACTGCCTCGCTGAAAGGTAGTTCAGATGTATAGCGTGAATGGTGACTTGCTAAAACTCTAATTGATGCCATATTTCGGTAAAGTCCTTTTATAAATTTGGTAAAGTTTTTCGTATCACAACTTACCAAGGATACCAAATCACGTGACATGCTATTTAACAATGCATACGATGACAAATTACGCATTATGCGGTTTCAATATTCTACGCTTAGTTTTGAAACGGAAGTAACGTCATTAACACCGGAAATTGACTATTTTTGTCATGCACGTGCCCAAAATGATTTGAGACAATTAAGAACTTGCACTTCCTATTTCGTGATATTTAACAGGAAGTATTTATTTTCTGTGAAGTTTATACTTTGATACACATGTGCCTACCATGTTATCGGTATTTTTTTCTTAAAATTCCAATAAGCCAAGTTCGTCCATTTAATTAAAGTAATTGTTCAGTAAATTGTAGGAGAGAAATAGGAAGCCTAACGTAGAAAGAAAGTAATTAAAGGTATAAACTTTGTATCTGAAAGGATCTTTTGTTTTAGATAAACTTGAAGTAAGTTATTCACATATTTCCTTGAAGAATATTAAGTGGTAAGGAGGATGAGAATAATTTGTTCCTGATTGACTGAAGAATCGAATAGCAAAAGATTCTTCTTACCATATGTTTTATACAAATGACAATCTAAAATGGTTTCAGATTGGGACAATAAAAGGATACGATGGTTCAATTTGCTTAATTCAAAGGCCATGGGCGTATATACATTGGTTCCAATAATCAAGCCTTTTTTTCTCCCCAAAATTCCGAAATCTTAAGAGGTGTGTCTATTAAATAACGAGAATAAGGTTGCAAAAATGTGCTTTATTATTACAATTGTACAACTTAATTGTTTATCCCCTTCACCATACTCTCCTCCTCTATCACACGAATTTTCCATAGTTGGAAGCATGCTGCAAGTCATCAGGTGTTATCTTCTTCAGTAGCGCTGCCGTTTTCTCCTTTACCTCATCCACTGACTAAAAATTGGCGCCCTTCAATGCGGATTTCAACTTTGGAAAAAGGTAAAAGTCGCATGGAGCTAAGTCCGGCGAGTAAGAGACAATCGATGCACTGGAAAACTCCCAAGTTACCGAGAATGAAAAAAGCAAAAATGTGCAAGTCAAAACTGAAGGCAATGCTGATCATTTTCAATACCAGGAGGTCCGCCCCCCGTGTTCCGGACTGGTAGGCCTGTTCTCCTTGAATTCTAATTACTCGAAAGGGTGTTCCGCTTCCCTGGATAGCCCCTGAGTGTCGAGTCTTCAAAAGGAGGCACCGTCCTCCTGGTGCTACGGCTCCCGAGTTCTGGACTGGTAAGCCGGTTCTCCTTGAATTCTCGAATTTTGAAGACTCGACATTCAGGGAAGCCCCTGAGTTTCAAAACGTTTCAAATAACTTGACAAAAACGTTACATAAATATGATAAAGGCTTATCATATTATAATATATATATATAGTGTAGATATATCAATGGCGTGGTAATGGTTGAATTGGGTACCAGAGGGTTAGACAGTTAGCCAACATTATTACCTTGAGGTTCTGGCCAAGCTGAGAGAACGAGTGAGGAAGAAGAGATCCGATCTGTGGTAGAACAACGCTTGGATTCACCATCAGGACAGCGCTCCAGCCCACATTCTGTAAAGCAGTATCTGGCTGATAAGAAGATATCAGTGCTGGACCATCCACCTTACTCGCCGGACTTATTTCCATGCGACTTTTTACCTTTTTCCAAAATTGAAATCCACATTGAAGGACACCCATTTCCAGTCGGTGGATGAAGTAAAGGAGAAAACGGCAGCGCTACTGAAGCAGATAACGCCCGACGACTTGCAGCACTGCTTCCAACAACGGAAAATTCGTATGCAACGGTGTATAGATGGAGGAGGGGAGTATGTTGAAGGGGGATAAATTAAGTTGTACAATTGTAATGATAAACCACATTTTTGCAACCCTTGTCATTATTTAAGAGTCACACCTCGTATTATGAGAATACTAGCTTTTCAGTTAATCTTCCTTGATTCGAATATTCCCTAAGTATTTATGTTAAAATAGCGTAAGAAAATATGATGTGTGCATTATTAACATACAAAATATTCTGTTATATATTTTGTGAAGGAGTTATTAAGACTGCAGTTGAGATTAGGAAGTTTCGTGCTGCTTGTATGCGCTATCTAACGCGGTGGCTCAGACAGACCTGTTTAGAACCAGACGTGTTCATCCGGGCTATTAATATGATCTGATATTCGCATTATAGTGCAGCCTTTAGCACTTGGAATTTGTGTAAGTGAAAGGGATAATGGTAAATCCTTGTTTCTCTTTAGGCTAGTGTTCCGGCTAAGTATTTCGACAGAATGCTTGTCACGAATGCATCCATCAGTGTCCACATCTCACACTGTCGTTCTCTCATTTCGACGTAAGAGGACACTATACAGACTACTAAATCCCTTGGGCTGCAACCCACATCATCTCTCGTAGCTGTTCACTGTGGCTCGAAGTTAATTTATCCGAATGCATCCCATTTAACGAGTGACGGACTAACAAGAGTTATGGGTTCGTTTAATGTTGGTTGGTTGTTTGTTTGCAGTGAAAACGGTGATAAGAAATCCCAAATAGGTTTCGTTATATAATTCAAATAGAGAATGAACCAACCAAGATTGAGTTTTTAAGCGATGAATTAATGTGGTATCCGATTATTCTGATGCGATGAAGAAAATTCTGACAACTATTACGACAACATTCTAGAGATGATATCAAAAAAAAAAAGTCAAAGGAATTACTTCTCACGCAAAAATAAATTGATGAGAAATTACAAACCCAGAAAACGTGAATGCAAAAAAAAACCCACAATGTCTTCCATGAATAATGCAGTTTATACAGAATTTATGGAAATCTGGAATATTAATGTTATTTTGCCTATTCGTGGGCAAAATATGGGAGAGAGACTGCAATCTGGTCGTAATGCACAAGCGGTTCATTGTCTTTATAGTCTGACAAGTCATATTATGCGTCTGTAGGAAAAATAAGTAGCAGAATGGCCTCTGAGAAATAACAATAGCAGGATTGGGGATGGAGTGAGCATGCGTTGAGTTCATCTCTGAGCTGCTTGTTTGTCCTTCTGGCATGTAACGCTACTTTGAACGTGGTTGCTATTGCAGCGGTGTTTTCAACTCGTAGCTCGGTGTCAGTTCACGACAGAGTTTAAATCGCTTTCCTCCAAACACCTGGAAGAGTTCTAATTAAGGTAAATTACGTTGACATATTTTATTTGTATTGTATAAAAATATCTTAAGAATTAAATGGATATTCCTGACTTATAATCCAATGATTAAGTTTACAGTTTAATAGTATACGTCTTTTGGGGTAAGTCAGGTGTTATAAGAAGTGCTTGAAAAGCTAAGAAATTTTGCAGCAGTAATAAGAAAGGAAAATAGCTGAAATACTACGGTAAATTGGAGCTTCTACGGTTGTCTTTGCTTTTTCAAATATCTCTTGCTTTTGTGTTGTAACACAGACATTGCACTCAAGTAAGGGTGGGGGGGAAGACACTTCCGCTCTAAGGAGGGTCTCGTACGTTTTTTGAAGAATGCAAAATAAACCAGTAGGTGGATACTTCGCCATCCAATTCCTGATTTATTTTATCCTTTCAGAACTTTTACTGAGCAACGAAGTAAGATGTACACCTAAGGGAATCCTGACTAGCACTAAGAAGCTTATTTGAATTATTCCGAGAGGTTATTTAGAAAATATTCTTGCTTGGTGAAGGCTCGCGTTATCGGTGATACGTTACGAAAGTAGGGAGGCGAAACCGAGTTTAATCACAGTATTCGAAGCGTTTTTTTTTTGTTCTCTGAAGAGAAATCGCATTATACGTTTTTTGCTTCGTACAAAAACAGATTAAGCTCTTTGTATTTCCTTTTTTTTAGAAACTGATTAAAACTTTTTCATTCCACTAAGTATTTATTAAAGCCGTGGAAGAAATAATCCGAAGGAGTATTGTAGAAACCATCCCCAGTTTGTTCTTGTTTTTGATTGGTAGTGAAAACCAAGAAGTTTATCATCGGGTTCACTGCAATTCTTTGCTCTTCGTACAAAAAGGAATACTTTTCTTCACAAAGAATGTCTTTATTGTTTGTTGTTTGATCCATCAATGAAATGTCCAAAAAATTGTTACGTGTGAAGTGCTCGCATTTTGGTGTTGCCACAAATAGCTCGAATACTTTAAATGTATGCTATACTGAGCTGGAAGACAAGTTTCGGCTGTATCACTAGCTTACCAGTCAGCGATAATGAGACCATACCGTACTTCCCTCCTTTCGGTCAGACTGACGGCGTGTAGCGAAATATCACTCACTTTATGAACTCATCTTAAGGTTTACAAATTATAATGTTTAAAATTCTACACGATCCAATTATTTAAATCAGTGACTCATCTATCCTTTTGCGTTCTCCGACCTTCAAAAGCAAATTTGGTATAAGCCAGTGACGAGCTTTATTTCTCTACAATCATGTTTGAAGTTATCTACAGGAAAAATGTGGTGGAACTTGGGTCAGTAGCAGGGAATACTGTTCAATAAACTAATATCGTTAGCCGTTTTACCGTCACGGACTGATGAAGTGGATGCAACCTGCAGAATGTAGGCTCGCTGTACATGGCTGGTTGAAGAAAATAAGCATTGATTACTTGAATATTTTAAGCAAAATCTTACTGCTGTAACAATTGCAGGCTGAGTAAATATCGCTTCGTCCTCGACTGATCATTGGTTGTAATCCTACAGTAGCCTTAAGGACTGGCTTAAAGGGGCGAAGCAATCTTCCCCGTTATTTGTAGTGGACAGAGTAGAGATAAGGTGTTATTGAGCTATTAAAGCTCTGATCATGGCAAGAGGGTAACGGCAATAGCCAAGCCTCAGTTAGAACTTCATTGGCTACAGCATTGCCATCCATTACCCTCCCAGGGTTTCATCCATCCCATCAACCTACAGTAGTCATCGATGTCTGTGCTTTAAAAAGTGAATGATGAATTTCAATGTCAGGTGTGTGAATATCCTTCTATTTATTAAAATTTGTAATAAACATAAACATGGCTGGAATTTATAAAATATATTCCTTTAATAAAATCTTTTGTTTTTTATATAATCTAAAACATTCTAAAGAATGGTTTGATTATATATATATAAAATTTAGATTATATAAAAAACAAAGATTTTATTAAAGGAATATATTTTATAAATTCCAGCCATGTTTATGTTTATTACAAATTTTAATAAATAGAAGGATATTCACACACCTGACATTGAAATTCATCATTCACTTTTTAAAGCACAGACATCAATGACTAAGTTAGTGAAATTGATTTCATTCAATCCAATACTCTTGGAGGGTAATGGATGGCAATGCTGTAGCCAATGAAGTTCTGAGGCTCAGCTATTGCTGTTACCCTCCTGCCATGATCAGAGCTTTAATTGCTCAATAACACCTTATCCCTACACTGTCCTCTACAGATAACGGGGAATATGAAAAGCATTCTTGCTTCGCCCCTTTAAGCCAGTCCTTATAAGGACTACTGTAGGTTGATGGGATGGATGAAACCCTGGGAGGGTAATAGATGGCAATGCTGTAGCCAATGAAGTTCTAACTGAGGCTTGGCTATTGCCGTTACCCTCTTGCCATGATCAGAGCTTTAATAGCTCAATAACACCTTATCTCTACACTGTCCACTACAAATAACATTTTATATATAATATAACGAAAACTCCCGTGTATGTGCTAGGTTTACTCTTTCATTTTAAAGGGATAAATGATTTCAGATTAATTTTGTCCGAAGCATATGTTGGCATTTTAAAACCTCCCGAATGATGATTTATTTAGTGCGTATCTCATACTTTACTTAGCAATGAAGAATGTTGAATTAGCTCTCATAAAGCATCAGTGGTTGTTTTTATCCAACGTGCTAGTTCTCTGCAGAAGGTAATCCTCCGGATTTATTTTTACATTATACAAAATGCACCTGCGTGTTGTCATTTCTAGTAAATGTCGACGATTCTTTGTACCCATTTTGGCAGAATAAAATACGCTTTGATCACTGTGGATGGTTAAGAGGTATCATATTATCCCCGCAGTCAGAATGGAGATGTGATGAGAGTTGACATGATGCTCCTGTCATTTGACAGAGTGGGAGAAACGCAGGGGGTGGGGGAAATGCAACTAACAAGTGAACAGCTTTACACACAAGAGGGGGGGGAAGAGTGTTGCACATCTTTCTCCCCAGGGTATAGAAGGCAGGGAGAAGGGAAGTAAGAATGATAAGCGTTGTCTTACCCGATCTACGGAAGATGCTATCGGAGAAGTCTAGTTGACAGATAAATGCTTTTATGGAGCCACTTAAGAAAGCCATTCTAGAAGGAACTTCTCGAGAAAGAAGTTTTTAAGAGTAGTTTATGTCTATACTTAGTTAAGAATGGTTACGTTAGCTTAGCTAAAAGTTCCTACAACAAAGCAAGAGTTTCGCTATGTCGTTAATTTTTATTGCCTTGAAATTAATTCCCTAATTACGCAAAGATGAAAAATAAAACTTCCGATGCTGTTTGCTGCAATTATCCTCAACTAAGTCCCGAAATTTTTAAAATGATAAATCACTCTGAAAAATTGTTTGTCGGTTTTAACGCGTGATTAGAACGAACAGCTCTTATATCGGAGACAAAGAAAACATCAGTTCGAATTAAGAAGGGCGAGAGGAGGAAGAAACTGGGACATCACTAATGAAACGGTGATTTTTCTACCATGTTCGAGAATGATGTCTTTACATTGTCATATACAATATACGCTGAGTGGTCATTTTATTGGGTATATTTGAACAAACGACATCCAAATTAGCTTTCAATACAGTCAAAGATGTTCTCAAACTTAAATTTCCAGACTTTAAGATACCGTCGTCTCGAATAGCTATGATCTTCCCCATCCTATGATGACCAGCTCGGTTCAGATTCGGTATCTTTTGTGATCAGTGTGACAATAAATTTTTTTTGTTATTGTTTCTGGAAATATTCCCTTTGGTCGTGTTGCATGGAGCCTTATCCTGCTAGAAATAAGTGTGGTTAACAGATAATCTGTGAGCATGGATGGACCTGGTGGCAACAGTGTTCAAATAGGAAGTGGTATTTAGAAGTTTCTTCACTGTTATCATGATTTAACATGTATTAAGACAACTCTTGCACGTGAGTACTTCAATAATTTACAAAATTTAATCCACCCCCCCCTTCATAATCTGAATGTATTATCGTTTTCATAACCTTTAATCGGTGGGATTCCCATGGGGAAAAACTAACATTAGTGACTTATTCGTTCCTTACCCCTGCTGTTGCATCTTTCCTGGGTGGCATCAGTGTTTTGGGGAACAACCACTTGCTCATTTCACTCTGGGTATGAGCACAAGTGACGATCGTAGCTGAAAACCTAAGGCAGGTATCCCATTTAGTCAACATTTTTAAAAGATCCTTTTCTTATAAGTAAAAAAAGCACAAGCCAAACGGCAGTCTGATTGGTTGTCAATAACGTACCGTTATCCAATCCAAAAATAAATTCGAAGTAGGCACGAGTGTTCCCAAGTGTATTTGAGTGTTTGGTCTCTAAATAGCAGTTTCCATATTATCTAATGCTAATGTACGCTAGGTTTACAAATCCTTCATGGGTTGGATTCGCATAAAAATCTACTGAAACTATTATATAAAAGTGAACTACTGTTCTTTGACAGTCCTACCAGAAAGTGTAGTTAACCCCTTTAGCACATTATTGGGGCGAATGGGATTGGCTTAATATAATTCTGCGGTTGTCTAGAGACCAAGCATAGAATGGCTTCAGACCACCAATAAACGGGACTTGGGTTTCACGCCGGGCGATGCAATTCTTTCCCCCTCCTTAAGACAATCACAAAGATCCATGCTCACTATAGAATTTCAACTCGATTAGAGCCTGTTCATTAGAGAGCGAATGAGCTTACCACATCTGTAAAAATAGCTTCGGACTCATCGGCAAACAGTATTGAGAGAGTGCATTCGGGATCTTTCATGAAGTTAGTCAAATGCTGTATATGAAAGTTATTTTAAATCCAGTATATGTTAGCGCCTGGGTATTAACTAGAAAAAGCGATCTAAGATTTAGAGAGTTGAAAATAACATATACACACACACTAACTGTGAATAACGATCATTTATTTAGAGAATATTAGCGGAGGGAAAAGACGCTCGAAGCAAAGATTATAGTTAGTTTAATGCCTATGTTATTTATCAGCAATATCGCTTAACATCTTCAGAGATAGAACAATAAATGATTACTCTAGAAACAGCTGGATTAAATGGACACGTGCACAGTGTAATGGCAGCACACATGAAGATAACAGAAAAAATGCTAGTTATTAAGTTATATACACCAGTAATTCACAAGAAAAAATTAAACGTTCTCGTCTTATCTAAGAAAAATAGATGCACTCATTTGCATTAAGAAGTTGTATAGGAATGTTATGCAAATCCTATACGAGAAATGATGGAACAAGGGATCTGATATCGTTTGTCTTTATTCTCTTTTGATTGCGGCATAATCTCGCTGACTGTCTTAAAGTATCTTGAAATCGTAGAAATATGAAATTGGATACACGCCAGGATACATCCAATAATAAAGATATTCTTAAAAGAAAGGGGGCATGTCCGGTGTGCTTAATGCGTGTTGCGTAGAGGATACATTTCTTGACAATGTGCGCAATTTTAAGGAAGATTCGCAAATGAGATGAAGGCCCTCTGATTATTTAGAATCACGATGACGAAGAATCTGCAGTGATAGGACTAAAGCCATTATTATATTTCATTTGAGGCGACCATCTATTCCTGTGATGACAGGAGAGATCCAGAAAAATCAGCGAAAGTTATACATTGTTGACTAGTTGCAGCTATTCCTGATTTCTGTCTTGTATGAAAGTTGAGAATACTTTTAAATACGCCTAACAAGTACTGGTGTAACAACAAGGTTGTTGCTTTTTTCCCTGCTGTGGAAAAGACCAAAGAGCAGTGATGTGCACCAACAACTTTTGGAAGTGTTTCACGGATGCGTTTTGGCCACGTAAGGATGCTCGTAGACCCATGAGTTTTTTCAATTTTCTTGCACAATTTATTTTTGTCATCAAATATCCTCGCATTCATGGTGAAATCAAATAGATGACTGGGTTAGAAGGATATTAATGTCGTAATAACATCCGTGTGCGCCATTAAGAGTCGATTTACGTGAATACTTGAGCTGATATATCAAAGCTAATCATTCGGTGAATTTAAGGTGCAAAACTCGTATGTAATGACTCGCTAATATGTTCATGACGACACTCTCCGGAGAAGTGGAAAAGGTGAAGGCTGTACTTCATTACAGCCTTCACCTTTCCATTAACTCGGTGGAAGAGAAACGTTCTGCAGTATAAACGTAATCATATAAAATTAGCATAATCGTCTTCAAATATAGCACTGATTTCAATGACCTTTTGTTTTTGGTTTAGCTTTTTTGTTCTTCACATTTCTCATGTTTTGTTAAGGGAAACTCCATTTTGGTTGCAAAATGAAGTGGAGTTTCCCTTAAACAAAAGTAAAGTTTTTTTGGAATTTTCGTGTTTTGGAATCGTCGGGAACTTGAGTATTCCACCAAATTGCACTTTAAACAAGTCTTATATAATCCAAGAGCTAATACGGATGCTTAACAGATATCGTGCGTTATGTGCAATTCGAACCTGCAGCCATTTTGCAAGAAAACACAGCGGACTTTTATCAACTGAGCCACCAAAGTAACTCCGGAAACGAATAACTAATTTTCAAATGAATCAGATATCTAATTTTCTTTTGAGTTAATTAGCTCAGGGCGAACCAATACGAACGTACTGTAGATCAATAGCACGTCCCTCATATTTTTATATGTGACACGTGCTACTGACTGGCTGTAATTCATTCGGTCAGTGATGTCAAAATAAATACCTCAGAATCAAGTCCGTTTTGTGGCTATTTAAACACTAAAACGTATTTCTTTTGGTTACAGAAAAACAATGCTTTCTATCAGGCAATCATAGGCACCACAATACATAAGAATCTAGGTTTTAATTTTTTTTTTAAATGACAAAAATTCATGTTACAGAAACAAAAGAATTTTATAGCAAAATCAGATGTCTTTAGATATGTGTTAACCTTATGAACGCAAAAATGACCCTTTCCTAGGGAACTTCACGCGATAAACATCACACGTGGTCGGATATTAATACAGAAGTTTTTCCAGTGAATTCTAGAAATCTTGACCTTGCACATCTCACTTCTTTAAGTTGAAGATACGCGAAGGGAATTATGTACGTTCTATGCTATTCAGTTTTAAAAATTTGAATGCAAAACTCAGCTGTTTTTAGCGCGAGAATGCTGGTCATATTGAATAGTGAAGCATTGCTTGGATGGATGTCCGTGTGCGCGCGACTCATGTCTGATCATTCCGTGACAGATGTCAGCTGTGCACTGAATAATAAATATTCGCCTTTTGGTTGAATAATTCTGAGACATCCTGTATTATTGACTGTTCCGTAAACTATATTAAATTACAATGAATCCTTGACATAATAACGTCTCAGTCCTTACACAGATGAGTTTTATGCAGACAACGTTCTTTTAAGTAAATACGGTCCCAATTCAACTTACTAAAACGTCAATTTTTATTTGTCTGATTCTTTTTTGATATCATTACAATACTAAGAATATGTAATTGCTTAATGCATAGCCAGTTATTGGTAAATTATATTGCTGCTTAAATAACCAAAGGGAAAAATACATCGTTCAATAACCTCTCATTTACATGCGTACGGACATCCATAAGGGGAATGACTGAATAATTTTGACGTATGCCTTTATTATTCGTAAACAAATTCTACGGTATATTTGTCATCCACGAAAATACTTCCCCTGAGCAACAAACAGGAATGCGGCTAAGTTACGGTAAACAAACAGCACTTAAGTATGCGAGTTGTGCGCACTGCAAATATTTATTATTGGAAGCCCCTAAAGGTGAGGAAATTATCAAGGATGCAGTTAGCATGTTCCTCCATTTCTTGGGCATAAGTTACTTGCATAATTTTCTCTTTTATTTTGAAGAAAAATTGGTGAAGTTTTATTGCCTCGTGGGTTTTTCCATCTTTTTAATGCTGATGAGCGAGTTGCTGCTGTATCATTCTCTGTAGGTCTTGGGCCAGGCAGCACACACGAGCAACTTATCAACGTGTAATATTAGAAACAGGTGGGGTGAATTTAGAAGTGAATGGGAACAGCTGTCGTTTATAAAATAAACGGAAAGAAAATAGAAAAGACTCAGCATGAGAAATTGCAAACTGACCCCATGAGCACGCATATCTACAGATGAACAAAAATACTTATTTGGCTAAGAAGGCAAACACCTTTGGCTTATTATTCCGTGGTAAAGTAGCATCGCTACCCCACCAACCATAGGATAAGGGGAGAAGACAAATAAGGTGAACTTATAAGTGAACTAGGGGGCTCCGCCCAAACCCCCGAGTTTCGGACTGGTAGGCCGGTTCTCCTTGAATTCTGATGACTCGAATTTTGAAGACTCGACACCCAGGGTAGCCCCTGAGTTTCAAAACGTTTCAAATAATGACATAAAAACGTTACATAAAAAGCATATCATTGTATGTGTGTGTATATGTGTGTGTGTGTGTGTGTGTATATATATACAGGGTGTTCGGGATAAATTTGACAGTTTCGTAAGGAAAAAGAAAATCTTCTTTGTATCTATTAAATTTAATGAATTGACAAAAAAACATTACAGGCAGAGTTAATTACAATACTATCAACAAGATTTACTCAAAATAACCACCATTAGCATCGATCACAGCTTCAATTCTGCTTCGGAACCTCGAACAAGCTGATGCTACAGTCTCCCTGGGAAGGGCCGCAAAAACTGTTTTAATTTTATCCATTAACTGGGCTTTTGTATTACTGGAAGTGCGATTGGTGTCTTTTTCAACTGCGCCCCATACAAAATAATCCATGGGGTTAAGGTCTGGGGAGTTTGGAGGCCAAACATTTGGACTGGTGAAGTCGTAGAAATTTTCAGACAACCATTTTTGACTTTTCCCAGAGGTGTGGCAAGGGGCCGAATCCTGCTGCCATACATACGGCCTACCATTGGCTACCCTTGTTATCCAGGGCTTGACTACAGTTAGCAACTCCACGAACAAAGCCCGAATTCCAATGCCAGGGTTCTTCAACACCTGTTCCTGCAGATTTGCGAGGAATTCTGCTGTACGAACGCAATCAGATCGTCTGCTAGGGATCTTTCTTCTTGCTACATCCTCGTAGTCACCATTGCAAGTCTCTAGTTCATGCCTGATTGTTTTTACTGTATTCAGGGAGCATTGGGCAGCAGTCGTAATATCCTTATTTTGATGGCGGGCACGAATCATCATGATACAAGTTATTCTCTTCCATGATTCAGGTGGGTTCCAGCTATCCATCCTTTCTGACATCTTGTATATGAATGAAGAAGGGTCCAAACTTTTAAATGAAGAGAAGTGTGTGTTAATACATGTAACTTACGGAAAAATATAATTAATTATAAATATGTCAAATTTATCCCGAACACCCTATATATATATATATATATGGTAGATAAAGAACAGAACGGATTTTTCAACATATTCGATATATGCAGTATAGATATATTTTCAGAATAATCTACTCTCTTTAACGCCCAAACATATTTAAAAGCAGAATATTAGAATGTAGTAGTTTGCAAATAACCAATGACTTATGCAACCTCTCATTTTATTCTTCACAACGAAAGATACACTGTACATCGGAACCTTGTTACCATGGAAACACTGCGTCAGATCCATTGCACTTCAACCTATTTTATCGTAGAGAAGAGGAAGGCCGACAGACTGTGTTTGGCCACAAACTTAAGTACATTAATTGCCTACCTAATCGAATTATTAAATGTTCGTTTGCCTTAGTTTCTACCATCTCCCCTTGACTTTTTTTAATCAACAGAAACAATTAGATTTATGCTGATAGTAGTTATCTATAAAATCAGTACTTCTGTTTAAAGTATTAATTCTTCCCTTGTAATTAAAAGATATTTGTTTCAATGTTTACACCAACTCGTGTGTGAAATCTTAATATATGTAGATAAATCAAATTCAGTATTTTTAACAGGTAGGAATATGTGTAGCACGAGGAATGGAGATGTTCCTTTTCCAAATCTTGCCACATAACGGTCTTTGCATTGCTACTGGGATACTCAGCGATTGACTATTTCAATTAAATCACTTATGCCAGAAAAAGACAAGAAGATATGCCCAAAACAAACACTTGCTTGTCAATAAAGGTCAGATCGTATCTCAAGACCTGTTACAGCCACATGAAGATCAAGCTATTTGTAGAACATGGTAGATTTTTCTTTTGGATCCATTAGTAGACTTTGCTCGGGGTTTTTGGGCTCTGGGGAAATCCGTTAATGTTTGATAGGACGGTACGAGGTATTTAGTGTGTTTGCTTGGTAAAGTAACGCTAGCGATTTGGTCTTAGCGTACACAGAAATGAGCTAAACATACAGGGGGGATGTTAGTGTGTGGGTGTGTGCGAAGAATTGCTTGTGATTGCAATAGCTACAAGCCTTTTAGCGATACCACACTGATGGAGGGATAAAAGTAACCAAGACCAACTGCTGCCACATTTGTGTCCGGGATTACTTAGAATCGACGTAAGAATCGGCAATTCAGATGCAAGCTGCTACCTTGTGCGTCTTCTTACAACAAGACGTAAAATTTCTACAATTCCTTAAGTCACATTTATTTAGTTTGCGCACAATCTATTTTTTCTCTTCTTTATTGATTGATTTCTTCGACGGTTTTAAGTTTTCCTACTCCATCATTCATAGCGTGCTTCACCTCCCCCCCCCTCTGCCCCCTTGGAGCAATTTTTCCATTTCAATTCGAATACAATCAGTTTTATTTCAAGTTGTGGCACTTCTGTCAGGGTTTCCTTCAAAACTAAAAGGAATAATGGTGTTCTGGTGTGCCAGTGACACCACACTCCGACCGAGTGCACTGTGAGCGTTGGGCTTGCTTCTGTTATCTCCTTCCGCATGAAATGTCTGAAATAGATGACAGCGCTTTTCTTCAAAGAAGAAGAAACTTTTTCGGAGGATTTCATCAATTTGTTTCGATATACTTTTTTTTTTACTTTAAAAATGGGATTTTTCTTTCGTTTTTGCTCCTTTGTTCCCGTGCTGCGAGTTGTAACGGTCAACTTTAGGTTGACGACTAAATCTGTATTGCACTTTTCATGGTGTCTTTTGGCCTTTATCTTCTTTCTTGCGCGTGCAGTTCTCTGACAACGAAAAAATAAAGTCAAAGAGACTTTCATCTCGACTAAGAATAACGCGATGCGATCAACGAAGTCTCAGATCAATTCAAGAAGGGTTTCAGATGAACGCAGAGAAATAGTTCTAAGGAATGAAGTTGAGACAGCAAAATCACTCACTGCAAAATGATAAATGCATCCGACTTTACGAATCTTTACATAACGCAATAAGAAATGTCAACAAACAATACAACAGTCCACTGTAAATCGAATGTTACTACAGGTGACCTTTACATTTGAAATATTGTGTTACTGTCGTAACATATGACTGGTTTCTTCTTGCACATTGGTGCGGAACGTGAGTTAATAACTGACTACTTAAGGCAAGAATAACTTGGAGATCTAACTGATGTTTTCATATTTAACTCTTAATACTGTCTTCGAAAAAGTCGCATCTATAACCGTGTCAGTATAAAGTGTAGGCTTTCTTCAATTGACTCGCCATTGTAAGGATACAGCAATGCGCACCTAGTGACAAAAGCTGGAATTAGCGTCGTTAGTGTAGATTCCATGTGATAATAAATTTAGTTCAATCCTTCATCCAAGTGTAACTTTACCACGAGTTGCCTCAGTCCTGAAGATACTTCAGGACTGAGGCAACTCGTGGTAAGGCGGATAAAGGATTAAACTAAATTTATTATAGTCTAACCAAATGGGAAAAAACTTCCAACATCTTTCTCTAAATCCAGAGTAATTTAATAATAAGGTGGTACACCTTTTGGCAACTCGTATAGGTAAATATGACTTCTCCATTGCTTCTGCCTTAGTATCACCACTTCTGGGTCTGACTCCCACTGACGAGACCTCAATAAAGGGCGAAACCGGTCTGGGTAGTGGCCCTTCCATTAATGCATAGCATTATACATGTCTGTAAGGAGATGTACTTTGAATTATGGGAGATACTGAGACAAGGAGTGGTGAGAGCTTGGTCCACCTTTACCACGAGTTGCCTCAGTCCTGAAGATACTTCAGGCACAAACTTTGTTTGCTTACACTTGGGTAAAGGATTAAACTAAATTTATTCTATATGATGTTTCACTTTTGTAAGAATTTGATGTGTAAAGATCATTCATAATAAACCTGTTTGTGTATTATAAGTTTTGTTTATTAAAAATTCATTTCCTACTCCATCGTTCATGGCATGCTTCACCTCCCTCTGTGATTCCCTTGAATTCAATTCGAATGCAATCCGTTTTATTTCAAGTTTAAAAAATTCGGTAAAAATTCATTGTCATGCCCGAGCATTAATAGGATCGACGAGTTTGAGAAGAAAACATTGATGCTTACAAACCGGGTTTCATGCGAAGTTATCAGGCAACTATCTTCGCCAAATAGACAGCCCTGGAAATAAAATTGGAAACTGCTCACCCGATGACCTTCGAGTTAACTAGACCTCCAACAACTCTGTTTGATCTCCGGAAATATCGGAAAGAATAAGACCCTATAAACCAGTTCGATAACAGTGGAGTAGTCTTACGACAAAACTGGAATAAATTCTCATTACTTCTTTGATATTTTCTTCTCTCCGAGTCGTTTATGATGCCAGGCAAATGTTAAGCTGCAGTTGCTATTCCAATTATTCATCAGGTTAACCGGAGGTGCCTCCAATGAACAAAAGAACGTAGACAAATGTGTGGCAACAACTGCCGAGATGTTTCGGCTTTCACTGCAGTGATTAGCGGCAAATGTTGCTTTACAAGTGGTCCTTTAATTTTCTCTTTCCGTGCCTCCACGCATTCTTCGCAGACAATCTAATCGCTCATTCCAAGAACGGAAAAAAAAAAAGTAAACAAAAATAGAATGATGAATTACCTCACGGTAAATATCGAATGGAGTAACAGGAAAATATAGGCTCGCGAATAGCGTGGCAAAGACAGACTGATTGTTAGTTAACAATGGCCGAGTTGAACAATACAAAAATGGTAGCGAACAAATGAATGCTGTGACGTCATAGAAATTGGCAATTGAATTGGTTGGTGGAATTTCGAGCTATTGTTGTGCGCATTAGTTACTGAATCATTTTAGATTTCGTATTTAGGACCATAAATTTGACATTGTGTTGCTGAAACACTTGAAACTGCGTGTCTAATGTACGTTGGTTCGTTGCAACAGAAGTAATTTTCCAAATGGAAGACACCCCCCCCCCCCCCCAATTTTACTACTGAATGCTCACGACGTACATGCGCTCTAATAATTATCCGTAACAATAGGGACATTCATAATCCCAGTGGTGACGAATGCTAACGTAATGTCTTCATTTCCTGTACAAGTCCCAACTAACGCATTCTTCACGAGATGGATCAATGCGAATGGAAGTTGGATTTGCACCTTTTCTGTCCCTGTTTACGCGAGGATTCTATCTTTGCTTCGGCGAATATATAATCGCCGAATTACGACACACTTGTGGGATAACAATGTGTGCTGTTAGCTTAATACAATTTAAGCTGCTGGATTCGCAGAGTCCCCGATTTAATCCTACAGAAACAATTGGCGAGGATGACGTCATACCATTGTAGCTCGTTAATTTTTAATGTCGAAATTTATTCGAAAATAATGCAGTATTTAGAAATGCAATGCGTCCACCCTTTTAGCAATTTACGCTGGAAAAAAATCGACAATAGATGATTACATGTGTAGCTTTGGGTAACCGGATGTTCGGCGTTGTTTACGTGCCTTCCGTTTTCGAATAAATCATCATCCTTTACCTCAATGTGTTATCGAGATGTGTAATCATATGCTAATTACCCGTAGGGCGGTTTCGACCGTTTAGTCCTTCAAATCGATAGAATGAACAATTGCTCGAGACAGCCTTTCTCGTGCTGCCCGCATCTTCGGTTACCTCTCTCTCTCTCGGGCAATCACAGACAGGCGGCCTCCTTTTCTGCTTTGTTTGGCATCACAATTTAAACAGTCCATGAAGATTGTATTGAACTGAAAAACATAATTTCTGAATGCATATTTTAGGATTAAATGGTCTCGGGTGGATGAAGAATTTGAAACGACGTAGCCAAGAAATTAGATAAGTTTTTCTCTTGGAATACGAACAATCATTTGACATGTACTTCTGACACACCGCAAGACAACAGCGAAGGTTAAACAGTAGTAGCCACCAGGACTCGACATTCCCCCCCCCCCCCGCCAAGGACGATCCAGTACCGGATATGACGTTAAATGTCGTCAGTGTACATCCATTTTTAAATCGATGCAGCCAATTCTAATATTCATTTCTCAGTAAACTCTCCTCCCCTCCCCCCTCGAAAACGACATTCCTTGAAGACTTCATTAACCTTTCAACGACTCCCTTTCTCTTTTCTTGTCCGCTGTTTTTTTGACCCGGTAAGATATTGCAGGCTACTTAACATTCATGACGTACATCGAAGTAGTTTTGTAAACCAGAGTTTTCTTCTTGTGGAAGCGTTTTTTTATGCTCGATGCGTTCATTGATTTTCTATATAGCAGCCCACTGTCACGTGGATCAGTTAGTTTGACGTAACAGTAAAGTGGCTCTTTCCAGAGGCGAGTGTTTTCTTGCGCAACAATGAAGTGCTTTCTATTGTTGGACTTCTCGAGAATTTGATTTTTCTGCCAGCTGTGTGGAATTTTGAGCTCGGATGGTTGGCATTTAGGGCTGTCAATATTGTATTTGAATGCACGATTTTTGCAATACGGTGTCTTATATGTAAATATTTAGCCAATAATGAAGTAGCCAATTATCCAGTTCAATATTTGCACTGTATGACGTCACTGAAATTTCAAAGAGCTGAAATACACTAGAATTGAAAATTGAACAACTTCATTCTTTTGTTTAATTATTTATTAGGTTATTACAAGACAAGCAATTGAAGTATATTGCTCAAAACAATTAGGGGATAATTTGGTTTTCTTGTAAATTATAAAAATAATTTACAGAGAATATTTATATATTTTAAAATAAATTTAACATATTTATTTTAAAATATTCTTAATATACAACAGTGTAGAACACGCAACTGCGTACAAAACCATGTTAAGACTTGTCGAAACGTGTCTTAACCGTATTAGCACATGGGGGTATAAAAGCGTGGCTTGCTGCGCTCACATAATTATCACTTCAATTGTAAACTTGTGTTACCTACCACCCATTATTTTGTTAAAAACGGCACAGCAACATGATATCCCGGAATTCATGGCTTGGAGAGCCATTTCTCGATTAGAAGCTGGACAAACGCAGCAAGTTGTCGCTCAAGCGTGTCGTGTATCTAAAAGCATAATTTATCGCTTTCTGGAGACCGGAAATGTTCGAAATCGTCTTCGTGCCACAGGTTTATATGCTCGAAGACCAATGGTTTGAATCCTGCTTACTGCAAGTCACAAAAGAGCCCGAAGAATTTGGGCACAGGAACACCGCAATTGTACAAATGAGGATTGAGCTCGTGTACTCTTTAGTGATGAATCTAGGTTCAGTCTGCAACCAGATAACCGACCTATCTTGATATGGAGTGAAAGTGGAACAAGAAATAATCCACAGTTTGTTCGTGAAAGATCCCAACATCCAGGTGGGAGTTTGATGGTATGGGCTGGAATAAGTATAGGGGGCCATACTGATCTCTATTTTATCAGAAACGGTTCCTTAACAGCCCAAAGGTATCGCGATGAGATTTAAGAACCTATAGTTCGCCCATATGCTGCTGCTGCAATTGTCCAAGAATTCATTTTTACGGATGACAATGCTCGTCCACACCGTGCAAATTTGGTACAAGAGTGGTTTGAGGAAGAAGGTATTAAACAAACGGACGGGCCTTCCTGTTCAGCGGATCGTAACCCAATCGGACATGCCTAGGATGCTTTAGGTAGGCGCGTTTCTGCTCGACTGGTGCCATGACGATCGCTTCAAGAGCTCGAAATTGCTCTCACAGAAGAGTGGAGAAATATCCTACAAGAACTGTTTGATCATCTTATCCGGTCCATTGTCAATCAAGATGTACCGCTGTTAATGGAGACCATGCGCCCTTTAGAAATTAACAAAAGCATTTTGGCTATTCTTGTTAAAATTATTTCACGTGTATAATTTGTAACAAATATCGATTATTTAAACAATGTCTCACCAATTACACTCTATTCATAAGCAAGAAATATTTATTCATGTATAAAGTACCCATTAAATATAATTATTTGCAGAAATTTATAATTATCCGTCAGAAACTAAAATATCCCCTAATTGTTTTGAGCAGCGTACTTTAAATATTTAAGTTAAATCTATTTCTACGCATTTTGTTTCAGTGACGTTTGTCTTTTTCGCCTGTCGAGTTTGTGCCCGCGTTAAGTCCCTTTCTCTCAGGTGATCTCGGGGTATCAATTACACCATCCATCCGTTCCGACAGATCGCTGTTCTCCTAGATTTGAACACGACAGAATGCACTGTAATCACATCAACCTGCTGCCAGGACTACGTGACGCCTGTCAGTGACACTACAACAAGCGCGAGAGTGGGAGGAGTTCACAATAATACGCAGATATCGACAGGTCCGTAGGAATGAGATCCATCACTGGTGTCGTGTTGATCCCCCACGAGGAAGGTGGAACCAAGCCACCAGGAGAGTGGCTGTTTGCGCACAGCACGTCTGCAATGCTTTACAGTAGGTTACTGTGAGTGAACGGAAGTAAAATATCACTCATTAAAAAGATTCACTCTCTTTTAACAAATTTACATTAACTATTATAATTTTAATGCAGTCACTGCTGGTTTAATGCAGTCACTAAGGCAACATGTCTGTTGCTATTTGATAATACTGCAACATTAATCTTTCAACAATGCTATTGAAAGATTAATATTCTAACAATTACAAGCTGAAATAGGCATTGTTCGACACGTGCTTATTTATTGAAACACTAATTGTTTTTTGCTACTTTCAATGCTGCATATTGACGTTTCAGTAATTGTTTTAAACAATGTTATTGAAAATCACTATTCCAACAATTAAATCAACAATTAATTTTTTTAGTACAAAACGTAGAAATTGAAGGCACGTGACACTGCGTCTTTTGCTATAGGTTTATTCATTATACTTCGCACTATGTTTCCAACGTTTGCGTAGCTACATTGACACTGTACAGAGCCGGATTGATGATCAGCGCAGAGCGTTGGAATACGATCACCTGTGGCTGACGATTATCTGATATTATAGCATGATGTTGACATAATTCTATTGTCTCAGGACATGAGAGGATCCAGACTGGCATTAATCCACCTACAATACTATCAAGTTCGCGAGATCATTAATTTCAGATTTAAGGGGTATATTTGTGGGGGGGATGGTTAAGGATCATATTTATTAACCACGGAATTATTGCTTGTATTTCTCTGAGGGGGGGGGGGAAAGCAAGTAGGTTTTAAGCCAGGACAACGTGAACAAACATGGTTATTTGCAAAAGCCTGTGAATAATTGTATTTAAAGACCAGCTGCGAATTTTATTCGCAGCTGGTCTTTAAATACAATTATTCACAAAATATAGTAAGCTATCCTTTCACGCAATAGCTTTGCTATCGGATTTAGCATTCAAATACCTTTCCGACAGTTTAGTTTGGGAGGAAACCCTCCGTCAATTGTTTAGGATTATTTGCGTTCAATTTTTAATTGAGGAGCAGGTTCGACGTCTCAGATGTGACCTATTACCAGTATAAAGCTAACGGAATTTGATAAATGAAAATCACTTCGAGTCGTGCGGGGGGGTTTACGGCTCTTTAAATCAACGACGTTAATCTCGAACCATCATCACTTGCAGGCTCACCAGCATCTCTCCGGCACTCGAAACGCAGAGGTTATGAAAATTAGTTTGTGATGTGGTCGAAGGAAGTTTGTGGAAGCGTGGAATTAATGTGATTAATTAGCCTGTAGGTGCCGTGTCCCGATGAAGTCCTCGACACAGGCCCGCTCTCTCGTGAACATAATATGTTCCGCTTCTCCGATGATGCCTTAAGCTGTTTCGTGGAAGGAAGGAGGGGGGACCTTTTCGATAACGTCTTGGTGGGGTTTAGTGCCGGTAATCAAATTATTAGAGCAACTCGCATGCCATTTACGGCATTCCTAAAATGCACAGGGAAGTGCTGCCTTTACGAAGCTCTCCGAACATAGAAATGAACGAATTAACAATTGCAAGCTTCCATATTAGCACGCTTGCTGCTAATGTCAAACATTTGAAAGGATACTAACAACCCTTGCTACGATAAGGCTTAAGTTTTAAACTCGGGTCTTTTTTCCTATAAATATTAGTTTGGTTTCGTCAACATTAAACGAATCCCCAGAATTGCCATCCATCCCTCGGAAAGAGCGCGCGTGTGTTTATAAATGATCATCTAATCACCACTAGTGACCTCTAGTGGTTTACTGTTTAGCAGGTAATGTTGTCCTTTCTGAATAAATGTCACAGCATTTTACTGCTTGCTGTTAATGAGAAGGTCAGGAAGCGTGACGACTCGCAATTGACTTCACTTTTATCAACACTCCCATTAATTTTCTTTACTAACTTATTTGGAGACAATAAAAACAAAAACTTCGTTATGAACAAATGACAATCGTTTGTCGTGCAGCCAATGGAATTCTTTTCTTAATTGCTTGACATTTCATTTACGTCTTTTCGTGCAGAGTCCGCTGTTAGTGGACATTCTGCTTTATTATCGACGTTGCAATTATTGTGGTCTTCCTCCTACGGAGTTCTGTACGGTAATTCACATGCTGAGGCTAATTAACGGTGTCTTGAAAATAAATGTTGATTTTAGGATAATTATAAGTTCATTCGTCCCAATTACGATGCTCCTTAAGAAATTAAATTCTGGCGTATTCAGTGACACGCATGCACGAACATACTGGTTTTTTAATTGTTGTTATGTAGAACAACTACCTTACCCCAGTAAGGTAGTACAACACCATATTTAGTCCTGAAGATATTTTCAGGCGCAAACTTTGTTTGCTCACACTTGGATAAAGGATTAAACTAAATATAACATTGTCTAACCAAGTGAAAAATAAACTTTCAAAATCTATCACGTTCACACGCATGCGTGGAAAGCTGTATAATTTTCGATTGTTGAGAATGCATTGTTTGGTGATAAGTTTTACTGTCATTGTTGGGGGAAAAATTGTTGCCAGTGTGGTTTTTGTTTTTTACTGAAAATGTTTCATTGCAATGTACATTTCCTTTTTATGTCCATTATTAAAGCAAATAAACAATTCAGGAAATGCTAATATCATTTACACACTTTAATTACGTGAATCCAAAGTTTTCCCATTTATAAAGACATCGGAACACACACATCCGTATTCATTGTTTTGAGTATTCTTAGCTTTTTTTTTTTTTTTGAGAGAGAGTTTGTAAGGCATCGTGGTTCTTTATAGTCTAATAAAACACCTTTTCATTCCGGCTTACCCGAAGTTTCTTACTCGAGGCTGGAAGAACGCTCAACAATGGCACTGTTACGTCAAATGGATATCGGAAAGCAAACATGCATCAATGGAGTACGTATTAATGAGAAAAAGAACATTTAATAAGACAAGTAATTACAGACGGTCTGTTCCAACATTGCCATGGCTTCCAGCGAACGGTTTTGTTAAACTAGTTGTAGACTATCTCTTTATGTTGGATTTTAATTGGGTCCTTAGCTTTTTTTTTGCTATCTGTGATCGTTAATGTCTTACTTCAGGTTAAAAAAAAAATCATCAGCTACGTCCTTGACAAGGAGTGAACAGCACCAAGTAAGGAACATGAAAAATTTTAAACGGAAACTTATCAAAGAGAAACAAAATTCTTTCAGCCTGGAATTGAATTTTTTTTTCTTTCTATTGAAATAATGGCTGATATTCTATTCGTGTTGAAAAAGGTATGTAATGTAAGTTCTTTATAACTAGTACTGTATAACGTGCGGTCATATACTGTTTGATATTCGCTAATGATTTAATTAGGCTTAGCAACATATTCGATTTTTTTTATTGATTTTTTTTTTTTAAAAAATAATGTAGGAAAAGTTAGGTTTATTTCGGTTGTTTTTCTTAAGTTTTCTTGCTGGTGCGGCTTCCTGGAAACCTAGATTCGAACATGCATTGGAGAGTTAAGAGCATTGGATCGCACATGTTCCTGTTACATGGGACCTTCGCTATTGACAGTCAGCTAATGATTTGTTACATTCTAGTCTCAGCTAGATGTTACACAACCTTACTGTAGTCAACCACATACCGTATACAAAGAAACATTTTTTTAATCGAATGACTAGACTTATAGAAACATAATAATAATAAAACTACCTTTTTTTGGTAACTTTCACCTACAAAAGATTATCAGCCTATCAATACATTTACGAAACATGAGTATTTTTCTTCTCTTTCTTTTTTTATTCATTTTTACCTCAAGAAACCTTGCTCTAAAGCAGTGTTTCTCAACGTGGGGCAATTTGAATATTTTTTTTTTTGGGGGGGGGGGGCAATTAGAAAATGTACATATATTTATATTATACTTTTTCAGAACTTGGCTGAAAAAGTATAATATATTTTGGGAGGCATCAAAATCTTTGAGACGTTGAGGAGGGGCATGATCCAAAAAAACGTTGAGAAACACTGCTCAAGGGCATCGGTTCCCAATCGGTGGTACATGCTGGGCCGCGTTCAGGGGTACACGAAAAATAATCAGTAATGGCGGATAAACAAGTAAAGTAAACAAAATGCAAAACGTTAGTTATGGAACAATAAATGTCAGTATTTAAAAACAGCTATTTTAAAATCAAGGGGTACAATTTATAGAAATGGGTTTAAAAGGGGTACACAAGTGGGAAAAGGTTGGGAACACTGCTTCAGGGACCAAATATGGAGCTTTTCAAGACACTTATGGCCTCCAGTAAGCGGAGAAGTGGTCTCATACCAGGAGATGATATTCATGATCGCAAACATATCCACGGTATGATTCGAACCCACAGCCTGTTGATTGGAACGAGGAGTTCATCACTCGACCAAACACGCTGGCGATTTTATTTACTAATTTCTGGCACTAATTTCTTGAGAAATAATCGTGAAATATTCCACTGGAACTGCCCCTTAATCGCAACTGTTTTCAACTTGTTCAGCTTTATTCTTTGCATTTGCTCAACCTGTTACTGAATTAATACTTAGCAATATATTTATGTATCTATTTGTTATAAATCGCGGTAGCAATAATTATTGTATGATTATTGCTACCATCACTATATGAAAAGTTATATGATTAGGCCTTGTTTACAACAGTGTACTGTGCTAACGCATTCCATTCCCGCTAGGTGTATCTTTCGCTAGCATTAGGGAAGAAATGTTTGCATTTATACATACAGACAGATCACCAGAGCTCCAGTTTTATCTTACCTACTTTTTGCTTTCTGCGGAGGGCCAACACAGCGGTATTTACTTTATTTTTCCGAAACACCGTTCAAGTTCTTTAGTTATGTAACAATATAGAGTAACGAACGCTTAAAGTCGAGAATAAATTAGATCCGTAAATACACACCGCCCTCCGATAAGGGAGGCTGCGTTCATTGAACGTACAGTGGTAGGAAATGGTGCCGTGTCGTATCTTTTTAATCGTCGTCCCAGCTGTGCCTTCGTCCCATATGTCGGAAACCAAGATGCTAGCCGTGCAACATCGCTTAGAATCACTGCGAGGGCGACGAATCTTACTGCATTTTACCGTTCCTATCGGCAGACACACACGCCAGTATTTAGTGGTCATCTTCCAAGAAGCAGATGACATTAAAATGTCATTAGGTTCCTATCCATCACCGGGCACACCTCCGTTCGCTTGACAAGGCGAGTTGGCCCGATGCCAAAAAGCACGGAAATTAATCGGCTTGTTAACGGTGATTGGTTAGAGATTGTCACCATGCTCTTCTTCCTAGACACGCGTTGGCTTTTGTTTCTACATTCGCCTGGTGTGATTATGATTTCGATGGCTTTGGTTGATCCACTGGTGGAAGCATTTTTTTTTTATTTATTCATTCGTCGATCCCATGTAAAAATATAATTAGACAAACAGTGAAGCAGAGTTTGCACAAACCGCACTGATTGGATGTTATTTTAATTGAATGAAGCAAGTTTTAAAAAAAAAATGAATCAATAAATTATAAAACAGCCGATATGACTGTTCATGGTTGCTCCGACTTGTGCAGTTTCTCCTTCAAATCAGTGCTTTGAATGCTATCAATAACAAAAATTGCCCGCTGAGTATTCTGAATAATTTATTAGGGAGAGTATTCTTATATGCGAATTTTATTCACATAAAATTCCTTTCTGAAGAGAATTATATTTTATTATTTAAAACACGTATTACCTGATAATAAACAAACCAAGTCGAGATCAATAATGGCTGTAAGTTCAATTGTTGTGATAATGCATGATGTCACTGTGCAAGAATCCTACTGCATTGTTTGTGGGAGGAACTACTGCATTGTCGAATTGAATAGCATTTTATAACAATTACAATTTTATAAAAAAAACAACAAAAAACTGGCTACAGTAGGAAGTTCTGTTGCGACTAAAAATGGAACTTTTTTATTTTCTCGGATAGCATACTTATTATTTTAGTATATTTATTTTTCTTGATAATATATGCTCCTAAGATTCCTTCAGTATCTTTTTCCCACATATTTTGTAACAATTGCTTTTTTTATTACCGCATCTTAGAAATTCAGGAATTACCTGTAATTTGCCTCCGTTTCTTGGCATCGTACTTTTTTGCGTCTTCCCATTTTCCGTTTTCTCAATTTTTGTTCTTTCCGCCTTCAGCCCAATCGATCACAGCAAACTTATTTCGAACTGCTAACTAGAAATCTCGATTCCAGATGTCGCGCTTAAAAGTAACTGCGTCGATTACTTTTATCGGTCGTTTTCTTAATCTCTTCAGTCTTCGATTACACTTCAGCTTGCCTAAATCCTAAGTATGGATGGTTCCGCCGGGTTTTATTCTCTTGAGAGACCGTTAAAAACCCCTTTCTTGAATGATTCGAAAATCTTATCTTCTTGAGAATAAGAAGATCAGTCGAAAGTGGAAAAACTGAATCGAACGATAACTGTGTGACATTTTTTAATACTTCGCAACCAGTGCGTGACTGTCGCATTATTTTAAAGTGCCGAATATTTTCTATTCAAAAGAAATAAAAGAAAAAAATCGCTAATTTAACGGTTAGAAAAAATCTTACTGGAGAAGAAATCTTTTTTTTTTTTCGTGCCCTTTTTTTTTAATTGTTTGATTGATGGTCGCAACGCAGTTTGTGAAATGTTTGCAGAATTATGCGGACATTGGATAACTTCAAACGGAAAAAACAGACACTAGAGACATCTAGTGGAATCTTATGAAACTATGATGTTAATACCTTTCAGCTGTCAGGCCGCGCGGTCAGCCTAGTGGCTATGCACTTCCCAGCCATATGCCTGGGAAAGGAGTGTCCCGGGTTCGATTCCCGTCGCCGACGTGAGGAGCTTAAGGATCTTTCTCAGGCATAGCCAAGCTAGCTGGTCTTGGGGGTGGACAGCAGGGTGTTTCTCCTCCCGGCAAACCGGCCCCGTGAACACATATTTAAGACCCAGCCATAGGCCCCATTCGTCAGCTATGCCGGTCCCGAATACAATTTGTGGGATTGAGATGGTGCCGTACTTCCCCGTAAAAGGGGCCTTACGGCCGTTATATCATCTTACGAATAAAATAATAAATAAAGCTGTCAGTGTTTATTTTTGTTTTGTATCCAGTTATTATTCCGACCATTACTGTCTTTAGTCGGACATAATTAACAGTACTGTATAAATTCCTTTTGTAAATAACTAAAACAAAGACGAGAGCATCCCATTCAAAATCTGAATGGATTCCAACCATCTTTATCTCATATTCATCCGGGGACCCTAGCAAGTAATTACGTTTAGTTTTAATGAGAAACTACGAAGTTCATGAAACGTACAGTTTTGAAATTTAAATTACTGCGTCCTTTCTGCTCAACGTTTAGCAGTTGCGTGTGTTTCGTTGTGCACGTGCAATGATTACTCGCTCGTACTTGAGTCCGTCAACCGTTCGATTTGTGTCACTTGAGTGATTTGTATTCATCGCTAACCGGCACGCTGCTTCACTCCGAGGGAGTTAAGAAGACTGACAATGGCTATAAAGGACCCGCATTCCCCGAAATCGCATAAGAAGAGGGGGAATTAGATATCGTGTAATGTCACACAGAAACCACATTAGTTCGCAACGAACGGTTCCTGTGTGGATTGCATATAATCATTGTTGCAAGAGTTGTTGTGTTTGTCTTTCTCTGAATGACCGTTTTCTGGTGTGCATTGTTGTGACAGTCGGTTTATCTTTTATAACAAAACTCGCGTTTTGAATTGAAATCTAACACAAGAATGATAGTAATTGTTGTAACGGTTGTCATATATTCGTCTGCTTTTGTGTTCATTGATGAACCTGAATGGGTAAATGGTTAAAATTCTATACTAATAATGCGTGTGGAGCACGAGACGTGTTTGTAAAATTTTTTTTTTTTAATGTAAAGGTTTACTAAGTTGGGTACATACGATAAGGTGGAAACAAACAAAGCTTTTAATTTTTAGGTATATTTTGATTAATACGGATTTATTGTTTACGTAATTTTGTTGTTAAACTCGCAACACTTTTTTATTAGTAAATTTTGTACAAAGAAAGTCAAACATAGCAAAGGAGAAATTTCAACACACGTTTCTATGAGCAGCGGATTTTCTGGCTGGACTTCGTATTTGAATAATTCGACTTATCTATAACAATCAGAATGGTCCTTTATGTGGAAAGAACTGAGTTCGAATATCATCCAAGAAGCGAAAAACATTTTTCAAAAAGTTTCTCTTATGAAAGTGAAGTTCTGCCCTTTCTCAGTCCGTGTCAACGATGCTTTTGGGGTTAGAAAGACATGGGTTCGAATCCCGTCTTTTTTCTGTATTAATGCCACATACGAAAGGGTCCGAGACCTATGACACGACACTGTTGTGTGCGCAAGTGCATAGAAAGAAATGCAATGCGTTTCTTTAAAGACCTGAGTGTTGTAATCATTGGGGAATGGTTGTCACAAAGAGCAAAGGTGTAGGGAACGAAGCACGTGATGAGAAGTTGGTTCGACGCGTTTAGAGCCGGATTGTGTACGAGTTGATCAGCAGTTGCACCTCTTCGCACGTGATTAGAAGGGGTGGTGGTAGGCAGTTTAGTGAGGTAAAGCCCGTGTAAATACCTCTGGAAAACACACAATTCAGCAATAGAGCGAATGTAGGGAAGCGAGTCGCAAGCTTCTGTATACATTCAAGTATTTTAAGGTATACCTCCTGAAATGTGAGATGTAAGGGTTGGACGGATTTGAACCTCGTGAAGTGTCAGGAGTGGAGTTGAGCAGAGAGAAGTGCTGTTTGCAACGAGAAGCGTTTTAAGGAGGCTCTGAAGTGGCTACTGATCTGATGTGCTTATGACAGTTAAGCCATGAAGACAAACCTGGTTAACAAGAAGAATATTGTCGAAAGTGATGAAGAGATCTTTATTCCTGGAAGTGCGACCGAACTTTCGGTGATATTAAAATTCATCAGGTTATCCTCATCCCACTCGAGAATGGCAAGGAGATCAGTGTTTAAGACATTTGTTAAAGATTTCGAAATGCTAATCACACGAGCATTGCATGGTTTCGAAAATGACAGTGGACCGACTCTAGGACGCAGGGGGCCTTCGTAAGTTTTTTCATGTAAAGGCGAGTTAGCAGTTTCGTAAGGTGGCAAGATGTTTCATCAAAGGGAAAAAAGCAAAAGAAAACATGCATTTAACAGACATAAGACACGTGTCTCTTATAGCGTTAGTTACATTAGTCATAATTTCTTAAATAATAAATTCATTTTAATCTTTTATTCAAGTGTAAGCAAACAAAGTTTTCGCCTGAAGTATCTTCAGGCCTGAGGCAACTCTTGGTAAAGGTGGACCAAGCTCTCCTTCTCTTGGTATCTCCCATAATGCAAATCACATCTGCTTGCAGACATGTATAATGCTATGCATTAAGGGAAGGGCCACTACCCGAAGAACGAATATTCCAACCTCTTGGAAAGTCGTGTAATTGTCTGTCTGTCTGTCATATTATAAACAAACGCGCAGCTACAGAACTGATTTTTCATCAGTTGCTACTAGATAAAGAAACCACGTGATTTTACACTGTTAAGTCTCAATACTTGACACATAACAATGCTCGCACTTTTCTCATGTGTTATTCTTTCTCCCCCCCCCCTCCAGCATCGATTTCGGATATTCTTAATCTGTTAGGTGTGTAAGGAACTAGAAATACTCAATACAATCTTCGTGTAAGCAATTTTCTATGTGCAAAAAATTAATTTATATTCCGGGAATTATTAACCTTAAAAACAATGGCAAGTGAAGTATCCGCGTGAAAAGCCATAAAAACAAGGAATCTCCCCCCCCCCCATACTCTTTTTTTTAATCAGCAGCTGCTTCATCTTCATAATGCGATAAATTTATTTGCTCAAAATGCATTGACCGCTAGTCGCACGCCCTTGTTGAACGAAGTAAGACAATAAACACGTAATTAAGTGAACTACCAGGCATTTCTATAGAATTTTCTTAGTTGAGAGGATAATATGCTTCGCATGTGTGTGTGTTTGCATAAAATCTATTAAGCTTTGTGCATACGATTTTCCCGATTATTACGTCAGTGATTGCTTGTGAAATATGACGCAGTCAGAACGTGAATCCCGTTTTTCGAAATGGTTTAAATATTACCTCAACTTCGGAAATACGTCATTGCTGACGATGAGAAAACAGCGAATTTGAAATATTTCATTGTTACGTTATTCGTTGTATTATGCTTCAAGTAGATAAAGAAACCACGTCATTTTGCAATGTTAAGCCTCAATAAGAACAATGGGAGTCCCAGAGCATTTCATTATTCTTCTGAGGAATCTTTATTATGAAGAGGAAGCTACTGTCCGAAGAGATCTTAGAGAAACTCAGTACTTCACGATAGTTTAAATGAGTGCGACAAGGATGTATTTGATCTCCGTACCTGTTGAACTTGTACAGCAAATACATTTTAAGAATGGAAGGGCTGGAGGAGTCTTCAGTTGGAATTAAAATTGGTGGAAGAAATATTAATAATTTGAGGTGTGCAGATGATACCACTTTGCTAGCAGAATACAAAGAAGATTTGGAAGAACTTATTATGAAAGTTAAAGAAAAATGTGCTGAATATGGTCTTAAACTTAACCTCAAAAAGACAAAAGATATGGCAACATGTGAAACGATTTTGAAGTAGATGGGGAAAAATGGAAGCTGTTAACAAATTAGTGCTCCTAGGATCCCGAATTGATAAAGATGGTTATTGTACCGAAGAAGTTAGTAGAAGATTATTACTCGGAAAGAAAGAAATGACAAATTTAAGCAAGATCTTTAAAGATAAAGATATTAGCCTCACAACAAAATTCAGAATCGTGAAAGCAGTGGTATTCCCTGTGGTACTGTATGGATGTGAAAGTTGGACCCTGAGAAAGAGTGAAAGAAGAAAGATAGATGCATTTGAATTATGGGTTTGGAGACGCTTACTAAGAATACCATGGCCTGCAAAGCAAACCAATAAATCAGTGATAGACAGAATAAAGCGAGATTGCTCACTCGAAGCTATGATCATCAAGCGAAAATTGTCATACTTCGGACATATTATGCGAGCAAATGACAGTCTGGAGAAGATGATGATGCTTGCTAAAGTTGATGGAAGTAGGAGAAGAGGAAGACCGAGAATTAGATGGGTGGATGGAGTTAAAGAAGCAACTGGAATGCGCTTGGAAATTCTGAAAGATACGGCCAGGGACAGATCTGAATGGAGAATGTATGTTCATACACTCTCCAGAAGTCGAAAAGGACTCGAACAACAAGGCCTCAATACTTTTTCGGTAGAAATCGCTGCAGTTCGGAGCGAATTCTATTTTGTAAAAAATCTAGATCACATAATCAGTACGATTTAATAAAAACAGACTTTGCTATAAAAGAACAATCATAATGCTAAACAATTACTGCTTCATAATAGCATTCTTGTAACATTATTAATTGTCATAGAAATAATATGGCGGGCATTTTAGTTGTTATAATTTTGACATTATCGAACTGAAATAAGGAATCGTTGATGCATTCTAAATACCAAATTTATTTCATTAACAAGTCCTGAATCTGAGACTCGAAACAAATTTGCAAAAAAAAAAAAAAAAAAATGTGATAATATCGTAACTTTTTCATCACAGTATACTTAAATTGTATTCAGAAAGAAATTTTTGTGCTAAGTGTGTTCTGTTTTGTTTAGTTTCGATAAGTTAGTGTTGCAATGCGACTCTTTGATAATCCCGTAATATAAATGCAATCTAGTTCGGTCTGCGATCTCTGAAAAAAGCGATGTATCAAGAAATAGATTCGAGGTTCCTTTTTTAACGAAGTGATGGCATTTCTTTAAGAACGTGTAGCGATTACAAAAATGGAGACGTTGATCGAGTCTGTATCGTTCCTTCAAAGAACCAACTGGACCACACACACACGCATTCGCTTCCCATCGGTTTCCGAAGAAATGCACTTCAGCCGGCGTTTCTAATTGACCTGGTTTTCCTGTACACTCCACGTGCTGAATACGGTATCCTTTGGTGCTCCGTACCGCGATTCAATCGAAAAGGGCTCCGCTCCCAATTGGTTCGTCTGGTGCATCAAATGTCAGGGGTCACGCTTAGCGTACGGAAGCTCATCTTTTCACCGATTACTTGGGAAATATTACTGTCTTAGTAGTTTAATAACTTGCACGTAAACAAAGAATTAATTACACCCTGTGGGAGAGGGTAGGCTTGACGGATAAGCAAATGAACGCACTGCACCGTATTCCACGGCGCGCAATGCATATCAATAAGAACGCTGTCGGCAGGGTCAACTTTCGGCCATTTCTGTATTGCGTCGAGGGAACTGGTTCACGAAATTGCAGCTGAACCAGACGTCGATAACATCGTACATCACTAAGTAAATCGGTCACTTGTGAAATGATGTTTTGGTTAGCCTAAGCCTCTTTAGTATTTAATGTAAGATTTTATATGAAAGAAATTGAAGTCTCAGTATTTCACTTCGCTATCTTGAACGTTGTATCCAGTGGTGAGCTATGGAAATTTTAATAAAGGACTCGCATTGTCGAGCAGGGAAAAAAAAGCCCTTATAGTACTTATATTGCGACTTTGTAGAGCTTCTGACAGATATGATAATTCCTGTAGGATATCAATCATTAATGCTAGATCTTTTAAAAATTCCAAATTGAGAAGTCGGTTTAAAAAGCCTTTTATTTATCGTTCGATGTAAAACGCTTGCATAAAGCTGGGTAATTTCTCCACAAAGCAAGAGCCGTTCGTAAACTGCAAGCTGCCCATCGTGGTTCAAACACACGGCCGATCTTTAAAATTTCGATACCAAGGTCTTTTGCAATCGTATTTAATTCTCGTTGATTTTTTGGTGATTGTTGATAAAAAGCATATAATTTATCCATAAATATTTCTTATTTCTTTAATGATTTTTTATTGAATCGTCTAATGCTAAGTGTAAACGATGAGGTACACAATGTTGGGAAATTTTTGTAGTGTTTGATTGCAACACCTGATTTGTTTCCTAACAGTACACTAGCTCCATCAGAACAAAATGCAATGAGATGATTTTTTATATAGTCATCAGAAAATGCACATGAATTTAAAGTAGCAATTATGGTAGCATGTATACATTCCACAGTGGTATTTGTTCTACAAGATTATTAAACAAGAAGAACAAGGGACTCGCAAACTTGAGAAAATATTAACAAAGGGCTCGCTGTGAGCCCCTTATAGCTCACCATTGGTTGTATCTAACACTGGATTTTACTTCCTTCCTTCCACCAGCGTAATATACTGGATGGCCAATGAACGTACTCGCAATTAACACGTGACATATGCCGCGGCATTAAAACCACCGACTCATTTTGTTTAACGTATCTCGCAAGCGTATCTCCTGGCCATTCCCCTTATTGACTCGCGAGTAGATACGTCACGGTGTTTGGATTTCCTCATTATATGATTTGCACAGCGCATGCATTGGAATGGATGGATGGGATTCAACAGATTTGAAATTGTAGATTCTTAACATTTATTGACCTCCATTTGTAGTTAGCACTAGTTTTAAATGGAGATTGCACACTGTCCATTAGTTACTACAATGACACCTGCATTGACTACACCTAGTAAAAAAACAATTAAATATTTCATTTTTGTCCATTAATTATCGAGATCTCACCTGATGATTATTTCATCAGGTGAGATCTTCGCTCGCTCACAGACCTGTAAGAAGATTGTTTCTCTGGGTCAATATTGATGTCTCCGTATTTTATTACTTAGTCTGTAATAAAGATTCCGTTTGGTTGGATAATTCGAGTCTGAAGACAATCTAAGGATCTTCGAGTTTCGATTGAAAGCAAATTAGCTGGTCGCATGAGGAAGCGCAATTTTTTTCCCATCAAGAAGCGCATGTTTCCCATTCCTTAAAATAGACAGGCCTTTTAGAACAGCACGCGCAATTAACAGACCAACAAAGCAATTATAACCGTCTTCGGAATGACTGGCGAAGTCACTAACACCACTAATATTAAAAAAAAAAAAGTCCACGAGGCAGTAGTCATGACGGAAACTTTCGAAGTAAACAAAATTAAAAAAAAAAAAAAAAATCTTCACATCTTCTTCCCAAAAAAGAAGTTCAGAACTGAACAGTCTGATCTTCGATCAAATTCATCGATTTTCTTCTTCGATAAATTTTTAAATGCCCGCAGGGATAACGATCCGATCAATAAACAGAAAATGTGCATAAATTTATATCAACTATATATATGAGGTGGCAAATGTAGTTCGGAAGGTAATCTAAGTTAAGGAAAACAGATTTGGCAAGTTTTGGGAAGATTACGGCAAATTCGAAGTAACATTAGTTAGCAGGCGCAACTATCGGAAGCCTCTTGTAAGTGAAACTAAACGTTAAAAGTAATTTTAGACATATTCTAAGGTCATGACCTGTATACAATACATTTGAGTATTTTGTACACTAATTAAAGCAGGGAGCAGAATGTCATCTGTAAAGTCCGCTGTAAACATCACATAAAACGAATTACATAACAGTGCTTCGTCACATTTTTATTTCAACTGAGAGGCTCAGCTGCGAAAAGTTGCAAACTAATAGTAGTTGAATGACGTAGGTGGGTTATATAACTAGGAAATGTCTAGAGACAAACGGGATTTTTTTAAGTAGTCTTAGGCCGCCAACAAGCAGGATTGTGATTTAACATTTTCAATTCAGAGGTACTTAGGCTTGTAACGGTATTCGAACTCGCGATATATTAGTTGGAGAGCAGATGCGCTACCATTGGACTAACCAGATAGGCACACGTCTCTATTAATGTTCCTTCTACTGCATATAATGGTTCACTTAGTATACAGCTATAATTATCTACGAATTATTTGCTTTATATTTGGTGTACTCCTACTCAAAGATCACATGACGTTTTCAATTGTTGATATTTTGCATAAATGTACTCCATGAGCCAAAACATGTTGGCAACTGATTGCACCCTTCTTGGCATTGATTCCACTAAAACGTCAGGACGCCATTGTGATGGCATCCTGAGGTATTCTATACTAACTAGACAACGACCGAGCTAGACATTGGCGTCAATGGGCGGATGCTGATTTCCACATGATCCCATAAATGTCCAATGAAATCGAAACCAGGAGAATCAAGCGGCCACGGAATGCTTGGACACTAGACGCTTGCAGAATGTGAGATATATGACACTGGGCTTTGTCTTTCTGGAAGAGTCCAGAGTCATTGGACGATGTCACCATATAGGGTCCAAAACAATCCTCAGGTACGAATTAGCGGTAGATATGTCCAGTGATGTTAAGAACAGTCCTATTCTACACTACTGCTACCATCGACCTGTTTCCAGCTAATCCTACAGTCGGGTTTCCAGCAAATAGGATGAGTGGTGTGTTTTGGCTAATTAGCGTGTGTCGATTCTGCTATTGAAGAACAGAACGAACATACTCAAATTCATTGCAGTTTTTTAATCGAAATTAAAGTTTTTTTTTCCTCACGTTCATACTTTCTCGTATTTTCACGTTAATACTGCAACTTCTCAAAGTTTTTTTTTTTTAAACTCGTGTTTTGTGTGTTGTGCTCCTAATAATTGGCAAATAACATTGGTTCGTGTTTTTTTAAAAACGGTAATAAAAAAAAGAAACCTGTGAATGCATTGTAAATCAACAAATTCATACCACAAGATGTTTAATACTGACTAATTTTTTAACAATAAAAACTTTTAATAAAAGTTTGTTTTGCCCTGCAAAACGGAGTTTAATTACAAAATGCATAAATTAATATAAATTATGAAATTATGAAAATTTCTTTGTTTAATCATAGATTCCGAAAATTTAAAGCGATGCTCTCAAAGAAACTTTCGTACTCGGTAAGCAAACGTTAATTAACAACTAACCGAAAATAAAGAATTGCTAATTTAAGACACCTTAATGACACACACACACACACACACGAGTGAGGGTTTATTTATTTTTGTTCATAACTTCGTGTTTCACAATTTACACTGATAGCCTGTTTGCACTAATTGTTTGCTTTTATTATATTTCGCCATAAAATATGCTGATAGCAAGATGCTAATCTAACTAATGGTTAATATCGAACGTCTCGAGGAGAGTAAACGAAAGATAAATTTTCGATGCTTCATTTAGAGAGTGGACGATCATTCGTGTTTTCAGAAAGCCAGCGCCTTATTAAAATAATTGGTCAAAATCTCCGTTTGTCTCTCACTTAGAGAACTCTGGAATTAAAAAAAATAACCTACAAGGCCATTTTTCGTCATCCAAACTTACTGTGAATCTAAATGCCAAGAAAGAAAATAAACCATTATTATTCCATACTTAGTATGGAATAGTGATTGTTAATTAGCAAAAGTGGTTAATAGTGTGGTAACGCTTTGCACATTAAGTCTTGAACGAATCCAGACTTTAGTTTACTTTTATTTTGGCGTTTGCGTCTGATGAGAACCATCAGTTCCAAAGGCTATCAAATCAGTGAAACATTTGCTTCTCATCTGCTGTCCCAAACTCCAAAATAAATATACCCACATATGCAAGCTACGTTTCGTACGTGATATTTCAGATTTTGTCGGACTGTAGTTGAGTGGTTAGCGTGTTCGAATTCCGCGTGAGCATAGATGTGACTGTCTTTAGTTGTTATAAGATTTCCTCGCCCCTGTGATACCAACTCCACCGCTTATTAGAGATATGAATTGGCTTGAAAAAGTTCCGCCTCGAATCTCTACAGCGGGGTTTCGAAACCAGTTAAAAGATTGAAAAAAATATATAGCCCACCCATCATTAATGTACTTCAAGCCTTTCGTGGGGAAGCGCATGAATGTGGAATTCATTATTTACGAAAAATCAAACTTACTTGAGTTGGAACACAGGAATTTTATATCAACGAGTCACGTCACGCATGGTATCAAAATGTGAACATAAATTAATAACTGAATTAAATTTGCGCCAAGTTTTTTTTGCCTAATTTTAATCTGCCCAAGTTTTTTTGCCTAATTTTAATTTGTGCCAAGATTTTTGCTTAATTTTAATCTGCCCAAGTTTTTTTTGCTTAATTTTAATCTGCCCAATTTTAATCTGCCCAAGTTTTTTTTGCTTAATTTTAATCTGCACCAAGGTTTTTTGCTTAATTTTAATCTGCCCAAGTTTGTTTGCCTAAGTGTTTTTATATAGTTAAGAGTTGTAAAAGCTTAAATTAGAATATCGTAAATTTTTTTCAAAAATAACCGCTATACTTCACTATTTACTGTTACAGAAATGAAATATTAGAAAAAATCTAGTTTTTTTTTTAAACCATCCCCTAATGTTTTCATTTTACCGAAGACAATATGATGAACCAAAAGAACGCGTGTGTTGAAGAAGCACAAAAAAATTTTGACATTAGGCTAAGAAAATATCCTTAATATTAACAAGTAAGATTCTATACATATATCCAGACATTTTCATTTTAAATGACTTTTTTTACTTTTTAAGTTATGAGCCGTACTTATCTTTCAGTGTAAGACGCAATCGTCGGTTTTTCTTTCCTGTAAGTCGATAAAAATCCTATAATGGCATCGGTGGCTGAGGGCCGATGAAGTTTGCAACAAAAGAATTCACCTCCAATGATAATGGTTGGATTTGATTTCCTTTTTTCTGAAGTGTTAGTCGCGTGATTCAAGTTTTAGTATTATCGACATAAAGTATATTCCAGTCAGTCGAATTCTAACCGCTATTTTCCATTTCGTTCTCTCTCAGACAAACGAAATATCTTCAATAATGTATCGGAATACCAATAGGTTAAAAGGCAATGACATTTCAAACTGCAATTGCTTTCGTACATCGAGTCTCAATAAGGAAAAAACATCGGTGACCTTTTAAAGGGATTAAAAAGCTACCTAGATGTTAAACGAATTTATATATTAAATTCTTTCCTTATTCTTTTCTTTTATTTTTTCGATTTTCATTATTTAATATCTGTTTTAAGGAATGAATCGAATTGCTTTAAATCAGCACGAAAATATGACCTTTTTAAAAATACATTTGGATATTTGGATATATAATGTAATGTGTATGGCCAATGTCCTAGCTGCTATTGTTTTGCCTTAAATATTTTGATACGACCATTGATTTTGTTACATTTTACTGATGCGTTGCTTGATAGTGTAACGTCAAAGATGGCTTTGAATATTTCTCGATACGGTCCTCAGTTGACAGTAAACTTTATCACAGTCACTTTCACACACACACAGAGAGAGATAGCGAAATGAAAGAAACGCAGCAAAGCTCTCTGCGCTACTGGGGGCGTTCTTTCTCTGTCCTTTCTCTTCACTTCGCTGTTTGAGTGGGCGTGTGTGGGTGTTCTGCAATCAGACTACGTCTCAAGAATAACAAAGTTGTTCCGTAGGAGTTATCTGTGGGCAGAAATATTTTCTAACATCGGAGATCGGTAACATCATAAAGTATACAACAATCCATTCTCTTCGTTCACTTCAACTATCGGGATTTACTAACACATGGATGAGGTATTGTGCAACCCAGTTTGTTTATTATATAATTTTACTCTTTATTTATTTAATGCTAATGCTTAGTGCATCGAACAATACATTTTCAGCAGACCGCTTTAGGATTTCGATAGCTTACCTTGAGTGCGTGGTTGACTTACTTTGGCACGTAACTTATTCGGTTTTCTTCTTGGATTATTTACAAATAGCATCATAGATATTTCATATTTAGAGGACAGCAGAATTCATGTTTACAAGTTATCGATGCCGGAAGGAGAAGGCCATTAGTCGACTGGATGAGCGGATGGGAATGATATACTGTGCTCAATGACCCGTCCTTCGCTTGTCCACTCCATATAATTTCTTTGGAGACCACTTACTTCGAAGATTTTCAACAAAGGAAAACCAAGGTCTCGAAGTCATGAAGAATGTAGTGAAAGAGAATTGTCAGAAAAGAGATAAAGTATGCCAAAGAAAACAAAAAACGCGAACTTCTTAATATATATTTTCCACACACATTTTTCTGACGCAGTAAAATTTTATAGCTCCGTTTCTTGAAAGTAATAGTTTCAGCATTAGTACAATAAGAGGGAAAAGTACGTTAGTGTGCTATGGAATTACAACGCACTAGAAGAACTGTTTTGGTCTTTTTCTGCAAGCGAACATTGAAGCGTCACCAAAATTAGAATTAAACCAATTTGATAAGCGATGCAAGAATAAAAGTAATTTGTTGCTCTTAAAAGGAAATATGTGAAAAGATAGTCTGGAAGGCAATTGGCAAGCCTTATCTCTGCTTATAAATAAAACACCAACCAAGGTATTTTATAATATAGAATAAAGTTCCTTGTCACTAGGTAGGGTTTTTTCTTTCGGTAACGGTTGAATTAACAGATGTGTATGAAAAGGTGAAGTTTGAAAGAAATTCTTCTCACCTGAACAGATTAAACCGGATCACACACGGCTTGTTATTATAACCACGTTGGCTTCGATTAAAATCCCCAAGTTTTCCTTCTGTATAACCAGCACTCGCAAAATTCAATGCAGTTTTACAGAAGACTAAGTTTACAAAGGGGTTTGATTAGAAGATCTTCCTTAGCCGGATTGGTTATCATATGAATATACAGTAATGTAAAGTACATCACCACACTTATTTTTTATTATTCTAGAATTTACTAGAATAATAAATTGGTTGTCGGCGGTAGATGGTGTTGGTGTAGATGATGACGTTGGTAGTTGCGGTTCGTTGTAGTTGGTGGAGACAGTTATAGAGTAGGTGCCATCCCTCGATGAGTCTTTAGACTCCTTGGAGGTGTCACGTAATAATAATAATAATAATATACTAGACTTTACCGAAGTCTCCAGTAGAACAATGAGAGTATTAGCGCTCTGATAGTTAAGGCTATTGCCAGAGCTTACATGATAAACTATTCGTAATATTTAAATGACTTTTTAAAAGAAAATTTTAAGTTATAATTAAAATGACGAGGAGAGAATGGAATAATAATACTTAGTTTGGGTATTAAAGGGAAAGGAATTGGAGTACAGGGTACTATTAGAGGGGAAGCAAGAATATCGAAGATATACACCCTCTGTTCAAAACGAAACCGAACTTTCTGAAAATAGAAGAAAGTAGTGGCGCCACTTGTTGCATCTTTTTGTTGCCGAAAGCGGAAACCTTCATTAGTGTTATGTCAACTGTTTATGACATTTGTTTCATTAGAAGCCAAGTTATAGTGCCAAGAGTGACAGTGTGTTTTGACGAACGGTCGGTCGTCACGATATTCATGCCGTATGCGATGAATTCTTGCTATCAATCGCTTCGAAACTTCGAGATAAAACTCACCATGGCCCGTTTGGCCAGGCGGAACGAATTCTTTGTGGATAATGCCCTTGGAATCGTAGAAACAAATCAGCATTGTCTTTACTTTTGACTTCTCCAAGTGACTTTTTTTCGGATGCCCATCTTCTGGTGGTCTCCAATCAGCACTCTGTTTCGGGCTCATACTCAAAACACCATGTTTCGTCACCAGTAACGATCGTTTCAAGGAAGTCTGAGTCTTTACCAGCGGTTTTAATGAGGTCCTTGCAGTGTTCAATTCGATACATTTTTGGTCGTCGGTCAACTTGTGCGGTACAAATCGCGAATTCAATTTACGAAGGCCCAAACTCTCGGTCGAAATGTTGTGCACAGTTGATTTTGGAATTACCCAATTCATCTTCAATCAATCTCACGGACGATTTTGGGTTTTCTTTGAAGAAATCACGCACTTTTTGGATATTAACTTCGCTCAGTCCAGTTTTTGGACGACCTGGCTTTTCGTATGGAAAAATTTGAAAACAATGCTCTAAAGAATTACCATAAAAAACCAAAAATATGGCTACGCTATGTAGATGATATGTTCATCATATGGAATGGAACAACAGATGAACTTATCAATTTTAAAGATTATCTCGACAATTTGCACAACACCATAAAATTCACTTTAGAACAAGAAGAAAATAGAAAACTTTTTCCTTTTCTGGATATCCTATTAGAAGTTAATGAAGAAAGTAAACTCTCCTTCTCACTATATAGGAAGCCGACCAACACAGGAAGATTTCTAAATGCAGCCTCACACCACCATCCTTCACAAAAAATAAGCTTAATTAAAACTCTTCGAGACAGAGCATACAATATCTCCAGCACACAAAAAAGATGTAATGAAGAACTAAAATACTTAACACAAATCGTCCAACAGAATGGGTATGAAATAAAAACCATCAAGAGAATCCTTAAAATGCCTCCAGCTAACAACACAATAAAACAGGATTACAAAAACGCAATCTCGCTTCCTTATACCAAGAATGTTACAGATAAGCTAGCCAAATTAATGAACAAACACAACGTAAACGTAGCCTTCCTTCCTATGGAGAAAATCTCAATATTCCTACATCCACGAAAACCACCTCATCATCATCTTAAAAAACCAGGAGTCTACAAAATCCATTGCTCTTGCGGGATTTGCTACGTAGGACATACAGGAAGATCTGGATAAATACGCATGGCTGAACCCCAAAAAGACGTACAATACAAAAGAAAACAAAAAATGGGTCTTGCTTTCCATACCACTTCCACTGGACACGATGTACTCTGGAAAAAAACGACGATGTCATACATAGAAAACAACAGTTATATAAGAAAATTTAAAGAAGCTGCTAATATGCTAAACCCCAACCACAATGCAATAAAAATCAAGGTTTAATTCTCCATCAAGTGTGGTCAGCTCTAATAAAAAAAATCTACCTCAATCTGAGCTCGGACTGTATGAACAAGATCACGTGACATCGTCCAGTATTGTTCAACGTCAATAACGTTTTATATCTGCATTCTGTTATTTGAGTTTATGAATAGCCAGACGGTTATGATTTGTATTTATTAATTCTCTTGTTTAAACTTTAAGTTATACTATTTACCCCCTGAAGATGTAAATCCTACGATTTAAGAAACTTGTCGGGAACTATTATTTCAGTATATTGTATAACTGAATAATAAAAAATGTGGTGTAATCACCGAAATATGTTTTTGAACCAATTAGCCACAGAAGTCTACGCCTGTAAGTTTTCTCTTTCTCACTATCCTTTTTCTAACATCCATTTAATTCTGTATAAATTTGATATTCATTATAATATGAAATCCTCAAATGTAAGGACGATCCCTAAAACCATAGAGATTCTACATATCGTCCGAAAGATAATTCATTTAATAAAATCTCCCAGAATACATCAAAGAATCAATTGAAGTGCTGAAGTTTTCTCTAAAGGAAGCTGTAGTTTATTGGTACCCATCAATATTTTTCCTATTGGATCATCACCAGATTTTGACTTCCAGATTTGGCTACTGGGAAATCGCGGGTAAATATAAAATTTTTATCACCCTTGGATAATTCCCAGATCTAATAAGATAGCATTAAGGCTCAAGGTAAGGATGCACTTCGGAGCTACAGTAGTATATAACTATTTTTTCCCAATCAACAAAGCAAACTGGGAAGAAAAAAGAATTGCGATTGTTAGAGTAATCGATGTGTTTGGGAGAGCTGAGAGTCCAAAAATATTGCTTTAAGATTAAATTGTTCCATCTTTTTCCATTTTGTCTCAGGTACGTTTATCATAAACGCCAAGCAAGCAATGCTTTGAGAATGGTGGTTGAAGTAGGTCAGTTATATACCAATAAATACGTTTTAAAAGTGAAATATTTTTCTTTTCTTAAATAGGCATGTTCCTAAACTTTGAAACTTCCCTCTTACATTAAACCAATACAATCTCAATTAAAAGAATGTCAGAGAAGTGGCATCTTCTAAATTGTATCAACCATCTGAATTCTCAGTAGAAGGTCGAAATTTGCTAAACGGGTCGATACGGAGGGGAATCTCCACTTTAATAGGAGAAGAAAAATGTTTTTTGGGTGGTTTTTTTCGCTTTTGCAGTATATTTTATTTTTTAATTGTATTCAGTGCCTAAAAATTAGGCAGACTGTATCTGTTGAATATTTCTGTCGATATAAAGTGATGGACAGATGACACTTAACGTAGAACAGAAGTTACAGCACTTCGCCCTTTGGGCTTGAATGATTCTTATAATAAGATTACTGTAATCAGTGACTCACTATTCTCTTTGACTTGGGCATTTCTGGGACTTTTGATACTCGCTAAGGATAGTGACTCCATGTTTTCATACATATTTTACTTTGGTATAAAAAAATGAAAGCGAAGCATTTCCAAGACATGTTTGTATTGTGAAACACTTCTTAGCATGTCCTCGTAATTCACTTTAATCTAAAGTATAGTTTTGGAACAGTCGTGAATTTATTTTTTCGAAAATTTCGGGTTAATTAGGAATGCAAACAAAAATATCTTATTAATTGTAAAATACTAATCGACCAGCAAGGAAAACTCCAATCATTTCACGCCCTTCAGGTTTAAAAGATATTTTATTAAATAGATAATAAAGATTCATCCTCATATTATGGCCGAATTAAGAAAAAAACAAAAAAACTCAGTTTCCGAAAATTGACCTGAGAGAACTTATGAGAATACAATCCTCGGCATTGAAGTTGCTTTCACTTGCACAATCTAAGACACTAGCGCTTCCCACACTTCCGTGTAGTCAGATAGGTGATCTTTAATATTCCCTATTTCTATCTGTTTTAACCACTCCGAAATGAAGCCTTCGGCTGTTTTTTTCATTACTTTAATAAAGTTTATAAATCAGTTACAGGAAATTATTTATACCTTTTTTTTATATCCCCAAGGACAGGAAGTTTCTTTTTTATTTAATTTGTTTTATTTTTGACGGGAAGCTATCCAAAACATATTCTGAAAATCAATCAGCAATCAATCAACCAGTCTCCGCCATAAACGAAGCAATACTAAGTTTACCAACTGCGCCATTTCATGTTTGTAATTCCTAGCTAAAAGATGAACGAATTCTGTATCTAATCGAAGACTAGAATCAAATCTTATAAACCAAGATTTCCCGAACTTGTTTTTTCCTGGCCCGGTTATTTTAATACTTAATCTTCGTGACCCACTAAAACGTTTATGGCCAATAGGTAAAATAAAACATATTTGAATGTTCATAGAGTTTTCATTTATTATTATTATAATAAAGAAGCGCATTTACTCTTACAAAATATAAAGAAATTAAACTAAAGCCAAGTAATTTATTAATGAGAAGTGTGATGCTCTTGTTTGTTAACTAGAAACTTCGTTTGGAGGAAAAGATAACTTTATTCTTAAATCCGGTTCGACTTCCAATCGGTTTCTATATTTATTTTTTAGAAAAACCAGTGTTGACAAGCCTGTTTTACACTTATAGGCTGTGACAAAAGGCATTCGAAATGTTCTCGCTTTTTTCTGCTAAAACTGGGTACTCCTGACGGCAAGACAGCCAAAAATCCATCAATTGTGTTGAAGATGTCTTTGATGCCGTATCACACGACAGTTCAATTATCGGATTCAATATCTGAATCCGATAATTCTGTCTCAGATTCTGCGTTCACTTAAAAGGGTTCCTTATCCATGCTTTGTTGATTGGGAGGAAATATTCCTTCAGACTTGCCTGCAGTCCTAGCATATGTTCCTTGATAACAGCTGAAAATCTCATCCGGCATGGAAGTAATGTCAGATTTAAATTATTCAAAAATGTCACAAAGGTAGGCAATCTTGATTAATCAATTGACATTATGAAAACTGTCTTTGAATTCAAATATTACATCCATAGCCGTTGGGCATGTTGGTCTAAGAACATTAAAACTTCATCCTTCATTTCAATAAGTCTTCTTAAAATTCCAGCCATCGCACCTCGCAGTGTAAAAGATGTTCTTGTTCACTCCCCATTTCTTTGCACAACGTAGAGAATATCCTTGAATTCTTAGGACGAGAGTTTATAAATTATACACACTCTTGCATAGTTGCATTTGTAATAGCATTCTTTTGACGGCCAATGCTTCTCTGCGACCAGGGATTTAACTTTTGTGACCCATCATTTGAGAAACGCTGTTATAGGGTCTTTCCGCTTATCTACTCATGATGTCATCATAAACTATTCAGTTACCAATAAACTAGGTGGCTGAGTAGTTTACGAAATGCTCACTATTGGATAACTTATTTTAGAGAAAAAATGGAAAAATTTGCTTTGAATATCTTTTTAATATCGCGATAATAAATTAAGCAATCATCGTAATACATCGCTCATTGGTGGGTTTTCTATTGTGCTGACGCATTAATAAGTCTTATTTATCTTCCAAGAACTAAATTTAGCCGTTTGATGTCCGATGACAAAAGACATAAATTAAGCCTGTTAGAATAGACGCGTGTCCGTGAAAAGCACAGTTTGACAGGTGACATCCTCGACTATTCAGTGCTATCGTTTTGCAATCGGAAGATCCACTTGTACAAGTGCATGAAGCCAGCAGCAGCCCATATGTCGCCCTATTATTCGATATTGTTGCTGCATTTGATTGATTACGTTTCTGCTATAGGTCATTGAGACTCGCTTAGAGCGATCCTCCTCTATCCACTCATCTGCTTAGACAGATGACCTGAAAAGTCTCCGGGGAGGTAGTTTCCCATCTGTCATTATGCTCGCATCAGAGCATGATGGGAGGGTTGAGAAGAGACCTCTTTCGCTAAATTCTTGTTGCATAAAGTGATTTCTATGATTGGATAGCACCTTGTCAATAATAGCAAAAGAAGGTGATCATCTCGCTTCTAGGTCTGGAAACGCTTATAGAAAGAAAATTTATAACCAAGAATTGCATCGTATCATTTATTTAATATTTATTTTAATATTTTTCACTACATTCACACTTGCCAAAACATTTAAATAAAAAAACTATCTACAGGAGTATACGAGAAGCATTAGCACTTCCTCTTGTTTCATTATGCATTAGCATTTGATTAACTTGAGAAGTTGGGTGTTTATTTGCCGGAGCTGTCTTACTAACTGCGGCTGCCTGCGCTAATTGAAGTCACGACTAAGGAGTAGAACAGGTCACTTGAGAAATACGGCCTTTCTTCGCATGGGACGTGGCATCTCACAGTGGATGTTTAGAACTTTGTGGTTGCCACAGCAACATGAATCCTTGTGGGAATTGGTACTTTCTGCGTCATTGCCGCTGATAATTGAGATGTACAGTTACCACAGAGAGGCTGTGAGGGTTTTAAATGGGCTGGGGTCTCATTTCTAGCACTGCATGCTTCCGCAACTGCGAATCGGTAGGTCGGGAAGGAAGGGATGCTGTTTCAATCACCTCGTACCTTTTATTCTGCAAAGTACTTTATCTCCCTCATTAACAGACCTGTCGCGTACTTTTTAAGCACCGCTTATATTGGGAGTTAATTTCCTACAAGGATCATTAGACGAACGAAGGCGGTCAATGCAGCTTTCGGCTTCGAAAATAGCGCATTTTATTAAGGTGTTACAACAGTACATAAACCGTCGATAACACAAATTATAAAGCATTATTTATTCAATGACTTATTATTTCGATCTTTTCCTATAAAATAAAAGCCCGAATAAGAGAAATAATTGATTTTTATGCAACGTTATCATATTAATGATCTGAGCACGCGAAGTGACGTAATTTTAATGTAACGTGACTATTGTTGGATTAATGCAAGATGTGCGTGACACGCGCGAAATGCACGGAAAGCCCAGAAAAGAATATATGTTTAGTTTTCAGGTTATTATTTTAGATTATACTTAAGCAGGAATCAACAAAAGAATGTTAAATTTTAAATTAGTTTTACTGTTTATAAATAAAGTTTTGTGTATATTTTCCTCGTAAGCAGAAGGGTTAACACCATTTTCTGCAACGACAAATCAATGTCGGTTTTAGGCCTAATTAAATTTCTGAAATATTCCATTTGAATTTATACATTTCTTAGCTACTGTACGATTCCATTTTCTTCTTTTAGATGGTTGTTATCGTGGCCATCATCTAGACAGTGATGTTCTTTTTTTGCTACAAAACTGTCCTGTTGTTACTGCTTTCTTTTTAAGGCCGTTACAATAGACACACGAAGAAAACAGACGCAATGCATGATGGTTATTTCATCCACAGCCATTGTTAGCAGAGAATAGAATGTCGTCTCTGCTTACTGCAATACCTGTTAGTTCTCGAGTAATAGGGCATCTGGGTGCAACGTGTGTATAGTCGTGCGCGCACACACACGACAAATGAGGCCTACCTTCCGCTAGCTGAGGAGACTACAGATCGATGCTAGTCCTCGGCGCCCGGATACGGAGGTCGAGCGAGTTCAGTGTCTCGCCTTTTTTTTTTTTTTCCTCCCTTATTCTCCATAAAAAGGCTTAACAGCAAACTGAGCGATTCCAAAAGCTTAGAGAAGACTTTGTAAGGTTATTGAAGCTTGATGGTGGATGGATGTGCGGATATAAAAAAAAAAAAAAAAAAAAAAAAAAAAAAAAAAGTCATACAGACACACATCAAAGTGCCGTAAAATCACAATTTCATAGCAATGATGATTTCATTCCGAAGCCTTTATTATTATTTTTTACAAATTTATTTTTTTTTACTGTCTTAGAAAATTAAAAATGCGGTCTTATAGGCTTACGTTTCAGATGCTAAAAATCACTTTTATGTTGGATTCTACCACGCGAACTGAATGTTTTGTTTTCTGCAGAATAAATTTCGTCAAATATTTACATACGTGGCTGTATTTTCTTGAATGATCACATGTTATGCAAGACTGCGTTCTTTTCTCGTAATTTTGACGTAGTTCTCGCGCGAAGGACATTCTAATCTGCCGAGGAACTGTGTCAGCACTTATGCTCTGCCACCTCACCAAACACACGCAAATTATCGAACGCCGATATTGCTGACATCGATCAACAGGGTCGATTACACCAATACGGCCGCCGGCTGCGGTTATGATGGTGAGTTGTCTCTGCTCTTTGCTAAGCAAGAAATATTCATATTTTACGATCTTGGGCGGTAGTTAAGATTTGAACAGAGATCTGTTAATTATCTGAAGAAGAGCTGTCTTGGCGTACTCTACTAAGCAATTGGTTTAGTCGTCTGTCAGCCTGATTAATATTATTTACTATTATTACCGTTTTTTCCCCATAAATTGGTTCCTTAGTCGTGTATATTTCATCTGCATATAACAATTATATGGAATGACTTAATGGACTAATTAGTTTCATCTCTAATATCCTTCGTTGCCAATTTCTTAACATTTTGAAACCAGGTTTCGCTTCGCAGATTGAGATCAGCATTCATCAGTTTTGAATACGAGATCTTAAAATATCTATATGCGCAATACAACAAGACTTAAACAGCCTTCTGTAGAAGAAACTTGCCAGATTGGTGTGAAAAACTAAACGAAATACATTCCCCGATTTACGCGATTTCGACTTTATGCGAATTTCGCTATAACGCCATTTTGTGTACCACGAAAACTGACGATTATGAAATTTATTAATTCCTTATTGCTCTCTTGATGTATAAAGAGAAGCAAGCCTGCGTGATAATTGGACATTAACTGACTGTCCCTCACACATGTACCCTTGGCTCTTGAATCCATAAGACCAGAGAGATGCATGAACCTTTTAATTGAAAGAAATATACCAATCTCAGACGGAAGCGTTAGATTTTTCCTAACCCCCCCCCCCCCACTCAAACACACCGAGTAGAGAAATACGTACGCAGTTTAATTGATAATGCGGACGACGTTAGATACACAGAGTTACGCCTATTAACTCCATGTGTTTTCCGATTGATTCGTTTTGCTTTTACGGGAGGTTTCTGGGAGAAGGAGAAACCCTACAAACTCCATATGAGATCAGCTGACATAAGTTTTAAAAGTTCTTTTGGTTCTTAGACAGAATCTGAACCATTATATATTTCCAGACTAATGGGTAAATATGACTTTTCGGTTAAAAAGACTTCTTAATGATCATGTAGCAGAGGCGCTTGCACACAACAGTAATACTCAGTCTTAAAATAATTCGCCTCGCAGTACCTTCTGATGTTTAAACCTAAAATATCAGCAAAGTGTCCTCCCTTTGGTCGTGCTTTTAAGGACGTCAAGAATTGAAATTTGATATTTTCGATCACGGCAATTTCGCTTATATATTAGCAAAATATAACTGCCATTTGGTAATTTATAAATAATTACAGGATATGTTGAATCTTGGGTATTTTATTCAGCAAATATTCTTACACAGTAGATAGGAATTCTGATATAAGAGAAGGTATTGGTGAGAAGGTAGTCGTCCGCGCGGTTAGCCTAGTGGCTTTGCGCTTCGCAATCATATACCTGGGGGAAGGAGTGTCCGAAGTTCGATTCCCGTCGAAGATGTGAGGAACTTCAGGATCTTTCTCAGGTATAGCCAAGTTAGCCGGTTTTGGATGCGGGCAGTAGGGTTTTTTCTGCCAGTTTATCTGGGGTTTTTTCATCCCGCAAACCGGTCCCGTGAACATACGCCTCTACAGCCAAAAATATACCCCCCCCCCCCCAGCGGCAGACTAGGCGACAGGTCGGCTGGGAGTGGTGCTGACAAGTAGTCGCGCATCTAAGTAACACGCGGATCCTGCATAGGAAGTGGGAATAACGAGTAGTGAAAAAAAGAAATTGGTGAGAAGGTAGTCGATTGCGATCTGTTAGCTGCGAACTGACCGATCAATCATGTCTGCCATAGAAAAAGCTTTGAGTCCTACAGAAATAACAAAAAAAAAAAAAAAAACCATTTTCATATTACTGGAGATTGATGAAAAGTGGAGAAAGATTGCCACAATATATTAGGGAATATGCTTTGTATTTTATTCAATGGGCTGATAGTTTAGTTTTGTAATTATTGGAGAACGAAGAGTTTGACTACTTGGGCTTCGATTTCATGCTGTGTTAAAAAAAACGCTTTTGTGAGCTGAGTAAGGAAATGTCGCGGCTACAAATCCAAAGGGAGCCTTTGAAATTCCGCAGATTTGGAATAATGCAATCGGGATCCGTTTATTAAAATACAAATATTTCGCAGAAGAATAATTAAAACACACGCATCACACTTAACTACAGATACCTGTGTGTATAACGGTTCGATGCAAGATAAAATAAGATGGCGTTTGTTACTGTTGCCATGACAACACCGTTCTTTGCTATCCCTTGCAAATGAGCCAAACCAACAGTCTTATACCGGTACCATTATAAGTTAAGTTAAATATTACACAAGCGAGCAATATAAGTGTTGCTTGTGTGTGTGTGTTAGCATGCCGAAAGTAAGTACGTATGCGTGTTTTGGCGCATGTTTACTTGCTGTTATTAAGCCCTCCCTTTCAGAAGATGCAAACAAACTCCATTAATGAAGCAAACAGAAAGCGGACATGCCCAGATGAGTCTGCTCTAAAACTCGACATTAATCCTCTTCCCTTCATTAACGGGGCCTTACGCTTGGCCGCCAGTGCTGATGGCGCAACGCGCGCGTGGTTTCGAGTTCTACTCCACCCTCTGGCGGTCATCCTAACGACCTGCGGACTTGTACTGTCAGCAGTGACGGAAGCTGTGTGTGTGTGTATGTGTGTGTGTGTGTGTGTGTGCGCGTGCTTTTAAAGCCGCGATTCACAAGAATGCTCGCGGAGTTTCGTAGAGGACTCGCAACCTAATGATGTTTGACAAGATAAACGAGTTGGCTGTTAGAGAGGACAATATCAGTTTGGATGCACGGACTGACGGGGTGCGCAGTTGTTAGTGTACTCACTAACCACTGCACATCCAGACCACATATACACGAATAGTAGTAGGCAGTGCAGTGTTTTAACTTCACCTGCATTCTATTGTAATCAGATTATTTGAATTTGAGCTCTTAAAACATTTCATATGCGAAATACAACAAGACTTAAACAGCCTTCTGCAGAAGAAACTTGCCAGATTGGTGTGAAAAAAGTAAACGAAATACATTCCCCGATTTACGCGATTTCGACCTGGGGCGAATTTCGCTATAACGCCATTTTGCATACCACGAAAATTGAGGATTATGAAACTTCTTAGAAAATTTGAAAACTCTTTCTGCACACACTTTTGTAGCAATAATTCGTAACATACTACTCGCACCGAAAACGGAACTTGTCTTAATTACACGAAGAGACAATAAGTGAGCCGTAACTGGGTTCAGTTTGAGAACGTGTTCACATAGGGTATGAACTCAACTGCCGTTTGTTTTGAGTTGTGTACCGACACGTATCTTTCTAGAAAACACAGCGATTCAAAATCGCCAATTTGTCTACTCAGTAGGCTCAACAGCATTGAATGACTACTCTGGCTCCCACTGCTTATCAAACCCTATTACATAATCCACGCAATTGATCGATAGCCACCAGCCTTGACAACAACAGCTGATCCATTATAAGATTTCTCTCATTCAGTATGGCAACACGCTGCTTCCAAGATGTAGTTGGGTAACTCCTGTAATTATTTGCGAATTGTCACCGTTAATTACTTCACGTTGATTGATATTTATCTAGTCTGTGATCTAAATGGTTTTACGAGGCAAATGACTCATCATACTGAACAGGAATAGAATCCAAATTATTTCTCTCATCTCTTCATATTCCTGTTAAATTAGTCATACGCTGTATGTGTATTATTATAAATATTAAAATTCTGGAATACTGGAGGATTTTCCCGTGTTGTGTAAGTCTGCAGTGGTAGTCAACAAATGTGTAAGCAAAACTCACAGGACTGATCAAGGAAGCTAATCGAGTTACAGTGCTGCCATCTATGAACTTCAGATTGCACTTAATTTCATACAAACTTTTCGTATTAAAATAAGTTCGCCTTGTACTTTGGAAAATTCACAGAAATTTTTATACGATGTTATACGGTGATCTATAAGTAGTTGCGGGTCATTATAAATTTCTGAAGTTATAAATAAATTTAATAGTTATAAATTTCTGTTGTCCATTAAAGCATTTCTATTGAAAAATGGCTGTACCATTTTTATGCTAGAAATTAATTCATGCACAGATAAAGAAAAATGAGCAGGAGCATTGTCATGGTGGAAAAACAGATCTCCGATGCACTTGATATAGGAATGTTTCTGTCGCTCATTTTTATATCACAAATCCGTTTGTTTTCATAGATGCCACTGGATTTGAATTACATTTTCATTTCTGTTCGTCGATGGCCACTTCAAAGAGGGTGCTGCATCAGCAAATATCTTCCATTTTTGAACCTGGAACACCATTCAAATGTCTCAGTTCTGCTTATTGTTTGCTTCCTAGAAACAAGTTTTGACATTTGGAAAAGTTTGTAGTAGTTGCCTAGTTTCATACAGAACATGAACCGACAGGGTAGGCATCAAGTTCTGCTGAAATCGGTCGTATTTTGATGGAGCGTAAATCTCTTTAGACTCAGTTACATTTTTCAGGGTTGTTAATTCTCTTAAAAGCTAACGTAATCCAGGTTTACAACCGTCCCTGTGTGACACGCATCCTACTCGTATTTAGGGGATGGGTTGAAATACTAACTGCAGTAGTGTCATCTGGTGGTCAGTCCGAACAGAAATGAAAATGTAATGCAAATCCAGTGGCATCTATGAAAACAAACGGATTTGTGATAGAAAAATGTGCGACAGTGAACTATTCCATCCTTACTTTTTTGAAATTTTTCCAGATCGGTATTTTTATAACTTTTAATTACACAAAGCATTTAAATCACAATCTATCTTTCACCGCGCCATTAAAAACAACACTGTAAAAATGCACTTGTACATTCTGATTGAACTGATGTTCTATTCACGATTCAAAATTTATTAGTCAGTTTAATGAAAGGGAAAAACTTTTATCCTTTGGAATTAACTACAGAACGTTATACAGCTGAGTTCGCATGTTTATGTAGATGTTAACTTGTTTTATTAATTGCCTGCAAAAACTCCCGACTTTGCGTTTCCTGTAAGGCATCCGTTCGCAAAAACCCGTATCTCTGCCATTAGTCGCCAAGTTCTCAGCCTAGACGGTCTTCGTGGAGAAAAAGAAAAGCCGCTAATAGTTACTATAGCAACGCGTTGTCCTTATTTTCTCCAAGTCATGTTTTCTTTATTGCGTAAAACCTAGCTTGGCGCTCCAGCATTATCCTCTTGACGTGCATTGTTAATTTAGGCGCATCGAAGTGTGGGGCGTTTATCCTTAGTTGTACCAATATGTTGCCATTGTCAAGCAAGACGTGAAAATTACACGCTTAGATAAGTGCAATAAAAACAGAGAGACATTGTTATTTAATATAGATTAGGATTTTTCTAGCTGTTGTTACCAGGCACACTCATAGGGAGTTTACTGTACTAAATAATTGACATGTGGTACATTATACAGGAAAAATTAATACTGTAATTAAGTGAAAAACCATAAAAATACATCGCTAGTACAATTATATTTTAGACACCTTAAAATTTTTTGTATTCGTTAAGTAACAATGGATTGTTGGCATTTCGTCTGCTTTCATAATAGATTTTAATGTTCGTCTGCTCAGAATTGAAAAGATAATCACAATTTGACTGTACGTCTGCTCAGAACTGAACAAGAAAAAGTAAGGAGGGAATAGTTCCTTAAGGGACAAATCGAAAGATTACCTTGGAGATCTTTCTACAACAATATTTTGAGGAACGGTGCGAACTTCACCCTATAGGAAATCGGGTTCGTTTCGCTACCAGTCCGATCATGAATCAAGCTTTTTTTGATGCGCATTCTAATGACATTTTTTTTTCCTACGAGAGAATGGAATTCGTTTAGATGCAAGGAGATGCTGGCGTCGTAGGAAGAATGATTATTCTGGCGTGCTTCTTTTTGGTCTTTCATCAGAGGGTTTGCTTCATCTGCTTTACAAGACCAACAACCATTAATATTGAAGAGACGTTTATCGCGAACACTCCTAGGTTAATTATCTTTACCTTAACAATTGCCCATTCCGCCACGTGCTCCCAAGAGTCCCAAAGGTACAGACTTCCAAGCTTGCGCGCGCCACCCGCCTTCTCGAACCAAATCATAATTCATTGTTTTGGTGGCGTGCGCACTATTGTGACAGCCGCATTCTAACCTCGCTTACAAGACACGAATTCGGCTCCGATGGCCAGAGAGAGAGAGAGAGAGATGTACACGCGACTGTTCTCTCGCCTAGCTGTGACACGTCAGAGTGGCTGCGCGCGCGAATAATGATGGAGTGTGCGAGGAATGTAACACGATGGACTAACGGACCCTGTTAAAGGTGGTGTTCGGTAAACAGTTAAAAGCGACGACCACCAACGATCTCGTGCACCGACCATACAAGCGGAAGCTCGAGCTCAAAGTTTAATCACCCGGACTTCATTTAGATGGCTGTCGCTTGTAGGACTGCCGAATTCCACAGCCAACAGAGAATCGGTAACGGAAAGGTCAAAATATTAATTTCGCCGATCCAATCCAGCGGTTTGCGTTACTTGCTTAGATCGCCAGCAGCGCATCGTGTTATAGCACGAGTTAGGTACGGTATTTAGTCACTTATCGCACCTTTAGGAGAACGATAACTTTTTTTTGTCTTTTTTTTTATCAGTCGAATGAAATGACAGTCACGTGATTTCATTGTGATTAATGGCGGAGTCGATTCCGTAGTACGATAGCGTTCTTTCACTACACTCGTTAGTGAAGATGTTAGTGGAGCGTGAACCCAACCCACTCTTCGTTCTTGTTTTCGTTGTCTAAACTACACCCTCATCTGGGAAAGAAAAAGCGGAGAATATTAAAAGTAAGATTAGTGGCTGAACGTGTACGAATCATCCCCCTTGGGGGGGGGGGTAGCGTGTAAAAATCACATTTCCAAGAAATATCAACTGAGAGAACTTCGCCATGAATGATTCTTCATTCAACTAGTCATTGCACGTGACGTTTTGCTCACATTCATGCGTGCAGTTACGATATACTTACAGTAGCAAAATAAATAAATAAATAAATAAATAAATTACTAATCAGTGGCCTTGTTTCCAACTCGTAGGCCATGACGTCATGTAGACCCATCCCAGAAGCAATGAAAACAACTTACCTCGTACAGGTCCTTTTCTTCGTATACTCTTCTGCGCTTTCGTTATAAATTTAAGAGAATAAAGATTTTTTGTAGTCGAGGATGGGGGGAATAAAGTCCCCAAAAAGAGTACTAACGCCAAACTACAGCTTGGGACCAACGTAGATATATTTGTGGAAGGGGCCGGAATCGATCAATGGCAGGTTCGCAATACACACACACACACTTACTTTTGCTATTGGCATCTTGAAGAAAACGACACGCATGAAAAGAGATGACCATCCCTTCCATATTCACATTATTTGTTCCCATAAAAATAGCTTACTTTCTCTTCTTTTTTTTTTTTAATTTTGCATAAATCCTATAGCGCCTCGTTTTAACCCTAACATTTTGTAAAGCAGTGTTCTTCACCCTTCGCTATCATCGGCAGTTGAGCTCATTTCTATCAACGGTATGTAGATTTACGGGTGACGAAAGTACAATAGACAACTTCCGCCATCTAGTGTTCATAATCTTAACTTGTAATGTGTGAAATACAGTGTGTTTCAAAAAGAATGACCCGATTTCAAATAATTATATTTAATAATGAAAATGCGGTACAGTTACAAAATAGAAGTAAGGCTTAAAGTTTCACTCACCACAATTACAAATGCTGAATGTCGCATTCATTTGTGGTTGCAGAGAGAGACAATTTTCAAATCGGGAAATTCTTTTTGAAACACACCCTGCAATGTTAATGCATATGATCGATTTTTTGTGGATTGTGGTGTTAAAATCTCGAGTTTCCTGTAAAGGAGGTAATCCTACTTGTCTATTTACATCTATCTCCGGGGGAACAGTTGACATGTAGGAAAAAATGTCGCGAGGCAAGTCGACAATTACAACCAAAGCCGAGGCGGTGTCTTCTGCCGATAGGGCTGCATAGCAGTTAACAAGGGCTACGTAGATTACCTATTTTTTTTTGTTGACAATAATCATTTTTATACGTAATGTGCTAAGTACACAATGTGATTACATATTTAATTATCTTCAGCTAATCATTCGTAATGTCATGGTTGCTTCGTGAATAAACGCAGAACAGTTTTTTACTGTGGTAACTTGGCAAGCAGGATGCACAAAGGAAGAGGACAGCGCAACGCACATTTAAATCCAGAACTTGTTGGCGAACAGCAATCAGAAGTCCTCGATTCGACAACAGGAGAACCTTAAGTGCAAAATGCCCGCTAATGACTGATGCCGAAAAGCAGTCGTCATCACTACAGGAGTTCCATAGTGTGACATTAAGTAGTGGACAACCATCAAATAATATACGACGGGAGATTTGGGATCCGTGTGTTTATTAACACTCGCGCCTTATTTAATATTAATGTTTGCGCGTGCAACACTTAAGAAAAGCTGCTGTCACACACAGTGTTCGCCACTTGGGGATTTGAATGAGGATTTGGACTTCTCTTTAAGTAAACTTCGCGGCTATTTCTGAAGGTGGCAATTGAGAACTAACATATTAAATTCCCATAATGCATCGGGCAATTTCTTTTATTCCGAACTTGGGCTGCTGAACAATACAATCCTTACTGTTTTGAAGGTATTAGATTTGACGGCAAAATACGAACGATTAAATATTGAAAAGATAAGACTAATCAATTTAAGAAACACATAACCATCCTCTTTTTATAGCCAAATAAACTTAAATTAAAATCAGTTATTACTGATGATACTTAACATGGAAAACGTTACGATAATTAAAGGGGGGAATTTTTATTAACGTTTATAAATAAACACTCCATCCAGAAATCAATTATACTTCGCTCCGCTGGCACGGTGAGTGTTTTGTAGGGAGCTAATCATTGCCCAAGACAGCCACCGAGCTATCGTAAGCAACATTAATTACTGTTCAATTGCTCGCATCGTTATGGACGACATATGATTAGGAAAGACTGATAGTAGCTTCCGGGTAACCAACGAAGTTCTCAGGACATCTGATTCCTATGAGAAAAAAACAGAATTTTTACTTACAAATCCCATGACAGTGCGTAAAGGTAGCTAATTAGACCATCGGGTTCACCCTTAACTGTAGCTTGCGTGAGAGTGAATGAAAAAGAAAAAAGGACGAGATTTCCGATGGGTTTAGTGGCATGTAAGATTAGAAGTGTCTTTCTTCATTGCGGGCATTAGAACCAACTGAACTCATTAACGAAATTACGTGGGAAATTATGCAAAATAGGCAGGAAGACTGGTTTTTTGGACGAAGAGTCCAATTACAAGCCATTTTAGCCAATAAATTAGTGACACTCTGGATTACAATAAAACAACCAAGCGCTCGATATTGAGCCTCTTGTGTAAAGTTTTCTTTCTCATGATGGAGCCATTTCATTTATGGAGCTCAGTCTGGCTCAAAACGAATTCAAAACAGATGAGAATACGATAAACAAAAAAACTCCTTCAACAAACAGACGGAATAATAAGAATCCAAGCATTCCATCGATATTTCTATGCACCACGGGTGTGTTTTTAATCTTGTTTTTCTCTGTTTAGAAAAAATAACTCAAAACAAATGCAGGCAATGAAATTATTTTCAAAGATCTCGAAGAGCAGATCAGAGATCACACGGTAGTTGACCCTTTTCTTTTTAAAAGCAACCAAAAAAACAGCAACTCCTTTGTTAGGTATTTCGAAAAGATATTAGGTTTGCTTTTGAATACAAAATTCATTTCGTCTGTCTCTCTATCTCGGGTGATGCGAGCGTGTGTGTTCCAGACACTGCTAGCTACAGTAGGGAAATCTAGCGATATAGAAAGCAGGTGCCTGGGGGATGTATCGATCTGTGGACATCTGGAGAACATCCAGAACCTAAAGCGGTCACGAGAAATTAGACTACGGAGATAAGCGAAGGAAAAAAACTGCGGAGTGCAACTTTGCCGCAGATAGTGCGAGCTGACTAAGAGCATCCCGAGAGGGTTTGGATGCGGCTCTCTTCCCTAAACTGTTTTGTAATGAAGCACAAATCACTCTTTTTCACTGTTTCATTCGAAATGCCAAGAAACCAAACCACTAACGTCCCGAATTCCCCGACGTACATGTGGGGCATCGTACTCTCTGTCTCTCTCTCTCTCTCTCTCCGCCCGCATTCTTCGGTTAAGTCGTAAATCTTAAATGGGGGGATTAAAACTGCGCTTTAGGAGAGGGCCACGTGCCTTAGTGCGGATCATTTATTCACTAACTTAGCGCAGATTGTGGAGGTAATGCCGAACGGCTGGTGACCTAAAGGGACTCCCCCCCCCCACCTATTTCTAGAAAGCAACACGCGGAAGTTGCTAAACATTGAATGACTCGCATTGGGAGGTAATTAGCGTGATCTGCATAACTCAAAATGCGTTTCGAGCCCAAGATGGACTCTAAAAGTCAACTCGGCCAGCTTTCTCTTGTAATCGAGTTCATTTAGCACGCAGTCTGCCTGCTCTGCAAGACCAAACAGATGATTTAATGCCAGTTTGATTTTTATTTTAAGGGATGAGTTCTTTATCTTTAGAGAAACCAAAAAGAGAGAGAACGAGTCAGTTGTAAGACTAAAAAAATTTTTTTTCAAACTGGACTTGTAATTAGCTAAAATGTGCCCGAATTCAAAATTTTCTTGTACCCGTACAAAAAAAAAATGTTACGACTTTTGTAACAACAAAATTGCAAAAGAAAATTTGTTTGCATTGTTCAAACAGTTCCAGTGATACAATTTGGTGTTTAGTAACCAACCAAGCTTGACGTGATGGATGGCAGTAGTGGGTATAAGTTGACACAAATCGCGTAGTTCTTCTGTGGTTAAGCTATCTAATCAATGGCCACGTTTCCAACTTGGAGCCCATTTCTGTAATCGACGCACAAGAGTATATATTACGTCCTTAATGTGCTTACATTAAAACATAATGCACGCTCATGATTGCGGAGCAAACTGTATATTATGAGCAGTTATGTAGGCATCGAATTATGATTAAAATTATGTTTATGACGATCATTTGAATCCTGTTGATCTCCGAAGTAGATTTTATTCTTAAGAATGCTCATCCTGTAGTAAGTTTGACACGGGGATAACATCGCAATTATCCAAGTCTTTCCAAACAGATAAATCGATCTACAACCCTCCAGGTTAATCGGATGCAGATTCTTTTAATTAAAAACGCGATTATTTGATGCATTTATAAGAATGTTAGCAAGCTTTTTTTATGTTATGAAGCACTTCGATAATCAACTCCTTTTGGTCGGTTGATTTAGGAATGCGATTGAAAACCACATTAGTGAAAAGAAGGCTTCTGTTTGAATGATTAAAAAAATAGCGATCTCAAAGATGACAGAATGAAAACTAATTAAATATGAAAATTTAAATTAAAAATAAAACATCAAGAAATAAGTAAAATTACAAATGCAAAAGAATAATGGATAAAAATTGGGATATAAATTAATGAAAAAACAATGCACGCCAAAATTAGAAGTACTTGGATGAAATAACGCTGGTATAAAGAATTGAACCATAAAATTAATGCAATTAAAAGCTCAAGTATAGAATAATAGATACTTTAAGATTTAAAAAGGCAAAGAAAAATACATAAGAAAATACTGATGACCCAAGATGATAATGAATAAAACCCAAAATAATCGAAGCTATGAAAGAATGCACGATAATTAGAAAGATAAAACAATGTCTTATGGGAAAATAATAAAAGAAATAAGGCATGCAAGTTTGAACGAGAACTGGAAGACCGCTATAATCACAACAATCAAGAGATCAAGGTTCACTTTACGGGGTGAGTGCTCTTTCAGATTCAGCGTCCTAAAACATTTCTTTCCTAACACTATCGCTGGTGTAAATCTTGGCTTAATCGCCTATTGTAAGTATCGCAATACACTGAGTGAACAGAATTGGTTCCCTAGATAACGTATCAGCTCCATTACTACCGAACCCATTGCATTCACATTACCTGCCTTAAAATACATTTACTGCTGTGTACTGTCTTCTCTGTAGCTCAGTCGCTACGATCACTATTTGGTCGGAAAGACTTAATTTTTCTTAATATTCTTGGCGGGATTTGAAACAAATCCAGCGAAGAATCGTATTTTCAGTTAAGATGTAGCAGTTTCATGTGAGGCGAACAGATTTCGACTTCCGTAAACGAAGGGAGAATACTCGGCTTTGATTAGGTCGATCATAATTCCAACTTATCCAGACTAAAGATCCAGATTCTCGCTTTGAAACTCACGTGTACTTGTTCTTTCTTTCCTTTCATTGCAAATACGACATTTAAAAAAGATTTTCCAAATTTCGGACTGTATTTCTTCCCCCATGATTTTATCGTTGCGTCTCAAAATACGGAAAATCCCCCCCCCGTTTTTTTTTTTTTTTTTTTTTTACTTTTCTCATTCAAGTAAAGGGTTGCTAATAAGGCTTGTCATTCGTTCTCTGACTGTGTTACTAATGAAGCAAACGAGACGTGACGAGAATGAATATTTCGGGGTTGCTCATAACGCACGAGTCGTAAACATTCGTTAAGCAGGTGACTGGTTCACATGTTGTCGCACCCACCGCATACACGTAAACACATCGGTGGAATCAATTGGTGCAAAGAGACACGAAAACAAACATCGTTGGACTTCCAATAACAAAGTAAAGACCGTGAACAATAAAAAATATAAATTATTTGATCATCTTTGTGGAAAATGCGCGAGCACTTGAGATTCGTACAGTCCGATCCTGCTCAAGTTGTATCTGCGCGGTGGCAGAATTTTTAATTCACCCTTTGGAATTATTAGTGATATTTATGACTAAGATTTAAATTTAGAGTTCATGTCTCGTATTCTATTATAAAATCATTAAAAAGCTAAGTTATTTCACGGGAAAATTATTTGCCTAAATAATAGATTTTGAATCCACACTATATTTTTTCTGAAGCGAGATTATTTGCTGTACATGCCTGAGTGGTATGTGATGTACTCTTGTCAATTAGAAATTAAAACGTAATTCCCGGATGGATGTTCTTTAATGTAAGCTCTTAACGATAGATGGCACCACTATCTGTAATTCTGTTTTGTAATTGAGAAAATATATATTAATAATTGCTGGGAGAAAACGATGGTCTTATTTCATACCCAGCGGATTGTGGGAGAAATGAAAAATAGATTTATGATAAATTAAGTATTAAGGTATTGTGTAAGCAGAATATGGTAGAACACAGATGGTCGCTGAATTAAACAAGGCATTATAAACAAAAATAATCAATATCCTAACATTGGTTGTTCAAGGATTTGCTTTTATTATCTATTCCAGAAGGGTTTTTGAATCGATAAATATAAGATCGCCGCAGTTAGTGCGTATAAATATCGTAACCCTTTTCTGAAGTTCAAAAGTATTTGTACGGAAACAAAAAAAGGTATTTCTGTTAACGCAGAATGTTTTCTCCTCTTTTGATGGGAATTATCGACTGCTAATGCTCGTTCCATCACGTTTTCACGAAGGGAGTGCGAGCCAGAAATAAACGCTCTATCCATCCATCGCACCTTTTTCTTTTGTGTATTCTTACGCCGAAAAAAAATCCCCCAAAGTCCTCCTAAAATAGAATTGTGAACGGTGACCTTTTGAAATGCAGCTAGCGTTTCTACTCAGCGAGGCGAGTTGATCACTCTTTTGACAGGTCTTACATTACCATGGGAACAGCTGACGTCACCAGCGTGATGGCTCCGCAATGATTCCGTGGATGATGTTACGCGGTGATAAACAGGAGCGGATTTTTCTCTCTTTTTTTTTTTTTTGTTCTTTTTCTTTAAGGCAAACTTCCGACTTTATGGTTTACAAGCTTGTAGACAGAACAACATTCTTGGCCAGGCCGCTGATTGGACGGGAGGCCACCTATCAGAGAGCGAGGACTACGATGTTCACAGGCAGACGAAAGGTGACAGTTTAGGGATTTCGGGGGAACTGGTGTGCTGGGTTACGTAACGCGAACTGCACCAAAGCACAGATGGACTGCTAGCGATGTGACTGGAGAACTTGAACACCGACGGAAAAGAGTTTTAATGATCTCTTCGTAATTTATTTTCGGAGAGGTCATTACAGATTATTAGGTTTAATTCCTACATTAACCGCTTTTCTCTAAGGTCTCCTATTTCGCTTGCGTGTGTGTGTGGAGGGGGGTATTATTCTGACGTGCAATTGGAGTTGCTATTCAAATTTTTTGGTCACATCCGATGAACCATGCTTAGTCTTAAGCTGTGAGGTGACGATTTTACAGAAGAAGATTCATTTTTCGAATCAATTCAAAGAACTGATTAGCACAAGTGATGGTTAGCTTGAGAATACTTTAAAACCCTGATGCCTAACGAAGTTCTTATCATTCCAAATTCGAAAACCATCTTAGAAATACAATATCTGTTCAATTTGGCATCTTACGTATTTAATTTTCTTTTATATTTCTTCCAAGTTTTTACACTGAACGTGTATCCATATTCATAGTTAATACATTTTGTAATCCTAATCTCTTTAATATCTACGCGATTATCTTTCTATTTCATGTTTCTCAACCATCTTAAAAACGGCAATCTTTTATGTCGAACTGTTTCCCCTTTCTACCGAGTTTAGGACGTATTTTTCTCCCTTTCTTTGGTATTTTTTCCCTAAACTCCCCGAGTTTGTGCATTGCTAAACACAGTATGAAGCAACAAGAAAAAAAAATCTTTTTTTTTTTTTCATAATGGTGCTCACCGACTCCGATGTTATGTAATTACAAATAGCCACCTTAAAATGACAGCTGGAACTCTCGCTTCTTTATCTCTCCCCCGTGCCGCCACCGGAACTGCGGAAGGCGGAGTTATGTTTGTCCACCTGACAGAAACACATGTTAGGATCCAGCTACAACGGAGTTGGAGTACGTCGCTCAGCTGTATCGGGGGAACGGGGGGGGAAGCGAAGTAGTTGTATGTTAAGATAGCTTGACATATGTCTTGTGGGTTTTAATGAAAGGATGCTTATGCATGTATACAAGGGGGTGGAGACTGTTCAAGGAAATTAATGTCCTCTCTGTAGGTATCTATACAATAAGGATGGTGATATTTAGATTCCAGTGCAGATGACCGGGAAATCTCCTTGGACTGCTCTGTGCAGTTCTCAACTTTGCCAATAGATGGCGATAATTTGCATGTGTGTGTTGCTTCCTCACAAAACGTCCAATTCTTTTCGAGTTTAGAATTATACGCTTTCTCAAATTGCTTTCTTCAATAAAATCTTAATGTGAGAGGGGGGGGGGGAGAGTGATAATTTTTTTTATTTAATTTAAGTTAGTGGGTGTAATAAACCATAGAGAAATTAATTCTCTGTTATTTACTTTCTCTTTTCTCTCTCCACACACACTCTGTTGTTATGGATGCACGCACTATCCACTTCTGTGCTCCGTTGCTATAGTAACCTGTCAAGTTAGAGGAAGGCAAACGAATGTTACCGGCGTATCTCTTATCAGAGAGAATAGTGTAACGAGGGCCTTGACTTTTATGCTTGCCGTATGTCATGCGTTATTTTCAGGGTTTTATTGTGGCGCCATCTCGCGTTATATCTGCCAACCATCAAAGAGTGCTTATAAATATTAATTAGAAATTAGAGATACACGTAAACAGTCGTTTTTACTATTTTTTTCGAAGTTCCTGTTTTCAAAAATAATAGATAGCGAACATCGTCATGACTATTTTAATTCAACAGACAGCAGTAAAGCTGCCTTCTCGATAATTTGGTTTCTATCGCCAAACAAACAAACAAACCAGCCTAAGAGCCTAGTTGATACTCATGGACAGAGTATCAACTGGGCATTCACACTAGAAATACGCACTGTTATTAGGCCAAGTCCATTCTGTAAATTTAACGCGATAACAAAGAAATTTATCTGCTTTATTCGTTCGTAACATATTCAAATCGAAATCTCCACAAAATGAATTTATTATAGCGATTATTGACGTTCGATTTAAAAAAAAATCAGCGTATATGTCATAGTATCCAATTTATGTGTTTAGTTAACTACACTCTTGTAATGAAAAAAATGCTCATTATATTTACGAGATGGTTTTCCTTTTGAGGTAACAAAAATGCAAACTACACAAGGAAAAAGAAAAATACAATTATTGATTTTTGTTCTAGGTTTTCATGGCTAATCAATAGATGGCAGCACCAACGCAAATATTCGTTTGTTGCTACTTCAACTGTTGCGCAGTGGCAACAGGCTGCCCATCAAATGCTGATAATGTCTCCTCCTCCTGCTGCATGCGCAATAAAAATTGCCGCAGTCGGCGTCAAAAAGAGATTCTCACAGGGGAGATCAAGTCTGGGATTAATAATTTAACATTATATTTATTTTAAGGTAATTTGCGTCTAAATTTAGAAAATACTGACGGATGAAGTAAAAACCTAATTTTGGCAGCAGAGATACGTTTATTGCATCAATATTGCGCCAATCTTTTAAATTCGCGTGGGCGCTGTTTGAAGGGTCCTAAAAATCAGAGCTGTCTCCCCATAATTGTCCTAAAAAAAATCGGAACTCTTTCTCCACATAATTAACACTAAGCATATTTAATTATAATAAAATATTAGTTAAGAGCTATTCTTAGTTCAATGCAAAAACAGGAATCGTTAGTCGTATGTGCATCTTGAGACGGCATTCATTACTGCGAAATGCTATCGCACATCTAAACGCTTCCATTTAGGTTTAAGCCTCATTGATTTTTAGTGTTGTGTGTTACGAAACTTGGAGCATCGGTTCGTTAAACAAATGACGAAGCGGTTTGTATATTAACAAAGTAACCCGAACCGATTGTTCCATACAAGAGAATATGCAAAAGCTCAGTTTACATGCAACTAATTTGAGTCTTCGCATTTCGTAATGCGACTGCCAAGTCGATTCCTCCCTTGTCTTACAACTGCTAGTCTTGTGCAACACACTGATTATCGCTAATGGGACAACCGGTTCTCTCTCTTGTGGTTCATATATAGCTAAGAGATTATTCTGTAATGAGTAACATAAGAAGAGTTCTCCATTGGGTTGTTTTCTGCACAGTTTTCTGAATGGGTTTCACCGTTTAGATGTGATGGGAAGAATAAACAAAAAATTAGGAGTTTCCGAAGTGTAGGATGTGGACATTTTCAGCTACAAACATAACTTAGTCCATGTTAAATGGAAGGAGCACATTCAGATCGGAATTCGCGAATTTGTTTATTATGAAAACCTTGAATATAATGAAGATCTCCCCATCAAAATGACAGCGATAAATGGATGCATTTTAGGTTCATTTTGATATAATTAAATTGGTATGTCTGTCGATTTGAAGAATTTAAATTAGTATTATAGACGACTTTTTTTTATTTTTTTCCCTACTATACTCCGCTTGTACAAATATCAAGAATAGTAAGATAAAATCGGAGCCATCTCTAACGTGATCGTTTAATTGACCTAAAGTGAACTAACAAACTGAAAAGGGTAACCGAAAGGTCTAGGAGGTGATCCTTTTAAAACTTGAATCTGATTCAAATGGGTCATCTGGTTGTGTTAGAACACAACCACCATTATTGTAATCTTGTATTGTTATTCTGAATTAAGTGCGTCGTTTACAATGCTGCTGGCTGGTAAAATAAATGAGGGAAGATCTGTTACAGGGTAGTGCTTGCTACTCTCAGTCGATATTGACTGCCCTTCAGTTAGAAAGACATGGGTTCGAATCCAGTCTGACACGAACTTGATTAGCTGGAGTTAGTCACACATATGACTGAAGATCCCCCCCCACCCCTCTCTTATGTGTGTGAGAGAGATCTTCAGTCAGGAAACACTATTTTTTCATTCCCCAATATACAGACAAACCATCCAGCAGATTACGCACACGTACGTATACAGTTCATAGCCTTAGTTTCTTCCGTTATTTTCAAATCTCTGGCAACTTAAGTGCCTCGGAGGCGAACAATCTTTTGAGCTTCTCAACCAAACATTATAATCTTATATCGAGGTAAGTCTGGATTGTTTTTGCTGTGAACTTTGGCATTTCAATTCCACGAAACAGGCCACCGAACACAGCAGACAATACAAATGACCTCAATTTTAGATCTTTGGCCAAATTCCACTATTAGCATTACTGAGGTGTTAATGAATCATTGCTGTTGTGTTTGCCGAGATGGACAACAGAGATGATAATGAAATTAATGAGTGTAAACACTGCAGTGTAATAAAGATTATACAGATCTTATTTTGCGTTCGCAATTTTATTGTTCTCCTTTAATAGATTTAAAAATTAACAAACCACTTTATTCTTTTGGTAGAAATATAATTTTACTAAACGTCACGTTTGATCCCATTTGCTGTCTCGTGAAGCACGAGAATAATAGTAAAAAAAAAAAAAAAACCTGCGCGCTAATTTAAATCTTTGACACAGCACGCATATCATGACTCCCGCAGGAATATTTCGAAACTGCTGTTCATCTCATTTAATTAACGAAATTGCAAAGCGGTGATTATAAAAAAAAAAAAATAATAAAAAAAAAAACGCATCACATCTGAAGCTCTTGAATGGAAAAATCACAAACAGCATTCTAAATTGACTTAACGTGACGCCTGCCATTCGAATAAAAAAATAGCATTTTTATTTATAAATAATTCAGGTACAACTTTGATTTAGGGGATATGAAAATATTACACTCCATCTAAAAAAAAATAAATAATACCATCCAAAAATCGCATGATTACTTAAGAGACTAACACACCGCTTCAATCAATGAGTTAAGAAATTCTTTTCCTTAGAGCGAATGAAAATTTTATATGTAAGAAAGGCTCTTGAAAGTGAATACATTATGCTTATGATTCTTTAAATGTGCAAGGTACTTATTATTTATTTTGTTTCGCTCTGCAGGTTGTCTGTTCACAGCTCAACTGTGCGACCAAGATGAAGTCTGCTATGACGGTGAGTTTGTGTTCTTATTAAAATTTCTCAAATGAAATTAGTTTGAGTGAATTAAACATATTTCCTTCATACTTTTGAACTATAAGATTAGATCAGGTTATGCAGTTGGGGACTTATGATTTTTTTTTTCATATTCCCATACAAAATTCAGTGACGAGTTTCACCTTATATAATATTGAAAGCGAAAAATGTTTATTACGAAAAACAGCAGAAAGATTAAAATTGTCTCACAAGTTAAGAGACAATCTCGGTATTAATCCTTGTCAACAAGTAAACCAAATCCTTTCTGTAGTTCTTGTGAAATCAGCAGCGAGAAATCGTTCAAAAACTATGGATCGACATCTTAATTGAATCCCGAACTTGTCAGAAGTAGCGTTTAATGTAGAGCCTCTGTCCGGATGATGCACAACTCTACCACAATACTTATTTCATTGCTTGAAGGAAGAGTCTCACTTTCCAAGTAGTCTTAACGCTTTGTTGGCCAGTAGTATCAACTTATCTAACAAACTCTCTTACGTGTTGCCAACTGACACCCCAAAATGGCGAAAGTACCTTTCATTACTTTATTACTGACCTTCCACTTGCCAACCTTGATGGACTTACGGTCACAACAGAATGAAACCATGTCTCTTGTTATTTTATGAAGGCATCCAGAGGAAAGCCAATCCTACAGCCACAATGTCAGACTAACAAATGGAAGACGGAACAGCATTCAAACCATATACTGAATAATCACATGGCCAAATTGACACGTGACACTTTATTTGCCAAATATACGTTACCTTGTCCAATGTTCACCCCTACCTTCTCCCTAAGTCTCCATCCTACGATGCATGACATTTGATTAGAGCCTGGGTTCGAATCCTATACACGCGAAGAACCTTAATAATATTTTATTTCAACAGAAGATTAGTTGGTTGGCCTCTAAAGGGGGGAGGAGAATGTAGGGTTATATTAAAGAAAAGATTTTTTTTTTATTCTGCAGAATAATCAAACTGGCTAAGAACACGTGCAATTAACAACTTAGTTGCATCGGCAATAATTACAAAAAAAAACTCCGTCATGTTTTCTCCATTTTTAATTGATCTCCACCCACCATAACAACCTAATTCTCTTTATTAAAGCCATGAAAGCCTCTTCGTCTATCCTAAAAGTAAAAACTTTCCATTTGTTCTTAACTGTATCTCACCGTATTCTCCAGCTTAGCCAAGTGTACTAGCACAGATATAAGATGGGCAATGCTGAACTAAATTCACATTTCTTCTGCACCCCCTGTTTGATATATTAAAAAAAAAATTAAACAACCGATCACAGCGATTGTCATCCTTCACATACGCTTGTCTGAATATCCTTTTTTCATTGACATCGTTAAAAACGAAGCCAGGATGCAATAGCGCTTCGCCTATAGACCACTATAATGGCATCACTGCTTCCTTTCTCCTATCAGTGGAGTTTTAATTCTACATCCCGTTTGGTTTTCCTAGTTGTGTTATCCACATAATTCCTGAACTTCAATTCCCTCTCAACTAAAATCCTTATATTTTTCTTAACTTTTTGCAAAGCCTACTCATTCAACTTATATCGAAATGCACTGGCGTTTGCTCACATTAACTTTAAATATCTCAATCATCACCCCCCCCCCCCATCCTCGCTGTTCCAATATTTTACGTTTTCATCCCGTTAAGAACTTGGGGTTATGTGAAGAATTGACTATTCCACCCATCTTCAAGATTATTAAGAAATAACTTATGGTCAATTACTATGATTTAAATTTATAAGTTAAACGAGGGCGCTAAGGTAGTCCACTCCTAACTATCTCTTACATCGTATTTCTCAGAAAGAAATTTACTAATTGAAATAAACTTGCATTACCTTATGCAACAAGTCATGTGTTGCCATTTTGCATTAGCGGCTCTTCCATTAAAAGGGTCCAACCTTGTTAATTCTATTACATCCTCAGTTAACTTTTTGATTATCCGTAGCTTCATATGGGGGAACCCCATATGAAGAAATAAAAACTTAACTTTTTGAAGTTTCACCTACCCCTTTGCAATCATCACTTCTCTCCATACTTGTAATTTCCCATCCACGGTCAAATGATCACTACCGCGCAGGGTTTCCACCCAGTTAATATGGTCCATCACTAATTATTCTGATGCTATTGAATTAAAGGTCCTGTCAGTCCCTTATAGTAGACCATTGCGAAAAATAAAAGCTAGCTGGAGAAACACGCACATGCAACGCAGGGAAGATGGTAATCTTCCCTGCGTTGGCTACATCCCAACCAAATCTGGCCCCTCTAGTAGATTCATATGGATAAGCTCTTTTCGTCTCCGAGCGAATAACACACAAAATTTCCATTTTCATTTCTTTTTATCTTAAGTTGCAGACCCATAATGTTACCACTTCCTCCAACTATGGTAACATATTCCCACCGTCAGCTGTGAAAGTTCCATGGTGAATAGAAAATCAATGCATCGACGAACTAATAGTCGGAATATTCATAGCATATCGCCTCCTCGTTTACCCTAATGTGTGGGGAGGAGGAAACGAGGGGATGGGGAATAATCCCCAGTGCAAGGAAGAAAGCAAAATTCACCCACTAACTAAACTTGACAAATTTTATGTAAACATCGTGTATATACGAATGTTCATAAAAATCTTGGTCTAAAAATACAGACGAACATTTTATAGTGGTGTATAATAACGATGATAGATGGCACAATTGTCGCCTACTATTGGTATACCATGTCCCGATAGATGACACTACCTTGCGTACAACAAAATGGCAGAACCTCGTTTGAGTAATGAAAGTGGATCCTTGATTAACAAAAAAGGTGCAAAAATGAATTTCGAACAGCATCTACATTAACACGTGTAGACGAACGAAAAATGTTCCAAGTAGCCCCCCCCCCACGTAGAGGGGAAAAAGTTAAAGGTCTCAAAGTAATCTCCGTGAAAGTGTTTTCTTGTAGTGAGTTTGACGTCTGGTTATTTACATTCTACAAGTGCGAAGTACAAATTATATTCTGGGGTTACTGAAGATAACCAAGATCGACTTGAATTTTGTGAGGCAGCTTTGCGCTCTCGAGATGAGAAGTTTACCAGATTTCTTTAATTAGACCCAAGATACAATTGTAATTGAGCACATGCATTGGGATCAAGAAAAAGTTCCAGTATCCTGGAGATGTGTGGTGAAAATGTACATCGAGTGTACGAAAATAAAGCCGTATTTTTCTTTTATAAACATTTCAGGGAATTTAAACTAATATTTTAGTGGTGTAACAAACATTGATACAAAATAGACTGAGTGATGCCATATACTATTGCGTTTGATGTCCATCGAATATTTCAATTGAATATTATCACACCATCTTTTCGGTGTGATTGTTTCAATACGTGATTTCTTTTTCCAAGTTTCACCATTTATTTAGTTAATCTCGTATGTTTCCTTTTATGTCTAACGCATTCTTTCTCTCAAGCACTATCATGAGATCATCTCTGGATTAATGAGTAAATAAACAAAGAGGCTGCCTGGTTGTCCGTGGTAAGTGTACCTGTTCTCCAACCAACAGGCCGTAGGTTTGAGACTGCTGTGGGTGGGATGAATTGTACTCCTCAGATTGAGACCACCTCCCTGCCGGAAAAGTTCCATGTTTAGTTTCTAGAGCAGGGTTACCTGATTATCGGTGGATTATTGGGTGGTTGAAGATTCACATAAAAGGTTCTCATAAACTGGCCAACACATTGCCTATTTCCCCATTTTCGGCTCATTTATCCCTTTTTCTGTCAACAGTAAGTGAAATTATCGTTGAACACTAAGGGATTTTCTCTAAGTTTGGATACGCTGTTTTTTTTAAAAGAATTAATAGAAATCTCGCCATGAAAGACTCAATGCATTATATATATATATAATAGCATACCGTGGTCTGAACAGAGGTGAGGCAACCTCTGGAGAACTAGAGACCAGATGATGAAAATTACTTAAAATAAAAACAGACGGGGTATGATTTAACTCTTGCGAATAAATTGAAATTAAAATGGTCCTCTTGCCAAGAACAAGCAGAATGGTGAAAGAAATAACAATATTATCTTAAGAATTAAAGGAAAAATAGTGGATATGAAATCTTTAGTTGTGTAATTCAGTGAGAAAAATCGCTTTGGGAGGAGAGGAGGATATATAAAGACTTGCTCGATTCCATTATACTAATACGCTACACCTTTCCATCTTATGTGGAGTGGATTAGTATACAGGAGACCTCAAAGAAACTAGAATGAAGGTGATACGAAATCATTAAATATTAACAATGATTTTGATTTGGAACTTGCGGCATTGAGTTCGAAATGTTCCAATGATGAAGTCGTACAGAATTGAGAGACAAATGACACGTGAAGATTTATTATTACAAGTCAGATTACATCATTAAGTAGTTCAGTTGCAGTTAGGCTCATTTCAATGATTCTAATAGATTTCTTGTCTGTATATACAAGTCCGGTAATGTTGCAGTGAATTAATTTTTCTGGCTTTCTTATGTCAACTGTGCCAGGTCGCTACACAGTAAGAACAGAAAAAAAAAACGTTGAAGCAAATGAACGAACCAATGGCGAACGCAGCAAGCGAGAAATTGTTCCTTTTTTTTTTTCTGAAGTTGCGTCCTCAAGCACTGTCTTGTTGTCGGTGTCTTTGAAGGAGAAAAAGTTTTAATTAAGAGGAAATACTTTGACACTCTCAATTTTCCTTGTTTTTGCCTTGTTGGAGCATTATTAATTCCTACAGAGCAGTCGGGTTTAATCTTTAAATAATTAATATAATCTTCCTGGCGTTTCTGCAGGCAAACTGCGGAAGAGAGGGGGTGGAGAGAGAGCTGCTGCTGCACAGCCTAACTTCACCATTTCTATCCATTCTTTTGTGACAAAGTGGTGATTATGGAAAGATTAGATCTACGTCCTGCGATTTAGTTTCCAGCCATCCATCTCTCTTAGGGATTTATTAGAAGTTCGTTACTAAGCCTATGGTTGTCATGGTTATGTTGCCTTAGTGACGATTGTTGCTGGGCTAACGTGTGCCAAATATGTTAGCGATTTGTACAGTGCTGGGGTCGAGGTTGCTGGCAAATAATAATGTTGGAATGTATTCAGATTATTTGTAAGGCTGCATTCGGCGCCCATTTAGTTTAAATCTGCTGCCGGTTAAAATCCCCAAATGCTACTTGAGCAAGAGCGATGTTCTGTATTCACTGTGAGGAATGACACGATAATGAACTGCTTGAAAAGAGAGACAGTTGCCTATAAATATTTTTGTTTTCCGCAATATTTAGAAGATGGTGGGCTTCTTTGGACTTACATCTTGACTGTTTTTCTTTACTACGATAAAAAATGCCATCTGAATTGATTTCTTAACAATGCAAGACTTTCATATGGGGAGGGGGGGAATACTGCCTCTATAAATCCAGTTTTTTTCGACGAAACTATAAACAAGTGCATGTCAAAGCAATTGTAAATGCAATCCTTTATTGCTTACAAACACGTGCAAACAGGAAATGCAGCCACGGTGCTGGCTTGCTATACATCACGCGTACATTGGCGAGGTCACGCTTCTATGTGAAAGTAATTTGGATCATTCTCTGTGCCCTGTTATTAGTGGCATGTTTGAAAACCACATTATTGAGCTCCACAAGTAGCCTTGTTAGGAAAATGATTATTTTCCCTTTTCTGTCTCTCGCATCCATGAGTTTTGCAATCCAAGCACAAGCAGCCAAAACTACTGGAATAGAGGGAAGAGGGGAGGGGGTTGGAATCATAAAATATTCACGAATAAATTGATTTTAATGTCCGTCTGTCTACTGAATGATAAAGACTTGCATCATTTGCGTTTTTTTTTATTCTCCATCTCTTTCCTCCAAGATTAGAAGAACTGGCACAAATTTCGAGGCATCTACTATTTCAGCTACGCAAGCTCAGTGTATTATTTGCATGAGAATAATTATGGGGGGTCTCTCTCTCTCTACCAGTGGCTAATGGTTTCTTGTGTACGACGATCTCGACAGAAAGAGGATTTCTTAGTCTTCTCGATTGCTTCCATCTCATCCTTTTTTAATGAGGCATTGATTTCGCTGAATACCTACTCTAATGAGTAGGAAGGGCATGGAGCATAACTTCGCTGGCTCTGTGTGTGTGTGTGCGCGTGTCAGATATCTTGGATGTAATACGGAGGCAGATAAATTATTGACTTCAAAAAAAAAGTTGAGGTTGTGTAAACACTTTCGAATCTGGACTTAAAATTTTCCAAGGATTAGTTGATCGAGCATGTAATACAATTACATTCCAATCCTCCGAATTTATTGGCATTTTCATCGGAATTTTAAATGTGGATCAAGATTTGAAATCAAATCTGTCTTTTAAGATTCAAAAAGCTTGTGTTCTGTCATATCAAGTTTTGAGTTAAATGAGATTAACTTTAATTCAACTTTTAAACCTGCTCCTAGCGAAGTATTTAAATTAGTTATTACAGATCGTAGATCTGTAATAACTAATTTAAATACTTTTATATTGACGTTTATTTATTCTGTCACCCAAAGATTTAGGAGTATTGCGGTTTGAATGGAAAGGAAGGCCTGGGTTGGAATTCTATTAGGAATCGATTTTTTTTTATAAAGGCATCAAGTGAAGATGAGTTACCTGGTCTCATGCGGAGGGGAAGAGCTCGTTGGAAATCAGTAAAAACAGGCAATTAACATGCATACTACACTGAGTTAGTTTTGCGTTAGGAACACCCACCTAATAACACGTTGGTCCACCTGTCTGTGTAATCACGGCTCGCAGATGTCTTGGAACAGATTCCACAAGGTGTCGAACATCCTCCATGTTCGACACCTTGTGGTACCGCTGCAGCAACTCCGTCGGTTCATGCTCATTCCAAGAAGGAGCATCAGCAGTTCTCACACCCCATCCTAACATATCCCACACATATTCAATCGGGTTGCACTCAGGAGAGTTTGGGGGTTAAGGCAATGTGGCGAATTCGTTGTCGTATTTCTCCAACCACTCATTAGGTGGACGAGCCCGATGGCAAGGTACGCTGTTGTGTTGAAAGATGGCACTGTAGTTGCGGTAGACCTCCTGTAGATATGAATGGAGATAGTCGGCTAACACTATAGGGATAATTAATGGAACTGTGCAACCAGGGGATAGGGCTATATGCTGTTTACGCCAAACGCAAACCCAGTCATCAGCATGGTGCAGCAGGAGACGGGACTCATCACTCCAGACGCCTTTCTCCATTTGTTGAGGGTCCATTGCTGACGTTCCTTGGTCCATGCGAGGCGTTGCTTGCGATGCCTGGCCGTCATCATGGGTACCCTTGTTGGTCTCCGCCTGTGAAACAAGTTACGGTGCATGGAAATGGGTCGAACTTCTTGCTATTGTACTGGGTGAGCTGTGTGACTGCTGCACGTTTTGCTGAGATACTGTATCTCAGCAACGATCAACCCCACGCGGCTGACCAATGTGAATCCATAAACCGGGTGTCTGTTCATGATTTATCCAGTCCTGGTACACCCTTGATACAGCAGTACGGGAACAACCAACAAGTGTGGCCGTTTCTGAAATACCAGCACCTGCCCTACGGGTCCCAACTATCTGCCTATGGTCAAATTGGCTTACGTCGCCACGTTTCCCATTACTGGCAAACGTTTGCTTGATTTACGTACAGAGGATCGGTGTGTCCATTTATAGTAGCTGCCGTGACGTTGATATCACGTGGTGGTACTTCGTTATCGGGCCGAATATGTAAATAGAGGGGAATTCATAATGCAAAGATAACTCAGTGTGTATAGGCTTCGTAGTCTTAGCTATTTGATCATAATTCCAGTAGACTGGAGAGCATCCATTTGGGACACAACACACAGTCGCCTTCAGACGTTAGCTGAGGTTCTATATAAACACAACTAAACTGCACTAAGCAACTTCTTTGAAACTAAATATTTTCCATTCAGAATTTCCTGGTTCTCTACTGTGTGGCCAAGTTCTTCACAGGTCATATAAGTTAAAAGATAGGGGAGGTCCGATGACGATAGCAACGATAATAGGGTATATTCTTCTATTTTAAAGACTTCAATCGATGTCGTTGTATTTCAGGAAGTTCGAGGTTGTTGACGATACATGCCGCATCTCTATGACGTTTATTTCACGTGTATATATAGAAGAATGCCTGGAGCAATCGGTCACCGAGCTTAGACCAGTGATTGGGTAAGATAGCGAGTGACTTATGTCTTTGCCTGGCCGTGTGTGTTTTATCGTTATGATGTCCGCTCTGAATGGAAGGAGGGGCCTTTCCGAGGAATTTATGGCTGAAAAATAGTGCCATTTATAGTCATAACCAGGCGATGGATTAAAACTTATGGGCCAACAAATGTGCCGGAGAGACGGATAAAGAATGGGACGTGAGATAGATAGAATTGGAAATATGATGTTAAACAGGCGTTGAAAATAGCCAGTAGTTTGGGGATCTTTGAACGAGGCTTAGCCACAATTTCTAAATTATTTACGTATAAATACAAAAGGTGCCCCTTAAGCCATTTGTGTGTTCGCAATTTTTAAAATGCTTCCCGGCTGATCTAGTGTAATCAGCGAGAACAAATTTTCCTTTCGACCATATATTTAGAAATGTTCCTCAATTTTACCTGTTGTGATTATAGTTAAGGAGGAAAAGAATAAATATCCTTACCATGACTGTCACTCGAATTCTTGATGCGTATTTCTATTATAATAATGGTCGAAAAATGTGCAGCGCCCAATAACAAACAAGTTAGGTCCAAATATGGCGTAATTATATTTATCGTTGTGATGGTATTTAGTGCTCAGGAAAAGGCGTCGACTCTTTTTTTCCTATCTTAATCTCTTTTAAACGATTTTACGAATGTAAATTTATAAAAAAAAATTTTTTTGAACAGTTCATATCTTAGCAGCAAACGAAGTAAAATGTGGAGAGCAAAAAAGGTCATAAATTCACAGTAGAACAACAATAGTTTGGAAAGATTTATTTTCTGAGTGGGCATGGTTTGATTGCTTGTAGAGGTCATAGAAATACTGTTTTATGACTAAAATTACCTGATTATTATTCGACTCGGTGTTTTATCGAAGGTCTGAATACTTAAAGAATTTTTATTCATAAATTACAAAAAACATTCTCAGTTTAAAAAGATTAAAAAACCCACCATGGGGGTTATAATATAGGTGCACTATGCATGGAATTTTGTATTTCTCTTTCAAAATTTTTCATAAATTATAATAAACAAATTTTACGTCCTTTCCACGGCTTAAGTTGTGTAGATTCACTTGGAACTTTGTTCACAGCTGAATAAAGGATTAAAACACGAATACAATTCCTTGTCTACCATAATTTACTTGGTACGCAAACGAAAATATATATGACCATAAATATTTGTTTTGTGTTAGTTCCAAGATAATAACCTCACGGCTCACAAATCAAAGACGCTTCGCTAGACCCGGAATTTTTCTTACTTAAATTCATGCCTACTTTTCTGTTGGTCAGCGCATGAGGAAAAGAAGATGCAGTTGTTAACAGGAACTTTCTTGAAACATTCCCGTGCGACTTCTTGTTCTCCAGAGCAAGATTTTTTGTAGTCGTTTGCTTTTTCTTTTACTGTCCTCATGAAGTTTACATATCGGATATCTTTGAACTAAAACCTCTCATCCATTAATCTACTGACTGCCGCTGAACTGCTTATCATTTGACATGTTTCATTATTTGTGGGATGTTTGAGACGTTTTAATTCATTTTGCCATTGAATTCTCTTTACAGCAATGTGAAGTAAATTCAAATTAGACTCGTATGTGTCTGTCTAGATTTCTTGGATCTTGTTTGAATTATTTTAAGTGTGTACTGAAGAATGATAAACAATTTTATGAATTTTAACATGCTATTATTATTATTATTATAGCCTGCACTGTGTTGTCTTGGATTATAGGAGTAAATTGAATCCGATAGCTATTCCCATACTAATTTTCGTGGTTATAACGCTTGCCAAATCATACTGGAGTTTGTTGAAAAGAGTACCTTATCATAATTTGTTATTCTGTGTACAATAAAACCAAACACAAAGTTCGTATTGCATCTTTCCTCCCCTGGAACTGCAAGTAAAAGTGCAATGCAACCCACAGGAGCGTTAGCACAGCAAGTTGTCAGATTGGTGTAAAACGTTCAGCTCTGATCATGAAAAAAAAACAGATATTCAGTTATTAACTCTACTATTTGTGTTTCTATTTGTTTTTAACTAAATCTCGGGTTGATTTTCCAATAGAATCCATCATACGACAATGCTTTGTTTCGATAATACTTCCAAAATGATTCGTTTGAACCAAAACATAAGAACTGGGGGTATAGAATAAGAAATGGGGGTGTTCTCTATATAGTTCTCATGTCTCGTTATATAAGATACATGCAACAACTTAAAGATTAATTTCGTTAAATAATTCAGTAAATGTTTTAAGAAAGTAAGCCTAACGCTAAAAAGAACTGCAGCCTTCATACGTAAGAAATAAATGTTTCATTTGGAATCTTTACATGTTTTTCTATAATTCCTCCATTGAAATTATTAATCCAATGGAGGAATTGTATCTCTAGAACTTCTTTGTCTCATTTCAACTGATCAATATTGGCAACTGAGCAATCGCGAGAGAGAATGAAGAAGGAAAAATTCACAAAAATATTATTAAAAAAATTGTTTTGCACTGTCTGGAAACCATGCAGATTAGATCTCATAATATTATGTAGCTATTAGTGTGATCATATTCTAGTAATTACATATTTAGTTCATAACGTGCAAAATAATTGAACTAAGTACGTCTTTGTCTTTTCTCACCGATATTTCGTATTATTTTGATTGCTATTATATTTATCCTTTAGATAACGCCTTCGGCAAATGCCAGCACCAGTACGACTCCAATGCTGATCATTATCGCCACCTGTTGGGCACCAATACCCTTCGTCTTTTGGAAGGGGAGATGAGAAGGCTGTTTACAGGAGGCTACAGGTGGAGCCACGATTACACACAATGCGTGATTCAAAATATCCTCTACGCTAAACGCCACCATCTGTCTTACGACCCTGGTCTGTGTTCCCGAATGATGGAGCTCTCTTTACCTCCTGTGGTGAGTTAAAACTCCAAAATAGATTTATGATCCTCTCGTTTGTCTGGACTTCGTTAAGATGACACAAATATTTCCTCACCAATATTTAAGGCTTACGTATTAGACATATTTAAGTCTCTGTAGGGAGAAAACTAATTAACCATAACTTATTAATTAAATCCTGTAATGATTCAGTCAGAGAACACTTCAAATGCAAGTCCGAAGGCTATTGCGTAAAGAATTTTTAATTGGATCCATCATTAAAATGCTCGGTAATCACGGCCCCTGATTGGTGTGTACAAATCGGAGTTGGACTACTGTTAGCAACACACGCGCGCGAGCGCTAAAAGATGACGTGATTTGTTTCCCAAAGTATAAAGAGTGGTAAGCCTAGTCCCATCGCTAAATGAACCGAAGTCGACCGAGAAGGTAACTATTGCGCTCGTGCTGCGAGGGCCATTTGTGTTGGCCTCATGCGGAGGTGATGTGCTATTTGGAGGTGATGGGGCTGTGAGGTAATAGAAATGCGTGTTGCTGCGATGGACTTTTCTTTGTGAAATCTTTAAATCTTTTTTTTTTTTTTTTTTGCAGTAACATCGGAAAGTGAAAAATATGACTACGAACCCCCCAGCGGTTAATGACTTTCTTTGAGCCAGTGGTTTAGTTGAGAGGTATTTTACCTGCCTTACGTGTGTACATATGAGAGAAGCCCACACACACCAAGAATGGCTTTCTTATTTTAAAAAGCCGCTATTTTTCACTGGTACTTTGCATGTCAGTGTTCGTTAATGGCGTGCTGTGTAATCTTAACATGTAGCCTAACAAGCATTTTCGTACATTAATTACTGTAATAAAGTTATGCTGACAGTGAGTGCATTCCACGAATTTCAGGCAAAGTACGAAGTTTAAGTTGATTACCGCACTTAGGATGCAACAAGATGAGCAGACTGGTTTATTTTTTTTTATTATCTTTCCACAAAAAAAGCCAGCAGATGGTTTAAAAGCGCTTTCATGTTCTTTCTGTAAAAGCGAGAAAAGTAATCTTTAGCGCCATCTTCTGGGAAAGTGAAGGCATAAATCAATTGAGTGTTTAATCGTATGCAAAAATATTAATACTCGTGGTCATTCATCCAAATATTAGTTTTATAATGCAGGTTTCTCTCTGCACGTGTATTTTTTGGCAGAAATGCGTTTAGTACAATTTCATGTCCACTGCGCATATTCACGCACGAGCTTCTACATTGTTGGAAAGTTATGAAGATGATGTCATTTATAAAGTGAATTTGACATATAAACTGCGTATTATTTAAATTTTAATACAATATCACACGAAAATTTGGTGAATACCGCTAGGATTACACACATTATTGTAATCGTTCAGGCATACCATCAAAATATTTTCAATAATTGCTTACAAGCCTATTTGCTGATTTATGAAACGCGTCATGATTTGAGAAACAAAAAAAAATATTCTGACGGATTTATAGATTTAATATCTGCTGACATTAACAACCGACATGCGAGTGGAATAAAAGAGAGAAAATAAATAAGATTTTGTAACTGTTACGAGTGTTTGCTATCGATATAACAAAACCTTCATCGTAGCACGTACAAGGTGGTTTTAGGTGGCATCTCTGAACGGGAGGGGAAGTGCGTCTTATACACGGACCAATACGGCTAGTAGTATTAATTAATTTACATGACGCAAAACATAAATCTTCTAACTTTAATACAGATACGTTCTCTGATATGACCGCGAACCTCTTGCACACAAAATTACATTCCCAATCTTGCATTCCTTCATTAAATTTCATACTAATTAACAACCATGTATCAAAAGTACCCCCGAGTACCTTTGGGCATTTTTTTATATTCAATGACCACATTCCATTGGCCAAAGTTGCTTTTTTTTTCGTCTTTCCAGGCCAGTAAAAAACATGCTTCATTAAAAAAATTAATCAGAACGTTTTTAATCTCATTAGGAAGTGATCATGTGACCAACCAGGTCTGTTTCGCCTCCATCTGTGCTGCTGCCAACTCGCCTTCCTAATAAAAGAACCTCTAAGTTGTTTGCAACAGCATCTCTTGCCAAAGAGGGTGTGCTCATTAATTCTTGCTTTTCTTACGTGGTCCGATGTTACAATATTTTGCTTCATAAGATCCTAACTCGATTTTTAATTCGTTATTTTGATAAGTGAATTTTATCGCTGTTAAAAGTCCAACCAAGCATACAGTTTCAAGCCTGGATTTATTAAAATATCGCTGCATATTTTATTATTGGCATTAAATGGTTTAACCACTGCGTAAATAAAGATCGGGATATTTTATTTATGTCACAGGTAGCATTAGCAAATTATTGACTGTAAAATTGGCATCCCCCATGCAAAGGTAATTTATAAAATCCGAACTACTGGGAGACGTAATTATACACATAAAGGTAAATGTGAAATTATATTCAAAATCACTCGCAAGTCCATTATATGGTGAATATAATTGATACGGTGTGTTTAACAACACACCATTATTTGGTACCTGACAGCTTTCATTGTTCCTGCTCCATATCACTCTTAATCATAGTTCCCTGACTATAAATCACATGCGATAGCAGTCAAGCAGCATGCACTGAATCAATGGCGTTATTGATATAAGGTTTATTCATATGTTGTACTATTTTTTAAATTGAATATCAAAAAGCAAAATCTGCCTCACGTTTCGCTTCCGTAAATGGCAAGCGTCCTATTCGTGAAATAAGACTATAATCTTGACCGCAGAGGTCATGTCAGTCGATTTGTGTGGTGTCGTGAAGTAGATATGTGGTAGACGTTGAGGGGATGACTGAAAGAGTATTAAATATGAAAATACCCACTATCAATGAAATTTATTCATTCACGAATATTGTAGTTTATGAAAACAAAAAAAGTTTTAATGCAAAATTTGAGTTCATTGTGATCCTACTATGAAACGCTTAGAGAGGCTAATCTTACTGGTTAAGACTATATAATCGCTGTAAATGATAAATATCCTTTTCAAGTAACCTGTATTGTATAACGTAAATGGATCCGTTTACAATGGAGAGAAATATAAAACGCAAATATTTTAATACATCCTGCATAGAATACTTGGAGTGCAGTTAAGCAACCTGTGGGGTCAACCTTAACAAATTCGAACACTGCGGTTTTCTTTCTTATGCCTTTCCTGCAAGTACTTTCTTCAGAAAACTAGAGTGATGGTGGCTACTTAACTGGTCATTATTCCACAAATTTCCTTTAAACTTTTAAAAACACGATCAGCCACCAATCAATAGCCAAACATCGTTGAACAACAAAATTAGATCCAATTGACGAATCTCCTGTTTGCCCTTAATAATGTTGTTTTCCCAAAGACTACAATCTCCAGTTGTTAAAGAAACGAATGCTGCAGGCTTCTCCTTTCTTCATATGCACTTACCGGGTTTGAAAACTTTCTTGGTTCGGCCAAATATCTGTCCAAGGTTTCAGTGACAAAAGGCAGTGAGACTGCTAATCAAAGATTGTTTTGAAGACTATCATCCAGTCTTGAAGGAAAGACTTAAAGATCGATCATTGTGGAACGGAAGTCCAGTTAATGATTAAGCTTGCTCTTAGTAATCCATGATAATGGATATTACCCTGAGAGAATTTGAAAACCATTATTAATGATATTTTAATAAATGTAAAATTAACATTGACAAGTACATTTAAACTAAAGTCTATTATCCTACTTCATGCGTCATAACAACGTCCCCTCCCCATCTTTTCGCACGATATTCAAATCAGCTACAGAACACATTATGGTAATCCCAGTCTTAAATGCTTAGGCGTAAACTATTATACATGCTCACCGTATTCAAATCTTCCTGGCTATATTAGAACAACGTTTCGAATAAAATTTTTTTTTTTTTTTTGTAATTACTGTAGCGTCACTTCTAATTGCATTGGTAATGCTATCACATCTTGCAGTGCAGCAAAATCGTATTCAAGTGCGCTTCAAGAACATCGGAGTTTGATCACACTGGTTATACGTGAAGTGGGAGTGAATGAACGAATGTCAAGCACTCGTAGAATGTATTAAGTTTGGTCGAAATGAAGAGGTGACACACCTTCAAAGATAACATGCACTCTTTAACTGCTATACGCGCATTTATTTCAAAAGCGAACTCGCTGCTAGCATTAAGCCTAAAAGGGATATACGTTATTCATTTTTTTTTTTACTAAACTTGCATTCTGTTGAGGATTAATATCTAAATATTTTTGAGTATAGCGAATACCAAACTGGGACTTCGTATTCATTGAATCACATAAATTGGAATATTCATTCTAACTGAAGAGAGACAATTTGGAGACTACGCTATTATTGCTATTACCAGCAAAAAATATTAAAAAGCAGGCTGGCATTTAGAATGAAACCTTCCTCCCTCCCCCCTTAACCTTTATAACAAATCGCATCACAAATTTAGATGTCACTGTTTGACTGCGCCGTATTATCATAATTAAAATGTAATTAAAAACTCCTTGTAAAATATTTTTGACTATAATAACTGTTTACACAATATTATGATAAATATTTACATAAATCCTCTGCAAACTTGAAGTATTTAAGAAATTAATGCAGACAAAGAACGAAAAACTGACAAAATGTTGTTAAAATATTGTGTACACAAATATCTTGCGTTAAATTCCTTGCCTTAACTTCAAAGACCAAAAAAAATTAAACATTGTTTACATAATAGCTGGTAGTGGGATTACCTGAAGTGAAGGGGACAAAAAAAAAAAACGTTAAATCTTAAATGCCAAATTTAAAACATCTCATGTTAAAATGTCGGAAATGAAAATTTTTATATTTAATTTAGCTTTTTTCATCGTACTGTTATAAATCCATCATCGACTATGCAATTATTAGTAACTGTTGTTGCAGTGATGTAATTTTCTGAACTAAACTGTCGACTGGTTACAGTCAATGCGCGGAATATTTTAGTATATTAGGTCAACTGTCTTTTAAGAGACTGGATACCGATTGTCATTCTTAGTCTTTTTTTTTTCTTTCTCTTTTTTACAGCCTCCTGATATCACAGAACAGCTGGAAAATATTGATCCCAAAGATATGGCTTTTATCAAGTAAGATGTTTAAAATTAAGAATAAAACTGCATATTTTTGTTCTTATATATTTCTCTGTGAATCAACAGAATCGCGACATTTCACCCTTGAAAATAGCACCGATTGTCACGACCTCTTTTTGTGTGTGTCGCCCACAAAACGTTGTAAACGTATAGCTTCAGAACCCTGGACGGACTGAGTTGGATAATCCATCAATTCTACATTAGAGGCCAAATAGGACTTTCCGTTCATGCTACTTCAGGCCTCCGATACGCAGGTCTCACATTGAGGAATGAAAATCATCTGCCATCTAAAGCTGCTTACACACATCCACGCGAGCGGTCGGATTTGAACTCGTAGCCACATGGCTAGAGAGCAATAACGCTATCCGCTTGACAACAGAGCTGCCTACGTTTATCAATAATGTTCTCACTAGACATTTTGAATAATTACTATATCTAAACTGTTAATCTAGTTTGTGGACGTTCTCATTGTCTACCAGATGTGTTTTGATACAAGATTCAGCTGTATGCATAACGTACACAATGAGTTACATCCTGACGGATGAATTTGCACACGTTTACAAGTTTCTAATTAGATGAATTTAAAAATCCACATTTTCCCCGTCGTATTGATGATTCAGAAAGCAACAAGAGAAACTTTAGCGACTATTTAATTATTATTATTACTACTACGTCCATATGACTGAATAGGTAATCAAAAAGGCAGCAGCATTCAGGGAAAATTCTTTGCTGTGCAGAGTAACGTAGCATTTATTTTAGCTGCAGAGAATAACTCCTCAGAATTCTTTATAACTGACGAAATGTACCTTTGGACACCAGGATTTTAACATTTTAAAAAGACAGCGAACTGTATAAAATATTACGTCCTGTGGCATCCTGAACCCATATCTATGACAGCGCCTTTTAGATGAAAATCCGAAGACAGTTTTAATCAGACATTGTCTAGAACTGCAATTTATACTTAAGGTATGAGCAGTTCATAGAGAAAACTTGCCTTTTCTTATGCAAAAGTAAAATCTCCACGGTCTGCAGTTTCTCTGGAGTTCAAAAAGGACAACAGAGAATTGCAGTTGCGTAGACTATAGAAGTTCACAACAGCGACCGAAACGAAGAATTAAGTTACAAAATTGCTGCAAAAAATCAACCCCAATGAAAATGGAAGTCATTTTATTTGAACCACGATTACGCATCATTGGTTTATATGGAAGGGAAGGATCTTTCTCTCCATACCGGAAAACCCAACCACCTGACAAATGCACAGGTGTCAGACCTTGGTTGCTTCGTATTGGGCCTGAATATTTCTATTTGAAGTAGCGGCTTTCACTGATAGTTTTAAAAATTACATTTTTTTGCCAGCGATTTTTTACTGCCCATTGAGCCACGATTTTTTTTTATTTTTTAAAATTAATTTTATGCATTTTGTTATACCGAATTTTTATTGATTTTTATACAGTCCAGAAATTCTGTTCTAGAGATCAAACAAACTTTTTTTTTCAAGCCACTTCGGTCCTCCAATAAGCAGGCGATGAAGTTTGTCTTCCATCTAAAGGCAATCACAAACATCCATAACCACGGCCTGATTTGAATCCGCATCTGGTTAACTGGAGAGCGGATACGCTATCCGCTTAAAAATGTCTACATGAACTGGCATATGTAGTTGATTGAAAAATACGCCTTGCTAGCTATCGGAACAACGCAGTCTAAAATCTCTTGTAAACAGTGTGAGCCATGAAAGCAGGCTGTAATAAGACTCATATAAAACAGTGGCAATTATGCTACATTCATAACCCAAAATGCACCTTGTTGCAGTGTGTTAGCTAAAGACATTCACAACCATGCAAATAAAGATTTTCACCGAATCACATATAATTGAAAGTTATTTTTATGTGTGTTTTAAATTTGCGTAATGCATTGATGAATAAATTCTGTTTTGTTTATCGTTTCTTTCAACTATGCTTGCATCTTTAAATAATTATTTCTAATGCTGGTGTGTGGATTTATGTCGGCAAACCAGATTACCTTGCATTTGAAATGCACAGGAGTTTGATAAACACAAATGTGGGGGAGTTTTTTCAATTATGGAAACGGAAATGCCATTTGAAGGAATTTCCGTGGGTAAAATAGCTTTCTGATTAATTCATACTTTGCAATACATTAGGAAGGAAGGGTTGAGCATGAAAAATAATCTACAGAGTGAACTTCTTATTTCGGTTTCAGATTCACACCGAGTAGCTCGAACAAGCATTCAGAGTTCGCTGATGAAGTGTTCATCCCACCAGTATTCCGTGAATTCGAAGAGGAAGAAGACGGCGACCGGGCTGTCAAGAGAAAGAGTTCTTCTGCCTCGGAATTTCCCAACAAACTCAACGAGAGAGGACGACATGGATCTTCAAGTATTCCAGAAGAATCAAACGAAGAACCTTCCAGTAACACAGATGAGGATGAGGAGGCTCGTAAAGTTCTGCTTCGCTTTTTGAAGGCTTTGGCTGAAGAGGATGAGTTGCAGGACGAATCCCATGGAGGTGCAGATCGATACCCGGATGACGACGTAAGGGTCTCTTAATTCATTCTGTTAAACGTTTCCATTGATTTGAACGTATTAAAAACAGCTTTTTTTTTATTTCAATGGAGTGCTTTACCATTGCAATCAAAACTTGACCATTCTTTCAGGTGCCGCTTCTGAAGACCGACCTCTCTTCCGATCTTAACCAAAGGGCAGCTTTTTCCGAGGGAGGAGTGGAATGGTTACCAGCAGACCACCCTACATTCAGAGATTCTCCAATGAAGAAAGGTGATACGGGAAGCGAAGACGACTCGGAGAATGATGACGATGAGCCTTTGCTGAATACCCTAATGCGAAAACAATCGGAAGAACAAGACGGAGATAAAAGTTTGTTTTGGCCCAGTTTGGACTCGAACGATCGCTGGACTTCAGAAAGAAACAACGAAGATTCCATTAAAGAAGTGGATCTATCGAAAGGGCGTGATCGATGGTCAGGACCTCATCAATACATGGGTGAGACAAACAGATGATAAAAGTGTCCATTACAGCCATTGAAACAAATACTTAAATATATTTGAAGTTAACTGAAACTTAAATGTTTTGTTCTGAACCTTTTTAGGTGATGACGATGAGTACCCATTATTTGAGGATCATGGCATGTCCGTATTTCAGCGCCCTCTACGCTACGACACAAAGAAACCAGGGCCAGGTTATTACGTCCATGAAGTTGATCCTACAGATAGCGATCAGGTAAGCATACCATTTCTGCATTTTTAGTAATTGCTATTTCTATAATCACGTGTCCAATACAAAATTAATCAACTTCTGATCGATTACTGCTACGTAGTGTTTTGTAACATCCGCACACTGGGTTCAGCTGCAGTTACCGAACTCAGGTGCTATCCGGTAAAAATTTCTAATTTCTTCGTTTCCAACATGACCGTATAACATTTAGCGCGTCGTTGACTGCAACTAATCGATTCTCGCGTTATTATTTATGGCAACTGTTTATTAGCTACACGAAACGTGTCAAACGCTACCACCAACAGTATCTCTGAAAAATATTCCACTCTTCTTTTTTATTATTGCCAACAGATGGCAGCATCAGACGACAATCTACTTTATCATATTCTACAAGCTGCTCATGACGACCAGTTGAATGCGTTGACAACAGTAGGTGGAGGTGATCAGAAGCCTACTAGGTTGGAAGAGGCAGCGAAAGATCTCTTAGGTGAGTTTTATCATTTCTGACTATAATTATTTTAATCTGCATGTTTCAAAACTTGAAATAATCGTTTTTAAGTGCTGTAATAAAATGTCAACTAAGTGTGCAAAGTGGCGTGACATTTTTACAGAGTTGAAACATTTAATTTGTTGCACGAATCACGGCTTAACAGGTGGTCTTCAATGCACGGATAATAAATGCGAAAACGATTATCATAATTTCTGTCTTGAGCCTGCGTTTCCACAGAAGCAAGACATGTACTAAGTTACTAAACAATTAGTGAGAAATTTTAAAATGTTTAAAGTGTTATTATTGAGGGTGGCACATAGCCTTTGGATCACAAATGATTTTTATCATCCGATGTGACGCCACCTTGGTTCTCGCAGATCTTGAAGTTGCACGAAATCGACTTTTTAGTCGATTTGTCTAAAAAGTCAATTTTTAAGTATTTGTTTTCAAGTATTTGTCTTCTAACGGTGCTAATGTTCTTTAGTTTTCATATATTCGGAATACTGATATCGGTGCTAATCAGTAGGTCGATGTTCAACTATCAATCTAAACTAACAGCTGTGACTGCATAGTAATAATTTAAATAAAAAAGAGGATAGAATACTGTACTAATTGCTCGTTAGAACGAGCTCTCTGATGCAACTTTAGCAGGGCATCTAAGTGCTAGAATGAATTTGTATAAACATATTGTAAATATTTTATAAGAAAAATAATTATTCATTATTTTTCTTATAAAATTGCGATTCTATTTTCAGAATACTCAATAGTGATGTTTAGCTTCATCCTTAGATCTATTAATTTCGTCGTAGAGTTTTAAGTACTTACATCGTGAAAGAGGTCTGCAAATGTTTCTTATAGCATTACATTAAAATATAAAAAATCCTTTTTTATTGAGTAATTGCAAAAAGAATTTAAAGGTCCTAAACACGGATGGTTTTTAACAAAATCTTTTATAGGTAACATGCCTAAAGATGTTTTTACGTTACGAAAAATTATTTGCAATGGGATTCAATATTGCACAGTAACAATATTCTCGTCTCTGTTTAATCATGAACAATTATGATATGCACACTTATAGATTACATCGCAAAGTAACGAAAAAAAAAACAGTTGACATTAATTCATGAGCGCTTGCTCGTTCCTCACTTCATAGACAATACCCTGACGTCACGCCTCTCATCGAATGACACACAACGGAATCCTGTCTTCTGTTTAGGATGGATCCATCGGAATATTCACTGAACTGTAATCCGCGAGCAGTCCATCGTTACAAATCCACGTGAAATTCCTCCACCCCAACGTTTGTCCGAGCGCCTGTGACAAATGGGTCGTGTCTAACCGTCTATAGGTAGCCCTATTTTACCACGAGGGGCTATTGTCTCGTGCCACAGCAGGCCTTTTGCGTGCGAGATGCTATCGCTTCGATCGGAGACGCACCGTCCCTTGTGGGAACGACCAGGTGTCATGGCCTCCTGGCGTCTCCACCGCTTTGTCTCTTTCTTCCGGTCACACTGACAAGATACCAATTACTCCGGCGGTAACGGCGACGTTAAACGAGGTCCGGACTGAGCTAGGGAGAATGGCGTTGATCCACGTGCTGACTGCAAAGAAAATCAATTCTTCTTTCAAGGGAAAACGTTGCGTCGAAATGTTTGGCGTCTTCGGAAGTGTAAGAAAAAGTAACTTTCGAGTCGAAGATAGAGAACGAAACAAATCTGGGAAACTGGTGGGTGAAATGCCGTGGTTTAGGACGTGGGAAAACTCCCAACAGATAGTAGAGCGCCACCTGTTGGACTAACTAGATTCCTTGACTCTTAATATAAGTAATACGGCAGTTCAGACATTTTAGGGACATCAGATTAATAAACACATGTTTCAGTCTTCATTTTCAGATACATTTTATTTTTTCATCTTTCGTTTCCTGTTCGTATCTTCCAAGTATGCTGTCTAGTCCGATTAAGGTAGTTTTTTTTTGAAATCACAATTTTGGCACCAGATGGCATTGCTACACGATGGATATCCAAGCACATTCGATTCCCATGCATTAATCAACAAGTTTATATACACACTTCGCTGGTTGTGAACCTCTTTATCTGGGGAATCGGTTCAGACTTCAGTCGCAACAAGCGTTTTGGAAACTGTCTGAAAAAAAGCTGTCGATGAAAACAGTTATCCGAGATCTTAAGGAGAAAAGAATTTCTTGAGAACATAATCTTAACGCTGATAGCCTGTTTGTCATTGTGGGTGCTAAAATAATTCCACTGACACTTTTTTTTTTTAATAGGAGTGCGTTGTCTTCCTCGGGTACTTTAGGTGTTAAAATTCTCACCTGTGCATACCTATCTTAATATCTTACTAGAGCATCTGTTGAATAAATATATGCTTTAGGGAAGGCATTTGAGCTCGTTTTTGAAGACGTACTGCGATATATATTTGTAACGCGAATTATGACTTTGAGAGTAGTTGACACGTACCGCCGTGTCTACTCTCAAATATTCATGCTTTAAGAAACGTGACCTTTTAACCTCAGAACGGTTCACAGGAAAAAACGTACGTTGTGCATAATTCTGTTAGTGGTCTGCTGCCCACTTGAATGGCCGAGTGTTTGGCTTATCTACTCTCCAACGCAGATTGCGGTTCGAATTCTGCAGTGAGCGTGGATGTTAATTGTCATTTTGGATAAAGAATTTTATCATCCGGTGTGAGCCCACCGACTCACTTATTTGAGGCTTGAAAAAAGTTCCACGTTTGGTTCCTAGATCAGGTAAAAATGAATAAATAATACCAAAAACTGTAAGAATTATTAAAAAAAAAAAAAAAAAAAAAAAAAGAGAAATTCTTAGCGCACCCACAGTACTAATGTTCTTTGGATTTAACAATCTTTCGCAGGTGGGAATTGCATAAAATATGTGAAATCCAACAACGCTTTAGTTTGTATTTCTCTTTCGATGCACTGAAATATCAGAATTAATTAATGCAAAGAAACAGCCAAAGTAATGTTAGAATAACCGTGCAACACGTTTAAAATAATGACACAGTTCACTAAAACTAAGGAAGAATAATGTTTTTAAAACGCATGAATAGGATGACCTTGAGATACATGTCTAATTTTTCATTTCAAATGGAGTTAAGTTTCATGTTAACAAATCCATCCATCCAGTACGACACTTCATTTCTTCAGTTTACATTTAATTTTTAAATGTCAACATTCATCCGATTGGTGAAAACATCCCATTGAAGATTTTCTTAGTACTTCTTAATGAAGGATTCTCTACTGCAGGAATAGAAAATCACAGTTTGAGATCTTTTAGTACGACTAGAAGGAGAATCCACTATCATGAGCTTATTTTTATCCAACAGTCTTTGAGCAATTTTGCCACAGTTTACTTTCCAAGGCTAATTTCTACGTTAGTTATAAGTTTCAGCCCAAGTTCTTTTTATTGAAGTAATAAACAAATCCTCCAACACTTTCTTTCGTTCACTCTCGGAAATCGGTGAGCAGCCAATATTTTTCTCCCTGATTTAGTGGATTTCCTAAGCGTATTATATAAGAGTGGATTTTTCTAATCCTAACTAGTACATACCTGTTTGTTCTATAGTATATTTTACTGATTTTTTTTTTTCGAACTGAGTGAATCGTATAAACTAGGATAAGGTCCGAGCTAATAACTGGATTCGAACATTAAATCAGGTTCAAACCCCGTATTAAATGTGTTCTAAAAACTTAGTAGTCATTTGAAAACAAAATTAGGGTAATAGTTCGCTTCACCGCCCGAGGCATCGCAGAGCACAGTTTGGGAACCACAAGTCTGTCTTCTATTCGCAGACCTAGTGTCGCAAAGTTAATACAAAACTATTCAAGCCTTATTTTTATTAATTATAATTATTTTACGTTAATCGGATTTATGGTGACAGTCGGTTATCTTCGAGTTCTGTGCAGTCGACAGCAAACTCAGACGAAGATATGTGAAGATGGTATTTGCCAGATGCTGGAAACCATCTGGAGGATGTCAGCCTGTCATCTTTCAGATTGCTGTTCATTCCTGTGTTTACTGGGGAGGGGGGGGGGGGGAGGTCAGAGTTTCTTTCATTAAAGGGTAATGTCCGGATAACAGTTGCTTCCAGAATAAATCAGAGTAGCCATATTCTGACTAGATATGATTCCACAGTTGCGAATTCAGAGATTGTGAGTTAACGTCAAAGTATTTTTTTTCAAGAGTCAAATGAATTAAGTAATTTGCATAGCACTGAGAAATCATGAGTAATAATTTCTCCATATTTTCCATTTTAACAGATTTACTCACAAGAAAGTATCCTAGTTTATGTGTGTGTGTATATATATGTATAATGATCTAGCTGTAGATGCTTTTTTTACATTATCACAGCTTATATTCTCGTAATAGTTTCAGTGGGATTTTACATGTATCAGCAGAATAACGAGCTGCTACTGCCTGCTGAGTTCTAACAGCAATATTAGATATAGAGGAATAACGCAACCTGCCACTGACAATCTGATTTCCCTTCGAACGTCTTTAAAATGTTTTGCAGTATTATTAAGTCATAGATATGGCAATATTTTATTAATGCACATTCGTTGCTTGTTAAGAATCAAAATGATTACAAAAAAGCAACACCTGAAGTTGATCGAAGGGTTGGCTTACAAAGTTTGCACGCGGTGATACTTAAACGAATGTCAAAACACATTCACAATAATAGTCCTGACTTCTTTTTTAAATTTTTCTGAAGTTAGAAACCTGGAACAACTGCACTAACTTCCTACAGACTGGGATTTGCTGTTTGGAAGAAGCAGCCATAGAAGAGGTCTGCCTGGCAATGTTTACTAAGTTGGCTAGCATTATGATTGCTTGAGCCCATGATGATGTAATCTGTCGTAAGCCTGATACTCTAATCTTCCTCATTAAAGAGATTTATATAGTTTCTTTTAAGACAAATAAGCTTCTCTTCGTTACGAACTGTGCATCCTCAGATTATCACCACACGTACTAATCTGGATAAGGATAGAATGAACGTGAAAGGATCATTAATGATATGCGTGGTGACATTCCTTCGAATCATGAACTGGGCCAAAATTCGACAACCCTGTTCTAAGACTAATGAGACTTAATCCAAATATCCATTTTTGGTAAGACGACAAACTCTCTTAAGAACACATTAGGGAGAGAATGGCTATGTTTCGACTTTCAGCTGCCATCATCATCAGATATCAATAAAGAAAATTTGAATAATGAAAACTACAGTAATCGTTAATGACGTGTTCACTCAGCTTCACGCTTTAATTACAACCAAAAAAAAAACAAGACTTTGTTTTATTTTGGGAGCAAGTACACCGACGAAAACTTGCGGACTCCAAAGATACCTCGTGACTACATTACGAAAAATAACCATCGCAGTCGAGACTTAAGTCATAAATATAAATAAGCGAGAATAATTCTCGCACGCGCGCTATAAAACTCCAGAGGAGACTTTCATATTATTTATTTATGGGCGTCGAACGTTTTTATTAGGAAGAGGACCCCGAGCCTTCCCTACGCTCGTATTACTTTGTTACAGATTAATGTAATTTTCCTGACGCCGTGCATGTGGCCAGTGTCTTAAGCCTCTTTTATCCATTATGTCAAAGGAAACATGTAAGCATGAAAACAACGGGAATTAGGTTGTAAGGAGGGGTTAGGTCGAAGACGGTGCGCGATAGGAACGTTCGTTTGCGAGGACATAAATTATGGCTAAATATTTACAAGTAGAGTGCTAAAACTTTTAAATATTTCAAATATTTCGTTGATACCCATTTTGCATCGCAGTCTTATTTAACTGTGCTTTGCAGGTCCCTTATTATAAGTCAAATAAGACTGTAATGCAGTGGAAGTGAAATAATAGCTTCTCGTGATTGTCAAAATCTGACAACAAAAACGTTAGCTTACAATAGAAGCCCTAATTCGTCCTTTGCATTATTAATAATGTGCTTGATGTTTTTTTGTCAATTGCTTAGTAAACAGCAAATAGTCCATTGTTGGATTCATTTACGTGAATAACTGTTTAATGCGTGCAGTCAAATCTCGGGATTAAATAATGCTTCATCGCAGTGATAAAAATGGAAACAATACTCTAACTCCACGTGTTCTTGTGATTTGTAAATATGAACAGTTGGTACAGCATGGACTCTCATTAGTCCTGATCAGGACCGACCTTCTCTATAAAGGGGCCTGGGTGCAAGAAACCTTTTGGGACCCTAAAATATTTTTCAAAGGTAAAAATTAAAGGATTCGAAATAAACGTATTGTAAAACCTCTTACCTGCAAATGATTTTGGCACAGGAAAACAAAACAACAACAAAAAAAACCACATTCGAAATATCATACGTTTCCGCAAATGTGTACCGACTATGCCCACTCGATCGTGTGGTCCGGGTGCATTGCACCCACTGCACCCCCGAGATGGCCGGCCCTGGTCCTGATAGCCTGCTTGATGCAGCAACTGGAAATAAGCACTCATTAATAAAAGATAGGCAACGTTATTCACATGGTTCCTTATTCCTTTTATTAATTCTACAAGTGGAGTAAATTACGTCGACATTTCGCTGTTCTATTTCAACTAATAATGTTGGAAAGATGTCGAATTAAAAACACTCAAACATAACTGAGATCATTGTGCTCGACTTCATTGTCGAGTATTTGTGAATTTTTTTTTATTTGTGCACTTATTGGGTTTTTTTTTGTACGAAGTGACTTGTGAAACATAATTATGAGAGATTCTTTATTCCAAACAAAGAATGAAACATGTATATATTGGAAAAGAATACATTCTGAGCTACATAAAGATTTCAACTACTACAAAGTTGTAACCTTCTAGTAGAATCGGAAGCATGGAATTTGGTGGAACATTCGAAGCGTAAATGAATTAAAAATTTCGAATCCAGAAAGGTGTCAAGGGAAATGCTATTAGAGACCAATGAAAACATTGGTTGATAAGAATTTGCGAATAGGATAATTTTTAAGACTGAATTTGAATAAAAAGAGAAGACTTGATCTTTGAATAATTAAATTCAACTATAATTGTGATTAAGGTGCGTCGATGACAGCAAGAGATTCAGCCTTATTAGATAACAAATTAACTGAATAGTTAAGATGTATTCCCTTATCAGACGATGGGGACATTGATATATCTTTTGCTATAACTATTAATAAATTGATAATTAATTTAATTGTAAATGTAAAATCGATACAGTTACTCACGCAGGAACACAGTCACCTAACTTAACTTTAAGGAGGAGGAAAAAAAAACAGTAAAATCACTCGATAAGTCATGTTAGTTATATAACAGATGCACAGAGTGGCTAAGCAAAGCATTCCTTGTTAAGAATAATTTATTATGAGCATGCAACTCGATTCTCGTTTCCCTTATTCAATCAGGCAGACATCGACTGAAGAGAAAATAAAACTTAAAAGCTCAGTAATCGCGTTCACTAAATTACAAGAGACACCAGAGCTTTACTGAAAGGCCAACAACATTGGTTTTAATGCACCAGAATAAACACGGGGGGGGGGGCGACAGAAATGTGACAGTAAGCGAGATCCATAACAGATACAAGGCGACGGTTTCAATGAAATCGAAATGGGGAAAAAAAAATGTCTGAATTCAATATTCTTTCTTAAAATCCAAGTTCGTCCCTCGTATATTTTATTTGCTTTCCCTCTTGTGTCCCCCACCACTTTTTCCAAGAGTATTTCTTTGTTTAAACGAAAAAGAATACTCATGCACGCTACGATATTCACTGTGTGATACCTCAGCAGGCTTTACAGAAAAAGCGAACACTGGGGAACCTTTTCCTCCCCACTCTCTTATAGTTATTTCTTTACAGAACTCACAGTCTTGCCGATTCCTTGTCGTTCTCTCTTTTTTTTTTTTTTTTGTTTATACGCAACACATTTGCAGTAATAACAAAGCCGGAACTGTCTGCATTTAATACATCTTTTCCGTCACGCTGGATAAGGCGCAAAATGGAGACTGACATCCTCCTCCTCTCTAGCTTTGTACGTACCCCAGTGGTGGCGCGCGCTCTGTTACGTGTGCATAAAAAAAAAAAGTTCAGTAGTCGCATTTGAGATGAAAATAATTCTTTCCCGCTCCTCGTCCTGTCGTGTTTTCGGAGTACTAACAGTAGAATAATTACCGGAAATAAACAAAAATAGCAACTCAACCAAAGAGTTTCAAATGCAACGAAATTCTGCTAGTATTATATGACGTCAAGGAGTGTGCAATGAATAAGGGACAGTAGTTTAAGGTAACGTGGAACAACTTACTTGCTCAACACGCAAAATCTTGTGACAGTTAGCATAAAAATACGAGAACAAATGTGTCTCCACGCGAGACCCGTTTTAATCCAACAGCGAATAACCTCGTCAACAGTAACCACCATTCACTGTGTTACTAGTTGCGTTCATGTCAGAAAAGAATGAAGTTGAAATTGCTCAAAGAATGCTAACATCTCAAAAGTTATACATTTCTGTGGATACTGCTCGTAATAATAACATACACCCTCTGTCCAAAAAGAAACCGAACTTTTCGAAAATAGAAGAAACTAGTGGCGCCACCTGTTGCATCTTTTTGTTGTCGAAAGCGGTAACCTTCATTAGTGTTGCGTCAACTGTTTATGATATTTGTTTCATTAGAAGCCGAGTTATAGTGCCAAGAGTGACAGCGTGTTTTGACGAACGGTAGTTAGTCGTCACGATATTCATGCAACGCGACGAATTCTCGCTATCAATTGTTCCGAAACTTCGAGATAAAATTCACCATTAACCGTTTGGGTAGGCGGAACGAATTCTTTGTGGATAATGCCCTTGGAATCGTAGAAACAAATCAGCATTGTCTTTACTTTTGACTTCTCCAAGCGACTTTTTTTTCTGATGTCCCTCTTCTGGTGGTCTCCACTCAGCACTCTGGCGCTTTGTTTCAGGCTCATACTCAAAACACCACGTTTCGTCACCAGTAACGATCATTTGAAGGAAGTTTGAGTCCTTACGAGCGGTTTTAATGAGGCCCCTTGCAGTGTTCAATTCGATACATTTTTTTGGTCGTCGGTCAACTTGTGGAGAACAAATCGCGAATTCAATTTACAAAGGCCCAAACTCGGTCAAAATGTTGTACACAGTTGATTTTGGAATCCCCAATTCATCTTCAATCAATCTCACGGACGAGTTTGGGTTTTGTTTATTGCAATCACGCACTTTTTTGATAACTTCGCTCAGTCCAGTTTTTGGAGTGCCCGGCTTTTCGTCGTCCTCAAGCGTCTCACGACCACTTTGAAATCGCTTAAACCACTCATCACCGTATGTTTTTTGAAGCATTTGATGCATTTCGGTAAAACGTTTACCAAGTTTAACACAAAAGTCAATCGCAGTCTGTTTGAAACTCATTTTCCGACCGTTCGTCAAAACACGCTGTCATTCTTGGCACTATAACTCGGCTTCAAATGAAACAAATGTCATAAACAGTTGACACAACACTAATGAAGGTTGGCGCTTTCGATAACAAAAAGATACAACAGGTGGCGCCACTAGTTTCTTCTATTTTCGAAAAGTTCGGTTTCTTTTTGGAACGAGAGTATAAAATGCTTATAATAAGCAATATACGATGCTATTTTTTATTTGGTTAGGACTGGCAAATCAAATAAGTCGCAAAAATGAAATCTTTTGAGCATGGTTCACATTTAGTATGGTACCCATTCTTACCGGGGTTCTGAACCTCTCGTGCACGAAATTCTATTAAGTATACTACTGAGAATTGTTATAACGAAGGAATCATAATTTAATATAACGTAGGTAAAACTAAATATGATGCACGGAACATCATGTCAAACGTTTGGTAAAGGTTTAATACAAATTGTTTTTGTATTAAATGAAGCTACTGTGTAGGTTTAGTAGTTTCCACATATCACAATTTCAGATGTTATGGAACGAAAGATGGTTAAAATAACTCTTAGGTGATCATTATCACAGAGTGAAGACCCTTTACTGCTGAATTAACCACACTGATGCTTCACTAAATGAAGATCGTCGTACTTTTCAACTGCGTGAATCAGTTTATATTTGCAGAGAGGCATTATTATTTTAACAGAGTGCCCTGGGTAAGCCGACTTCGGAAACTCCATTCAAGAGACAAAAGTGCAACATATTTCAGGCCACTATTTTTGGATTCCAATTCGGATGGAAATAATCTCAAACCCTGGGGAAGTGGAGGATGAAAATTGTCTGCTACCTAAAAACTTCCAAATTTCGAACTACTTCAGTTTAATTTGATGTAGGAAATTTTCTGTTCATCAGATGAACCCCAACTGCTCTTAGATGATCAATTCGATGTATTAATGCTACACATAAAACAGCGGCGGCCCGTGGCTTAAAATCGTGGGGGTACTGTAACTTTCGAAATATACATACACACTGCAAGTACAGTGTATACATGTTTGGATAAAATATCAATTATGGTAAAAATTAAAAAAAATATTGTTTAGTATCTTTTTATACAAAATAAGAGAATTGTATAGGATTGTTGATGAAATTAAATATTACAAGCAAATATAAATAAATATATTTGTATATCGAGAAAAATTTGGGGTGCTGCAGTTCCGCAGTGCCTATGCACCACCGCCCCTGCACATAAACGTTATTTGGCCTCTGTCATTTGCAACATTCTCCAGTGCACGTGTATTATCTGTCGCATCTTTAATTTTTTGCAACGATTGACTGCCAGTTGTTCCAACACATATCAAACGAACCTTAGAAGCAGTGGTTGATATTTAACTCGAACACGAAGCCAACCCAAAAGTACAGAACGTCTTTCTGATCACAAATACCTTTTATATATGAACATTAAAGCTCATGCATAGCACAGACCTTTATAACTGTTTCAAAAATCATAGTTTTCTTTGTTTTAGTTGAATAGCACTTCGATTTCCAGGGCGTAAAGGTCCTTTATTGCTCTCTCGACATATGCGCCAAAAATCGCATAACAAACTGGATTATTGTTATGCGATTATATTCTTATCTATGTCCGAACTCGGACATAGATAAGAAAGACACCATGTTTGGAATGCTGTAACAGCCAATACAGTATCGTCACCTTCCGGGAAAAAATTAAACACTGGAGATTAGAATTCATTTGCATATTCAGAAATATTAATAACAGTAGTGTGAGTAAAATAAAATGCTGACAAATAACCTTCAGTTCCTCTCTCCCCCCCCCTAATTTGAGTAACATTGTTTTAAAATTCAACTAGGTCATCTCCTAACAAATACTAACAGCGGTATGTCCACTTTTCAGTTATTGGACAACAAGCATTTAGAAATTGCTCTTTACGATGTATCTAAAACAAACAAACAGCCTTGGAGAAGTATAGTGAAAGAGAAGCTCGAACATATAAGTCTCTTAAGAACTCCTGAACTCACCGAATGATTTTCTTAGTAGAGACAAGAATTTACTCAATCTGTTTGTTGAGTTATTATTCACGCATCTCGCTCTCTAGTACATTTCGAAGTCAGTAACAAGTTGATGTAATTAGGATTCTCTCTGATCCCTTTCTGGAAAGGATTGCTTCCGAATATTAGTTTTTGCAGTTCGGCCTCAGTCTCTGAGTCTATCGTTCTGTTTCTCTTTCCGCTACTTTGCCGTGTTGAATGTCGGAACTTGGAATATCACCCTTTCCGCCATCATCGTAATGAACGTCAGACTTCTCTCAGTCAACACAGCTACCGGCAGGTTTTATGTTCCCGACTTAGCTATCCATCTATTTTTCTTCCTTCTCTCTCTCTCAAAGCAGCTCTTCCCGTTCCTCTTAGGCATTGCACTTTCAACTGGAAGCAACTGCTTGCTGTCGTCTACCCGCATTTCAAATTAATTGAATTAAGTTGAAAATAATGTTTACCCTTTACTTTCTGCTTTTCCAAAGGGCAACCGGGACACTGTGATGCTGCGACCCGAAAGCGGAATGAATAGAAAAAAAGAAATAAAATATAAAAAAATCAAACATCCGGGTTAGCAAGTTTCAGGACATGCTTTTAGAGGCAATTTAACTAGAAAATTGTGAAGAGCTTCAGGTTAAAATGCATCAATAAGTCAAGACATCCCACAGGAGGATTGTGCACATATGTTCGGCAGGTTGCTTTAGATGAGCTTGATTGAAAGTTTTCAGTCTCAGAAAAAGGAATATAGCACAGAGGAATTTTGTTAATGGACAAAAAGGTTTTCGTAAAAAAGAAATAACTTCATTTTTTTTTATTTTACATTTCTTGAGTCACATTTATATTTTAGGAGACAAAAGATCCGCTCTTCGCAGAATTAATAAAATATGCAAACTGATAGGAAACTCATCTCATGCGTCTTGATTCATTTTTGCATGTCTGATAGCGAATCGAACAACTGGATAGCACCGCTTTAATCCGTCTTCGTTGGGCAAAACCTGCTTCAATCATGCTTTTGCTAACAAGCGATATCTGTATACACAAGTCACGGAAGATTATTCAACAGTTCACTCAATGATATTCGAGTTTTAGTAGCGGCAAATATCCCACCCACAGAAAAGCCCATAGCAACTTTCCACATGTAGGATAGTATATACCTCCGATTTTGTTGCTTGCGGTTCGTTCTGTTGGTGCTGTAATAACTGCATTGATATATCTCGCAATTCAGGGTTTCATGCTTCACATATTGTATGAATTATTGCAACTACAAGATGCGATTGTGGATTGATAGAAAGATGAAACCGGTTGTGAAAAGAGATGTCTCATTGCTGTTAAGATTAATATGCTGAGGGTTTTGTGCACGTTGTCGAGGTCCGTTAATGAGTTTGTTTCAACTAACCTTCTAGCCTCTTTAAAGCATCAATTCACTTTTTTGTTTTCTTGTATAACAGAAGCTTAATGAATGTGCTTTTACATAGCATCGCTTGTAGTGTTTGTAATTGTTTTCTAGTACTGCAGTTGTAATCTCCCCTATCCTGCATTCTGGAGTTTTTGGGATTGTTTTTCAAACAGCATTTCAATCCTCTGCGAAACTTTATAATTTTGTTTGCACTATTCTAGAATTTTATAATTATTTATAAGCTGGCGATAGTTTTGCCTATTTTGTTTACATTCCTTACATCTGATAGTGTATTTTGGGGGGATTGAAGGGGGTAAAAAGTATAATACCCGCATCGATTATCACATTCCCTAGTTTCAAAAAGATGGACTATATTAGTTTTGGCGTTTCACTTTTTTGTATTATGCAATTCATACCCACCCCTTGTATGTTTGTTTTATATTCTATGCACTTCCTATTGTCCCACATTACTTCGATAAATATTTATTTATTTTGCTGAATCTGCTCATTTCACGTACATTTCTGTGCACTGTTGGTCGGTTTTGAACATCTTTGTGAAAAGCGAAAACACCTTCTGGCAAATATTTTTTGGATTTATGGTTTAACTTTTGGAATATTTCTGCGAATTGGAGAAATTATAAAGTTGTCACTCCATTTCAAGTCTTGAAAAAATTAGTCTGTGGCTTTTAACAAGGTTATTTATAATTTTTCCTGTAGTGACAGCAAAGTCCATTTTGTTTTGTGATGCTCTTCTTGTGTATATGGGAGGAGGGGTGTAAAGCTCAGTAATGAATGCTTGAGTTTGTAGGGGAAGAAGAGATCGGGTGGGTAAGTTATCTATTGGATCAAGGAGCGGCCTTTCTGGCCGAAGAGGTGTACACAACTGTCTCGAATTAAAATTGAGATAGTTCTGTGATGAACTTTGTGATCTGTGCACACCACCGGAAAAGAATATGTATAATATTGTAGGTGATTTTCAACAGTCGTTTTTTTTTCTCTTTTGTTCTCCACATGGGTAGAGATTTCGAAAACACAGCACCTGCCGTAACGAAAGCTAGCCATCATGATTCTTCTATTCAGTATTGTCAGTAAGATGGCTAATTAGATTTGTATGCACGTTTATATCCACGTACTCGGGGTTCTCAAAATTGCGCTGGATATCTTTATACTAAACATTTGTTCGTTTGAGTTTATTGACCTTGTTATAAAAATATAGAATGTACTTATAATCTGCTCATCGAATTCATGGGAGACTGTATCTATTCTGGTTTATTTTTATCCCACAGAAAACTATTACAATTCCATACTTCCATTTTTTTAGCTGGACGTAATCTGTTTATAATGTACATGAAAACAATCAGTTCTCTTATTTAGACTGTAGTGAAGAATGTGTTGTATTTAAGCATCCAAGCTTATTTTGTTTTTGTTCTTGCTATTGTTTTTGTTTTTTCAAGATAGCAAACAAATCTATTCTTCACCGATAATAGCCATGTGTTTTTATCCATTTAATAACAAGGGAAATATCTTTTGTACTTCAAGAACGGATGACACCGGCACATCCATTTTCCATCCTCTCTCCCCTCTCAATGAAAATGGACGCGGCTGTATTGTGGCACTCTTTCCTTGCAACACACGGCCCCCCCTACCCCTCCCCTCACACTCAGCTGCAACAATATGTATCGCCCAACAAGCCGGGAGGACAAGTTGCGAGAAGTATACATCTTTCATCGACGCCAATATTAGAAAGGTTTAAATTATCAGCGGAAAAAAAAGTCGAAATAAAATTTCCACATCTGCAGCTCCATCTGGTGATCACTGCTGGAGTCACTGACGCAGATCCAAATCAGATTTCAGTATTACAGAATAACATCTGCTCAACACTTCAATTTCGACGCCCGTGGAGGGTAGGGAGAGCAGGGGGTAGGGGGGAAGATTTGTTAAAGCGTAATTTCCCTACTGGTTTTCGAAGCCACGAGCAACAGGGACGCTTGCAAGCGCGAGAGATTGATGATTAAGTCAGATGCTTGTGGAATTCTTTTCATGGGAATGAAGGAGTAAAATCTGAATTGGCAAATGTATTGGGCGTAGATTCAATATTTTCCACCATGTATTTTTCTTCTTTTTATTATGTCCGCCTTTCAAGTTTGATCAGCATTTTAATGTAAAAATTAAAGTGTGGTATTTCGGGGATACACAAAAGGAGACAAAGATGAGTGCAGAACCGAAGCGTGAAAGTAATGTATTGATTTAATAAACTATTATTTCTTTTCTTGTCGATTTGTATTCATAATTTTTAATAAAGATGCGAACTTGCTATTCACTAAATAACTTCTTAATCAATACTGAACAGTTGCATTTAAAATGCAATAAAATTATGCAGCTTAAGGGAGAAAAACATTTTTTTTTTTTAAAAAAAAGGACCTCTATTTTCTCATTTAAATGTTTTTCCCACGAAATTTCTTCGTGCATCTTTGCACATCTTAACTAATAAGCTATCATAAGGTGAAACGGGCGATCTTTCATTGTTTTCTATCATTCCTTTTTCTATTCGCACTTTTCTCCTTCCCAATTTCTTAAGTAGTGTTTCGTATTTGCTTTTAAGAAATTAGTTTCCACTGAATAAAAATTACGCAACTTAAGTCATTTACCTCCTAGCGATGATCTCCCATTCACTAAGATTCTAGGACTTCTGCACCAGCGAAGTAAGTAATTTGAAATCTGTATTCCTTTGTTATTAACCACACAATTTTTCCCTGCAGCTTATTATCTCATTGTTTTCTCTTCCCTAGACCAGAACAGTCTCCACATTCCTCGAGCCCATTGTGCCCACTGTTTCGTGTGTGGATAGACGGTGTGGTATTGTTATTGCATATTCGCACCAAAGCTCACCTCGGCTTTATACAAATGTAAATTTTCGCTTTAATTAATATTCATTTATTCGTTAAGGACACTGTTTCTATTGTTTCTCCCTGCTATTTGCTGAAAGTTTTTTTTTCTTCTCCTCCCATTATATCGAATACTTCTCGAGTTAAGAATCGATGTTTGTGGCATTTCCTTCTTTGATTTCAGTTTTATCTCGTAGGAACAAGGAAACATATTTTTTGCTGGATCTCGTCGCAACTCGTTGTTGGCATTTTTTTTTATTTTATTTGCTTTTTTTTTCATTCCTGGAGTATTCGCACAAGGATAAGATGCACGAATCTAACAGTGTCAGGCTATGCAACTAAAAAACAGTTAGTTGATAATAATCTTATTACAAACTGTTTTGAGGACATATTTGTAATATTCTATTCAAATATCATAGGTACGCATTGTTAAAATAACATCAATTTTTGTTAAGAATACGCGGCTTGAACCAATTCACATGCCACCTTTCAGCATATTATACTTGTATATGTCAAGGAATTTTTATATATAATTGAAACATCCTTACAATTCCACATTTAGATGTATAAATGTGTCTAATCTCAGACTGGCAATGGCCATTATTTCGTTAATGAAACTTTGACAATCTTTATGAACTCAACTAATAAACGTAATGAAGAACTGAATCAATTTAGAAATGTTCTTCGAGGCACTCTCTGATAGGAGCTAGTAGAAGTAAGTTTCTGTCTTCCATATACATATTTTCAGTTAGTGAGTATTGAGGTGTGATAGCTGTTCTGCAGTTCAGGAGTCACCATTTTCCTTTCAGTAGTCTATTTCCAAATTAAAGAATGCCAAACACGATATCTGACCATTTAGCTCTTTAAGCAGTATAAATTTCTGTCTAGATTCAATCAACATCGTGGCATTTGACCAATCCCGTGATAATTCACATTCGGTAAATGTTACTCTAATAGACTGGAGATGCTATTCCAATCGGTTGAATTATTCACGATTATGAGTAACCAAATATCTTAAATGATTAGGCATTTATCAAATACCTAATTACACAAATAAGGGCCCGATCTACTCGGTTTCACAGTACACACTCGAATATTTAAATAATTTCGTAGAATTCTGTCGACTATCAGAATGTAAAGCATTCTTTTCCCTTCTGTGGGGTTTTATGAACCCCCCCCTGTGAGTAGGTTTAGGGTTAAATTTGTATTTAAATGTTTCATTTCGGTGCGAGTGATTATACATGTGCAATTGCAACATGTCTTTATTTTATACATCATAGGTACATGAGTATCGCTATGTTGTGTTGCACTTCCTTGCCATCCCGCAATGAATTCAAGATTTTAATTACATCCCTTTTTCATTATTTCACGTACTTTGCGTTTCCCTTTTCTTGTAACCCCTTTTTATATTCTTTACTCCTCTTTTCCAAAGCAGACCGACCTGCCTGGAATATCTTGACGTGCCTTTTTAAATTTCTCCATCTACTTTTCAAATATGCCGACTGTGGAAGTTCCTGAAATCTTTTCTGCACTAAACTAGCTATTTTGCATAGCGGAAAGTTGCCGCCTCCATCTCTCGCTGTGTCGGTAGCAGTCTTGCAATTCACACTGGCTTACGGCGCTTCGTATACGGATTCCTATCCCCCCCACCCTCTCTCCCTCCACAGTTCTAATATCATCAAGAGCAATCCGATCTTGTCTGCAAAAGTTTATTACATTTTGCTGTGGGGTATTCAGCATTTCGATGTTCTACATTTCTGTGCCTTTAAATCTCATGTTTGAAACAGTGCGTTCAAGGGCGATTTAGGGAAATAGTCATTTCTGTTGTGGTTTCGCCAGCTTGTACGAGAAATGCGAAATCCTACACGAAATGAAATTGGGTATAGGATTTCACACTGCCTGTGTGTGTGTGTATGTTCCATGTCTTGTGCAATACGATGGCCATTGTGCAATGAATTTTATTTTTTGTCATAACCAACTAAATATTAAGTACTTTAATAACACATTGAATATTCATCAAGCTAATTGTTGTCTTGAGTTGACTCAACGTTTAATGGAAAGATGCTGAATATTAGGAAATATCTCTTTCGAGTTTATCTTGGAATAGCAACTTAGCTTTGACAAATGTCTTCTCCGTAAGTATTTATGCTTTATTAATTTATATTTCGACAAATTAAAATTTAAATGACTGCATATTTTTAGGTCATAAAATGTAATTTCGTTGCGAAAATATTCCTTCAGTGCGTGCTTTATTTGCTGTTTCTGAAATATTCTTTAAGGGTTGTTTCTGTGGTTAAAACACAGTCCACATTAGGCTATAGCAGTAAACCTTCACTGCTGTATAACGCCATTACACAGACAGTGGGATTACCTGTATCTCGATATTGTATCTCGTCCCCTTGCTACAAGGCTCCAGCCCATGGATCAAGACATAACCGAGAATTTAAAACACCTTTGTAGCAAGCAGTTGTTAAACTTGGAAGAGAAGAAAAAGAGGGATGAAGAGAAAGGAGTGTAGGCACGATAAAATCAAATTAAAGGATTACAGTAAATCCTTTTCTTTAAAGTGCAACTGTTTATAATTGACGAACTTTAATTCAAATACCGAATCTGTCGGAGAAGAACACGACGTTTAATTATTTCCGTCTTATTTTAAAGTGTGAAGATGAGTAATGATTTAACATGCGAATTACATTCATAAACGAAGATTTAGATACAAACCCGATACAGAGTAATTATCTTAGGTGATGCGGACAAATTTTAATTGCGTTAACGTCTCAACAAATATCAGAAATTTCATACAACAATAAGAATCAAGAAACATAAATTTAAGAGGGGAAAATAACTTTCTTTATTCATCTTATATTTTTAGTTATATTTCACATAGCCTGGAAACCTTATTCTGGACGCCAAACATGAACTTTTCTCCAAGCCACTTCAGGCCTCCAGTAAGGGTGATGGTTTCGCACTTTGTAATGAAATTCATCTCTCACCTAAAGACGAACGACATATGTAAATAACAGTTCGAACTTTTAGAGAACGAACATGTCATGTCCAGTTAGTGTGTGCGCATACAGTGTAATAGTTTATAAATAATGCAACCGTGAAGTAGCAAACAACCAGTTAGAAGCCGGGCCCCCCAAAAAAGGCACACGAAGTAAGTGCAGTTGAAGGTGAGACTTCTGCCAGAATCGTCACTTGATGGTGTCAACGCTATCACTGACGCGTAGTTCCATAAACGTCTGTAAAGGCTGATTTCAAAGCAATTGGATACAAAATTGCAACGAAGCAAATCCTAAAAGCGATTTACTATAAACTAAACCAAATTTGATTTTTATAGCATGCGAACCGTGTTACGATCTACTGATTGTTCCCATTTTAAGATTTGTTTACAATTGGCTTGATATGAATTTTAAAACTCTTGGTACAGCAAGCCACTAAAGACTATATAACATTATCAGTGGGTTCGGAAACTATTCAGTTGTTTGGGTTATCTTATCTTGCATTTTCCCAATACGATTAAACCTGTTTCATTACAGTGTTTGAACTCTACGTTCTACCAAATTTCTTTTGAAATCCACACCTAACAGCCAGATAAAAGTAGGAGAGAGAGAGCGACTTAATTTTAAATACCTTCATTCGGTTTGTCTCCATATGAACTGCACATCTGTAAAATCGTCCTGAATCCAACAAATTGATCATCGCCTTGGAGTCATACTTAAGTGTGATATGATTTCATTACCATTTTGCCTACTTTTCTACTTCATAATCATTTCCTTAATATGTAAAGAAACTAAAGTTGATAATCCAGTCATTGTCCTACCCGACACCAACATATATCTCACACCGAGAAATGATATTCTGTTTGGCAGCAAATACTTCAGTTCTAATTTTGCATTTTCTCTCAATGAAAAAAAAAATCTGCTTAACCTAAGTCGATTTTGTTTTCTGGTTGTGGCTGAAAGGTTTTTCTTCTCAACAAAATTCGAGTTTTACAGAAACTGAACAAACCGGCTGTCACAGAGAAGCAATTGATAGACCTCGCTGCCTCAAAAATATCCGTTGTTGCAAATTTCAATAATTTACTTTGTATTGATTCGATCCTAAATTGAAAACACCTTCCTCGGGCCCTTTTTCTTGCCTCTCCCCGTTGTTTAGCTTAACAGCTGTTATATTCAGTTGATTTTTTTCAAGTAAGTATTTAATAATTAATGTGCATAATACACTGGCATCAGTCTCAGCTACTTGGGTCATAATTACAACCAATCCAAATCAAACCTCTTGTTTGGATGAAGTGGCTAGTTGACTTCTCTGCAGCCAGCAAAAGTCAACGTTAGTTCAGTTTGTTACAAATTTGAGTGTAGTTTTTAATCCATCAAGGGTATTATAAAATTAGCTCAGTAAAACAGGAATTAGAACTAAATTTTTCAGTTTGAAATTTCAATTCTTTTAAATAAAAAAAGTGGAGGAGAGCGGAATGATTTTTTGGCGTGCCACTCGCGCCGAAGTATTAGTAATAACATGAACGCTTGATGACTTAAAACATTTGTGATCGAAAGAGATATTTGTAAGTTGTTAAAAAACCGTATTTTTTCAAATATTTCCGGATTAGCTATTCCTAAATCCACCCAAGTTGCTAAATATACTATAGGTTTCTAAACATTCGTTTGGATTCGCATTAAAAAGGAGTTAGAATCCTACTGTCGCATAGAGTTTAGGAAAGCCTAAATGATAGATCATTTTCATCGTCCTATGTTAAACCACACCCTCATTAACTGGATTCTTGAAAACGTATCATGTTTAGTTTTCCTGTTAAAATCTTACATCACTTCTGGTATTAACGTAACATAAGTGTACACCATTTAGCAAATGAGATGTTTAACAGTAATGTTTACTGTTTAAACAGAACACTAAATGTATGAATTGCGCGTTACAAGTAATTACCCACAGAATACAAGCGGCTCTAAATAAGACTGTTGAAATACCCGGATACAAAATTTAGTAAAACCGATTAAAATTACGCGTCTAACAAAGAAGAGTGATGTAAAGCGGGATGTCTGCGGGGGTATCTTGTCATTCATGTTCAAAACTTGTTTCTGAAGGGTTGTTCTGAGCCCTTTTTGTCTAGAAATGCTTAACGTCAAAAACAACAGGCTCCTCCACAAAGGAGTGATTACCTATCCGTTGAGAGGGGGAGGGGATTGAAGCCATACCCTTAGAGAAAAACCAGAATAATTTCCCTTTCATCAGAAGCTTAAGGGAAAAAAAACCCACTCAAGACATAAGGATAAAAGATTCTAATTATATCTTGGAAATAAATGAAAGAAAAAAAATTGCGCGTCTCTTTCTTAGTATTGGCCCTAAATGTCATCTCCAGAAGGATGCGGTGTCATGGGAGATAATTTCTCTAATCTCTTCATCATAAAAATCAGCACATCATCTTTCACAATTACTCCCCCGAACAGGGTTTCTTAATAGTCTATATAGCCTAGAACTAATGAGCACCGACGGAAATTCTTACCCAAAGATTGCCTCTCTAATTGCCAGCTTTTAGGCAAACGCCTGCTACGACATCCATTTTAGCTTAGCGGAATCCATGCGCACCCCCTCTCTAATTCCAAACAAGACACTTTAGTTGTCCATTAGTGTGACACAAGGCCAGTACTTCTTAATTTTGTAGTCTGAGGGACAGTTAATTAAAATGTAAATAGACCTCGATTCAACTGCTTCCGAATTCCAATTACCATAGTCAGACTGACAATAGCCAAACCATTAAGTCTCGCGAACTACAAATAAACTTGCTCTGCTCTGTCGGGATAAGGCAAAGGGGAAAAAATAAACACTTTCAGAGAACAAAAAATAAAGCAGCAGAGTACATACGCTTTCAGATGTATCGCTGAAATGCAAAACCTATGTAATGAAATAAAATTCATCTGGAAATGACACGCTAACAATTGTCATGATATGGAAATATCATCCTGTTGTTAGTCTGTAGCTGCACCTCCTACGAAAGGTACAACCTGTTGTAGAGAGGTACATAAAGTGCAATCATTTAGGGATAAGTGAAAGGTTATTAACATTGATGCGCCTGAATGTAATATAACCAGCAGTAATTTTGCAAGTGTTCAGTAGTGTCTTTCGGTTAGTATTGAATTCTGATATAAATACAACCTGCACTATTTAATACTGTTTTTGGCCCACTTACATGACAGGTGGCACGCCAGCCGAAAGTTGCAATGACTATCAGTACGATTTTGTACCGAGGGGGACAGAGGAGTAAAAATGCCTATAAGGGAATAAATTTCCATCTCAAAGTAAGTGGGTTAGAGTCGCATAAAAAAAAAAAACGGACAAGGCTTCCACGAAATAGTTTATTACACGAACTATTACTTTTTCTAAGTTTCTCTCTATTTGTTATCTGTAAAGAAGGGATGAACAATTTTTTATTCGATTTCCGCCCATGAAAGGTAAAAAATTTATTTTTTAAATTTTTTACCTTTCATGAAAATTAATTTTTTTAAATTAATTTTCACGTAGTCCGTAAAAACTGCTCTATAGGACAAAGAACAAATTTTTCGAGGCCCCCTTCGTGCCTTAGTAAACAGGGCAAGCAATGAGATTAAGCTCTCTTCTAAAGATAGTTGCAAAAACATCCATGGTCGCAGCGGTATTCGAACCCGCGCTCCGTTGGTTGGAGAGCTACGATCAACCAAGTTTAAAGCCAGAAATATTTCAGCTTCAAGTTACATCGTCATTTTAAAATAGAAATCAATATTTAATTAAAATAAATAGCTATAAAATTAACTCCCTTCACCTTTTGATTGATTTGATGTCTAGCAATTGTTGCTGATGTGAAATATGCTTGAATCCTGGGGCAACATACATTTTGTGTGTGTGTGTGTGTCAGTAAAGCTATTACTGATTAAATTAAGAAATTGATTTCTTTGCATTATTTTGTAGTCTATTGTGTATGTAAGGGAGTTCATCAGACTAACTGCTCCCTTAAGGATCTGTTTTTCATTTTCTTCTGTCTATGTCTTTGGACAGTTTTTACTCTGCTCCCATATAACGCATAAATACAAAGTCTGTTTTCACTTCTGCAATACCCGACAGCAAAATTCATTACACGTCTTAAAGAAGTTTGTCCTGAAGCTCATTTCCGCTTCCTATTATGAACGAAAATTTGATTTTTCTTTCTTAATAACGATAAAGAATGCGATATTTGTTGTGCACTTTTAATGTAGAAGGAACACCTAACGCACTAGTGTGTTGATTGTGTGCTTGTACATCCAAAACAAGCAAGAGCTTTCGCACAGTGATTAGCAAGGATGTGTGGAACTCGAATTCTATAGCGAACAAAGATGCAGTGAACAGGAAGTACGCTGACAATAAATATTTGACTTGTTCCAGGAAGCTTTATGCGACGGGCCTTTTCATTTGACTCGCAATAGGAAAAATAAAAACAGAAAACTCGAAACAGTAATGAAAATGTGGAGAGGCACTCGTAAAATAAGATGCAGCTACAGCAGAAGCTGTGTAACATCGTAGCATAAAAAATTACACCCGAGTGATAATAGTGGAAGTAATTATCTGTAGAAAGTAGACGCTAAAATGTAAAAAAAAAAAAAAAAAAATGTGCCTGATGCAGGCATAATTGATTTAGCACTGGTTACGATATTCAAGTTGTCATATTTCGGATCTCGCTCGTGAGAGGTTACGTTCGTGCACTTGAAAGGTTCACGAACATTATATCATGTGACAGACGCTGATTGGTCGACTTAAACCACAATGGGAAAGGGTTGACTATTGTAATTGTTGTCATCGTCCTGCCGCATTTCGATTAATGTTACGATTGTGCCACTGCCCTTTTTAATATTACGATATCGAAGTTCAAAGTGACATTCAAGCCAGAAGTAGCTAATGAACAATGGATCCACACTTAGTGTCACGTTACCATATTGCCATGATGTTTACTCAGCGACAATAAGGAGATGGACATTCCTGAGTACCAAAATTTAGCTGGTAACCATCATGCCGTGTAGTGGAAAACGATCCCTGCATTTCCATTGGTTTGCTGGAACCCGAACCACAAATCCTACACTTAAGTGTTCAGAGATTAGAAAGATGATCCAATCCCATTAGTTCCACTGGATGGACTATTCGGTAACATTTCTGAACGAAGTGAAAATGCTGGCAACCTCAACTACCACTTCCTAATGGCTGGTCGACGATGTGTGAAACGCGCGCTGAAACAAATATCCCTCTTGTGAATTCATTGACATACGCTAGGGTTATTTAAATAGATTACATAATTTCCGTTTTTTGTTGAAGTTCAACAAGTGGCCTGGAACTTGGAGGTTACGTACGTTAAGAAGGAACTATTTACAGTAAACCGGTTTTTATTGTATACTGTCTTTTCAAAAACGTTCCCCTCCGCCACTCTCGATATTTTTTGTTCTTAAAGTCGTGTTAGAACAAGTTATAAATTTTTGAACTAATTGAGATCTCTAAGATGTTATAGAAAATGGGATAGGCTAGAAGAAAGAGACAAAAATGTATGGAGAGATACAGCAAAATAATGAATATTTATTAGTATTTATTATCATCTCTTTTAGTATTTTTAACGTTATGTTTAATAAATCAGTAGAAGGTTTAGTACAGTCCAGTCCCTACAATGGGGGGATTACGTGTTCTTGAAATCTTAATCAAAGGAAACAAACGAAACATGAAAAAACCTCATCGAGTTGATTGACACATCTACTATTTGTGTGTGTGTACTGAAGACTTCCAACTGATTTTTCTTTGCTTCATTCTCTTTCTCAAGCTTCTTTTATTCCATCATCTATACGGAGCTCCTTTTCGGCAAAGTGCCGATGAAAGCTTCAACATTCCTGAAAGATATGGAACAAGTAAAATGTTGGAAAAATTGCGGAATGCAAGCATCCGCGTTCTCTGTCCTAGGCGAGCAGAGATGAAATACCGTCTTGTAGAGTGGTACTTATGAGCCACGTTATTTTTCGCTACCCTAGGTTGTTGTCATCTCTCGGAAGGTCGCGCTATCACGGTCAATTTGAAACCGACACGACACTCGACTTACCTCTTCAATGCAAAACTACAGTCCCATCCAGAACGAGAATCGAGATTTGATTGGTAGCAGAGAGAGAGAGAAAGAGCGTGGTTTTGTATAGCAAGTGTGATGATCAGGGGACAGATGCCGTAGATGGTATCGCGTTTCAGTTCTCCCCCCCCTCCATTCGTTGCGAAAACTCAGCACTTCTGATATATCCTCCTCATCAAATCCTGTTCTCTTTTTTTTGTTCCCAGATGATGAACTCTCTTTGAAAGGACTCGTCCCAACGGAACGACTTGACTCATACGCATCGTCGGTTGCTAAGGAAACCGGTCCGAGAATGCTGAAACTACGGGAGAGAGTCAACACAAGCCCGGTTAACGGTTTTGAAGCCATGGAATATGAAGGTAAGATATAAACATTGTAGAAACTAAAAATATTCTCTTATGAAATTTTCAGTTCCTGACATTGGGTATTTTGCTACTTCGCTGCAGTATTTTTCAATTGCAGTAATCTGTAGACTCATAGCTAATATTGCATTTGAATAGTAACATATGTATTCCATTCAGCTTTTCAGTTCTGGAAATGTTGGTACGAACTATCTGACTCGGAGAAGTCCAGTTAGATTATATTAGAATATCTTTGTAGCCACCTGATTGCAGTCTGATTTAATATTTCAGTGGCAATTCCTTCAAAAGCCTAACATAGTAGTGTATTTTTTCTTTCCTAGACATCTTAGACAGGATCCAAGCAAAATACACAAGTTGGCTTGAGATTAACTACGTTTAGGAGTAATCCACTAACACGATCTTAACTGTTGCTATGGCAATAATTGTGAATCCACTGGCGCAATTTAAGACATTATCTTTTGCACTGTCGTAATCAGTGAACTACATTTGGCGACAATTTTTGCTAATGATGTTCGGGAAAGATTTCTCCCCGATGACGGCCAACGGGCGATGAAATATGGAGACTGTCAGAGCAAAGGTTTCTTCTCAGATTGGAATCCCGAGATTTGAGTAGAATTCCGTTCATAATGTTGTTACATATATATATATATATATATATATATATGAAGGCATTTCGCATAACAGATAAACTAGAGAAATAGTTACACATTATTCGAGTTTCTGTAAACAGAGAAGCAACTAATGCGATCAAAATCCAATAGAAAATATTAGTTAAGTGGAATTAAAAAGGCCTGATCATGTTTGGGTACATACGGGAGACGTGTGTCGCAATGAACGAGATTTCTTGGTTCTTTGGATTGTAACAATATCGATTTGAAGATCTTTCATAGTCGAAAGGGAAGAAAAATTCTGTCCTGAAAGGCATTCACAACTGCGTCTGTTCTGAGTTAATTTTGTTTTCCAGGATGATACAAAATCTCGTTTTTTGTATGCTTTGTAACTCATTAGGGTCTTCACGTGGATAAGATTAGTTTTATCGTCAGTTAAAAGTCTAGATAAACATTCCTCAGTTGGGTTCTTATATTCTGGTATGCATTTTTGAACACTTCTAGTAAAAGGTGAATGAGTCAAAAATATTTTGGAAGCCTTAAAGGAGCGAAAGGCTATACAGATATTCTATTTATTCGTTTGACATTAGACAAATTTCGGTCGCTCCGTATTTTCTATTGGCTATGTAATTTTGTTTATTAAAAGAGGACCGATCTGAAGTAAGACGCATAATGAAAAGGAATGTCTGATGTACAAAATAAGGCAGGTTAGAAAACGAATAAAGAAACAAAACTGAAGTCTCCACCTCTTAAGATTCGTTTCTGCGAGTGAGAGTAAATCAATCAAGTAGATGTAACCATTTCGTGAGGCCTTCTTCATAGATGCATTCACTAACCACTTTTCGAAAAGTGGGTGATTTAGCAAGCGTCATGTAACTATTTTGCCTTGAGTGTGGGATCCCAATTCCACAATTCGTCATATCATTCTCTTTCCTACTCGGACACAGTTCGATAGCTGAATTTGATACAACTTCGGCTAATTAAAAAAAAAAACTTGCATATCTTCTAAAACCAGAAGGATTAACTACCTTAAATTCATTTCCATGATGAAGTTCAAAGCACCCACTCTTTGTTTGGGATTGTTTGTGGGTTTGCATGCACTGAGGCTGAATTAGCAAGCTTAGATGGACGTGTAAGTGAAGTTTCCCTCCTGAAAACTTCGGTATTTCCTGTTTCAAAGCTGAAACTGACGCCGTTGACAGAGCATAATGCAATGAACATGACGTTGTCGTTTAATACTAGTTTTAGAATAATCAAATGAAATTCTAAGGGCAATTAACGAATAAAAATACTGAGTTCAAATAAAGCTTAACTAGGAACTATTGTATGCTTCTAATCTTTCTGCAAATGTGTAATTTTCTATGTTTTGTTGCATATTTTTCAGGTATTGAAGAAACTGCAGGGGATAATCAAGACAAAAGAAACTATTTGTCCCAGCCGGAGATTACCGCGCCTCCTCCTGGAAAGCCAAATAAAGAGGAAATGCCAGAAACTAAAACGGAAGAAGGTACACAAGGCAATTACGAGACTGTGGATGCTTCTCATGCGTACATCTTATTGGAAGAAGAGTAAGTGATCCATTTAGCAATCATTTCAATACGACTACTCAGAACTAACCTATAAAGCACTTTGAATATTAGATTTTAATATCTTCCTATTACTACGATGAGACCAGTTTTGTAATTCATAATTTTAGTGATTCTTATATTCAATGTTGTTTACTTCGTAGAGGTTTTCCCCCAAAGCTCAGTCCCTTAAAGGGGAAAAAGAAATTTTCTGTATTGAGTTTTGTTTTGGAATATGCTCCTGTTGTTTCACGAAAGTCAAAGATTTATGAAAACGCTTTGGCCCCAATATCGATTAGGGATCGTCATAATAATAGGCTTCTTTCTATCTGAAATTCCTGGTTTCCATCGCCCAAAAGTGTCTGCCAAACAGTATCACATTCGCCTCTTAATGGTAGTGGCTTTTTACTAATAAGATTAGTATTATGTAAGGACATTTGAGACCATCCCAATTTTTGCTTTCATGAAAAAGTTTAGTCCGTCTAATACAGGTGCGCTTGTCACGTGAATAGTTCTCTTGGCACTGCACACGCGAGTGAAAAAGATTCTTGCTGTATACAATACTTCAAATATTAAACACTGACAGATGATAATTAAGCCTTATCATACTTATGGGGGGGGATTGACATCGGAACCGAATCCACCCGTCCCTGCACTGATGTACACTATTCCTTCTATTCATCGTGCCATCCCGTCTTGAGTTATCGTTTCCTTTAATGACGTCATTATTATTTATAGCTTTGGCTTTCATTGGGACTGCTGGGATTTGGGGATTACGGCAAACAAGGATTCCGTCAACTCTCCGTTTTACCCACCATCTAAAGGGAAATTACTGCACCGAAACAACCCGTCTAACGAGGTAACTGAACAGGGGCATACGCGGGCAGAGTGGTGTGGGTTTCTTCAGCGTAACTAACGTCGTTTGTGACGACTAAAATATTTCTCTTTTAATTATGCAAGTACACAATGCTTGGGCGATTTGATATATAGAACTACCTATATATATATATATATATATCCCTCACACTGCACTGTTGTGTTAAAAATACAAAATTTTTACAAGACTTCACCTTTTACTATTGAAAAACAAAATTTTTTACTCCGTTTTTTCTATTTTCATCACGAAATATCGTAAAATAAAATATTTTTTACGACAGAAGGCGTGTAAACGAACCTCAACAAAAAAAAAAACTTACGTATTGCGTACAGTTAACTATATAATAAGACTGTTATTATAAGAAAGGATATGAATTCGACATGAAATCACATTTCGCGAACTTAAAAGTCTCGAAATTTACCAACGAAAAATTATATTCTCATGAGCTGTCTGATAAATTTTTGAACTTAAGCTTCTTCTATATCTACCCTATATATATATATATATATATATATATATATATATATATATATACACATACACACACACACACACACACACACACACACACACAATGATAAGCCTTTTTATGTCACATTTTTTGAAACGTTTTGAAACTCAAAACGAGTCTTCAAAATGAGATTTCGAGTCATCAAAATTGAAGGAGAACCGGTCTATCAGTCCGGAACTCGGGGAGGGGTCACCGTAGGTGCCAGGGCGACGTAGCTCCCCCCTATTTTGGCTATAAAATGCAGTTGAATTAATGTTCTCCATTACGATATCGTGTCTATACCAAATTGAAACCTTTTGAGCTGTATGATTTATTACAAGACGATTATTTTTTTCACTGCTTTAATAGACATATTTCAGAAAGTAATTAGTAATCAGAACTGATATTTGTCTGCAGTTATTGCCCAACATATAGAAACTAAGACCTCGATGTCTTTTAGTTCCAATACCACCATATCAAAATTGTATGTAGCCTTGTAGACTTGACGACTATATTTGAACCCAAACTTCGAGAAATGAGGTGAATAAAATATTTCGTTGTTTATTTAAAGAACTAGCGATGGGGACTGTCATACGCGTCCTCCCAATACTAGTTATATCGTTAATGATCTAAGACGACATAGTTGTCGGTTATTTTAGTGAAATCGTTTTCGGATAATTATCTACACAATATCCTGAGACCAATACGGGCCTTGTTTAGTTCGCATTCAATAGTAATCAAAATCAGTTAATTTTGGTTAGTTATTTTCCGATATTTTTTTCAAATATAATCTTAATACAATTTAAGGATATGAAACTGAATAATGTTAGCATATAAAGACTTATATAGTTAGAAAAAAGTGGCTGCGCTGATGCCATTTCCAGTTGAGATATTCATCAAGCATTGACTTGCAACAGCCTCGTTACAGGTGATGCAGCTAGAACGTATCAATAAAAACAACTGCGAGTAACAAATATTGCAAGCCATGGTTTCACGTAATTACTTTGGTTAATGAAGAATTAAAATTAACGTTTGCTAGATATGCATATTGAAATATTTTGTATACAAATATTTTGTATTACATTATAAAATATAACTGATTATAGTGCCTAACCTGTTTCATCGTAGATAAAGCTATCTTAGCTGATAAACTATGGTGAACCATCTCCTTTTTTAAAGAGGTACAGAGTATTTTGATTTTGGTAATGCACGTTCCATAGAGTGTACCTCAAAACATTATTCCATGTTTGGAGACATGTTTGGTGAATACCGATTCTGTATTCGTGCAGAAGAATTTTACTGATAAGTTACAACCATTTTACTAAGCCGGGGCTATCCAATTACTTTTCAGCAAATTACATGCAAACAAAACTGGAATTGCGAGTTAGTGATGAGCACCTTTTATGATTGTCATTACTCAAGTTGCCCCCCCCCCCCCACAGTTCTGCATAGTTCTCTGTGAAGACATCCCTAAATACAGTCATTTCATTTTACTGTATTCAGTTAATTATGATTTTAGGTGATAGTATAGAGAAATGCATTGGATACTTCATCTTGGTGTCCCGTATTAGACAATTCTTTGCCTGTAACGCTTTCAAGAGTTTAAGTCTTCTGGCCATCTCCTCCTGGGTCGTCCTCTTGATCGGTGTCCCCTTTGTTTTATATTTCCACGCAATATTTGGCCATCTGTCCTCATTCATTCTTTCTACGAGTTTTTCCAGTTCTTTCTATAGTTCGTTATGTCTTCTGTTATGTTAATTATGGATAACTGTTTTCTTATTTCTTATCTTGTCTATTCTTTTATAGCCTGTGAGCGGTCTTAGGAACTTCGTTTCTGCAACTTCTACTTGTCTTTTAGCATTGGATACTGTTCTGTTAAATCTACCTGCCACCGTGCACTTCAGTATGTGATGGGTTCGCATTATGCCCGAAAACAGATGACCAATTCGACCATTCAGCCGTCGCCTTTTATGACTGTCATATAAGCTGCAATCAGAACGAAAAGTATTTGTGCAACCTTCAAGTGATTGTCTTTTAACCTTCCTAAGAAGAAATGCCCAATGGATGGTCGCTGTACAGAAAGTTGAAGCTAAATCTCTGCGAAACAAATGCAGATTTCCTACTGCATAAGGAGACTTACCAAAATGCCCTTAAGTCCCTATATTTCAGAATTATATTTTTCTTTGATGCCATTAGCAGTTTGCTTCATACGGGCTTTTAGCTTTCTCTTCGTTCCCCCCACCCCCACTTCCACAAATCCCTTCTCTGTTAATCCGCATTGCTGTTCCTACCTTAACGGATGAAGAATTTTGGAAAATTGAGATATTTTCCTTATCATTAAAGATGCGCTTTTCTGATTGACAATCGTCTTTGCCGAAATCGGCTTAAATCACACAATTCTTTATTTTTGCCGCGCGCCACCACCCTTTTACATTTGACGACGTTGCTAGAGCAGTAATTAGACAACATTAGTTGGAAGGATTTTCCGACTGTTCTTCAGTGACGTTTGCTCATTAAAATGTTGTGGATTTATAAAGAGGAGGGGAAAAAATAATGCTCTTAATAGAAGCTTTCAGTTGCAGCAAACCTGCTCGCCTTGCATTCCTTCCTTGCTCCCCAAAGTTCATCTAACAAAGGGTAATCTTCTGATGCACACTTATGGAAAATACGAGTCAATTCAGCCTGCTTAGCTGTTTAATGTTCTACATTGGAGAAACTTTAATTTGTGCACAATTCCTGTCTACCTTGGGGTTCTGTACTCCTGAGCTTCGACATTAGTGAGTAAATGTGTATCTCAATGGGGTTTTTGCGTTTTCTCCTCGTCTCTTCTGCTTTTCAGAGAGGTTAAAACAAAGATAGTACGGTCACCTTTTATTTGTATGCATACTTAGTGCATTTATAGTCGATGCGTAGGCCACGTGGGATGGAGCTTAAACTCCACTTGAGATACGTTAATGTGATGACCCGAGAGAAACTGCTTTATGAACACAAATAATTCCATTTAGGGATGAAGGATTGCATTTTAAGATCTCGAATTCTTTTGTAGAGCTCGCACATTCTCTCTCTCTAGTGAGATTCGTAAACGTCAGCGGTCAAATCGGAAGACTACACATGTAACACGTTATAATATACTTGTGCAGTGAGGCCATTGTCGCACCCACGAACCTACCTGCTGTATAGCATATGGCTTGCAAAAATCTGGTGTTTGTTTAGTTTTGCTATTAAAATCGTACACAATAAAAACTACTGACGACAGTATATTTTTGAAAAAAATTAAAATAACCATTTCGAATATAACTACTAGCTAATAACGAAATATGAATACTATATTAGGCTAAATCAATGCCTACCAAATGCTTTTAATATATAGGAATGCGTCTACTGGCAAAGTTCCTGAAAGTTACTACAAGAAGCCCATTTGTAGTGCTTCCAACACTGGTAAAATATTTCATATGAGACTGCAGTAGTATTATAAAAGATGAAATAGTAATATAAAAGATGAAAAAGACAAGGTATTTTTCATATTTTATTGTTTCCATCCTTGCCGAAACAATAGTTCCCTTGGATTACTGTTATCCAGGACTTTTCGTTTTAAGATGTTGATTCTTAACCGTTTCTCAGATCAACTAATTATCCCATTAACGTACCAATAACCTTGCTATATACTTCCCGCATTCCTATCATAGGCAAAGAAGTGATTTCCGTATAAATTTGTTTTTAATCTTGTACACCCCTCGTAAATATCCACGGGAATATGTTTGTTTACTTGAATTCTGCCCTTAATTGTGAGTATTCCTTGACAGATATATCTTAACTTACACACAATATACACTGAAATATGGTTACCAAAATTCGAAGTTGAATTTTTGATTCAACTGATATTGCTTTCGCGAGAACTATGATGTCTGTGACAAATTTACTTCGTTCAAGGAGCGCAACAGAGTTAGCGTACTTCTGTAAAAATTAGTTTTGATTCATAATAAGATATTGTGCGTTTATAAAACCTCACACTGTTATATATGTTTTTGCAAATCCTAAGCACCTAATAAAAATGTCCATTCGAAGTTATTGAGGTGCTCTAGATAATTGACTTTCTCTATGTTTGGTATGTAAAATTCAAATAGTTTTTTTTTCATTATAATTATTCGAATGAGTGAGCAATAGGTAAACTTATGCATATACAGAAAGACTAGCACTTCAGTTCTGGAAAAGCTATTGCAAAGGACAACTTCATTGTGTTTGTCTACGATCGTTTTCAATATTTTGGTAGATTATATACCATAGGCATATTTTTCTCTAATTTTTCCACAGTAAAAGGAGCGATTGAAACCTAAATAGAGAGAACTTGACAAATTTTAATAAAAATCCCAATATTGAATTGCAATGGATTCCAATCAGCCAGTGCAGAATTATTAATATCGGTTATTCATTTTGTCATTAAAATAATCCACTTGAAACCAAAACTTGAATCATAATGATATTGTCTGATTTATGTTGTAATTGCCAATTTTTATTAAATTCCATCCAGTCAGAGCAAAGTTATTGTGATATACAATTTGTCTCTTTGTGCATCTCTGACTAGCTCTATTGGTACAAAATGGAAATCGAAATACAAAAACTGATGTATCAAAATTCAAATATTCCGAGATTTTGTAAGAATTACGAATACAAAATTAAAGTAAAATCCATCCACTGTCTGGAAATTTATGTGCAACGCAACTTTTATAAATGATTAGTATTCTGCGTGATGCAAATAGAGATTGTCTTCCTACAAATCGTGTATAGGCAATAAATGAAATCACACCGGGATTAATTTGAATGCAAATATTAACAAATTAGATAGATCCACTATTGTATGTGAGCTTTATTTTCATTGCAAGTATCTCTGTGATAAAAGGTATCATGGAAATTGTTCGCTGATAGGAAAATGTATAATTCGCCACAGACATCACCTCCTGCGACTTAACCTTATTCGTTTTAAAACTTTGCCGTTGCGACATGAAAACTCTTAATTGCAAGACCTCTTCCGGAGGGAATATTTTGTTCTTAAATTCGTACGTCAGTAGAAGGCAATGCTTTGACAGAGTCGATGATTTCCTTTGTAGAAAACCGTGGAGACATTCATGTTAGATTACGGAAATAATCTATCAGAAATATTTATTAATTTCTGTTTCATTGTAGAGTTTAAGCTAATAGGTTTCGGCTTTATTTGGAATCTGAATTAGGTGCGCTCGGTAACTAACCTAAAATGTAGCTATACGAGGGCATACAGTAGATTATTATTAAATAAGCTTGCTATCAATCAAGGTGTATTTCACAGAGTGACTCAACAGCTGTGATATTTCAATATATGTACAGTTTTTACAGGCGCCAATGCCGATAATTCTAACACTCTTAGATGGATTCATTTGCTGTATTGCTAATTAAAGTGCTGACATAACCTAGTGGACATGGATGTTTTTACATGTCTTTAGTAGCAAAGGAAATTTCATAGCCCGTGTGAGATTAACGTCCTGCTTACTGTAGAGGTCTGCAGTGACTTGAAAAACTTTCCCGTTGCCTTCTAGAGCAGGGTTACAGGATTATCTGATCTTAGTCTTTCCATCGCACTAATACGAATGTGTTCCAGGCTAAGAACTATTTATAGGTGACATTGGTATGAAAAGAAATTGGAGTGATAATATTTGAAGTTGACGCATTAAAATTTTATTTCTGCCATCATTATCCGAAAAAAGTGAAGAAATAGACTAATTCAACCAAAAAGCCACTTTAACGCTACCCCCCGTAAGAAAACGAAGTTAACACGAAATACATCGGATTTCTAAAATTGAGGGATGAAGGAAACCAGTTGGTCTCCATTTCTCTAAGGACGCAGCGTATGGTGACGGATGTTGAAACCTCAGTTAATATCAGATGGTGTTAGTAAACACGACTGGAGTTCCACTCCTACGTCATTTACATGGTAATAACTCGAATGGATTCTCTAGTCTTACAGATAACACTAGAGAAGTAAGACGTAGCTGTAGTTGATATATTACCATAAACGCAATGAGAGGCTTTCGCTGTTTGCTGTGTAGTGAAGACCAGCTTTAAAGAAACAGAAATGCTGTATTATCATACAAACTATTTGACTGGAAGTTTGTCGTTGCCAATCTTGTAAAAGCTTTCAGAACCGAACGAGTTCACGAAAATATTGGATTGCTAAACAACCAAAGACGCAACAGGTGCCCCTTATGAACGCCTTTCGGTAATGAAAAGCAAATAGCAGGCGGTCATATTAGTATATACTTACTATTTTGCGATATAGGTTGTAATTTTACTTTTGTAATGGAGTCTTAAAACTTCAGATGAGTGATCATAAGGAGGAAGTTGTCTGTTTGTATTAGGCTAAAGCAAAGCCAAACCTAGAACTAATTTAAGTGAGATTTTAAGGACATATAAATTTTTGTATGCTATGCGTTGTGTTTTGAAAGACCCGCACCGAATTATTTTAGCTTTTCCTGCGTCTTTTATTGAACTTTATATTTCGAGCAATCGACAAAATGCATATGCGCCCCCTTACATATTGAAAGTAATAAATTAATAGAACTAGTATGTCCTTACTTGTTTTTCGTCCTCCCCCCCCAGACAGGATGCTCACTTGTTATACTTTCGTCTTATCCTGTGCTTGTAATCATCATGCCGATTTTGAGTTTGATTTGGTTAAACATTCGCGTCGGATTTAAAAACAAGACAAAGTAATTTTCACAGTCATATTCTTTGATCTTGTTTGATTCTTGTTAATTCTGCTCGGAGACAAACATGAGCGAACAAACCAATACATAAAAACTGTGTTCATGTAGTCCAATAAAAGAAACAAAATCTGAAAATCTAAAGCGTGCATCTTTGCGTACGAAGGCAATAAATTTCGTTCGACCTTTCTGCCCTCGCTCAGCATTTGGTGGTTGGTTATTTGTGCGTATTTAAAGATGAAGGTGCCTTCCCGAATGGAGCAGTGAAGAAAAGGCAAGTAAGCTCGCTCAATCGACGTATGTCGCCAAAGTTCACGGAGCGAAGCAATTTAATTCCAGAACACAGGCTTTGGTACGTCACTGGTTGTCTAGGAAAAGAATACCTTTTAAAGTCTCCTAAATTGGAGGGGAATTTAGAAGGAAGTCCGCTCCTGTATGTCGGTAGCCTTTCTCAAGGGACTTGTCTGGGATTTATTTTCTGTCGGTGTCCATTGTTCGGTTTGAAAGATTAAATGTCTGTAGCGAGTGATGGCGTCCGGAACATCGTATAGAAACATGAAATTACACTTACACGCTTACCTTTTATTCTGCTTGCTAAGTATTAGCTGTTTCTTTGTATTAAGATTTCGTCATTTGCTTTTGATTTACGCGCTTTAACTAGTACCAAACACCAAGATGCACATGAAGTATTCTCCGTAAAAAGCTGTCTGATCTTGCCAATTCCCTCTTCCCCCTGTAATGCCATAAAATTTGGAATTACGTCTGAACTAAGAGATTGTCGAATAGTCCAATTTGTGCACGTTGCTGACGAGAATATAAGCTATCTTCAAAGGTGCTTTTAATGGATATTAATTGTAATGTATTATTATAAGTGCGAATGAAAAATATTAGTCAGTAGCATGTACAAAGTTTTCTTAGTTTGAAATGGTTTTCGATGCACGATTTAAATAGAACAAATTCAGTTATTGACTGAATTCGAATGACTATTTAAATCGTGCCATTTACTCTTATAGATTTGTTTTACAGTGTAGCATATAATTTCCAATCCTTTTGCAGCTACAATGGTTACATGTAAAAAAAAAAAAAATGAGATCTACAAATTTTAACCGAGATTAGATGAACTCAGCCTCCGCAAAAAAATTGAAATCGCCAGTTCTTACAAAATATGAAACCGAATATACAAGAGAGAGAGAGAGAGACCAGGATTCTCGGATCCTATGGAGTAAACACGGTGTGAGCCTACCGTAGTTTTTCAACCTTTCTGAAATCATGCAAAACCGATGTTTTGTATCATTTTTTGCATATTCAAGTTTTACAAAAAAAAATCCCTCTATTAGTCTAGAGGATTTAAAATGAGATGCAAATATTTTCAGTGGGTGTTAATCCAAGAATGCTTAGGCCGTGTTTACTATCTTCCGCTGAAAATTATCACATGGACAATTTTGATGCATTTATTTCAATAAATACTTCGAGTGACTGAATATAAAAAGTCTAGAAAAAAAGGAGAGAGTACCACCACCAAGGATTACCACCTCTTGTCTCCGTCTTAAAGGTGTCTTGAGAAGGGCGTAAAAACAACTTTATTCAACGGTATGATAGTTTTTTTTTCCCAAGTCTACCCAAAAACACTATCCTGAATAATTATGATGCAACTTCGCAATAAGAAAATGTTACCTTCACTTAAATGCTTATTAAAAACTTCTGTAGAGTGAAAGAAAGCATTTGTTAATTTTTAATATTTTTTTTTACCTTTCTGACAGAATCCTAGTGGGTAACTGGGCTTAATTAACATTGGCTGACGCAAGTTGTTTTTTTTTTTTTTTTCATTTTTTTTAATATCATGCTGGTTCTGGAAAGAAATCTCGTGCAGCCTAAGAGCGTGACGCCCATAGCAACAACAATTAATATAAAATGTAATCTCCTGGAGTAAAGACATGCGCACCAAGCGAAATTGTTCATTTTATTTGTGCAGTAAAAGATATTATTTTTGGAATTTATTTCCTACTACACTGTTAAATAAAAACTGTTTCAAAGGTGTAAGTGTACTTCCCCAGGAATATGTGGATTCCTATCGGCAGTTTTAGTACGGTGGTAGCACTATATTTTGTTTTTGGTCTCTTTAAAAATATTTATTCAATGGTAAGTGATTTTTGACGACTTAAGCGAAGTGTACATTGATTTGAAAGTGACTAGCTAATACAACTCGAGGGAAAAAAATACAACTAACACAATTTAAGTATTTACTAAACCTTTAACGGTTAAAATAATTCAGTATACGCTAGTAGCGATAGATATTAAAACAAATTGCCGTTTGCTTAAGTAGATGGTATTGTAATACCGTGTTTGTGGGAAATTGTCCCTTGGGATATTACCTAAGTTTCATTACAACATTAAGCTGAAACATACGTTTTAATTATCGAAGATAGCGACGCTGCAACTAAGAAATATCTAGTGTTTTAGTTATCGAGGAGTTAGACCAATAAAGTTCTTTTGTCAACTGCGTTGTGGGTGGAGAAACTGTATATGGCATTAACTGACGTTTATACATACTATTATTTTTAATTCTAAAAATAAAAGTATACAAATATTTAACTCAAGATTCTTCTGAAGTAAAATCCCAGGTTTGAAATCAAGATTGAATAGAACGAAAGCTCCTAAGTATATGCGATTTCTTTTTCTTCTAGCAAGAATATGGTGAGAAATAATAATCCCATAATTGTAAAACAGATAAATGGCTATCAACCAAATTAATGTTACTCATCACTTTATGTAAGACATTGCTAATTATTATCTGGTTACGATTTGCTACTGCTTTATCGGAAATGGCAGCCACTTAGAGTTTCTATTTGTAGTAAGAATCTACATTACGGTGATTGATTATACTTAATAATAATCTATCTTCTTGTCCACCCGTATCTGAAACGAAGTTTAGTGCAGCATAAACAGAGATTGGAAAGTTAAGCAGGCTCTTCTAATTATACGCAATTCTTACAAATAATGTCAAGCGCTTAAAGACCCTTATATTAGAAGCTAATTTTTAAAGTTAGTGCAGAGAGAAGATAGAAATAGACCCTGCTCAACAGAAGATAAAAGGCTATTTACGGCAGTATTCTCTAATACACCACTGAAGTAAGGAAATGTTGTTCTCCTGTATATGTGTTATTCACTCCTCCCCTCTTGTGATGTGTCTGTCAAGCTCTGAGGTTCTGTTTAACTGAAGCTGACTTTCTACATCCACCCCACAATTCTCCCTCCTTTCGTTCTGTTAAAAATGACGAAACCACTTGCATTCCCTTCTCTGATAGAAGAGGGTGGTCTGATGACTAGAGCTTTGGTGGTGTGAGGTCTTGTTTTATCATTAAACACACGTGCATTTAATAGGGCGATGTATCAGCCTCTTAACACTCCATAAATACTTTCAGATGTGGCATTCTTAACGTGGACACTTCTCGGTTGAAAGTAGCTGACAGGAGCAAGGAGGTTGAATGAATTCTTTAAGTATGTTCACTTTCAAGTGTGTGTTTCACGAATCTGCTTGCAACAAACCACTAGACGATAACGGAATGCATCGGTTGACGTGTGCAAATCAGAACGAATTAATTTGCTATCATTATCTGTTATCACGATTTAATGAGGGCCTTTTACGGGGGGAAATTACATAGGCTTGAAGTAATACTAGACGAAAGATGTCATAGAACCTATTCATCACGGATACTAAACAGAGAAATGAGTTAACTTCCAATTCAATTTTTTCTTTCACAGTTGAAAATCCTACTGAGAAGTTGCTTCCACCCTTTGAAGATGTTTAATAATAATAATCAGATATGGGTGATCATTGAAAGTCTAGTTTAACACTTGAAGAGTACTCGTAATATATGTCACGTAATATAGTTAACTCGTGTTGTGTTTTTTTCTTTTTTTTTTCGTTATAAGACTGGCAGAACAAGTATTTTCTTACCTCTGTAGAATTATTATCGATATTTGTCTCAGCAGTTTATGGTGTAAGCTGCGATATCATCGGATAATTTTAATATTGGGTTTCATATAATACGGATCATTTAACGTACTGATATACATTAAGCGTTAAAACATCAGTCGGTGTCACATTATCCTCATCGGCTCCAGTTCATAAGCGTATATCTTAAATGCTTCCATCAACATTAGAAAGGCTGATAAGCAAATATGTATCATATGATTTATGCTGCTGTATATCAGATAGTAATGTTCACCAAAATGAATTGTTTGAGTTAGTCAAATATTAATCTAATGAAATAAAATTTAATGCTTGTTAGGTAACGTTAAAGTTGACTTGAGAAAAATGTCTGCAATTGTACTGAAAATTTACTTGTACTAGAAAATATGCCATGAAAAGAGTAACTTACCATTGCTTAACAGATACCTGTGCCATAGTTGTATTTCCTTGTGGAAATACAACTATAATTTATTTCCTTGTGTTTAGGTGTAATCTAGTCTAAGAGCAACTTACTGGATCACTAGCTTCGTTTTGTCACTTAATCTCTTGAGTGACATCTAGTGAGTGAATTTCCAGAAACATTACTCGTTGAAGTGACATTTATCGTGTTTAATTTGATAAAAGATAATGGAAAAAGCTGACAAAAAATGCAGATGTCTTCCAGACAGAACTAGGATGAGGCATCCTTTGACTTGCGCTCTTGTTACACGAATTTTATGAGAAATATGCCCAGTATTATACCGAATTGTTTAATTTCACTGGAAATCTGTTTAGAAATATTCTAGGGTCATATTTAGATACCATGGATCTGAGCAAACGTGTTCAACCATTAGACACTTGGAAGTTAAATTAATTGCTAGTGAGTGATAGAAGAAACGTCAGTATATTCTCTTAGAGGTGTTTTTTCCGTATTCAAGTTTTGTTTAATTATTTATAGATGATCGTGATGCATTAGCAGATATAGATCGGATTAGATATTTGAACTTAGACTTAAGTACTGTATGTAGTTATCCAAGACTAGGGACATAGTGCACATTAGTTTCCCAGAAAGATTTCAAATTATATCCCTAATCATTTCGTACGTGCGCAATTGTTTTTAGACAAGAACAGGCAATTTCGCCTTGCTTTCATGCTCACCATTAACTAATACTACGGCAGTTACTATGGCAACGCCATATTAAGAACTGGTTAGATTGCTTGCAGGCAACTTACACGCGTCTAAGTTCTTTCTAAGAATTTCAACTCTGTCTTTGCTGTCTTTCAGATCTCCGAGTCGAAAGGACGTAGAGGATCTGGTGAAGCGACTAGAACACATTCTGCGTCTTCCCCGCGGGACCTTCTCCAATGTAAGGCAAGTGACAGGATTTCTTATGCTCTTCCTTTCTTACCTTAATGCAAGATGACGTTTGTTTTATCCTCCTTGTATCTATAAAGGGAACTAAAGATATAGCTGGTTGCGCCATCTCTCTCGACTTTCAGGTGTTGGCGTTCAATAAAAAGGCGAAGATATTGTAGAGGCATGGATCAGCTTCTTTTCTCTTTCTCTGGTGATATTTGCTAATTTGAAAGACTATTGAAGAAATAGCGAAGTACTCTCATAAGAGTGTGCGAAGTCGAGCGATTTTATTATGCCAACCCAAATGGCAAGCTCACTTTATACCGTATTTAACTCATTAAATTAAATATTGTATATTAAGTTTAATGAGTTCTATTTTCTATATGTTCTATTTTACGCTTATTTCATTGGGATTCCCTATTGCTTAATGTATATTTCTGAATTAGTTCTACGCTGTTTCTGTGTTGTTCAGCATGACTTTTTAACTCTGTTCGTCATGTCACCATTGTTTCGCTTGCATTATAAATTGTCATCTCCTGGGTATTCATTTGCTCGCTGCCAAATATTTGAATAATTATTATTGTGAAGAGGCTACCGAAGCTGTCTGTAGCTTTTGTGGAAAGGCCGATCCAGACGCTTCGGTAGGTAATTTCTTTGTTTCTGCCTGCTGAATTATATTCGGATCATTCGACTTCAATCAAAATAGATCCACCAATGTCTACAATCCCATGAGTAAATAGTTAATTTCACAGGTGCATCCCAGACCTATCTTATAGATGCACTCTCCAAGTGTTTCCTAATGAACATTAATCCAGAATCTCATCAAGGAATTGACTAATGATTCCGCTTTTAAATGAACTTCCTCGCAGGTTTCATAGTCATAGCAAAGTAGCTGCGTTAAAGGGCACCTGGAATTAGCCTTGATGGAAACTGGCTGTTCATTCTTCAAGTCCTAATAATTTATCAAACTCTGCATTGGTTGAACGTATGGACGACTTCATTTTAAACTTACAGCACAGTTTGTGAACTGAAAGTGGTTTTCTTTGCAAACGCCTGGTGGTCGGCAGTTCAAATGTGAAGGCATCATTGCGGGGGAAAATAACACGCACAAGTTTCTATACTAAGTGAATATATAAGAAAAAAAATCTTCATAGTTAGTACTCTGGTACTGCTTTGAAACATATTTTAGATTCTGGTCGTTACGTTTCTTTGGTAGGATTTGATTTTTTCACTGCCGAGTTAGCACAATACGGCAGTCAGAGTGTTGATGTATTTAAATTCAAGATTTCCACATCATTTGAATCGTAATGATAGTATTGTTAATGCTGCCTTCATAGTGCTATGTCTGTCAATACGTTTGCTTTATGGATGCTTTGTCTATTGTTATAGACAGTTACATTTCATTCGCACTATTGTTTTCGGTCTATCGTTCATTATTCCCTTGAGTGAGTAAAGGAAAAAATTAAAAGAAATAAGCGAAATTTAGAACATTACTATCGTAACTATATCACGCTGAGGGTTAACTAAAGAGAGAGATTTTGAATTAATAGCTGCATGTCTGTGGAGTATGGGAAGGAATAATGACTAAAATAGGCAGTGATTTTTGTTAGGGAAGGTGAACTGATTCTACCTTTTATGCTGTGAATTTTATCTGAATTAATAGGGAGAAAACAAGTTGAGTTTATTCCCAATGAGTCAAATTCAAATCTTTTATTTCTTTATACTATATTCATATAAAGGATCAGTTATATACATCTGAATATAGTTCTTGTTTCTTCACAGACGAAATTGCAAATTTCGAAATATAATGTCCAGTGGCTTGACATTATTACGCCACTTAATTTGAAGGACATAAATGTCCACATCAGGATCCCTTAATGCCCAACGGTATTACATACACACGAGCAAGTCTAACAGTAAAATAACGACACAGACCATTTCGCTTTCATGTCTGCCTTCCTCCGGTGTTATTGGCATGGCTCGCGCGCACCACGTTGTTCGGTGTGCCGAGTAAAAGTGTGATATTAAATCAGGAGCCCAGTGAGGATATTCCGCCTGCATAGCACTGTCCAAACTTGCTTCCAGGTAGACAGGATGAAAACAATCCTGATTTTTATTATGCCGAGTTAGCTCATGCATGAGTGAAGTTACTCTTCCACGTTATACTGCTTTTAACATTGTATTCACTTTAGGGATTTAGGAAGACAAAAGATGGGGGGGAAGAAATTATGAAATGTGCTGTAGGAATATGAATTGTATAGCGATGTGCTCCTGGTGAATCAATCAAGTAGACAAATGCTGTTAAAGTTATCCTTTTTCTCTTCAATTCCAACTTTACATTTTGGAAACATAAAGGCATAATTCCATTCTTTCAGAAATTTCTGGAATTCGTGTTTTTTATATATCATTCGCAACATATGAGAGGTTAATAGAGCTGTAACACATTAATCCCAGATAGTTAAGACGAAATAATATAATGAAAGAAGAACGCAGTCCTTGGTCAGAACAGTATGAGAAAGACTGATCCAAAGAACAAAAGTAGATGAAATAAAAGTAAAACGTTGATTCGGTTAATTTGGAGCTAGGCGGTGAATAGTAGTTGATCAATAGTTACTGTGTTTTATAGGTTTAAGGGAAAGTGAAAATATGTGGTACCAAGTGCAGAGAGTTGCCTATGAAGATACTTATATGGGTTAACTGTGCTCTGCGCTGATAAAGTTTTGGGGAGGGAGGAATGATGGATTTTATATGCCTGGAAAAGCTAGTGTAGTAAGTCGTTTTAAGATGAGAGAGAGCTGATTTTCCGCAAACATCTGGGTGTTATCAAAAATGAGTGTAGTGGAGTTGATAAAGTTGTCCTCGGCTCATTTCAATACTGTCCTCACGTACGGTAAGTTCGGTATTGAAGACATTGATTTTTAAAGTGAAGAATATTAAAGTACTGGATGATAGGGATTTTGATTACTCTGAGAAGGTTAGGATTTGTATTTGCGTTGACCTTTTGAAAGGCCCGTTTTCTTACTCGAATGTATTAATGAACATAAAAGGTATTTTCCCTAATGGTTTAGTTCATAATTTACTAATTACGAGTCGCAAGAATTGTTTTGTTGTTATACGCCATACTCATTACCAGATTTGTATTTCATTTTCTGTGATAACAAAATAAGCTGATTTTTCCGAATCGTCCAAGCTTATATAACCTCCACTTCCTCTTGTGTATTATGTAGTTAGAAGCGATTGTTAGTGGAATAATGAGTAAGTTTCTCGTGTAATTTTCTTTTGTATTTTATAGAAAACTTTGCCCAAGGAGTAAAAATTCTAAAGATGGAAATACTGAAAGAAATTTATCTTAAAATGATTTTTAGATACCCACGCTAAACATTTTAATTTAGTAAAACTTAATTAAATTCGTTGTTAGGATATTTTAGGATTAAATCCACAGAGTCCAGAATTCTTCTCACGTTTATGTTTCCATTCTGTACGCAGAAACAATGTTCCAGCCATTGTGCAATAAATGTTTTCGATATACAATAACGTGCTGGAAACATATTAATTATTTTCTGTTGGTTATTATTACGTAACACCTCCAGTGAGTCCAATGACTTATTGAGAGAGGGCACCTACTCTACAACTGCCTCCACCAACTACAACGAATCGCAACTACCATCATCTACACCAGTGATGGCGAACCTATGGCACGCGTGTCAGCACTGACACACTTGGGTTTCAGGTGACACACCTTGGATGTTGAAAAATATTGGTATTCTGATGAAAAAACTGCGATAAATCGTAAGATCGCTCTCAGTTAAGGCGAAGGTAGGTTGGGGTTCTTTGAAAGAATTATATTTTATAGTTAGCCTATTTCTATTTTATTTTGTAACTAGCCTATAAACAATGAGCGTTTTAAGTTTACGTTTTCTTTCTTAAATCTTTATAATTTCTGCATAGTCATCATATGATATTATAAAAACTTATAAAAATTATTATCAATATTATACGATACAAACTTATAAGTGCTTTATATATTATAAACTTAAAGTTCACATTTAACGTCTGTGTGAAATTCGTTCATGCATGCATTCCAAGTCTCTCGACTGGGTAATACAAGTTCTAAACATATTTAAAACCACTTCAACAGAAAATATAATTCGCAGCATTAAATATTGAATTTATCTGAGTAAATAATGAAAACATTTTTATAGTTGCAATAAATTCAGTAAATTTTGTTAAATAATGCAAATAGTAACAACTTACGATGACGTCGCAACAAAAACTACTAAATAGCTGCTATTTAGTAGCATCATAGAGAGTAAAACGTAACAAGGTTTCTACGAACGTATTGGTAATAAATCTGGCAACCCTGCAGAAAGAAATAGTAGTGATAGTCTTGCATGGTCTGCCACTTAAGTAATTTTAGTTGTTGGTGTATAATTCGTTTCCAGTAATCGTTAGTTCTTATTAATTATTACTGCTTAATTACAGCTGTATATAATTGTGCACTTTTTTAATTGGTGAACCCTTTTACAGTGGCAGCTATCACTAATAAAAAAAACTAAAATTATCACAGAAAGGAAGTGGAAGAAATTTCCAAGATGCCTGGACTGAACAATATGGTGTTATTGATAGAGGCGATAAAGTTGTCTGTAAATTGTGTGGCGAGCTGTCTGTGAGTAGAACTTGGAATGTAAGAAGACATTTTGAAACTAAGCACAAATGGCTCCTAGAAAAAAACTTTTGAAGAAAGAATACATATCGCAACATCTAAAACTGGCAGAATCACAATCTTGTCATCCCTCAAAACAGGCAAACTGGCCAAGTAGAGTGAACACTGCTACCCCACCAACCATTTTAATTAAATTTCTTTCAGGACCTTCAAATTTAGTAGCCGCAAGTTACAGTATTTCACATACTATTGTTGAACATGGGAAACCACTTAGTGTTGGTGATTATATTAAAGAAGCTTTCGTAAAGTGTGCACCATTTTTATTTGAGGACATTCGTAATAAGGAAGCTATTGTAAAGCGCACGAAAGAGTTACCATTAAGTAGAAATGCTATTAAAGACAGAGTTATATCAATGAATGCTAGTATAGAAAATCAAATACAACAAGACTTGAACTCATGCCATTGTTTTTCCATTTGTCTCGACCAAACCACACATATTACGTCATCAGCTCGATCGGCTATTATTGCAAGGTATGTTCACGGTGATTCTATGCACGCGGAATTGATAAAGTTAGAAAATTTACCTCAAAACACGACAGGTAAAGACATATGCGACTGTGCTGTTAAAGTGTTCCGTGAGAAACAGATTTTCGATTACAACTGATGGCGCACCTAATATGGTTGGCCGTAATGTCGGTTTTATCAAAGAATTTACAGAATATGTTGGTCATCCTGGTTTGTTTCCATTGTATTATACATCAGGAGACACCGTGTGCGAAATCAGGCTTAAAGGATTTGGATAATGTGATGAGAATTGTGACAAAGGTAACTAATTTTATTGCTGCTAGGGCTTTAAACAAACGAGAATTTAATTCACTTTTAAGCGAAGTTGAATCAGTGTACAATGGTCTATTAATGTACAATAATATTCGATGGTTGAGTCGTGGCCAAGTACTTGAACGGTTTGTTGAATGTTTAAACGAAATTAAATTATATTTAAATATGAAGGGCATGGAGCACGAATTTTCTCAGTTGAACGATTCTGCTTGGCTCAGTAAGCTGATGTTTTTCACAGATTTTTCATTGCACCAGAATGAACTTAATATATAATTGCAAGGTTTCGGAAAATCCGTCTATGTTATGTTTGGCACAATCAAGAGCTTTGAGAATAAACTCAAAATATTTCAACCTGATTTAGAAAGTAACAATTTTAAGTATTTCCCAAAAGTGAAAAATGTTTTTAACGAAACCAGCCCCAAAAATCGTGAACAACATATCAACCAATTTATCGAAGTTCTACAGTCAGTAAATGAGCAGTTTGTTTCTAGATTTAAGTAATTTCGAATGTTGAAAGAAACAATCCAATTCATAAATCATCGTGATGAAACAGAATTCATGTATCTTAAATTAATGACTTTGAGTGGTTGGATTTAAAAGATCTAGAAATGCAACTAGCCGACTTCCAGTGTAATCCTATCTGGAAAGGAAAGTTTATTGCACTTAGAAATGAATTAGAACTTGAACGGGAACGTCTGCATGATACCGCGTGTAAAAATTCAGACTGTGAAATTCTAAGCGTGGGGAATAGCCTTCCCGAAAACTTTCATGCACTTAAAATATTTGCTAAGGCTCTTCTAACAATTTTCTCTTCTATATACTCTTGTGAAACTCCGTTTTCTGCCTTAAATAATATCAAATCGAAAGGGAGAAATAGATTGAGCAAGGTTTTAAGCGCTGCCTGAGTAGCATTAAAATGTACACACTATAGCCCTTCTATAAAGCAACTTTTTACCAGTACTCAGCAACAATTTAATATTGATATAAAATCTATGAATTCATATTATTTCAATTTATTAAATTAATTGTATAATATGAATTCATAGATTTTATATCAATGTCCTATTATATAAATAGCCTAATATGATATGTATAAGTCACCATCTATGATTATGTAGTTTAATTTATAATGCATGTATGCAAGTGGCACATCAACAACGTAAATATTGACGTTGAAAAAAAAAAGGTGTTTGACACACCTGGGTAAAAAAATTCGCCATCACTGATCTACACCAACGCCATCTACTGCCCATCATCACCACTAGTATTTTCACAGACAATCGCAGCCATGCCCACGGCGGGATTCGAACTCGCAGCCTTTTGGCTGGAGAGCAGATACGCTGACCATTTGGCTGATAGTAAATCATCTTCTATGCAACCGAATCCTTACACACTAAAGAAGGTCCGTCCGTCCATCCATCAGATGGATATCGTTATCAGCGAGTTTATCATTGTAAATCTAAACGGTTGTTCTTTATCTAAGATAGTTGACAAATTAAGCACCGTTTTGTTGCATCCTTCTGTCCTTAATGAGCACTGGTCTGGTTTTATTAAAGAGTGCAGTGCGTTGTTGCCGGTAATTGAACTGAACTTATGTTATATCTGAACTGCTAAGACATTATTAAGTTTTTTCATTCATAATGCCATTTATCAAACAATTAAATAGAAACCCAATTGCGAATAATTGCGAACAATATTCACACTCTACAAATAAAACATACTATGTATATGAAACTGCAATATAAATGCCAATCAATTTTCGCTTTCCTTGGTCTCACACAAACATTTTATTGCAGGATCGAGAACAAACAGGTGACGTTCAAAGTAAACCCCAATCCTCAGAACCTGAATGCTTCCGATGTTGCAGCCAAAGCAGGTAAGTGCATTTAATTAATTAGATGCATTTAATCAGTCCATGCAAGCTAGTCATTTTTAATTGATGACAAACCAACTACTTGGGTCCGTTGTTACGTATCGCTGATAATTATGCAAACTTGGTGGCGCGCTCTCTGAGATGATTTTCTGATCTTTATTTCGAAGGATAATCTCCTATCAACGTGTACTTGGAATTTAAGTAATTTCGAATGGCAACGACTTATGCAATCAATTAATTCGTCCTGATGAACAACTTCAGTTACAAAGGACGATGGTAACAAGTTGTGTGAAATTATGCCAGCAAACTTGAGAAACGGTTTTTGATTTCGACACACTCAGCCGAGTAGAAACAGGATGCAATAACGGCATTCTTGGCTCCCCTTATTTATTGTATCGGATACTTATTTGCCGTCGTATTACGCAAGTAAGACAACGCATCTACTTACCTCAAAACGTTTCGTGCATGCAGATTTCTTTCCGACAATTCAAGATGACCTTTTCCTGCGTCTTTCGCTTCATTTTAACAGTAACGTAGTGTAATGTTGCAAACCTTTTCTTGCCATGATGTTAAAAATGGGGAAGGCTGACGTGTTTTTAAAGGTTCTTATGTCCTCCTTGTTAGAAAGAAATGGTTGATATTTGAATCCTTGCTGGTCTTAACGTTCCGAATTTTCTACGAACGCACTGCTACGTAAAAAGAGGTGCTGTCAGATTTCGGGATTCGCTGCTGCTCAAGAAAACTGCAAGAGTGACTGGTGAGGGTTCAGTTTCTGAAAGTATGAGAAATTGGTATCTTGAGTGAAGTTCATACACGAAATGCTTTATATTTCAACAGCGCGATTCATTTAATACGGAAAATACCTTAAAGGGCGACTTGAGAAAAGTTCGAGTCCCCCAGACAGTAGAATGACTCGTAAGGGTCAGTGTTTTATTTTAAGGAAAATTATATATATCAGCTTTATTTTAGTTTAAATTTAAATATTTTTCATTAAATTCTTTCTAGAAACCTACCACCGAACTATGCATTGAACGGATTTACATCCATAAATTTTATTTACCTAAAATAATAAGCAATTATTTCAAGATAATTGCTTATCAAATTTAGAAATTATTACTGGTCGCTACTTTATAGTTTCAGATAATAAAATCCCATCTTGCATTTGTTTAGAAGAATATGTAAAAATGTAGTAGGCAGGATCAAAGAAATTGCGGCTGTGTTAGCCAGTACTAGTTGCATTCTGCGTAAAGCATTCAAACTATCCAATATACTTAAACAAATTTAGTACTCATTGCATAATTTTAGCTGGTCGATATAAATTAACAGTAAGTAACATTAATATAAACTAAACCATTTTAGTTAGTAAAATCTTGAGGCCCTGATTGCCTTTCCAAACTCGTGAAGGAATAATTGGTTTATTCCATCTATTAGTTAAAAAGTCACTACATCCATGAGTTTGCAGCTTTCGACTCATTAAATCAACACGAAGTTGTGCTAATTTAAAAGATTGCAGAAAGAATACCTCGTTGACTCTCAATAATCAATATTCCTTATTTTTTAGCATGTCACACCCCTGACACTTCTTGATTAATTGCAAGTCAAGAAGTCGCTGTGGTTGTTTTTTTTTTCCATTGGAAAAACTTGAATTCGAAATTCATCTGTTACGCCTGAATTATAATCAGTCCATCCCAAAACAGTTTTCCTTTGTACTCCCTACTTTAGAGCGATGCATACTGAAGCACCCTTAGAGCCTAGTTCTTCGTAACACACTGCTCGAATTGTTGATTGAGTGGTTAGCGCATGAAGTCTCCAACCCACAGACTGGTTGTTTGAATCTCACCATCAGCATCGATATTTTGGGAATATTTTTAAGTACTAAATGAATGTCATCGCCTGCTATACAACCACCCTTGTAACTAGAGGCCTAAAGAGACGATAAAAAAGTCCCATGTTTGTCTGCAGCGCAGGATAACCAAGATAGATCTAGCCCTTATCCATAGCGGTACTAATTTTATGTATAAGGATTTTAATGTTAATTGAGATTAACATTAAAATCATTAGGAAATATATCAATTCTAAAAAAAGATTGCTTGCACATACAAAATTAGTTAATTTTGTGCAATTAATGCAAGAAATTCCACTTAAATTTCATGCGTACACCGAAATAATTAAAATGATACCAAATCGTTATTCTCAACCACAGAACGGTTTACTTTGAATGGTGGGCCACACGAATTGAAATATTAAATATTTACAAGTATTAAACATAAATCGTTGATTTGTTTTACGCCTTGTACTATAAAAACTTAATTTGTGCGTAATTTAGAATTGCATTTATCAACACTCATAACGCCAGTTCTGAAATTAGCAGATTACCTAATATTTATGCTCAAAAACAAATACTTCCAGAGGAAACCAATCGGCGCAGTTTTAAAGACTCGGTGATGTTAATAACATTAATTTCTGACAAAATATTTTGAACTATTTCGCATTTTATTACGAAGATAATGGCGGAATTGAGAGCTGTACTACGGTTCTCGTTTTTAGCGTTGGTACATTCATAGATTTAAGTGAAAACAGCAAGACTGAATTCCAAGATTAAATTATCTCACGATTTTAAGAAGGAAATGCAATTAGTGAAACTTTTAGAGGAACGAAAAATAGTGTGAAAGAAAAGCCTTTACTAGCATGCCCAAGCCGTTAACCTATTATGCTTTTAATGGATTTATTACCGCAATGCCTCGCGCACTGACATAATGTCATAAGCACTGGTTAACTTCCAGTAGGACCCGTGGACAATGAGATTAAGGTTACGGGTGTAAGCAAATGGCAAATAATCAAATAACGTTTGGCTAAGTGTGTCTTCAGAGAACTAAATACGACCGAGTTCGGCCAGTGAAGTCGCTAGTGGAATTCAATTTTCGCTTCGTCTTTTACAAAGATGAGTCACCTGAGACCAGGAGTTACCACAATTATTGTCTTCCCTTTAAGCGAACGCGGAATGGGAATGAGCGGCATCGCTACAGAGTTTAGCCTAGCTGACCGATAGGTAAATTAGAACTATTCTAAATGGTACTGAAACCTTCTTGCTGTTCTTCCTAATGACACCATGTTGATATCGATGATGCATTCCGAAACATCTCATTTCATAGTGATAACAACTAACATATTTTACAGATATTGATTCATTTTAAGTGAACCCGAGTCCAAGAAAATGCTATTAACGAGATAGAATCCCATTATGAAATCTATATGTTATTGTAATTAACGACAAAATCTATGTGATCCGGACTTGGCTCGGTATTTAGGATCCATAATCGCCTTTATATTTGCATTACGAATACATGTGCGGAGACATTTTTGCAAAGTATTTCGATTATTTAAGCGGAAGATATAACACCTCTTGTTCATCTAAGATGTGTTTAGAGGTTTTTTTTTATTGCTTGAATTTTTTCACCTTCTACTATAAAAAACTGTTCACTAAGAATGAAGAAAATGAGGAGAACGCGCATAGCTGAAAGAGCAGTGAATGACTCATTGCAACCATATTCTATTAAGTATATGCATGTTCTAAAGTATATGAGGACCTGAAACAACGGTTCAGTACAGCTAATTCTGTCACAAATTATGGTACGGCTGTCTTCACCTGGTGGCATAAATTCCACATAATTTCTGATGGATTAGCATGAAAGTGTTGGGAAGGACAAGGCATGTTTTCTCACGTTGGGAAAACTTGCTTCCGTTTTCCAGTGACTTCATACCGGCCTGCAGACCACTGCTTGGTGGACCAGTCCACAGGCGATGTAGGATTCCTTAGAAAACAAATCCTCCAATTAGACAAACTAGAATTCTCTCAAATTTGACCTCAACATCGGGCGTAGTGGTTGGTCGAAATCCATTGAAATAACCTGGCACCACATCGCTACCCAAAAACGTTCACACTGAGCCCAGTGCAGCATTTCCGTAAAGATTCCATTGCACATCAAAACTGTCACTCGCATATCGGTGGCATACTGTTCAGTGGATCTCATATCTTCGAAATGCAGAGTACGTTACTTTTGTTTTATGCGTCACGTGATAAACGTTTGAGTAATGTGATTGCTGTAGGTTATTTATACTATCCTTATGCTGATATCTACAAGTCGCACACTGGCGGAGGACTTGCTTGCTTATTCTCAGAAGTGCCAAATAGTTCTATAAAATAGACGTGTTCATCGGATATAGCAGCACAAAAGAATTTCGTGCTGCTGTATCCAATGGGCCCGAGTTGCTGTGCCTGCAGTTGAGAAGTGCAGTGTTAGTTTTTTTGGGAAACTAAGTTGGTAAAAATTCTTGTCGGATCATAACTATGCAAAAACCGCAAAGAATTACAAACCTGGGGCATAAACACGCATTTACCAGGAAATGACTTAAAGTTTTCCACGGTGTGTTATCAAAAGAATTTGATAATTCGTTTCCCCACTTTTTTTCAAATCTTCTTGGAATTTTTGAAGGATAATCTTCAACTTGAAGATTGCGGGCATTCTTTGCATTCCCAAATCAAAAAGAAATATTTTTTCTTCTTTTCATATGCTAATTGGCTGCTTATATTTAAAATCGTATTTTATTTTCCAAGTTTTAGGTAAGTCTTTCGACGAAGGAAAATAATTAGCCAAGCCATTTCAGGGAAGATTAGAGCTTAATTAAAATCTCTACTTACACAATTTTTATCCCGAACCGAGAGTGGGAGAATTACTGTATTGTACCGCTAATGTTAATTCCATTGGTTTTGCTTCTTTCCTTGAACAATAAGTTATTAACTCGGTTCTTTTGTTCAAACATTTCTTCTTAGTAGTTGGAAGAACCGAGACTACAATATTGAATGCTCATTTAGGTGCACTTGGTAAGAAAAATAACAATTTGAGGATGCGATGGACCAACCGTTTACAATGTCTCCTGAAGCAATCCGATTTCATGCACGCTTAATTAAAAACACATAATCCCCCTAAATTTGACCAGCGGTCCCTGAGGTTGGCCACTGTAAACACACAGAGTAACCCTCGTCAGCTGTACCGATAATTACCTTTGCCTCTCTTAGCAGTAGTGTTTAGATAACTTTTTTCGTTTGTATAATCTAAGATAATAGATTTATTAAGAAAACACTTTACAGTTTAATGCCCACGATGAAGTCAGCGTCAGTGCTACTGAACAATTCTTAATTGCATTTTTGAATTTCATTTCGCTCAGAGACTCTGGTCAGATGAATCTTTAATTAAGCAGTTGAGGATTAGAAACTGTAGTGCAAAAGAACAGAATCTTTTTCGCCATCTTAATCCATTTTGGTAGAAAAAGATTCTTACTCCATTCGAATATGAATTTCGAATTACAACATCTTGCGTAATCATACGTCGTATGCTGAAAGCGGTATGTTAGTGAGAGGGCATAGAATTTAATGCTGCTATAAAGGAAAATATCTCGCAAATTGAGGCACTACACTCACAATGACATGCGTAGCTGTAACCAGATGACCAATCGCCCTGCTCAATTGTAGGCCTGGTTGACTGAGCGAATAGAATTTCCGTTTTCTAACCAACAAACTGAGGGTTCGAGTTCGCCATGGACATGTTTGTGAAGGGCTTAAGATTATAGATGAATTTTATCACCCGGTGTGAGGCCATAAACCTGTAGGAAGGATTAATTCAGAAGATAAATCCGCGACTGAGGCTGTGAGAAGGATTCCTGGATGAGAACAGTAATCAAACACTGCAAATAGCAAGAACTAAAGTCTGAAAAAAGAAAATTTCAGTAGCGGATATCCAACCGCTGACTAGCAGCTGTTGGATGCATTGAGAAAGCTAGAGGAACTTTGTAAGACTTCATCTTCAAAGGATTTCATACACTCAGAAAAAAGGTGTGTCGGTCTGAGTTGTACTCTACGCGAGTACATTCCAAACGTTTGCAGGAATGGAGCAGGCCAAGGAAGGGTTTAGTTAATTAATTGAAAACCATTGTTAAATATAACTGAAAAACAAATATTATTTCTTGAAACTGATTTGCATTCGAGACCAAATGACGCCAGTTATATTATGCTGATGTTTTTACATTCAATTTGCTGTGGCGTTCTGTAGACAAGCAATGTTTTCAAATATACAAATCTTTTCATACTAGCTGATAAGAATAAACTCATCAAATGACATACAAATCAGTATGTGCAAAAAAAAAAAAAAGTGATGCACTAAATCCAAACTGAAAATTCTTTACGAGGTATTTGCGTAAGAAATGCCAATTTAAGAAAAAGGATACGGATAAATTGTCCTTTTGAGGTTACAAATATTAAAAAAATGCAAGTGAAACAGCAATGGTCTCCAAAGATTGACAGAAAAACTTCTTTTCGAAGTTGAGACCTGTCTTTTTTTTTTGTTGTTGTTAGAACCACAATCAAATGTAATGTGTTTGTATATTTCTAGCACTCTATATGAATGAAAGAATAATATTTTATTGAAGATCTTTAATTTATTATAACTGCATTACGTTATTGTATTTACTAAAAGAAAACATCAGATTTATTATAAATGCAACCGCACAACACACTCATGATTGATTTTGGTGTTTACCAAGCTTGGGATGCAAACAAAATAATTTACCAGTACGTCTATTTTCGTATTCAAGTTTAGAAATAAACATTTCCATATCTTAATGCGGATGAATATATTTTATGCCATTAGATGACGCCGGTATTAGAAACATCACTTGAGTATAAGGAAAATATGTGGGACCCACCGCATATAACTGAAGTGAGTGAGTTTATTAAAACTAATTTGAATGCAAGGACAGATCAGACAATCTGGAGAAAATCTGTGTTTGATGATCCATCCGAAGTGAGTAGGGAATGCTTCTAAATGCCCATAAGGCGAACAGATTTAACAACAAAAAATGGCTGACAGCAATTTGAGCAGTTCCGTAGATTTCAGGTAATACAAGGGAGACCAGATAACCCACCAGAGAAAAATGAACAGATTCAAGAAGCGACCACTCTGAAGACCCTAATATTTCTAATGGCGTGTGCGTTATGGGAAGCCAAGCAACACTACATCACTGTCCGTAATGATTGGACATAGGATGAACGAAAGACGGACAGTAGTACGCCTTGGTATAGCACAGTAGGTTCTTGGTGAGTGAATTACTAAGTTGGTAACTGTTTTCTGACAGAATTAGTCACTAAACAAACAAGCGATATAAGAATGTCGCATGCGATTTCTTTAAATATATATACCGCCAACTGCTAAGACGATTCTTGTTTTAATGGTGACCAATCCATTTCATATTAATATGTGTACAGTACAGTACACAATTTGGTTTTGTAGTAAACTTCATTCTCTTCTGTAATTCTCCTTAAGTGAGGTTTGCAGGATGCATCTAAGGCTATAAAGTAATTGATGGCTACTGTCATGGCGATCAATTACATGAACTCTCAATCCGGTTTGTGCCTGGAAGAAGGGGCAAAAAACTGCCATATCTTGTCAAGAGAACAGATAAATTGGCAAAGATCGAAAGGTGTGTAAAGTTCCTTGCAACCTCGTAAAAGAGATGAGATTTCTCATTTCTGTTTTACTAGTTTGCCTTCGGTGCTCTGTTGTAATCAAACAACTGCCTCTGGGTCCACCTCGTCTTCACTTCCATTTTTGGTTTTTAATTAATATTTGTTTAGGGTATCGTTCGGTGTACTTGCTCTTTCAGTTATGGTTATTGCTGTTTAATCTTGCTTAATGACATTTTGAATATAAATTTCAAATTTATCGTAATTTATTTTGTGGACAGAGAATTTTACAATTTGCAGTTCTTATAAATTTTAATTTCAGTTTTCTTTTCTGTTTATTTTTTAATTAATGCCAGATTTGTTTTCCACGCAGTTATGTGAACACTGCTAAAATCTTTTCTATTTTGAACGTGTTTTTCTTTTAGTAAATCAAGAGTTTAATTTATTAAGGTTATAACTTTTAAAGCATTTAGCATTTATTTTAATTTTTTCACTTCCATACGTGATAAGTCCACATCTACTATAACTAAAAGGTATTTATCTCTTATTTTATTATTGACACTGTTTTATTGCTGGAGAATTTTCAACACTTATTTCTTTCAATGATATTTTCATTTCCGTATATTTTAAATTGTAGGGTTATTTTCAGTATCTATTTTGACATCATAATATTAGGGTTTTTACATATTTTTCTGTTTCACCTTCCACTACGAAGGAGGATCATTTTATTATTGAGCTATGCACAGGTGTTTACTAAGGCAAATGCAGATATACTGATGAATAAAACTATGGCAAATAAGGGATCAACGCTTGTGGTGAAACATTGGGCTCCAGTTCAGAAATTCCCAATTTGGTAGAAAGGATTGATTCCTAATTTTTTTTTGTCTCCCACCCATTAAAAGTTTTATATATATATATATAAACCTATTATATCGTTTTATTAAATGTATGTATTTTTTGAGTCCGGAAACCAGGATTATGTAAAAAAGAAATATAGGAGCCATTTTATGTCTACAGTACGAGAGGTGATCTCGCATCGCACGAAGAAATTAATCTTCCACCTATTTTTTATTAATTTTGGGGGGTAGGTTATTTAAGATATTTATGTTAATAAGCTATTGTTTATTTAAGGTACATTTTCTATAGGAAATGAACCAGGCATTAGCAAATTAGTATAATGTGCGATTATACTAAGCCACTCAAGCCACCCTTGAGTGGCTTCAAAGATACCTAACATGTTCTATATAGTAGAATTTCTAGCTTAATTCTTATGTGAGATTTGTAAGTTTAGGCCTTTCTTGGATGGAGATTATTATGAAGCTAAATACCGATATTTTAATTCTGTATAACTTATATAATTATTAAGAAGAGATACTGAACGACTAGTTGGGTCGCAATATTTGGGCCCAATTGCTAACCTTAAAAATTCCAGTGAATTCTATGGAAAAACCACTACCACTGAGAGCACGATGCATGCTGTTGCAATACTCGTATGGCAAATTGTTTCACCTCTTCATATACAGAAATGATTCTTATGTCTACATAATAGCTATTCGGTCTCAATCGTATATTTGTTTTGTAATCCTGTTCTAAAGTAGCTGATGTCTTAAGGTTAATATTGATCTAACCGTATTCGAAGTAGGTAATTGTGATGGTACAATGCCTTGAAAATAAAGGACATTTTTCATATCGCTGCCGAACTTTAACAGCGGAAACTTTTAACTCGTAAAATGCTGACATTAAGGTCACCATAGTCCCATAGTTAAAGCGAGATATCTTTAATGGGCACCGTTTGTCCAACCTTTCTACTGCGTATGATGCTTCCTCTTCTAGACTGCTCACGCCACTAGAGGGCACTAATTGATTTAAAAAAACATTAAGACTGCAATATGTGCATTAGAATGTACCTGGTGGAACTGCTACAAATAGTAATGATATAGTTTGAAAATAAGTACCAACAATTTTCTCTTTCACGTACCAACTAGAGAAATTTCAGTGACCCACAAGGCGTTCTGCTTGACGCGTTGCTCGTGTTTTCATGACGGCGCAGTTATAATAGCAGCAAGGCAGTGTTGTTTTTGGTTCGTTTAATTCAAATTTCACTTTCTCGTACAAAGAAAATTCGGGTAAAAATGCGAATGGATTGTTGAGCGACGAACATAGCATAAACAGTTGCTGGAAAGTGGTTCGTTTCACGAAGAGACATGATAATAGTGAATTGTACTTGAAATGATAGGAGAAGGATTTTTAACTATTTTCCCAGTAATTTCTTTGGAAATGCCCAAGTTTGAATCCCTCTAGGAAGAGACGAGCATTTTTGAACTGATAATTACAGCCAGTTCAAAACGAGAGAGGGATAATATACGCACCGGCAGAGGACCAAGTTACGTCCAATGGTGTGACAAACTTAAGTTTCTTTTTTTCTGAAAATAGTTCAGCTTCACGTTGAAACCACAAACTGCGAAAACATCGGTTGAATTTATTGAATTCGACTTTCTTTCATTTATATATAAGAATGAGGGAAAAAAATCCAACCAGAATTACGTAATTCATAACGAATGCGAAAGGTGTTTTGAAAATGTTAAACAGATTTACAAAAACTGATTCGTATAAAGTTTTAAAGCACATTTTTCGTTTACAGCCACAGGAGCGAGGCTGTAGGAAGGAGAAAAGTTGAGAAAAGAGCAAAATAGGAATCCATGCGGTAATAACTTGACTATTCAACCTTGGATTTTGATATTTTATGATTTTGTGCACTACTTATGGGAAAATAGGAGCAAATTCGTCTATGTATGCATGCACTCTTTCGCTTATCTAGCGATAGTGAACTTACACCACTAAAACCTTAATGCAAGATGTCTTCCTAAAGCGCACGTGGTTTATCACTATAAGAAATGAAAGTTTAAGCTTAGTACCAAAATGTAGTATTTATTCGTATCGACTACTTCAAGGTTCTGACTAACAGCAAAGTGCTTCTACCTCTTAGATGCATTTTTCCCTCTTCCATTGACACAAGTTTGACCGTCATTTTAAAGTTGCGCCCTTTATTATAGGGAGAGATGCTTCTGATTAGTTACTTTTAAAACAGTCATCTATTTTGATAGACAAATTAGTTACCAAATTTTTCTACATCTTAAATTTACATTATAAAATGCAAATAAAAACAAACTGTATTTAATGTTACAATATTGCGCTCTTCAATCCTTACTAAAACCGATTCTGAAAAATTACTACAAAAACAGATTACGTTTTCGCAATAAGTGAGCTTTTCATCTTCAACGGAACTTTACCAATCTACAAAACCGATCTTAAGCAGGGATCAATTCTACTGTAGTTTTCTGATTTGAAATAATATCTCGAGAAAATAAACCTAACGTTGAATTTGCATTAGGTTGGGATTGAAATGTAAGTAAAGAAATTTTTTATATAACGTATAATTAATTTTATTTTACTGAAATCTCAAGACTGTGGTATAGTGTCGCATTCACTGTTATGTAATGGCACCACAATGGAAAATACCTCCTTTAAATTAATAGTTATCAACAATGTTAGTACTAGCATCCAGTTTGCCAGTAAGCCAAATATGTTCAGCATGCTTTATATAAATACTGAATTATCTGGCCGAACGAATAGCGTGTTTATTCTCCAAATTAAATGGATACTGATGGAACATGGATGTTTGTGTAAGCTTTTAGATGCATATTCGAGTGTTATTTCCCAAAAACTTCTTGGAGGTATCATTGGAAAGTGGCATGCTTTTTCAGCCCTTCGGGACATTCGAGATAGTCCTAACCCAAGTAAGTGCCCCTTTCACGGGCTGGAATGTATTTTTAGCATTCGTGTGTGAGAGAGCAGAATACAAACTCGCTATCATATGTGATTTACGTCTGATTGATACAAATGAAACCAGTGAAAATTAGATCGCCTACATGGCATTTAGGTGATCGTTTGAAGATCTCAACAATAGCACAAATGAGCTGTCGGCGAGATAATCAATATAGCTTGAATAAGCCAAATATCAAACAATCCTCTTTCTAGAGGGATAACCTTTTTTGTTGTCGTTTATCACACCTTATATTAATGATGAAACACATGTCGATTGAATCGAATACTTAATATACAATTTGCTGCATTGGGAAACCATATATTTCAAGTATTACATAATAGTTTTTGTGCTATACGTTTCTAATGCTGATCAACTTTTTTCTATAATGGAGAAATGTCTCTTTTTAGGACTCAGGTGTCGCAGATTTTCACCTGATTGAAAATCTTTGGACGTAGCTGACAGAGTTAACTTCGTCCTATGGAATCACTAAGTCTATGAAAGCATTGAGAAACCTAAGTTAACGGCATAAGTGGCCCCGAAAAATACTGAACTGTGAGAGGTAATACTAAGATCGTGGGTCAAGCATACCTTTGAAATTATGAACAAGAATTTCATGAACGTATGCTAAACAGTAAAAAGGATGTGGTAATGATAAATGTGATAGAGGGGATCAGTTTAGTCGTAACGCAATTCTTCCGGCATATGGCTGAAATATAGTGCGCTCGCTCAAGAAAAAAATTTGTTGTGTATAGGTAAACTACTGTGAAGAGAACACCAGTTCATAAATGTGCAGCTTTTTTAAAAAAAATTGTCTTCTGCAGGTTATCACGAGTTGCTGTTACCCGAATATATTATTTGTTTGTTTTGCACCCGCACTGTTCATCAGTATTTACGAACATGAAAATGCTCTTTGTGATATCATTTTTTTTTTTTTACACAAATACAGAGTGATGTCGGGGATATGTAAGGAAAAACGTCACGGTTACTTGGCTTCTAAAATTCGTTGAGATGATGATAAATTCAGTGAGAAAGTCACCGTCTGGTATAACGCTTTAGTTTGCCTCAATTGGAGTCCATTTTTTTAATATGATCCCAAAGAATATTACTGTAGACAATCTCATTTAGTGTAATAAACACGAAATATCCTGTACTCTGATGTGAGGCGATTGTCACGAACTAAACATTGATTCCAGCAAGACAAGCAAGTCCATACAGCCGGTCACTCCTGAAGGTGTACTTTCCGTGGCACCAATTATTTGGAAGCAATCCATGTGCCTTGTGATAGTGTTCAACTGAAGGGTAACACCAAAGTGCGTTGTGGTCAGTACCACCCACTTCCATACGTGGAGTTACCTTGATCTTGTTTTTATGTAATAATTTATTGTATATTTCACTTATATTTTATGTATTAAAATCACTAACAACCCGATTTACCTTTCATTTCGGTATACTTCTATCTCTGCTCTACCTTGTAAATCGAGGTGAATTAGCCACGTCTCCATACCGAAGTGTGGGTTTTTTTCCCTGTAGGAACTCGGGTGATTTCTCTTACGGCAAAAGAGGCTCACCAGCCAGAAAGGGAAGGTTAGCAGACACAGTAATGGGGAAAAAGGGAGCATCCGTGAAAGTTTGCTTTTCGTGTGCGGTTAAGAAAGCTAATTTTTTCTCTCACAAAGTAGTCTGCTTGCTAAAGAGGTGAGTGCATCCTGGTGTTAATGAGTTTAAGAAAGAATGACAGCTGGTGGTAATGTGTGGCTTCTCTCAGTGAGCCCTTGAATACCTGGAAGTCTCTTGACAATACTAATACATTGGCGGCGAATCTGATGTTACAGTACACGATTTGATTTTAACAAAGAGCGTCAATATATAGTGGATTACGTGAGCTAAACGTTAGATAATGTATAAACTACACCTCTACATAAAACTTTTGTGCCACTCTTCAGCCTTATTTTACGATAGGATTAGCGAAAACTGAAATTTGCTGGAGTAAAATCAAAATCCCTGCTATTTCCTTGTGAGATGACCAAATCTACTTCATCCAAAAACAACGGAATTCTAACCCACTTATTAGTTATCCAATTATATAGTCATTACTTCCCTTCTTATACGTTTTGGAAAACATTTTCAGTCTTTTTTTAAAAAGACATATGATTTTATTTAACATATTATTTGCAAAGAATAATAATAAATCAAAATTGGCTATTTGCTTCACGACTGGACTCAGTTCTAAGTGCATTAATATTTAGGCCATGAACGTTGAAGTCGTTCAAATTTAATATGACGGGTAAGCTAACTTAAAAAGAATCTATTTTCATCAGATGAAACTTCTGTAATTTTCTTTAGCATCGGCTATATCTATCTATCTATCTATCCTCCCCTTCTCCTAATTCCACCACAACTTAATAACCTATTGTTAGTGGGCTGTTTGAGCGCATGTTTTACAAGAAACCAGTGAAACTGTTACGGCAGGCAGATGAAGATAAATGACCCTGGATTCCCACCTGATAACGCCATGTCCCCGGAGGATAATTTACACCGGGGTTTTCGACAGTCCTTTCTACTACGCTCACTTGCTTATGTTAGCGAAATCATAAAGCACCAGATGGATGTGTGATGGGAGACGAGGGAAAGGAGGTTAGAGGTCTTGTAAAAATGTTAAAAGTGCCTGCCGAGTTTATCAGCCCAACGTCCCACTTCGGTGCAGTCGCTGAATGTGATCCGCCGTCATTCCGAGAGTACACAAGACGACACGCGGTTAGTATACGACATGTTTCTTCCTTTTGTCTGCTGTGTAAATGATGACGGGATTTCTGATTAATAGCGCCCTGTAGAGTGCAGGTGGTGATTCGTCTTTAACACACCTTTCTTTCTTCGGTGGCAAGAAAGGCGCTGCCATGGGGTTAAGTGTCTTACATACAAGATTCGTAAAGTGGGCGCACAAGTTAGTGTACGTAGTTGCGGAATGTCATTTCCATTATAATGTTGTTATGATTAGCGGCATCCATTACTGTTGACACGGGGGAATTGCAGTGTGTTTGCAGAATTTTAGATTACCTGCAATTACTCGAACTAACTTTTTTCTTTAGTTGTTTCTCTTTGAAGGCTTAGCTTACTGTTCACCTTTAAATTGTATGATGAAATATTCCCGCACTGAAATTTAAGGTCTTAAAGGAATCGATGAAGCGAAGCATTGGATTTAGTAATAATAAATAAAAAGATAAAAGTAAGCTTTACATGGCTTAATGCGGAATTTAAAAAAAAGTTCTGATCTCGGCGCCACGGTGTCTTCGTGATGAGGTGGAGAGGAGGATCCAGAGGCGAGTGACCAACATGGTAATAGGTCTATGGAATGAACCTTACGAGAAACAAATTGAAGATTTGTGGATTACAGAAACTGGTTGATATGCGGAAAAGGGGTGATATGATTGAGACATTAAAATTACTGAGGGGTTTTTACAAGATTAATTCAGAGGAAATTTTTCAGAACAGGTGTGGTGGGAGAACTAGGGGCCACCCATGGAAACTGAATAAGAGTGTAGTTAGCAAGAGTGTTAGTACTATGTTTTTTACTTGGAGAGTGGTGAATGAGTGGAATAAGCTGCCAAAGTTTGTTGTGGGTGCCACGACTGTAAATGAGTTCAAAGCATACTTTGCTTTGAACTCATTTACAGTCGTGTAAATGAGTTCAAACATCGAGGGAGGCCCTAAACATGAAGTTTAGGGCCTCCCTCGATGAGTCTAATAACTCCTTGGAGTTGCCAGCAATAATAATAATAATAATGCCGCAATGTTGGCCGAGTGGTTAGCGTATCCGTTCCCCAGCCAAAAGCCTGTGGGTTCTAATCCCGCCGTGGGCATGGATATTTGTGATTGTCTGTGGAAAAACTAGTGCTGGTGGTCGGTGGTAGATGGCGTTGGTGTACTTGCTGTCAGTTGGTGGAGACAGTTGTAGAGTAAGCAGTGGCGTAACTAGAGGGGGACACCTTGAACCTTTTTGAACTTTTACAGTTAATTCTAAAATACACTCTCGAGAACTCAGTTCCAAATATTGTAATACTGCTGCGAATTTGTCTCAGGATTGCTGTAAGTGTTGCTAGTTGTAAGAGGAGTTTTTCTAAATAAAATTGATTCAGAATTACCAACATTACTATGAAATATACTTCGCCAATGTCTTCGACGATATTGCTAACAGAAAAGCAAGAAAAATAACATTTTAGAATGTTGAAATTAAAATTTTACTTCAAAAATAAACAGTGTTTTAATTCATTTCCCTATACGTCGTTTTGACTTTTTGTAATAATTTTGGTGTGTATTGAGAGGGACGGAAAATTCAGAGATCGCCCCGGGAGACAAAAGCTCTAGCTACACCATTGAGAGTAAGTGCCCTCCCTCGATGAGTCTTTGGTCTCCCTGGAGATGCCAAATAATAATAATAAAATAATAACTAGAACATGAGAAGGCGACGAAAACGTATCTTTATTTTGTTGTCGATATAGGGAATCTTCGGCAGGTTAGAATCTGATAACCATCCTCTGTAGACTAACTGGATACATTTTCCGGTCACTTCAGGCCCCCATTTAGCAGAGGCCTCACACCAGACAAAAATTCATCTCCCATCTGAAGACATTCGCAAAACATCCAAGCGTAAGATCGATTTCGAACTCCCACAGCCTGTTAACTGAAAAGCGGAAATTCTATTCACCAAATCAACCAGACTGACAAGTTTAGCAGAATTATAAAAATAGAAAACTTCCGATAAATTCTGTGCTAATTCATCAAAATATGTTCATTTCGATAAAAACAAACCTGAGAAGAGAACTAAAAGGATGAAAATTGTACCATCTCACAATTGAAGCATCAGCTGTACCAGCTTATCAAAGTAAATAAATATACGCGTGGTTTTACTGAAATGGCTTCAATCATCCCTATGCTTTCCTCCAGTCTATTTTGAACGCGGCTCCCACGTAAAATATATTCACATATCAATTTCGATCTCGCTAATTAATTCATTTTATTCATCTCTGCTTGGATTTGCATGTAGTATTCTCAAAGCTCTTAACAGTGTATAAAGTAACATCTTATAATTTGTAAATAATTATAAATGGTTTTACAGTATTCATAGAAGTTTTACATTAATATTTAAGAATGTTCAGAATGATCTGCTAGCTTACTCCTATTACTAATGCTTGTGTATTATGGGTTGTGTATCATTTCGTAATTGTAGGATTCAAATAAAAAGTAACTTTTGTTGTAAAGTAATTTTGAACAGATTGAAGAAGGAAAGTTATGAAAAGAATTAAAACCATCCAGAAAAAAAAACATATGCAAATTGTATATATAAAATCGCTGGGTCTGTCTTCCCCAGCGAACACATCCTAACCGCTAATTCTTACCTGGAGACTGTTTCGGACTAAGTATTGTCCTTCATGGTGATGATGTGGCTCGATGAATCTGGGCTTTCCCAGCAAGGAAACGCCCTGTCTTAAAGGGCTCGCATTGTGGAATCATAATTCGAACACTCAATGTGCTTCCGTTACCGCCTAAATACCCTCTTGATTTGAATCTCATTGAATATTTGTGGGATTGGAATGCAGCTATGACTGGTTACTAAGCGGACCAAACTGATGTGTCCACTGTAAGTTTAATGGTATTTTTTGTAAAAAAAATTTTAGCTGTATAATTATGTCTATTTCTTCTCATGAGTAAGCTCATTTTAAATTGTTAATTTTTTCTATCCAGATTTTAAGTAAAATGAAGTGCTATTGAATAAGATAATTAAATTATTTAACAGTGTTAAGTGCTGTCAAACATCTGATTTGTAATAAATAAATACATTTCCTTATAATCGTAATTGACTCATAAAAATTGCACCGTAAATTGGTGAAAAAACTGTCACAGAATGGCATTATTATACCAACCTAAATAACACTGGTAAGAGATTATTTCAACTTAGGACATTACGTAGTTGCTGAATGACGTCATAACATTATATGCAGAATGATACACATTGTGTCTCAGTGAGTCAGGGATCGCCATTAACATTAGTATTTTCCATGATGATTAAATATGGCAGGTATTCGTGTTTCAGAGAGTTCAGAAAATACTTGAATGCCTTATTTTCAAATTCTTGCCACTATAAAATGTTCATAATCGTATTTTTGTGTGTACCCAGAAGATTTGAACTGACTTCCCCTCTTCTTTATTCCCCTTTCGTATCGTAATCGGTCCATTCCTGCGGTGGTCTGTTCATGGCATTCATCCCGCACAATCAATCTAATTGAAGCTAATCCGTAATCTTATTTAATCTGTTTCGTACTCTCGGCACCAAAACTTGGTTTCTGACCAAAACAGTTAAATACTTCTCTCCATTACATTGGGATTAATATCACTGAGCCGAAGTCGATATGTCCACGGTCATCGCGATATAAAGTGGCATTGCCACATGATCAGGCTGATTTCTTCGACGTAATGCCCAAACAGATGTACACTAAGTTTTCCAAGTAATTCAGAAATACCGGAATAAAATTTAATCATCAAACCCGTATGTGTAAAAATATTACAAGTGTGCCAACTGCGCGCACAATATTTTCACGCCGATTTTTCTCAGAGATGCAGTTTGCATGTTCACTGACCGCTATAGTGGCTCCTATTTCTTATTAAATTCAAATCTTCGTTTAATATTGAGTCAGACAACTTTGCTTTTGATAAAATCAATCTATTAATGCAAACTTATTAATCAAGACCAACTAATATCTTTTTTGATTACATTATCAGGACATTGCGTTACAGGCCACGAGATGGCAGCGGTTGTCTGCCGTATTATCTTCACAGAATGCCGTTTAAATCATTCATAGTTTGGTCTGATATCACTGATTGCCTAAGGATGGAGATTGACTGCCCCTTAGCTTGGAAAAGTTATAGCTAAAATGACCTCGCCCTACTCCCTTTGGGGAATAAAATGTGTTAGTGGATTTATTTTTTGAGAGGATCAGGACTTCAGTATAATCACACTGCGCTGCTGTATACAAATTTATCTCATATTAGCATTGGTGAATATTGTGTTATGTAGGCTTATAAAATTCATGGCTAAATTAAACTTGGATCGGGACTGAGAGAATCAAAGAGAAGGCTGCAAGTAATACAAATTAAAATTGTGTGAGCTATTTTAACTCTCGTTGATCCACGCTTATATCTTTAGTTATCGATTAGCTAACTAAACACTTTGGTGTTTATGTATCTCAAATACCATGGTTTCGTTCTCTGCTTGCATTTCTAATTTACTGTTTGCTATCGTAGGTTAAAGATATTAATTTTATTGATTCAAAAGCAAATCATAGAAGGAGCACATATTTTAATGAATTATGGAGGAGCAGAAACTTCGAAAACAGTCAATAGTCTGCTGATCAGCGAATGATAGTCGCGATCTTCATATATCGCTCTTGTAGAAGGAATGTCAAAGCGATGACAGAACAATTTGCAATCAAGAGCTGAGGTGAAGTGGAAAGCACTGTAAATGCTCGAAATAATTATTTATTTTGGTACATGAAGATGGTTGGAGTACACAAAAAGTTAACACTAGCATGGTTGAAGATGTTTCAGGAGGATCCTCTGACTCGAGAGTGACAATTTGAACTTTTTATGTTATCCCCCCCCCCTGCACCATTAAAAGCTCGTAAACGAGTAGTATATTTAATACAGTGGGTGGGTGGGTGGATAAGATAACTTATAATGCCTGATCTACAGACAAAACATGGCACTTTTTCCAGTCAAGTGGGGTTTCCAGTAAATAGGGGATTGTGGAAGTGTCACAACGGCTGTGAAAATCTATCATCTAAAGCAATCATCCTCAAATCTCCATCCATTCAACGGGGAGTCGGATTTCAATCTACAGTCTATTAATTGGTGACGGAAGACGCCACTATTCGGCCAACCATCGGGATTACTTACCTGATAATCGTTGAAAATTAAGGGCACTATATTTCTTCGTAATTTAATCTAGAAAGCACGTGAAATTAACTGTTTACTCCTGATTATGGTTTGGTTTTTCTCTATAAAATAATTTCATTTCCTATATCGATAAGTTATAATTTCTCATTTTGGATTTACAGAATTACACAGCTGCTTCCTCCGAATTGTTCCAAGAAAGTTGGCTGGGGAGGCGGATGGAGGATTTAAATTTTATGAGAAAGCTTTTATCCTGACATGTTTTGAAGGACGGTAGTTTGTTTGAAAATAGATGTTGGCTTCCTCAGTCTTAGATGTGTAACAGAAGTTCTTGAAATACTCTCTTGAATAAAATCAAAAACTACTTTCCAGAATTTTTATAGGGAAATAAAGTTTATCCGAGACAGCAAAAGCAAGAACAAAACCTAAGGGTTTGTTTAACTTAGTTTAAAAAACCTACGCTATATTTATTCCATTTTGAAAGAGCTTGATTTACTAATCAACCTTTCAGTAATGATTTGCGATCAATTTATAAAAGACTCAACTTGATTCTATGCTACTTACGTTTTGAAAATTTTTAAAACTAACTGAATTGAATTTGTACTCGGTAATCTGTCAGAATTATTCGCCAATAACCAGTCTTCTGGTTCCTGTAATATTTACGCACTTAACGTATTACACGATGGGAATTTAAAAGCAGTAGTTAAAGCATGAAAAATGAGAGCTCTTAATTTTATAGACCTCTCTTAATAAAATGAGTAATACCCACACAATCTGGATCCGATACACGTGTCTTAAAATAATACTCATGGCTTACTACAATAATTGTTGAAATACCATCTCTTAACAGCTTAGTTTGGAAGAGATGTTATTACTATTTTTGCTACTTTTACCGCGAGCAGCACACAAATCCTCAAGTTTCTGGAAAAAGGTAGCATCTGCCCACCCACCATTGCTAATTATAGCACATATACCACTATAGCCAACAGTGAACTCATCTTGAATTCACTGCGTGTCCTTGATGCAACAGGCATTTATATTCTTTTATCACATTTGCGCTGTGTGCACTCACAAATAGCCACACCATCAATTGACTTTTTTCTTCCACCCGTTTATTAATTAAAAGGCATTTAAGAAGCTGTTTTCTGAGCTGTGCGTATTATTTTGCGAAGCGCATCGTCAGCCCGGGACTTAACATGCGTGTCGCATGATCAGGGGGTGTTATGGCAAACATTGCCTTTTCCGCTAGCGTCTCACGAGCATTTCCTGTCAACGGATGTATTGTTTTCTATTGCGATGACTGTTTGCGAGGCCGTCAGGTGGATAAGCCGTACAGAGAAGTGTAGACCAGAATAGACTTCGTTTAAGTTTATGGTCTCCGGACGCATGAAATGAAGTCGCAACTCGGTCGCTTTTCTATTTGTTCGACAGCCTCGATTCGCTCAGTACTTCGTAAGGTTCCTAGATCGCTTGTGAATACCGCCATTGATGTAATCTTCGTATTATCTTCCGCTCCTGATAAAATGAAACTCATTCGATCTAGAGATACTGCAGCGAAATGAAAGATTTAAAAATTCTTCGAATGAAAATTCTTAAATATTTACTAAGCTTTCTAGAAATTTTTTCTCTCTCCACTTTTAGTACCTTCGTTAAAAAAAAAAAAAAGTGCACCGATTTAGCCAAATTATAACTATTAGCAAAATTGAAAATGTGGTTCTTTCTCATTCTTGTTAATTTGTTGTTAAAGAAATTAACAAAAATGAGAAATTAACCATTATGCCTTTTTTTTCGTTTAGGTAACTAGAAGGAATATATCGTAATAATGATTTGACACAAAGTTTTTTTCAAGTATTTTGTTCATGAGGTATATTTAGCCGAAAAGATACCTAGCTGACTACTTGGTGCTTTTTTTGTCTGCATTTTACTGGGATTGGTCGTATTTTTTTTTAATAATTTTACAAAAATTATATATCATTAGTAATCAATGATATAATATTATTGGTATAACTATAAAATTATTATCTTCCACAAAATGGTGGAGACCTGTAGTACTGTTGCTTAGACTACGCATTGGGTTGATCATCCGAGACTCCTCACCTATTATTACTCTCCTCTAGAGGTCAGACTTGGTACTTTTAAAACTTCCGATCTCTCATAAGCAGGAATGATTTCACCATGGGGGACGAAAATCTACAGACGTTCATAAACAGTGATTCTGTTCAGGATTTTAGGATTTGTTTCTTTACTTGACTCGAGGAGTAGTGGTAGATATGTGAAATGTTAAACAGAGATTATTCCTTTTTTTTTTTTTTTTGGCAAAAAGCACGTCTGTAAACAACATAACCAATCATCTCATCTACGAGATTTCTCTGGAACCATTTCCCTGTTTTACAGGTGATGAGTACCGCAAAATATTGAGATCTCTATATATTGTGACGACAGTAATTAAACATATTCCTTACTGCTTTTTAGGTACATGTACTTATTTATGGTATATACGAGAATATTCAGAGATACTGTCCTGGTTGTATGCAGAGATTTCTGTGGTTTATCAGTTCATAAGAAAGATTGCGGTAATTGGATCACATGTTTATTACGATAAATAACAATAAAAAACAACCCTACAAGTTTCGTAAGTCGTATGACTTACATCTTCAGGGGTCAAAGGTAACTAAAAGTTAAAACACGAAATGAGAAATTACTCAAAATAGTTCATTCTATGCAGTTGTCTAACTGTTCATTAAACTGAATATCCGAATGTAGATTCAGTGCAATGCTAAGTTTGAACAATGCTGAATGCTGTCACGTTGTGTTCACGTTCACATTGTTCGAGGTCTGACTTGGGTATATTTTTTATCAATGCTGACCAAACTTGGTGTAGAATTAGGCCCTGGTTTCTGTTGCATTGCGTTGGAATTCTAAGCATGTTTGTAGCTTCTTTAAATTTCCTTATGAAACAATTTTTTTCAATGTAAGACATGTTTGTTTTTTGCCAGAGTACATTATGGCCGGTGGAAGTTGTATGGTGTGCTAAGCCTGATTTGTGTTCTCTTCTTTTTTGCACGTCTTTTTGGTGTTCGTTCATGCGAATTTCTCCTGATCTTCCCGTCTGGCCTATATAGCAGATGCCACAGGAACAATGAATTTTATATACACCTGGTTTTTTTAAAGGATGATGTGGAGGTTTTGGAGGATGTAGAGATCTTGAAATTTTTTCCAACGGTAGAATAGGAGTTGCCATTCCAACTCCTATTCTTTCATTTTCTGTGGTTTTGAACCAAGTTAAATAACTGCTACAACTAGTGAGGTAAATCCTTCTAAGAAGGGCACAGACCTACTTACACAATTAGATGATCCAAATGAGAAGTAGCTTTTATAAACGAATGACCACAGACGTTAAACGTTCCAGACTGAAATATTATTGCATCACAGGGATGAATGGGAAATGAGGATACTACAAACCAGACTAATAATTCAGAGTAAATTATGAATCTAGTGAATCGTTTCTTGCATTTTCGACTGACCCCGCCCCCATTTCGATAGTGTTTACACCTTCCTTTCCTGTTCAAACATTTTCTAATAATCACGTTCCACTATTCGCCCGGGGATTCTCTATTATCTGTAACCATGAAGCGGTAAACACTGGGACACACGCTCCAGCGATTTAGAATAGGCTTCCTTTTCTTCCATCAACTTGCCGACACCATTTAGTTGGATTCCGTGTCCGAGTCGGTATATTATTCATGCTTTTCAGAAACCTACTCAGTGCTCGCCGTCGTCGCGAGGGAAACTTTAATAGCATTTTATGCATGCTTGTCTAAAAAAGAAAGCCCTGAAGGGAACATTTGATATCTTTCTTAGACTTTCTACTGTTTACTTTTTCTTAGGTATACCAATGCTTAGTGAAAGATGATTGCAGTGGTTCCCATAATACTACAGGACCGAAGTTAAATATTTGGGAAATGTGTGTGTAGCACGCTTCGCCATTGCACTTTATTTTCATTTTATGCTATGATCATTCACCGTGTTGTCAATCTTCTTTTCATCGTCCCTTCCACACGTACCCACCGACTTAAAAAAAAAAAAAAGTATAAATTCTGTGCAGTTGATGAACCTGAGCATCTTGAATTCCTTTTCGAATTATAATGAAAATGCTTTGGTATGGAAGACTATCATCCTTGATTTTTTTTTTCAACCAAACCATGTTTTTTTTTTAAATTTCATAAAAAGCATTGGAGGTGGTTGGTTAGTTTTAAAACTTACCGTTTTAGACTTGCTTGAGTACTGATCACCATGCAAGATAGTTAGGAATGCAAGCTACTAAGTGACAACTAGCCACACGAGAGACCTCAAGAATGAATGCATTTCAAGTTGCATTATAAATGAGGTATGGCGTCAAAATTCTGTAAGAAATAAGGATTTTCGTTCATATATCACATAAACACACCATTTGTAATATCCACTACTAATGCTAACAAAAGTTACCATTTTTATTAGTAGGATTTTCCTATAATCCATTCTGGATGCGTTTTTTATTCAGCCAGATCAGGAACAACTGCAATACTACTCTAGTTGATGACACAGTGAGTGTCTAAAACGACGATAAATAATCTTGCATAAAAATTGTGCGAAAGATCCAATAGGAAGGGGATTACAAAGTAATGTTTGATAACAAGAAACGCTGTTTGCTAGAAGCATCATTGCAAATTGAAAGTTACAAAAGAAAAGGCTTTAAGTTAATGTATTTTACTTTTGTATGGTGTTCATCTTAGTTTTCCATCGTTACGTTTGTATACCAATGCTGCTTTCTCCCAATTACTTTTCATATATATTTTTAACGGCCCCTATCGTCATACAGAAAATATTAGAACCTTGAAAGGCTCGTACCTTGAACGCAGTTACAGACAGAATATGCATTGTTTCCTGACCTTGGGTATTTTATTTTGTGTAAGTCTGACCAATCCCTATCCAACGGCAAAGTTTGGATTCCCTTCTCTTCCAACAACAAAAAGAATTATAATTCATGATATTCAAAAGCTACGAGAAAACAAAGCGAAATGTGTAACGTGACTTGAAACACCCATTACAAGGGGAGGCAGGGGGGGGGGTGTCTTGATTCCAATCGATCAGACCTGTGATCACACTTTTCAGGTTAAGTGGGTCAGATCGATTTCATTCGATAATAAATTCATTATTTCAATTGGAATACCGCAAGGCTGAAAATTTTGAAATATTTCGATCCTGATGAGAAATAGTATGGCCTTACTTAACAAATCATAAAAGTGCATTTTTGTTTATACATGAAACGAGTAAGAAATTTTAATATTTCATTAACCCTTTATGGTAAGACAGAAAACCCTAGAGCAGTATCGTCTCATTTCCTGATGGCTACATTCATATTTAACTCAAATGGAATTTCATTTAGAACACCGAACACATTAAAATAAAAATCTGAAAAATCGAAATAGTTGGTTGTATGTATGTGATGCTGACTCTAAAAAAAAAAAAGCTCTTTCAGCTGGAATAGTTAAAAATTCTTGAGTGGATTGAAAAACAAGCTAAGAAGGATTTATTCGGAAAGATTTCTACAAATAAATGGCGAGGATGTCAAATACGCTCGTCTGTAACAAGACATTTACAGACAACCTTTAGACTGAAGAAAAGTAGGGTTTTAAAGAGAGAGAAAAGAAAAACGAAACAGCCCTTAAATTTAAGAATTCTAAAGTTCCAGTCTTTTTTGATAACTATCGTCATTAGAGCTTTGGTCTCCCTGGAGACGATGTCTGTTTAATCTCCCAGAATCGGTCTGAAGCTGTATGTTATGCTGCACAGTCAAAATCTTTAACAAGGCAGAATATAAGGATGTAGCGAACTGAGACATCTCCAGATACGAAAACCTATCCAAATTGAAGAAGTTAAGAAGAGACAGTTCACGCGCATAAAAAAGAAATCTCCCCCGATTTGAGTGATGTTGCCGAAATACCTGCCCGTTTCATATTGGTTCTTTCATGGGAATCGGATAGTGCTCCGTCATCTCTCTCTCCCTCCCCTGCTTTTCCTCTCCCGCTAAAGGCACAGTTTCCACGGTATCAGACAAAGATCAATGGGGTTACAAGACGACATCACTGTTGCTGGGTTGCTATAGAAACCTAAAAGAGTACCGCTGTAGGAGATGGAGAGGCCTGAGTTCATGATGGGCGGCAAAGTAAAGCTCGCTACTGCAAACAAGTGGGTGTGGGGTACGAAATATGTGCGGAATTACTCGATCACTGATATTTTGAATCTTGCACTCCCGTCCAGGCGTACGTAAGAATGCAAAAGTGTATTTTTTCCCTTTAGTTGCTCAGCAACAAGTATCAATCACTTTATATTTTAAAGGAGATATGAACAGAAGGAAGAGAAAGGCTGCAAGATAAAAAAAAAAGAGGGACAATAGATACAGAAAGAGAGATTTAAAGCAGGCAAAAATGAAGGGCAGAAGGATATTTGTTCTCATTGTTCCGACAGTAATGCTTTTTAAATTACTACGATGATTTTGATTGTGGAATGAATTTTTATTTGAATTAATTTTATTTATCCATACTCAACCAGCAAACATAACTTTTGTAAAATTCTTTTCCGTATTTAACCATATTTTTATTCTTTGCAGAAACGTTAACAGATGAGCTGAAATCCCAGACTAAACTAACGGTGGTTGCTGCGGGTATCGGAGACAAGGTAAGTCGATTTCTCGTTCAGTTCACTTGTTTTATTTATCATTCTATTAAATGAATTTTATGACGTCGTAGATGCTTCGAAGATGGCCTCTTATGTGCGTGAACTTATGTACACTATTCCCAAAGGTGTCTATTATGAATTCGATCACATTTCTCCATTTAGGAAGCGTCTGTTTATTACTAATAATTGAGAAGACATTACCGTTTATGCGCATACAGTTATTTTGTGTAATAGGCTGTTCTAAAGTGATTTTGCGTGTAATGCATAAAATAATTTTGTGAGGAAGAGGTTATAGATACTGAAAGTTTGGAAATAAAGCATCTTCGAAGGCATACAAAATTGCTACACTTTAAGCACAATATGTACAATAAATTGTATACTTCCATGCTGTTTGCAACGCAGTTCCATAACTCCAACCTTGTCTAGTAAGACCAGGGTTTACATCTCGCCCGGGATGTGGGGAATTTTTATAAAGACTTTTGACAAAAATGCGAGTTGCCTTTATTCACTTTTTATTCCACAAAAATGGCTAAATATTCAAATTTATAATTCTACCGTATTTTTAATTTGGTTCGCAATACTAAATGAGGGAAATTAAATTATCCACAATGCTTTATTATTTTCCTCTGATTATTCCTTGTGCTAAGTACATGTTTATGTACTTGTTTCTTTAATAGAGGTGAACTGCTGGTGATTTTTCAGTTTTCCTCTGGAATTAGCACGTAATCATGACTTAGCCACGGACTTCGTTCACAAAAGAGTCATGCAGGGATTTCACTTTACAGGTTTGACCAGATCAGGAATTCACCGAGGACTTTAAATCATATGACCAGAATGCTTTATCACAGCTAACAAGTTTTCGATTGAATTCAATTCTCATGCATAAAAACAGCCGCGAAAGGTCACTAAATAATAGCAATCAGTACTAGCATCCACTTCATGTGAGAACGCATTTTTTTTCCTCAGACTTCTGCCTGGGAGAATGAAGTAATCAGAAATAAACGAAGCACAGCTTTGTTCCTTTTTATGTTATTAAGAGTAGAAATGGCCTAAATATTCACTAGAGCAGAATGTCTAAATTGCAGAAATAGTAATTCCATTGGTCGAAATCACTTCTTAGAGAAAATAGTTAACAACGATCGCATTTGAAAACCACGATATTATTATAAGAGCTTGATATTATAACATTAAAAGAAATAATAAAGCTCACTCCTAAAATATTCTGATTTTACACTGATTATTTAAAGTTTTCAGAAGGCAATCTTGAATATTTCGCAGATCTCAATCGCCTACCACTTGATTCTCTTCGTAGCTACTAAATCGAAGATTTCGATTTATCTTCTTATCTTCGATGGAGACTTCATCCAAATATCAGTAAACTTGAACGCGATGCAAAAGATTTTTTCCGAACATCCCAAGTTTAGAATAACTGTCTTAACAAAATTCCTGTGAGACTGCTTTGTAATCAAGGCCCACCTTCGAGGTGAGAAGCATCTCCGTAACTCACTCGGTAGCGACGAAGCCCCTTGGATGGAAATACAAGATGAAATTTCATATACATTTTCAGCTGGAGGTAAGTTCCCTGGTTTTGTAATGATTCAGGAGAGTTTTCTTTTTTTTACGTGACATTCTCTCGAGCTGTAGTGCTGGATAAGAATCCCGTGTGTAGGACACTTCGAAGAATCTTTGAGGGTTTATTCATCTGAAGGTGAGTAAGCCAGTCTCGTTCAACCAACTAGATTAACACGTCGTTAACAGACACAAGATAAGTTAAAACAAAGGCTTCACAGCCTTAGTTGCTTTGTCGCGATGTAAAATCATGAATTAACCGAAATATAACTTCAAATATGTGATGGAGAATTGGCTATTTTATATTTATATAAAATTAAAGTGGTATAAATTGATATTTGTTTTTAAGCTGTGTAATTATATGAGAGAGATTTAATGTACTGGATCAATACCAAAACTATTATTGAAACTGCAAAGGAAATATATAATCAAAAAGCATATCTTAAGATATCATCCGTGTCGTCAAACATTCTTTGGCAGGATTAAAATAGTTCGGAATGGATTATATTCAGAGGAAGAGGACGGGATTACAGGTATGAACTAGGAATTTAAAAATAGCTTACTCCGCCTCCCTCCTTCAACATCTCAGTCTTTCCACGAGGAAGTTTTAACGTAAGGGGCTGTGTTTAAGGTTTAGTGGATTTAAACCTCGTAAGCGGAAAGTCGATATTCCTTTGAAATAGCATCCTTCGTTTGAGAGTATTACCGTAGATCTTTTAAAATTTTTCTCTTAAGAACATGCCGAAAGTTCTTTTTTATTCAGCTGGTAGAATAAAAGCACCAAAATAGCAAGATTTTCCGAATATACTGCACAGGGGAGGATTCCGAAACAGTAATAAATACTAGGATTATTTTTTAACTCTTTATCACTCCAATAGACTGCTATTAATCAATTAATAATTTTTATCTCCATTCAGTTTAATGCATGTAGCATAAACCCTATGATTAATAGATAGGAGTGGAATATTTAGGATACCTATTAAACCACACTAACCTGGGTTCGAATCCCATCAGAAGCATAAGAGCCCTTATAAGAACTCTTCGAATCAAGAGAATTAGTCCCTCTCAAATAGAGACAGGGGACAGATTGTTTTTCCTTCCGTAAACTTTCACCTCGCAAAATAGAGCATATTCGCAGTAAGCATTATACCTTAACTCAAACCAAAAAAAACAGCACAATAATGCCATATAAAAATGTTTGCATTTAAGATGGTTAGAAACCTGTCCTGTCGTCATTTTGGGCTCACCGAACATGTTTCAGGACTGTAGTGTCTCATCAGGAAAATCAATTGTCTGACTAAATCCCAAACGGCCTAATTCGATATTGAAATTTGTGTGTGCGCGCGCAAAGGGGTTAACGCATTTCTGCTTATTTCGAAACCAAATTGAATATATTTTTAATCTTAGATGCAAGCTTCTTTTGGTTGCGTTCTAATGAAGATATATTTATATTGCAGATGTTTGGATCCAGTATATTAAACATCACAAATAAAAAGTAATTTGGTACATTGCAAAATGTTTCGCAATTCACAGTATAAGGGACTACGCAACTAAATATCGGTAGTTCGTTGGCTGGATATATAGGAAGGTTATAATTTTAATCACTGTTTTTTTTCCGTTATCAACATCTTTATGCATTCCTGCTAATTTGAAAATAAATTCGTAGTTTAGTGTATCTGATTAGAGATGGCGCCACATGCATGGATTCAATGGGTTTCGAAATCGGATTAATCAATGTACATAGATATTTCTAAAAATTTCTTTTAGCAGAAGTAAATGTAATGGTGCTAGCATGCGTATTTGACATTATATATATAGCCAAACATTGACACAAAAGACTTAAGAATTTGTTTCCAAGACCTTATGAGTCGGTAAGTTATTAGCAGATTCTTCGCATTCGTGTCATGTTTTCACTCGGTATACGCGAAAAAATCGCGCTCAATTTGTTAGCATCCACTTGTTCTCCATTTCGTTTTATCTGTGTGACATTTATCAAACGCTAAGCAAATCTTCCTCACGGGGGGGGGGGGATATTTAGTCGGACTATTGCAAAAGCGTCACGAAAGAATATAAACCTTTTATGAAAAATCAACCATGCAAGTAGCAGCATTGGCTGTTTCAATATCCTGAGGTGGAAGCATACGCAGCTGGAAAGAGAGAGAGAAGTGAACACACAAAGGGCAGAAGAAATCTATCATCTTAACCTTTCAGCTCTCTCTCTCTCTCTCTCTAGAACTGCAGGTGCTATTTAACTTCTCTACAGGGGATAAATTAAAAGGGTGCTGTGTTGAAGAGAATACGAGGAAGTGAAATATCACCGGAGCACGAACTGTCGGAATGAGAGATCCTTTTTACTGCGAAAGAAAATGTCAACTTCCTAAACACTAATCCTCTTCAAACACATTTATTTCCCATCTGACCACCACCTCTCTTGCATTGCAGCATTCTACAGAAAGAAGGATGCGAGTGAGAACAGTCTCCTTCCTTCTCGTCTCAGCCCCCTCCCCCGTGTGTTTCTTCTCTTTCTGTCCACCCCGAAGCTAAACTTCGGCGGACTTTTGTGTGCGCGCGAGTACGGCCGAGGCTGCCCCTATTGCTCGGTGTATATCATCACAAGAGTGGGGTCGCCTAGGGCCTTCGGTGTCTCTGCGACTACTTTTTAATCCCCTCCACGGCCCTGGGATCGAGGATAAAATTTCCATTAATGTGAGTAGCCGGTGCTTTCCGTCGCTCTCGCGGGACACACAAGGCCTAAAGGATGTGCCGACGCCGCTAGCCCCAAGCAACGAGGGTATCTCCACACGCTACCGGAGGTGGAGGAAAATGGAGGTAGGGAAAGAGAAGAAGCAAACCGACCTCTAGTGATGGGATTCCTGGCCTCTCGTTACACGTAAACTTGGGACGTAGCGTGTCGATCAATAGAAGAGCGGCTTACTTCGTTGCATGATGATCGGACTTACTTCCGAGCCTTGCGCTCGGACGGGCCGTAGTCTGGGTGCACGCGTGCACAACAGTAGCCAAGAGTAATGAAGGGTTGCCATAGCAACCTGTTGATTAATCTTCTAATAATAGCAAGATGGGGGGGGTAATAATTATTGCATAATAAAGCTCTTCGATAGAGCATAATTCTTGTACGGTCCGGTTACAATTGTGTAATTCAAGCCTTGTGGTTCGGTACATCTTCGGGGACTTCTAGGCATTCGGTTACACTTGCTGTGTCCATTACCGTATTTCGAAAATAGCCTGGATTCAGTTTGGCCATTCTTCTAAAAAAATAATAAAATAACTCAGAACAACAATGAGTTGCTGACGAAAGAAATGTGTAGAATATAATCCACCGATAAAAGGAAAACGACTAAGAGTTCGATAATCGAACCCTACTTAAGACCGCAGTACACCGTGCATGCTGTAAGACTCACTCGACTGAGAACTGCCATAAGGACAACTTACAATATCAAATATGGCATCACGGAAATTGGACTTCAGAAAAACCGCTCTGGCAATAATTCAATTATTATTGATCAGCTCTTTCACTTAAAACGCTGTCATTTTAATATCACTCAAGATTGTGAGTTTCTTAACGTTTTAGGAAAAAGCAGTAAGTGTTATCATTCTAGAAGAAAGAAAGAAAGTAATCATTTCGGAACTTTTGATTAAAAGCATCTTTCTTCAAGGACGAAAAAACCAGCAATTGTTTTCTTACTTGGAAAGACGTAATTATTTTCTACGCTTATTTCTCGTTCTGATGCCCGCACATCTCAGTCCCAAGATCTCCAATCACCTATCTTTCATTTTTTTTCCCCTACGTAGTTCTAAGTAGCGCAAAGCTAGGAATTTTTTTCACCGTTACACCTGTGAAAATACTCAATGCTTTCTTAATCCCTGTACTCTGAGGACTGAGTGGTATCTTTGGAACAAGAAACAGCGCTAAGTCTTCCTCTGCTCTGGAGCAGAGGAAGACTTAGCGCTGTTCGGTGTGCAATAGAGGAAACAGTCTCTAATCGTTCTACTTTTGGATGCTCTCCTGAGGTGGCAGAAAGCTGACAGAAAACGGACGGTATATTGCTAGCGGAATGAGGAGAGAAACTATTGGTAGGTTATGCGAACGGTTTCGCCTTTTGGCTCCTTACTTCACTAAGTGGATTAACTTTTTAAGTAAAGAACGGGTTCATCTGAACGAGACAAATTATTCTGTAATCGCGATCCACTGAATTAATCGCTGTTTTGTTAGCAAAATAATTTCAGTACGAATTATTTGTTCTCAACTAATGGCAGCGGAGTATTTGGCATTGAAAAAACATTAAAGAATATTCTTTGATTCTAAATCAGTAAATATTCTAACAAATAAACCTACAGAACAAACATCTGTTCTATAGGATGAAAGTTTCCTGCATTTGAGGAAGGTGTATCAAATGCGAATTGTGCTATGAATCCGCCGAATACCTTAATCGGCGAATGGTTCGGGATGAGATGGCAGGTATTTGTGTGACATTCGTTATTTTGAAATAAAATACACTGTGAAGTTTGACAGCATCGCCCCCTTGCGGAGAAAACAAAGACCTCCATAACTTCAGAATGCGTGGTGATCCGTTAGAATATTCTGTCTGTGAGAATCACACTGTTGCATTACTCTGTCGAGGTGGAAGTAATTTTCATGCGAGAAGACAAAGTGCACGTGCGCGCGTGGGTGATCCGTTCGACGTTTGGACAACACATCTAATGAGTGAGGAGGGAATTGACGGGGAATACAAACATTCGGATCAGATACATCCCTTCTTCACCCCCTTAACGCTCATCTCCTTTCTATTCCTCTTCGTATGGGCTTATCTTAGTAATAAAGAGATATGCATAAGAAAAATGCGGTAATGGCTGATAACATCGCCCGTCAAATCCATCCGCGAATTTAAGCGTTCGACTGGTCTTCCGCAGTGCGAATATGTGGCCTTACGTTGAAGGCGGTAAGTCCCTATGCCTTGCCAGCCGTCACTGTTAACGGCCGTGTCATTTGTCAATATCTGCTCGCCGAGTGCTTCCCCCCCCCCCCCCTTGTCCCCTTCTCTCTGTCACTTCATCGAGGCAGTGTACTCACAGTCGAACGGAGATGGAGTCGGAGAACGGTGGAAAATAAGCGAATAAATGGAGGGGGGGGGGGGTTCGTGTCGGGTTCGTGCCGTTTTACTTTCGCCTTTAAAATTCATGCGGAGAATAGATCAAAGGTTATTTAGCTTGGTTCGTAAGGTCACGGGTTTTTAAATAAGTCTTGTGTGTTATTGGAAGCAAATTCTGTGTGACGGAGGAGGTAAGTCAAAGATCTAGGAATAGGTGCAACCCCCGTGATGTCATCACTGGCATAAAAACGTTCAGAGATTGAAACTGTTTCAATATAGACCGAGTGAATAGGTTTGTCTCGCATAAAGTAACTCATCTTAATGAGTTTCCGTGGTTGAGTGAATCTAGCAATATTTAGAGTTTATAACCTGGAAGGATGATCTAATAACTTAACTGTAGCACAAGTGAACTCAATAGAATTCCCAATTAGCAGCAGATATTTCTCAGGACGTCGGGATTACTTCGGAATTCTAGTCATACGTCACATTTGGCAATTTTTGTGTACTTGTTTTCGTTAAACAAAAATATTTAACTTTTACAAACTAAGAGGTGGTTTATTTTATTTCCCATCTGGGCTAATTTTCAAATATGACCATTCTGTTCTACGTCATTTCGGCTATTGACTTATCCTTGATATTTGCACTCAAAAATAACCACACAGGAATTCACATAGAAATATGTCGGAGGTAAATCATAGTGACTCATGAATTTTGTTATCAGAGCCAATATTTCATTCCCTTGTTTAGTTTCAGCGATATTTCTTAATATCGCTGAATTTCTTTGTGTGTATTTCTTTCTTTCTTATTGCATTTTGGTGCAAGCAAACGTCTCAGAATTCTTGAGTTACATGAGCAAATGTACAACTGCTCCGAGAGTAAGAAAAGGATTCTAATTTGCACCGTGCATGTCATTATTTTTCTTATTCGTGTAGTAAATGTCTTATCCCTCGCCAGTCCATTTTCCTAACGAATGATCTCCAATCGTCTGTATTAACTTTGGGATCCATGGCATCCTACAGATATTGCGGCAGAATCCGACAAATGCACAGACATAATTTTAGATAGAATATGCAGAACCTCCGATATATATTTCGTTCTTCTGAAAATTCATTGACAAAAAACTATTCAGATAAAGCAAGAAAAGAAAACCGTTACTTGTGATGTAGTTGCTGTTATACGGAATACGTCATTTGCAGTTGCCTGGATACATCTTTATCGATATCTTGCTCCACAGATGGGATTCCCTAAGCATTGTAGACAGACAACGATATTCTCAATAGCTGTGCATATACGAATACATTACGTAAGAAAGATATTGAGATTGGTAGTTTACATTTTATTTAAATGATGTGTAGGAAAAGAATGGACGAATATAATCTTGTGAGTTCATACATTTTATTGCACTTAACCGATACCTAGAAAGCTCTGAGTGATTACTGTTATTTCGTTTGAGGTCATGAGAATTGGTTGTAAATTGGTTTTGGATGACAAGTGTTTACACAATGGAGTGGAAGTAGTTGCAATGGAGTAAGTTGCCGTGTTGGTGAGTTAGCAAGGAATGCGGATGCTGAGAGTTTGAAGCATAACCAAGCTACTGGTTCAAGTTTCAAGGTAGAACTACTGCCTGCAGGAGTTCTTGTATTTGGTAAGGAAGAGGCTAATCGCAGATTCACTGATAACGAAAATGTCGTCGGTATAGCGACTACTGTAAGAGATACTGGCGGGCCACTGAGTTGAAGTGTGTGTGTGGAAAGAGAACAGTAAGCCTCACCGAAGTGCCATCTCCCTTGGATAGGTCGGAAAGGGTACAGCACTTCGCAGTGGTGCACTTGTAACAGTTCGCGCTACGAGCTCATGAAATTAAATCCAGAATAACTACCATAATAGGGCACCGGCCACATCATGCCTAAAAATGTCTCATAGAGACAAACCCTAGCAATAAGGTAAAAAACCCAATGTCAGGTGCTCCCATATTTAACTCCTCCATTTGCAACATATCGGTTCATCTCCGAAACAGAACAATAACCCCCGCCCTTTGTGTTGGTTTTTCTCCATTGTAGCGCGTTTGTAACGATCATGCGACTCATCCTTAGATTTCTTTTCCTCCCATTTGAATCTACAACTCTCCATATCACTGCATTCACTTCATGTGTAGCACACTTGCTAAACATCAGCTCCTTTTTTCCAGCCCAAATGAATCCTTTTATTCTCAGGTAAGACACTTTTTTATTTGAACTTTTATTAAGTGTTGTATTTTAGTGCTTAAGCTTGGCGCAATAGAGCCACTGCTAGCCTACGATAGCATAATCGGAGTACTTCAACGCATATTCCAGTCTAACAGCCATAGAAATATAGGTTTTACTAAACAAGCATGGTTGGTTGGGTTAGTGAGAGTAGTTTTTAAGCAGTACAAAACCACTCGCACTTATAGACACTATACTTGGTAAGAAATGTAGCATTCAATAAATGCATCGTTAAATACATAAACTATATATTTCCGCCTGTAAAATCGTTTATTTGATATTTTCGAATTAGTAAAGTCCGTCTACTAATACACAAAATTATTGAAAAAAGTGGCCATCCATTATAAAGTTTCTAGATTTGGTTTTAAGAAGACAGTTCTCGTTACTAGCGTAATATTAATTTGATTAGCGAAACTCTTTAAAATTATATTATGAATTATTAATCTGCATATTGCTTACATTAACTAGATCAAACTGAATAATAGATTAAGTTCGAAAAATGTCATTCTGCGAATGGAATGTGCGAGGATTATTCAAATATGAAAAGCAAACGCACAAATTCTCCATTCCTAAAACTGACTCTAAAAACCAATGTCTTGGATTTAATGCTAAGCATCTGCTAAAAGTGCAATATCTAATTCTAAATATATTTTCTTGAATGATAAATGTTATACTGACTATTAAGAAGAATATCTTGAGTTGTATTAGATTCCATTGAAGAATGTCATTTTGATTAGCAAGCGATTACCATACTTCTATTTTATATTTTGTTTTTCATGTAACAGTTAATTTGCCGCTGATAAATGATGGTGGCAGTTTTTGTCATTTTACGAGCGATAGAACGGCAATATTTCTGTTAATTATAAGTAGGAATACATATAATTAACAGAAATATTAGCCTCATAGTGATTGCGGAGCCGAAACTAATCGCCTTTTTAGCCGTGTCTGCACTTTTAATTCTTCCCGTTGTCATGAGCTCTTTTTCTCAATTGCTATTCCTTACAGGTGTACTGAAATACGATGTACTTGACTACTATTTCGTTATTCAGAAACGTATCGACAAGCTAAAAAATGAGCTACATTATTAAGCAAGTGTGGCTCCCCCCTTAACATTATTTACGAAGGTTAATTAATAATACAAAAAAAAGCAACATATTTAAGTTTAGACGATGAAATTAGGCGGCTTCTATGATGAGAATTCTTTCTCCTTGAGTAACACTGGACTGCTCATTCGACATATTGTCATTCAGAGGATATGTTGTAGAAAAATTGTGCATTTGTTCTTAACAGATTGTAGATCTTTTAAGCTCTTCAATAGCAATGACGTCGGAATTCTGTATTTTTGCTTGGAAGCGAAAGCAAAAATGAACAATTTTGCTTAACTTGGTGGGCTGGATGTTGGAAATGTGCCACCACCCAGTGGCAGCAGAGAGAAGGAAAATTCGTTGGCCTTTGAAGGCTGTCGAAGTTTTCCAGCTAGACTTATTAGCGCGTGGGGGGTCAATGTTTTCACATTATGCTACTACTTTGAAACACCTGACAAAGAACGTATTCACGAAATACAAGTGAACATACAAATAAATATTGGTTATGTTAGGTCGTTCCGATAGGAAGCACATTTTTCCTAAAGTTGGAGAGACCTAAGTTCGTTTCCCGTCCAGGGCGTGGAGAATCTTAGTCACTGCTTGGGCAGAAACTTGAACGTATGTGAAAAATGGTACATTAATATTAAGTCGATGAAGGTCTTTTTAAAACGCAAAGACTGTTATGGAGATGAAAGATGTTTGTTCCATGTTGAGCCAACTATTTCCGACACATGAAACAAAAAAAAAAAAAAAAAAAAACGCCCATGAACTTATTAAAATTATTTTCCTGAATTTGAACCTATTCAAGAACATTTCGATTAACTGGCTCATTTCAGTTTTTTAATTATTTTTTAAAATGATGTTTAATTAGGTAAACATCATACATGTTAGTGATATTCTGTCAGTCAACTATCGTGGTAAAGTAGAGGGTCAAAGTTAGCGGGTCAGGTTAATTCAACGCATTTTCAACATGGCTAATCATGTTACCCTTATCCTTTTAGATGGAGACTGCACGTTTCCTTTCTCTTTCTATGGAAAACGAACATCTTGTCAGTAAAGACATATGCAACCTTTCATTGCCTTAATAACTATTAACAACCCAACTATTCACATATTAACAGTTATATGTAACATGGCTCAAATCCAGTCATGAATTGATTTTTAATTTCTGTTAAAAAGGGGTTACCAAATTTAATCAACGTGGAGTTTGTGGAGTTTTGGGGGTTGTAGAAACATGACTTCCACCATTTGATCAGCTCCCAATATTTCCTCGGATGTAGAAACTGGTGGGTAGCCCTCAGAATCGAAACGTCAGGATTGTGACCTTTCAGTTATGTATGCCTCCGAAAGGAAGTATGGGCAATATGATGTGATAGCATCTACCTCCACGTACAAGCAACATATGTAGAGGCTTGAAAAGCAGCTCAATGTTTGGGCCCAGAGCAGTTTCCAGAATATACAGTATAATCCTTAGCCCATCCATAGTAGTAAAGGCGGTATATGGCCGACAACTTTCGCGGGTGTGATACACATTAGAGCAGCGCTTCCCAAACTGTGGGCCGCGGCCCCCTTGGGGGCCGTAGGTTTTGTTGAGGGGAGCCGTGAAATAATGAAAACAAAATTTTAAATGTTTTAAGACTAAGTAGATTTTTTTATTTTAAAAGAAACGTATTTAACTTTTATTATTTATTATTTCTTGTTATTTTTTATATTTTAATGGAAAAATTCACACATTGGTGTTGGTTCACAAACTTTGCTTCCTGCGTATTTCGGCGCTTAATGAATATTAGTAAATATTGCTTATTCATATGTTTCATTTCAAAGCAGTGGTTAATTGTATTTACTTCGAATGCTGTCCAGGGAAGCTCCAAATCTTCTTGTCCCTTTCATCACGCGTTCGTAATCAGGGACTGTTGACATATCAAAACTCGTTTTATATTATCACTGTCATTCGAGCTAGTTTTCTGTTACCAATAAAAGTTTCGCATATACTTCACACATGAAAAAAAGCTTAAACAAGTTCATGTGGGGAGATAGTGACTCCCTTGCAGTGGTAAACATGCCCTCCCTAACAGCCACTATACTGCAGAGGCAATAAAAACAAGTACTTTTATTATGCCAGTGAATAAGGTATGAGGAGTCTGTGTAATATATTTCTCAACAAATAGTGCAATTAGAGACAACTGGGATAAAAACACACTAATTAATGAATTACATGACCCCTCATACAGACACTATGCTGTGTAGACTGAAACAAAACCATATGTTGCATGGACAAACACAGTATCTAACTAAAAACTACTGTTATTAATTAGATGCGTGTGAGTTCGATTTCCTAAGGCAGCAATAAAATTCAACCGAACGTGTTAAAATTCGTAAAAGTGTTAAAACTAAGCAATATATCTATCTATCTATATATATATATATATATATATATATATATATAATATGAATGTTATGGCAGTTTCACATATGTAATTCTTCGGTTGAAGAGAGTTAGCATTTCAACTCAATTGTCAGCTATGCTTTTATCTTTCGGTCGCGCGATCTTTGGTTAATACCGCACCAATCATATGCACGTTTTAATAACCTGCCTTTGCTGTGTTTCGCGTTAGGCTTAATTACCTTAAAGGGAGAAAAGTCGCAAAAGAGAAAAATGTTCCTGGTCCGGGGATTCCCTTATTCAGGTAATATTCACTAATTTCGTGTTATCAATCTGTGGTGTGCCAGTATCGGTAAGTGGTGATATTATTTGATGTATTCTACGTTAAAAAATGTAACCCTGAGATGGATAAGTGACTGATAAAAAAATAAAAAAAAATTCCCGCGAACAATCAGAAGAAGCAGAAACAGACTCGAAAAAAAGCAGTATTTCATATTTTACCAGAACAGCCCGCATCGTCTTCAAAACCAAACGGTAAGAGGCAAAAAATGTAATATTTGCATTTGATTTTTGCAATATTCGCTGTGTATGTTTTGTATTGAATATAAATACAATAAATATTATAATAATATATCTCTCTATTACGATTTTTTTCGATGGGGGGGCGTAAAATATTTTAATTTTTGCAAAGGGGGCCCTGACATCCAGAAGTTTGGGAAGCACTGCATTAGAGGATGGGAGGAAGCAGAAACTCCTTAAATTTTTTGCGGACTTAAGAGAGAATACAGTTTTCAGGAAGTTCTCCAGTGTACGATGACACAGACTTCGCTGCTGTAATATCTGTTACCACACTCGTTCAAATGCGTCATACTTGAATATGTGCAATTGCCCCTACGGCTGGTGAATCGAACAGGTGTCTCCTTTTCTGGTGATCAAAGTTGGTAAATATCGAAGCAATATTAGTGCTGTAAGAACGCGACTGCAGTTAACTAATATATTTAAAACTCAGCTGAATGACATCTTGAACACGTTGTTTACGAACGACAATAGCCATGCTGAAAAAAGATATCGTAGCTTTGCTAACTTTCTTTATTGGAGGGTTTGAATTTAGAAACTTCAGTATTAATCGCCTGTCATATCATATATCAAAGGTAAAATGAACGGGAAAACATTAGCTTAAAACATGGTTTGAAAGAATTATTCCCACTGCGAGATTAGAAATAACTTTTAACATAAAAAAGGAGTTTCTAAATATCTGCTGGCAATTTTGCATACAAAATGAAATGAGACTGGCGCACGAAACGCAAATGAGCTACTAGAGAATCGCACCAGCAATCGGGTAGTTTGGAGAAAAGAACAAGTTGGATTGTATACTGACTTTTTTTCCCCCCCGAAAAGCAAGTTTCATCAAATTCCAGAAATTCTTGAGTTTCCTTCGTTTAATAGGCAAGGAAAAGAATGCCATTAAAAAATTCTCTCTCAATGATTGTGTTGTATATTGCTAAAAGAAAGACTGCTGCTTGTACAAACAAGGGAGGGGGAATAAAGCTTTGAGGATTAAATAAAAAGGCTGCAAAATCAAAGCTTAATGTTATAGTTTGAAGGATTTATTTACAATTACGTATTGCTGAGCAGTTAATTTCAAGATAAATGGATATACCGCAAGAAAGGAAAACGATACTTATTATAATACATTCAGCATCATATATGTAGTATTATTTATCACACAAAGCTCATATAAAACGTACAAATTAGTCCCAAAACACGACATGTTAATGCAAAATACTCATCTCGGTTCCTAGTCATCGTTAGTTTTTTCCCACAAAACCTTTTTTTTTTCAGCTATGGAAAGCGAAATAAATATGTGACACCTCCAAGAATCCATCGCGGGAGGGCACCTCATTCCACACAAATCTCCGTCTATTCTACTTAATCTCCCATCTACATGCTAAGCCACAGTCTATCTACGTACAACGCCATTCCACATTCCACTGATTGTATTTTTGTCTGTAAATTGCATGTGTACTCCGGTCTGTATTATCTCCTACTCTCTCTCTCTCTCCCGAGCTCATGAATATAGAGTTAAGAGTTAAAATGTCGCATCGGTAGTATATACAGTTAGAGCGAGAGTTTATAAGTAGATGAAAATGTTAGAATGAGTACTCGTTATAGACAATTTTACCTTCCTTAATAGTCGTAATAGTAGGGAAATAGAAAGTCAACCCACTATACAAAATGACTATTTTGTATTGATTCATTTGCGAAGGTTGAACAAATGAAGAGAGTAAAACCGTATAGTCAGTCAAAACATTAATTTCGATCGTGTGCGATTAAGAAGAAATTCCTTGGCTACAAAACAGGGTAATGTTTTCTTTAACTTCCAGTCAGTATTGTAATTTGTCATAAACAAACCATTTTATCTTTACCAACGTAAAGATAAAAGATGTAGGTATATGGAAGTGAAGGGAAGTAACTGTGGTACTGTCATTGATATCCTAAATACCTTCATTATAACTGTAAATGTGTCTTTATTTCTTCTTTCTCCGAAGTGCATCTATTCCTTACTAAATTAGCCGGTTTTTCAACCCTAAAATAGGCAAAACTGGTCAAAGGAACACACGCAATGTAATGACATAACACACTATATCATAGCCTTACTTGCTTAGGCCATAATTCACCAAAACACACCTCTGTACCCGCCCACCGATTCTATATGGCTGATCACTATACATGTGTAAACATTTCGATTTAATTCTCTGGCAAAGCTTTGTGGCTTATAACGTTCGAATGGCACAAATTACTGGTGGTCGCAATGATGCTGTTGCCAGTGAAGCCCGCTGACTCAGAATAACAGTCAAGACTATGCTACATACGTAGACACACTCAAACAGTTGCGCTCTGGTTTCAAATTTAAAAATATTGCACTGCATGTGCGTATACAGAATTACTCATAAACGCATTAAAGGTAGTCTTGACATAGTTAACTTTCATTCATAACACAATCCCCCCCCCGGAGGATAATGAGCACAAATACCATGAATGCAGCGTCCTCTAATCACAGATAAGAGGACGCTGCACATGTTTACTTTTATAATAGTATTATTATGGCACCTCCATGGAGTCAGAAGACACATCATGGGAGACCCAAACTATCCCCACAATCTATCATACCTCTCCTTGAACCCATTAATAGACAAATCGCTCATAACTGACACTAGCAACCCATTCCACTCATTCACCACTTCAAGCGAAAACTCTAGTCTTCACCCACCCTTATTAACTCAGTTTCCAGGAATGACCTCTTGTTTTGCACCCTCTAGCCAAGTTCTGAAAAGTTTCTCTGCATAAATCCTATAAAACCCCTTAGTAACTTATCTCTTTTTCACCTATCAACCAACGTCTGCAATCTACACACTCTCAATCTATTCAGGGAACATTCCACAGACCACTCGCGGTGTTGGTTGCTCAGCTTTTAATCCTCTCCACCACTTCCTCATTCCTAGGAGATCAGATCTCGGCACAATAATTTTGGTGTGGACATATCAAGATCTTATAAAGAAGAATAACTTCCTTATCTGTACTTGGGCGTACTTCAATTGCTATGTAATCTTATGAGCTACCTTAGAAATATGCACTCCAAACTGAACCTCTACGCCCCCCCCCCCACTAAATCCCTAGCTTCATCTGGTTCTTAGGGTGGTTCCATCAATATGGTAAACAGATTGTAATCGATTTATTCCAAAATACGTAATTTTACATTTCTTCACATTAAACTGAAAGCCATTATCTTTTGCCCATACTGACAGCCTATTTAAATCATCCTGTACGCTCTCCACATCGCTTCAATTAACTATTACTTTACCTGATTTTGCATCATCAGCAAACAACTGAATATTTTTTTTCAGGTAATTTCCTATATCATTCATGTACAAATTAAACCTCAATGGTTCCAGCACTGAACCTTGTGGCACACCACTAGTCATCTGCTTTCTCCTGGATTCAGCTCCTCCATATATCACTTTTTGATGTCTGTCCAGCAATCATAATCATCCTCATTTGTTCTAATTTGCGTAACAGAGTTCCATGTGGTATGCGATCAAATGCTTTTGCAAAATCCAGCATAATCATCGTGTGACCATTACCTTTATATAAAATATCATAAAAAGTAAATTACTAAGGCATGACCGACCCTTCACAAAGTCATGTTGTCCCCTCATAGTCAGATTCTTATTCACCTAATTGTAAAAGTAAATTTTACAATTAGGTGAATAAAAAAAGTAAAAAGAGGCGTTTCCAGTTCCCTTGCACATTCTGTCAAAACGCGAGCTTATATCCAATCGAATCCTACAGATGTATTTATATTGAGATTATACAATATTCTGAGAACCTCCAATTCAATATCTCTGTTCCCGCGTCAGTCTTTACCACAGCATTGACCTAACTTGGATGATATATCCTTGCAAAATGGTCATTCGATTAACTCAACTATTTTATCTATTTCTGTCACCTCGTCACCATCGGTGACAAACTCCTTAAGATTATTCTTCCATAATGATTCTTCCACTTATTTGCCGCATAACGAAAGACTTTTTTGGGGGATTTCCTTTAGCCTTCTCGGCTAGTTTCTTCTTGTAATCTGATTTTGCATTCCGTGCTTGATCACCTTTCATGCCTAACCCTTGCACCGTTCATGAGTTTGCTGGTCACCTTTCTCTTTATATACCCTCCACAACTTCTTTTTTTGCAGCCCTTGCACCGTTCATGAGTTTGCTGGTCACCTTTCTCTTTATATACCCTCCACAACTTCTTTTTTTGCAGCCCTTGCTTTAATGATACTACTCATCCATCTAACACCTACCTAATTTGCAATTACCTCTTACCTTAGATATACAATTTAATATCGCTTCCTCTAGATTCCCTCAACGATCCCCCCCATGCACTACTGACTTTCTTTCCTTGTAGAGCTTTATTCTATGGCACAGCTTCTAGCTTCCTCATAAGCTTGTCATAACTACCTGCCTTGTAGTTCCCCATATACTACTTCTTGACAGAATATTCCTGATGTTTTGCAGTCTCCCAAGTCAAGGCCTCGTCGTTATTTCCCCAATCGGAAGCAATGTGGCCAACTTGGTTGTGGATGGCCCTTCTGATCCTAAGACCAGGTCTAATACTCGCCCACTCCGAGTCCCCTCCATCACATGTTGCCTCAAGTCTTTAACTCTCGGTAAGTATATAAATTCTATTTCCTTCCAATCTATATCTTCACAGTTGAAGTCCCCATAACAATCACTCGACCTGTACTCATTGTACTAATTTGACGATGATGTCTTCCAGATCATCTGTGGAATTCCCTGGCCTATAGGAACAACCAGCTGTATATTTTGTCTTACTGGTCTTAATCTCACACCGGATTGCTTCAAATGAACAGCCACCTTCCCACCTGTCTCCTATTCGTTTTGGTTGTAATTCATCTGCTATCATCAACAGTACTCCTCCCCCTATGAAAATACTAAACCCTTCACATCCTATCCCTGTAAGTACATCTATCGTTAGCCAAGTCTCACTAATGCCTACAACTTTTTGGCGAGGTTTCCCTAACGGATACCAAATCTCCTCCCTCTTGTTTCTCATGCTCCAGTATTAATATACAGAAACTGCAGCGTCCCTTTAAGCTCTCACCCACCTTTACTCCCCGATTGACTACGCCATTCAATATTTTTGCTTGAGAAAATTGCGTATCGTATAATTTCATATCTTAATTAACATGCTGTACTAATTCTTGTTTCTGGTAAGCGTAAACAATGAATACTAAATTGAATATTAGTAAAAGAGAACGCAAATCGATGCTTACTTTGTTTCTTCGGATTGCACAAGGTTCTAGCATTGTTCACGGCTGTTATCTCAAATTAATGAAGCAGTGTTTTGTGTCGGGGTTCAGTTACCAAGCGCAATATTTCGCCATAACTTCTATTTTAGTCAGTCGACTGTTATCCAGTTTACCACCCTGTGATTACCGAAGCCAAAACAAAAATTATCAGAGCATATTAAATTATATGAAACTGTTTAACAAGCACCGCTTGAATGCATCTCTGTGTAGAGTGGAATGAATTCTGGTAACATCCTGTTAAAAAGGGAAAAGCAGTTTTGTAATCGCTCTGCGTAATTGCATCAAGCAATATGAAAACGCAGAAGCAAGCAGAAAACTGTTGCTTAAAGTGTCAAGTTGGGTAAAGACGTTGGTATATGTATGTGCTTTTTATATACAAAGATTTAATTATAGTCTTCAATCGGTTAATAAGTCTTTTGTACTAAGACTACAGCCTCGGAACGCGTGGAATGCTAAATTCAGATAATTTATTACTGAAAAACTAAATATAAAATGCTTATGGACGATATGTATCTTATGACAACGGAAACAGCGACTGCATCGCCACCTGTTAGAATTAAGCTGAACCTAAAGTTACCATGGGAACAATAAAATATTCGACCTAGCATGTGGAACAATTAGAAAGAGAGACTGGGGTCTCTAGACATGTTAATTGAATTACTATGATTTTTAAAATGGACAAAAGCTATACTAGTGAGCAATTAGCTCATCATTTGATGATTATTATAAAAATATGAGAATTTTCTTCCACGATTGGTTTAAAATATGGATAAAACTGTAATAATTACCTACTCCGGTATCATTTCATATGATTTAACAGTAACTATGTACTGTGGTGTATGATTGAAGTTGGTGGGGGGGGGGGTAAGACAGAGGCTAGAAACACGAAGCTTTCATTTGGGTGTTCAGTAGTCTAACATTGTCTGGGAACTAACAGACATCCCATTTAAATTAAAGTAATTTAGCGGCAAATAAATGTTCGATATATTATACAGGCAGTGTAGCCGAAGATAAAGGATTTCCCAGAATGGTAGCGATTTTTTCATTGATATACAGGGTGTTCGGGATAAATTTGACAGTTTCGTAAGGAAAAAGAAAATCTTCTTTGTATCTATTAAATTTAATGAATTGACAAAAAAACATTACAGGCAGAGTTAATTACAATACTATCAACAAGATTTACTCAAAATAACCACCATTAGCATCGATCACAGCTTCAATTCTGCTTCGGAACCTCGAACAAGCTGATGCTACAGTCTCCCTGGGAAGGGCCGCAAAAACTGTTTTAATTTTATCCATTAACTGGGCTTTTGTATTACTGGAAGTGCGATTGGTGTCTTTTTCAACTGCGCCCCATACAAAATAATCCATGGGGTTAAGGTCTGGGGAGTTTGGAGGCCAAACATTTGGACTGGTGAAGTCGTAGAAATTTTCAGACAACCATTTTTGACTTTTCCCAGAGGTGTGGCAAGGGGCCGAATCCTGCTGCCATACATACGGCCTACCATTGGCTACCCTTGTTATCCAGGGCTTGACTACAGTTAGCAACTCCACGAACAAAGCCCGAATTCCAATGCCAGGGTTCTTCAACACCTGTTCCTGCAGATTTGCGAGGAATTCTGCTGTACGAACGCAATCAGATCGTCTGCTAGGGATCTTTCTTCTTGCTACATCCTCGTAGTCACCATTGCAAGTCTCTAGTTCATGCCTGATTGTTTTTACTGTATTCAGGGAGCATTGGGCAGCAGTCGTAATATCCTTATTTTGATGGCGGGCACGAATCATCATGATACAAGTTATTCTCTTCCATGATTCAGGTGGGTTCCAGCTATCCATCCTTTCTGACATCTTGTATATGAATGAAGAAGGGTCCAAACTTTTAAATGAAGAGAAGTGTGTGTTAATACATGTAACTTACGGAAAAATATAATTAATTATAAATATGTCAAATTTATCCCGAACACCCTGTAAATAAACACGGTTTACTGGTTTTTTGAATATCAGAACGCTGAACACACTGTCATCTGTGTTCTATGCTGTCAGAGTTAAAGCCAACAGCACGTTACAATACGAAATTCATTTTGTCAAGTAATGAAAGGAAAAATCTCCACGTGTTTTCTTATTATTATTATTATTCCAAGAGGATGCGCCGAATGGAATTGTACTCTGCATACCAATCAGAGAACGATAATGTTAAGATGAACTATGACACCAGGTGTCGCTAAGGTGATACATGACGCTTAATTTATATTATTGCGTGACCGCATAATATAGCTTAAAAGGAACTTTGTTGAGAGGCGCTATAAGTGACTGGTCAACCCTGTTATTCGCACAACGAAGAGTGACCTATCAGATAGGCAGCACGTGCCACTAACTGTCTTGTCCGCCTCCTAGTCGAGGGTTCCAAATTAATGGACAGTTCGTCCTTCGAGTAGCATACAGTGCCAATCGGACATCATATGCTGTGAGATAATGAACCGAAAGTAGTCCCGCAACTCTAATGAGTAGCGTCTGTTCATGTTGAAAGAGGTATTCCGAAAATAAACAAGTATCCATATTTTCATTTCCGGAATACTTCTTTCAAAACCACAGAAGTTTACGGACAAGTTCAGGGGAATTAACCGTAGAAGGTAAAGATCTTCTTGAATCTTAATTTTTCCAGATATTTCTTTTCTCCATTTCTGGTAATTTTGAAACTGAACAGAGTATGAGGTGGACTTTGATTTGGGGATAAACTAGAATAACATGCATTTTGGTATAAATTTCTTATCGTCTTTTCAGTCTTGCACTTTCTGCAGCAGTAATTTTTCAATACTTTCATATGACTAGCCTTATCTGCTTTATGTGTAGACTTATTTTCATAATGCTGTTCATTTGGGTCTTTCAGAAAACTAAATAACTCCATCAATTGACATTAATTATCATAATTCTTTGCTCAGTAAACTAGTATAATTATCTCAATAATAAAAGAACTCGCAGTTGATATTTTCACACTATTCCAGAGAACTACGCAGGATGTGGGGGGGGGACGAAGTAAAGAACGTTTGTTTCAAACAAGGGAGTACACGGATTGAACGCAAAGTTGGTTCTTAACTTGAAGAAACTTTCCTTATGTTTTTGCAGCTTTAAAGCGAAGTGGCGGAATGGTAGTGGCAAGTTCACAAAATAAACCCCATGAAAATGCAGCTTCTGCTATTAGTTCACAGATTTTGGTAATCCGATGAATAGATTCTTGCCTTCTACAAATAACATGCTGTAGGTTCAAATTCTGTTGCGGGACGGATGTTTGTGAAAATATTTGTCGTAGATGACTTTCATGACCGTATTACTGCACAATCACGTTTACTGAAAGTCGTTGAATATGCGTGAAAAATAATCATATTTTGATTTTAAACAGAATTATCGTTTTTCTAGTGTCTTCTGACTTGCAGTACTGAACCAAATATTAGACGAGAATTCCGTGTGTCAATTATGTGCAAAATATAAACTATCCCTATAACTAGTGGTACTTTAATTTTTCCTTCCCGATCCACAACGAGTTTTAGTGCGTATACTCCTTGTGATAAGCTGAAAAGTGACTTGCGCATAAAACAGTATACATCACGAATTTGCCGTCGTATAAAAGAAAGAACAAATGAAAGTTAAACATCCCAAATCACAGTAAATATTTCATTCTATAAAACATTACAGGTTTAACTATTTAAGACAACTATTAACTGCTTGATAACTATCAATTTTGGTTAAATATCCTGATAATTATTGAAAGAGTACACAACAGAAACCAGTTTTAAATTGCATTTGTCAGATATGTTGCCTTATATCTCATCCATCTCTCTCTCTCAGAACGCACATGCCTTTTATGTCTGTTCCTATTTCTAACGCCTGCATGCCACCGTTCTAATATTAAATATTAGTTTTCAGAGCCATCTGTGAAGTACGACAAATACCTAACACTCATCCCTCGGCATCCCTGGGGCTACAAGCTTTATCTGTTTCTCTCAGGTGACACATCCAGGAGGGTGGGGGGAAGGAAGAAAGTTGTTCCGACAGTCCTAAAGGGATTTTGGCACTAATGTTGCCCGGAGTCAGTAAGCCTAAGAAACGCTTGGGCATAAGAGGATTGGCATGCTGTAGGAGAATGGGGTTAATGGTAATCTCATGATGAAAGCTACACGGAACGGATGAGGAAGGGGAAGCGTATAAACTGCAACATCATGACAGAACAGGAATAAGAAGAAAGTCTTGGAAATTGGGGAGTGCGAGGAGACGGATATAGATTGCGAGGAATGCCCAGAACACGACACATCGCGTGACTCGTGCCCATGATGCAACATGCCACGCTTGCTAATGATCCTTCCCCTTTCCCAAGCGAGAAGTTCAGTCCGTCCATTTATTAGTCGTCGTAATGTGTGTATTTAGCCTGACTAATCTACTCTTAATCCTCCATACCCTTTAGATTCTGGAGGCAGAGCTGCGGGTTTGTTAAGCAGTTCACCGAGGGAGATGCGATACCTTGAGATATCAGTAATGTGAACATCAGAATCGGAAATAGAAAAGTGTGACAGCTTAATTTTGCATTCATCCTGGCATCCCTGGACTTGAGGATACAAGCTTTTCAGAGAGTTAGCCACTCGCGTACAGAAGTTGAAGGGTATCTCTTCCTTAGAAACTTTGGTTTTCCATTGCACAAAAATAGGCAAACCCTAATGGATATAATACACTGGCGTGCATCCCTTGGTTGCTTCGGCTGTAATGTAACCAACCCGATTCCGGACTAAAGCAGATACGTGAACATTGAAAACACAGATTTGGTAATCACAATTCCTTTACATTCATCTGGACGTTGTGTTTGTAATCTTTTTGTAATTATTTTGCAATCGACTACCAAGGTCTGAATTCAATGATATAAGATTAAATCCTGTGACACAAGGATGGATACCTTTACCATCGAAAGAGTTAACTAGTCTCAAACCGAAGCGAAGTTTTTCTTTCAAAAACAATGTCTTTAAGTAAAATGGACAGACAAATCGTCTTGGCACTATTCATTATTGGTGAACAAATTAGATATCCAACGGTCTTTATCTTAGATGTGTGTGTGTGTGTGTGTGTGTGTGTGTGTGTGTGTGTGTGTGTGTGTGTGTGTGTGTGTGTGTGTGTGTGTGTGTGTGTGTCTAAACAACCCAGTCACAACCGTTCTGCTATATATTTGAAAATAATTCGTTGAAAAGAATGGAGTTGTACAAGAAACAATGTAACATTTTGAAAAACAAATGCACGAACAGGTAAAATTTGGTATTTTTGTTTTTTTTTTATATTTGAATATTTTCTTTCAATGCAATGAAGTCATTTTTTATTTTATTTGATTTGAATGAAGACCGAAAATTCACTTGCTTAGTTTAGTTATTAGTCATTAAGATGAAGGAAGCATCTGCGCATATTGGTGGGGAGGATCTTCATTAACACAACCCTACTTGTTACTTCAGAAAAGCAAAATGTCACTGCAAAGATATTTTTATAGTTATTGTTGTAATCATTCACTCACCTGGATCAGAACCTGTCCCCAAACTTACCAGACAACAAACACCGGTGGAAGAAATAACACCTTGTATACATAGATATCCAAGTCATAATGTGAATTGATTCATTTCTTTTCGGAAGAAATAAACTAAACAGGGATAAATTTATGTTGCTGATATTTATTACAATAATTGATGATTCTTATAGAAATATATCAGTGTAATGTGGGCCTTATTTTAAGGCAGGAAACCGGATTACAAGTGAGGATCATGTCAGAAACGACACATCTAAAGATGATAAACGAACCGCAAGAAAAGGCGATGTTGTCCGTCTCTGATCAGCACTGCCACTTGGCTTTAAATTTTTGTTTCATACAAGAAAAGTATGATGTAAATATATGACGTTGACATATATTAAAACTAAAACAGAAGTGAATATAATGTGGAAACTTGTCAATGCACGGATGCAGGATTCTTGAGTGTCGATCACGGTTGTTGTGTTAGAATAGTCCGCGCGTGTCTTTCACCGTCTGATTTAAAGATGGCTCGAACATTGTTACAGACGCCAAGTGTTTAAGAATTGACCTAATTCAAAAATAATGTTATCCATTGTTAAGAGTCATCTTTGAAATTACACCTTTGCTGCAGTACATGAAATAAAGACTAGACTTGCAGAATCAACATATTGGAACACTTTTAATATACTTGTAAAAGCGATATGTATATGAAAATGCTTTTCTCAAGAAAGGCAAACAGTTCAGAGATGGCAGTCAAAGTGCACTGTGTGGAAAGGAATATTGGGACAGCACAATATTTCAAAGTTCGCGATGGATCAGGTATTTATGCTGGATTATAATTTCTTCAGCATGATCGACCGTTGAAATGGTTATTCTGGATTCTTTACACCGGTGTTTCATCCAAAATGTATTCTGGTTGGGTTGAAATGGAAACGGATATGCAGGCTGGTCAAATTTTCTACGTTATATTCTTCAAGCAAGACTGCAATAGTAGAACGTAGTGTATTGTCGTGTGGAAAAGAATAAAAGGATCTGTTTTAGAAAATTGTTCATGGTGTAAGGAAACATTACTTTATTCACTAGAAACAACCAAAGTGCTGACTGCTTCTAGAAAGATAGCATAGTGAATAAATCAGTGTTTCCTTAAACCATAGCATAGAAAATTTTCTAAAACAGATCCTTTTCCACACGACAATACACCACGTCCTACTATTGCAGCTGCAAACGGTAACATCTCCGATTTCACACCTCACAGTCGAGATGATATATAAAGCATTCCAGGCACTCACCCATCCAATCGGAAATGGATATAGTTGGATTCACTCTACAGACCAGTAACAATCAACTTGACATCAGTGTAATCCACTGCTGACTGCCATGACTGATGTGCGGCTTATTTACAGCTACACTTCCACAAAAACCTCTGTACGTAGTGCCCTACAATTCCAAACTCATCTTAACTGCTTGAACTCCTAGTTGATCGTCCCATCCGTGTGGTGAGATTTCCGTATACCACCCTTTCGTTTAGCCTATCGGTGTTAGTTCCCTGACATTTCATATTCTGTTCGCTTTATTGGATGATGTGATATCCTCATTTCCATACGCTGATAATGTTATCAGCAGCCGATCATAGTGTTGCAGTCAATTACTAGTGCCATGAGTGGACAGAGGACTGTGTGTGGGATGTACAGTTGGCTCATGGGTATATATGTTTATCCTATATAGCAGTATGGGCTACACGTGATGAAAGGATTACATATCAGTATGTTTCGTTTCATAATAAGCTAAAATATTCATCTAGGTACTGCAGATAACATGTCTAGTAATAGAGATATTCTTTTAAAACACAAAGAGATGAGTCATAAGCCACATATACTGTGCAAGCATTGGTGTTAAGCCGAGCGATGTGTATTCAATAGCGCTGCTATGTTTGATGAAAGACACCAATATAGACGTACCTCATTCAAGGTTTGTAGCTTGCATTATTGAAAAGTAATTTTGTAGATGATGGTGGCTTTCCCTTTGAGATTTTAACTATCAAGAAATGAAACGAAACATACTGATATGTAATCCCTTTCATCAAAGAATAGCTCAAATGCTTAAAATTCTAGCATAAACGGATAAAGCTATGGAAGAACTTAGATATGCTAGTTTGCTCTCAGAAAGCACGGCGTTATCAGAACAATGGAAGCACTTCGCAACCTAGTTGGCCGAGTGATAGACTTATGTACCAACTCTCCAACAGGTTCTGATCCCGTTTGCGCTTAGATGTTTGTTAGATAAGAGATGAATTTCATTGCCCGATCAGAGACTCCACCCTGCCGCTTATTGAATGCTTGAAAAAGCGAAAGTTCCATGTTTGGTCTCTAGTTTAAGTAAAAAAAAAATCATTTAACCAACCCGTAATATTAATTACTATAGGTTTATAATTTTCACGAGTATAAGTCGTATGAAAAAAATCATTAGATTTCAAGGAACTGGGCCATAAAAACAAAGAATTGTGTGTGTGTTAATTAATGATTTGGAAACTTCGCCTGAATCACGAAATATTTTGACACATGGGAAGAACCGGAAGAAATTTTGCCGTTCACTCCGCTGAGTTTTGACCATGTTGGGATTTCAGCCCCTAAAATTCAGCTGTTCGTGAGTACTTCCCCCCCTCCCCCCAACCAGAATTTCATCCTTTTTTTTTTTTTTTTCATTTTGCAAAACTTAAGTTACCACGGAAGTAAAATAAATTTGGTCGACATTATCAAAATTCAGAAAAAATGTAGACTTTTTTATGATATAAAATTTAGAAAACGCTTTCAACGATTGTGCGAATATTGGAGTTGCTACATCAAGTCACAAAGGAACTGCTTCAGAGGAAACAGCACAGACTGGTAAACTATGTCGTCAGAAGAAAATGGAAACAGCTTTCTGCAATTATTGCTACGATTTCCAAACTATAGAGTTCAGAGTCTAAGATAATACTTAATAAATGTAAGGTGACATTCTAAATAAAACTGCAAGAGTCTTAGTTAAGCTGTTGTTATACTGCCAAGTCGATAGTGGTGTTAGTTGAACGCAAAATTCTCGTCTTGCGAACATAAGAAGTTAAGATTAAGAAATCGTTCATAATCGCTTAAGCCGTCGACTCCATAAATTGCTTCTTTTATGATTAAGCGAAATTCTATATGCACGATAGTTGCGTCTACTTTATTTTGCCTTTTCCCCATTGGATGCAATTTTTTTTCAGGTAAACATCAAACAGTAATCCTTATATGCTGCATCTTTAAAAATTCCATTACAAAAAATCATTCTTAACGTCTTAAACGATAACAAATTAAAAGAGCAAGGACACTTATGTCCGCAACTTTAATATTTGGTTAAACCCCTCATCAGAAAACTTACAATCTGAGACCTGCTTTACAATCTGTTATAAAGATAATCATTCTACTGCCTTCTATTAAAAAATTATTGAGGAACTCTTTCGACTACTTCTGAAGTTTTCGTAAGGTAAGTTACATAATATTGAGAAGTTGTGTGCTTTGAAATAACCTCAGTAAGGCCTTTGTTGCTCTCCAGCACATTTTGAATAAGTTTTCACGTGTAGCTTAGTATGTATTATTAGTCAGCGTAGAACTTACATAATAAGGATAGTTGTTTAATAAGTTATTAATTGGATTGACAGAATTCTGTTTGGTCTTTGAGAGGAACTGATATAAAATGATTGAGTACAAGTGATCATAGTTTCTGCTACTGTACTGATTGGGATTTTTGGTAGTAATCAATTTGATTACTACCAAAGGGTGGGGGTGACATTCTGAAATTCGAAACTACAGTGAAAATATATTGCGTAGTGTGTTATTATATTTCATTGAATGTTTGGATTTATTTATTGAAAATACATTTAAATGAAGGAGAAACTTCTGATCAACTCTAATGGTAGATCTTGGCATATGGCTGTTTCTAAGAGCGTACAAAATTTCGAGTACACATACAGATTCTTTAAAAAGTGCTATTAGAATTTTGAACAATTTGTGAATTCGTTTGAATACTAAATCATCCTGTTAATTTAAAAGTGGACTGGATGATCTGTGTGGAAAAGATTAAACCAACATAACAGCATATTAGACTATTCCAACAAATTCTTCAGTAAATGAAGTTAAAAATAACGATGAGTGGATAATTAATAAACAATCCATAAAGAAAAGACCAATGCCACCATCTTTATGAAATAAACCATTTGGAGTAATCTGTATCTGAACCAAATCAGCAAGGAAGTGCGCTTCAAGCTGCTCACATTTCAGAGAAAACGCAATGAAGTAGCATATAGAAAAAGCAATGACGTAAATAATAATCGTTAACCATAATCGTGACGAGCCTCCGTAGCTCAGTCAGTATGGACGAAACCCTTTGGTCGGAAAGACCTGGGTTCGATTCCCGTCAGTGACGCAAGGAATCTTTATCTGGTCTTTTTCAACTAAAGGTGAGTTAGCCGGTCTCATACGGAGTTAGGGGGTTTTCATCCCCCAGAACAGGCAAATCGGCGCAGTGAACAGTCGTGAACCCGGCGGATTACAGTCATGAATACGTCCGAGCCGTATGCTGGTGCCGAGCCCGGATGAAACTGGGGGAAAGCAAAGGTGAACTACCCTGTAAAAAATCTCACCAGGAATACTTTGCGAGTAATGCCTACAAAGTCACCTAAACGACTGAAAGGGAAAACCAAACCATAATCGTGGCTACTCATATATGGTTCACCTGCTAATACATTTTTTATTCAGCAGTCGGGCTACCGTTATGGGACTGATTCATTATCACAAACTATAAATTTACCGTAAACATTTAAGCAATGGGCTTGTACAAGTTGGAAAGGGAGGAGGAACTGGATAATTTGCGGCGTTGGTAGCATTAGAATAAAGATCAAAACTTCATGCTGATTTTTTTTTCACTTTCTGAAATATGGCTTAATTTTCTGAGAATAATACAAAAAAGAAAAAGTTGGTCACAGTACCTGAGTACGTTTATCAACGCATTCTCCATGTTAACGAAATAATGTAAGGTAAATGAAGACTTGCTTAAATTAAGAAATTTAGAATACCCAATGGTATACTAGGGGTGCTTAAGGGTCAAAGCTGTATAACTGAGAGGAGCCCTCCACATAGCCTTTAAAGGAATGCGGAGAACCAACCAGGGCTTCTGACCTAATGTCCAATCCTCACCTTCTCGTGGGGCACCCTGTTGGGTATCTACTTTGATACTGAACGAACGAGGATGGGCTGGAAATTTGGGATTTAGCCGACCAAATTGTATTCTTATTGGTTAAACCAAAATAAAAAATGATGGTACAACATGACAAAATTTCATGCCGGCTGGGGCGTCGCCCGGTTAAACAAGGCCCCCGTTGTTTTCGCCCGGGAACCAGGGCGAACAGCGTAAAGTCAGCTACTGGAACAAATCTGAAAACAAACCCGAACTCAACATCACCAGAGTTAAAGATCGGTACTATCAACGTAAGAAGCCTGAATTGCAAAGAAATGGAGCTAGCTGAGGGATTAGATAAGTACCAGATCGACATAATAGGGGTGACTGAAACAAAAAAGACCAAAACTGGTGAGATCTTTCTGAGAAATAAATACAAAATGTTATATTCAGGCAATGACAATCAAGGAAAAGGAGTAGCCATAGCATTCAACACAAAATACGAGGCTAATCTTCTTGAATGGCAGTCAGTCTCAAGTAGAGTAATGTGGGCAAATATGAGAATGGGGAACTGGACAATGAGACTTATTTGTGCCTATGGTCCCACAGAAGGTTCTACTAAGGTAGAAGTGGAGGAATTTTTTGAGGCATTAGAAAAAGCAACTGACACAATGAAAAAGGAAAAGTTGGTCCTTGTTGGGGATCTAAATAGCAGAGTAGGAAATGATTGTGAGACATACAAAAATATTTTGTGAAAATTTGGAGAAAAGAGCAAAGCTAATAATAATGGCAAATACCTGTTGGATTTCTGCTCAGCACATGGACTGGTTATTACTAACACCATGTTCCAACATAAAAATGTGCACAAATTCACATGGAGAGAAGAGGCTAGGAATAAGAAAAGTCTCATTGACTATGTTATTGTTGATAGTGATGTTTTCTCCCTGGTGCAGGACACCAGAGTGTACAGAGGATTTGAAATTGGAAGTGATCACTATTTAGTCTTGAGCAGGAAAAGAATTTCATATTGAAAAGAATAACATGTAAGAAAGTTTTAAAGCGAATAAAAGTTGAGCAGCTTTCAGATGTGAACTGTAGACTAAAATACAGAAAGATTATTGAAAAGAAAATGAAGGAGTTTGAGAACAGGAATCAAACCTTGGAGATTCAGTGGCAAACTCTGAAGAAAACATTGATTGATTCTGCCAGAGAGGCATGTGGTGAGGTTGTGTGCAAGGATAAAAAAAAAATCAGAACTCCCTGGCGGACACAGGAAGTTAAAGAGGCAGTGAAGGAAAAGAGGAAAGCATATCAAACGTAATTGGAACATAAGTCAGCTTTTACTCTTACAGAATACAGAGACAAATGTAAGAAAGCTAAACAGTGTGTAAAACTAGCTAAACAAAAGTCATGGGAGGACTTTGGCAAGAATATAGAAAATAAATATCAAGAAGGTGGCAAAATATTCTGGAGGTTGTCGAAGAAGCTTAGGAATGGAGGAAAGAGTGCTGTAAAAGGAATTAGAGATGATAAAGGTGACATGAAAACAGGAGAAAAAGATATCCTTGAAGTATGGAGTAATTACTTTGAAAAACTGCTAAATGAAACAAGCAGTGATGACAGCACAGTGATAAAAAACACTGACCAGGCATGCAGTCAGGAATATATATCCATATGAAGTAGAAAAAGCTATCAAAGGCTTGAAATGTGGAAAGGCAGCAGGAGTAGATGATATTCGACCAGAAATGCTGAAGTATGGTGGTATAAGAGTCTTACAATGGCTGCACTGCATAGTTCAGAAAGCCTGGACAGAGGGACGAATTCCCGATGATTGGAGTAGAGCTCTCATAGTACCCATATATAAAAAGGGAAATAAAACTGAATGTGAGAATTACAGAGGTATTTCCCTACTGCGTGTTCCTGGCAAGATCTATTCAAGTATACTTGAGAAACGGTTGAGAAGAATTGTGGAAGAAAAGCTTGGTGAAGAACAAGCTGGATTCAGGCCAAATAGAGGCTGTCAGGATCAGATCTTCACTTTACGACAAATAGTCGAGAAAGCATGGGAATATAACAAAGATCTGTATATAAGTTTTGCCGATTTGGAAAAGGCATATGACAAGGTGCCAAGAGAGAAGCTATTCAATACGCTGCAGTTATGTGGTGTCAATGGGGCATTATATCAAGCAATACTTAGTCTTTATTTGAGTTGTAAGTCAGCAGTTAGAATTGAAGGAAGTACAGGAAGATGGTTTAATGTTAAATCTGGTGTGAGACAAGGATGTACATTATCCCCTCTGTTATTCATTATCTATATGGATCACATTATGAAGGAATGTGGTATTAAACCTGATATCAAAACTGGAGATGTTAATGTCAGCTCTTTGCTTTATGCGGATGATGTTATACTTCTAAATAAATCCGCTACAAGTCTGCAAGATTCTCTGACTAAATTGAATAGCTGTTGTAATAGATATGGTATGAAGGTCAGCAATAAAAAGACAAAGACAATGAAAATAGGCAGAATCATTGAAAATGTCAACTGTGTTGTGAATGGAGAACCTGTGGAACAAGTAAAACATTTCAGCTACTTGGGCACGATTTTTACTGAAGATGGTAAATTAAATATAGAAATAGACAACAGAATCAGCAAAGCTGGTATGGTGGAAAGTCAATTGAATAAATTCATATGGAATAAGAAAGAAATTAGTCGGAACACTAAATTAGCTGTATACAAGACAGTGTTGAAACCAGTTTTAACTTATGGATCTGAGAGCTTGGTCAGAAGTAAAACACTTGACCAAAGACTAGAGACCGCAGATATGAGAGTCCTGAGAAAGATTAGAGGCGTGAACAGATGGCATCAATGGAATATCATATTAAAAATGAGGATATTAGGAATGAACTTGACATTGTCAGCATCCAGGAATGCGTTAGCAGAGCTAATCTCAGGTGGTATGGTCACTTAAATAGAATGGGAGAGGAAAGATTAGCAAAACAAGTGTTCTCTGCCAGGTTGGCAGGAAAACGACCCAGAGGAAGACCAAGATATAGGTGGATTGATACGGTACAAAGTGCCTTAGACGATAGAAATATAAGATCTGATAATGTTGGAGTCTTGACAAGTAACAGACTGATTTGGAGGAAAATTGTAGATAGGAAGTTAGTAATGATGTAATTTTTTCATGTAGTACTGTCATATCCTGTACACCTCTTGAGGGTACATGTCAGGAATTTGATGATGATGATGATGATGAATTGTATACTATCCGTGAAAGAGTTAATGTTTTTTGACAGATGACTCTCAAAACAAGGAAAATTACTGATATGATAACAGAAGATGTTATTTCTTTTTCTATTTTGTATATTGAACATTAAAAGTGAAATTTTCGCTACACTGTACTGGTCTTAAGAATCCCATATGCACTTTAATCAAAAGTGAAATTAATAACATTTTCTTTGTGGGAAATATTCAATCCAGTATATATATATTTCTTTAATTCAAAAATTAAAGAAATATATAGAATTTCTAGCTGTCACTTGTGTTCGTGTTATGTTTCTTATTAAAGTGGATTAAAGTCCCGTAAAGATTTCTCTTTTGTATTTTTGTAACCCCCCAAAAAACTAAATAACTATTCAAAACTTTTAGCATTTATACTATTTTAGTGGTTAATAATTATAAATTGTTGATATTTCATTTGGTATCCATTAAAATGACGAGGATAAATATCACTAAGCCTGCCTGCCTGCTTGGCCGAGCAGATAAGTACCCGCTTTGTGGGTTCAAATCCCTCAAGTTTTATTAACTTATTATGTAATAATATACTTTCGGTTTACTTTAATGAAACGGTGTGATATGTTCCCATGGTAACATGAGTCTTCCATATACAACGTTAGTTAACGTCAAAAATGCAATATGTGACGGACTATCCGTAAGCCAGCGATAAAATGCCTTCATTCCCAACTCAATTGCAATATTTTTTTTTGTTAAACTGCTCTTTGGCTACAATTGTTTGTTGTATAAATTTACAATTGAATACGTTTTCTGATTGTTTGAATATGTTCACTTTTATTCAGTAGGACTCCCGTTTGTTTCCTTTCACTTCGACTATTCATAAGATGTTTTATTTCTTCGGAAATTTTGTCTTGTTTCTATGCTATGGTACCAGTTATTCCAAGAGATGAGCATCGTATCCCCTTCCTCTTTTTCCTGGAAAAAAAGGAAGGGGTAGACCCACAACAAGATGGATGGTGTGTCTGGAGTGACTGATTTTCAGAGTTAAAGCTTCCAGAAAAGCATACAACAGGACCATCTGGCGAGGACTGGTGTGGGATATCACTGAAGAACGGAGTGATCATATGGCATCTAATTGATGTCCAATGAATAGATGGAATATACACGTTTTTTTTTATCTTCTAAACGTTTGGAATTGCCTTGAGGCAGTAGTTCCAAAACTGCTGCTCCAAGGCTGTTTATTCATTATATTCAGAGCCACCCTGATATCCAAAGGAAGGTAGTTAAGGCATTCTTTTCCCCTATCTACAACATGGAGACGAATACTGCTAACATTTTAAAATTCCATTGAATCAATATACTTCGCTTTTCACGACTGAAGAATTTTGATTACATTTAATAAAATAAATCCCACAGTTAAAGTAGTCTAGTTAAAATCCATCCACCATTAAAAGTAGTCTAAACATTATACTAATTAATAATAGTAATGATCTCATTCACATTTCAATGAAACTGGATACAATTAAAGACGGCATAAAATCAAACAAATTGATTAAACATGAAGCCAAAGTAACCACTGTCGTATATGTCGACTAGAAGAAAGGGGAATGGATTGGTAAGCATTCTAAATTTCATCAACATTCGTCAAGCTGCTTTAAACTGAAGTGGTATAAGAAATTTTGTTTATTATTGCTACTTTAGTAGAGAACACGCAAAAAACTAACAGGAAAAATATGAGATTCGTCTCTCGTCTTTAACATAATGCATTTGTGATTCATCTTTTAACTGTTGCCAAACTTCATTACAAAAAATTTGAAACGCACTTTCTATCAAATGCTATTGTCATTGAGAAAGAAATGGCCTTCTTTCCATTTATGTGTAATTGTTGGAGCTGGTTTCATTTTTTCAATATTTTCCAGCCTGTGTTGATCAAATAGCGAAGTTGTTTAGCATCTACTTGCATTATATATGATAATTTTCGAGAGGGCTTTTCAGTCAAACCTTCGCCTTGCCTTATTTTAAAATTTGATAAATATTTATACGTTATATACATTTTTCATTTGTATTCGCGTTCTTTTCTTATAATTCCCACGGCTAATTATTTATGCATTAAACCACTCATCACTATGAGATGCACATTATGTTAAGATTTTGTTGCGTATTTACAGACATGACTTCCTGCATTTAATATTGCTCTTACTAATGAGTGGAAAATGCAGATATCGCGAACAAAGTCTCGTTAATTTAAAACGTAAAAAAAAACTTAACAGCTTTGCTTACTTAAAGTAGTGTGTGTATCTTTGTATAAATTAAGACCAATTTTTTTCTGCTTTGAGTAGAAGGGAAAAAATTGCTTTAATCTCCCGTTGTTATTACACTTAGAAGTCTGTAATAACTCTTAGGAGAAAAGGACAAAGAATTCCAAAGCATCCCCAGAGAGTTAATTGAGACAGCCCCCCAAAATAACTGTTTCATTAGTAATCCATTCTGATCAACAAACATTAATGTGCCATTCACCAATACAATGCATCAACTTAAAACTCATTTCACTTATAACGGGATCTTTAAATAAACATTAAAAATAAGAATGTTTTTCATATGTATTTGCAAATATTCGTAATGAAGAGAACAGTGCATTATTAGTACTTTAGTGTTATTGATGACAGTATCAGTTAAGTGAAATTGCCAACAGTACTAATCATATCAGTCGGCCATTCCAAGTTACAATGAGAGTCAGTCTTGGATGTTTAAATATGGTTTGGGAAGAACAAACTCAACAAAACCAAAGTAGCTTTTGGAAAATAAACACCAACACGTGTTTAACATAAAAAAAAAAAATTCATAACATTTCATGTATATGGTGATATTAATGATTAATAGCTGTTGAAATATCTAACCATGCCGCTTGAAAATAAATTGGAAATATTCGTTTAAACAATACTCTGAATTTCGATTCATTAGGCATGACAAGCCTAGACTTCATGAAATTTTAGTCTGCAGAAAGTGGTAATGAATTTTTAGTTCTGAACAGGAACATTCTTCAAAAAAGCGACAGAATGTCATTTCCTTCTCCAGGATACTTCGCACAGTATAATTAGAAGTTCGGTGAAGTATAATTTAATCTCGTGCAATACCCTTCTCATTTCCCAAATCTAATACGAAGCCTCGTTACCGCCAACATGGAGAACATTTTCAATTCAAAATCATTTGATGACAACAGGAAATACCGTTAGAAAACAATCTTACCTGTCGATCTTCTTTACACGTTAACTAAATTTTTTACAATTTAGTATCGGGAATAAGAGTGATTTCGTCAGAAGCACTTAAACACGTCTGAGTAATTCAAAAAATAAAGAGGGATATTTCAAGAAAAAATATACGAAAGTATTTCCCGTGTCGAAAACCAGCCAATTTAAACACGAACTTGCAAGTCATTAGTGTTAATAACGCCATCATGAGCATAGCATTGTGTGAAGTTATAAACTTCGGCTAATTTGTAATAAGAGGAGTTCCAGACGTCTCAATAGCAATAAAGATGATATTAAAAAGTATTAGTGCTCCGAATGAAACATCGGCAAACATAACACGCTTAACAAAAGTTAGTTTATTAATAAGGAGGAAAATAAATATTTATTACTTGATAAATCGAGGAGGCAAATAATGTGTACTTTAAAAGTTCGGAGATTGATGTAGTCGAAAGTACATAATGATTTTCTTCGGATTTTTATACTAATTGATAAGGTCAATTACGGAAAATATCTTAAGACATATGATGTCTTTGAGACAGTACCTCATGCCTTTCTGGGTTTTAAACTGGCATCTAAAGAGAACTAAGAGTGCGTTAGATTAGTGGAACGTGTAATCAAATGCGGCAAATACATTATGTAGGCTTCAAAATCGGGCCTTTAAGCAGGATAATGGAAACAACTTACACCGAAAGTGGAGTTTTCAATATTAGTCCCCTGCATTACTAAAGTTTAATGCCAAGTCGAAGTTTCACACTATCTACAGCGAGTTTGCAGTCGAGAGTTTCTCAACTTTGAATCATAGTCACAAAGCGCTACCTAATACACATCAGTAACATGACAAGTATGGCTTGGCATACTTGGGACGTTGTATTAGATAATATAATACACAGGCGACACGGTTCATCCTTATTGCTTTGAATAGTTATCAATCGTAACCACCGAACATAAAGTAATCATGCGATAGAGTAGCAGATATGAATAATCTCCTTTGTTTTACTTATATGATTAAGTTGTAAAAATATGCGTATTGAAGACACCACCATCTAAATGAAATCCACCGGTCACATGCGACTTTTCACAGAAGTGCGAGACGGCAGTGGACTGGGACACATTTTCTTGACGAGGCCATCGTAGGAAAAGCAGTCAACAGGAATGGGTGTACTTGGTTGGCCGCACTATTCACAATTTGAAGACACCACCATCTAAATGAAATCCACCGGTCACATGCGACTCTTCACAGAAATGCTAGACGGCAGTGGACTGGGACACATTTTCTTGACGAGGCCATCGTACGAAAAGCAGTCAACAGGAATGGGCACTTGGTTGGCCGCACTATTCACAATTTCTCTTTCGTATAATGGACTCCTCACACTTAATAACCGAACATGTTGCAGGTCATGTCGTCCAGAAATGGGTAAATAGAACACCGATTTACCTTAATGGATTAGTCTTCCTCGGTCAGTGGGGTTCAGTTTCGCATTAAGCGTCTGTGAGATATCCGTGATAGTAGGATAAGTAGGGATATTGTCCCGCACCTAGTTAAGTCATATCACTCCAGCGTATCGAGGCTCCTTTATAGACTTACGTGAGATAGACCATCATACTAGTGGGCGGCTGTTCTTTTAATAAGAAGTACCCTCTATACAAGTTGTACTCAAAATGCATTACTTCCCAAAAGTTCTCGGACTGGCTGACTCGATGTGTAATTTACTTCGAATGTTATTAGTTTAAATCTCTGAAAATCCTCAAATTTCCATTTCTATCTTATGATATAAAAATACGTCACTGGAAGTGATGTTGGGAATTGCATTAGATGCGTGACCATGATGTTTTGGGTTAAATATTGTTGATTTGTGCGCTGGAGCATTGTTATCATAGAGTAACTATTTCGTCCGGCGTCACTTGTCTCTTTCGAAAAGAATCTTACCTTAAATGTCTACTGACACCTAAGCAGTACTGTTAGTTGATCATTTGATATTCAAGAAGGAGTTCTCGATGTACACAGAAACAATCATCATACGGTCCGCCTTTATCTGTTAGGCTTTCTTTGGAAGTGATTTTTTCCTTATGTTAATCGTTTTCAACATTTTTAAGGTCTCCAAAATAGCTTTATCGAGTTTAAAACAAAGCTTGATGCAAACTGTTTGTTTTACACTCTTTTCCGAAATTGCAGAACACAAACACCCGAGCACTAAAAGCGTAATTCCATCAAAACACTACAAGCTATAATAGCAATACTCGACAGAGTAACTCATAATTAATCAAAACAATAATATTAGCTATGGCAAATTGTACTGCTGGCCGTATGCGTTCCTTGCGGTGATTCTGGGAACTTTAAGTGCACACCTCCCCCCCCCCCTTAAGTATAAGCACATACGCTTGTATTTGGACATGTGAACCCCTAAGCGAAATAGACAAATCCAAAAGTCGAGTAGTCCGTAGAGAACAACACAAAGGTAATGATATTTTTCGCATCAGTCCTATCCACAAGAGGCCGCTAAAGTTACTGCCAAGTGTGAGCAGAGATTGAAAAACGAAAACTACATAAACGAACTATTGATACGATTACTGTACATATTATTTAAAAATTCTGCGCTGTGGCTGTTTAAATTCTTCCTGTGAGTAAGGAGAGCAGATTTACCACTAAAGACTAATTCGACATTGCAAAAAATAGCATCTTGATAAGGATTTTCCCAACTCTTTGTATACAAATAGTTGGAAATGTATTTGCAGAATAAGTAGTATCTCGAATCAGTGACTAGGTTTCCAATTTCTGTGAAAAGTTTAAACATGATAAAGATCTTACGAAGATGCTACGGAAAAATCAAGGATTATTACTGCCGTGGATTAGCCATTTTACTCTTTACCGACCATGAATCATCGTCTAATTATGAACCTGCACTTATTACGTTACAACTAAGATCATAAGATACCTAACATTGCCCACCGTATTGACTTGATTACATAAATCCATTCCACAAGTTATTTTTATCCGTTTTGCAAAATATTAGCCAACTTAATTATAACGTAAAGCTTAGAAGAATTATAGATAATTAATACCTACTCTCACTGATCAGAAAATAAATACAGAAAACTGAGCTCGCTCGCTCTCTCTCTCTCTCTCTCGACCATTTTAGATTTCCGCTCCCTATTGATTCTTTGCCGACATAATGAAGGCCACCCACAATGTACATACCATGTCTATCTGCAACGATCCGGTTCATCTCAAAATATCGTTTGGACAGGTTATCATTTTATGTGGAATTAAGTCCTCAAGAAACGTCTACCTTCTGAAGACATATGAAGAAAGTGTAAATATAAAACATTTTTGGTTGACAAAGAATTCACTTCTTTACAAATCTAGTTTCAATCATCTAAACCTGATGTAAAGAATGGAATAAAGCTACTCAACCTACTGCAAGGTTTGTTTCTTTTCTAGAAATGCGTTAATTTCAGATCTCATCTACTTACTGGATAGTATTTGTAGTCTTTTTCTGAAAATGGTTGGTCCTAAAGGAAAATGAATAATTTTCGTTTTCAATTATGTTTATCATCTTTAAAAAATGTGTTTTGTGCGTATTCTAAATCTTCTTTGTTCTCTCCGTATTTATTTAGATTTAGAAAGGGGATAAACTGCGAGCGAAGAACTCTGTCCTTGATTAATGTTAGCCCTAACTAATTAGTTTAAATATTGTAATTAATTGTGCTGCATCGGAGTTAATTTAGAACTGGGTAGAGAACCTCCACGCATCCTGTCATTGTCTGCGATCAGTAATGTCAAATTGTCTTGCTAATCCTCTGCTCGGTAATTTGGTTGCTTTTGCTAATCTCTTATTCTCTCTTTGTCCTGTCCAACAGCATTCGCTGCTGTAGAGTGCCGTATTAATTTTTAGAAGATGAAACTGGTCGAATATATGTATCATCCATTGGATGATATTTAATGAGTTCAATAATGTACGCAAATATACATAAATATATTATTTTTAAATAACCCAAAATAACTGTTTTATCATTTCTTAGAAGATCATTTTATTTCCGCAATCCTTTAAAATTATGAATTCTTATAGGATAACAACCAACATCTGAATGGTATTTGAAAGTTTAGGCTTAAAGAGATTCACTACGGTGAATCTCTCTAACATTTTAATAACGTTTTGAGGCTCCAATGATGAATAAATCTCATCAAGAAGTCAGTAAGTTTCCCTAACTTTTCATCTAAAAGGCAAGTTGAAGGGCTCGGTTGTCGTTAGTTCTTTAATGACAGTTATCAATATATGCGTTTAAAAGAGCAGACTAATAACTGTACAAATTCTGTTCGTTCGAAGGCTGATTTGTGTGGAGTTAATGTTGCAAAGTCCTCAAGAAATGTCTACCTGCAGAAGACATGAAGAAAGTGTAAATATAAAACATTTTTGGTTGACAAAGAATTTCTCTTCTTCACAAATCTAGTTTAAAATTCCGTGCGTTCGAAGGGAAAATACCAGAATATTCCTCAGTCACTAACGGTTTAAAAAAATTTAAATAACGAAATAGAATGTGTGCTACTTTGGTGTACTAGATTATTTAGTACTACTCCGTAAGAAAATACTTTTCTGTTATTTTTAATAAGATACAAAGAGTTCGCCAGTATTACCACTTAATCTTGTTATAAATCGTACGCTTGTAGCAAACATCGGACAATACGAGTCTTACTCGATAATTTTAACAAATTTAAAAATACTCAGCCTAAAGTGAAATAAATAGCATTACTAATGCGGCTATTATTCAATTATAGCAAAAACACCAAGTTTCTGATAGTTTTCCAGAAGCTATTACTTTAAAAATATTAATGAAATTTGGCAGCATTCCAAAATGATAATTATTTTTACCAAAGCTAGGTTTTTTAGGATATGTTAATTCCAAGTCTTTCATTTGATGTGACTGATTTAAATGCTAACTTAGGATTCGCTAATGAACATGGATTCAGAAACTACTAAAAGGATATTGCAATGCAATTTTGTAATTGTATTTTTCTCTTCAGCCTTGTGTGGCAGCATACTCTACAAACCAGGGAGAGGATTATGAGCAAGGTGGTTTCCCGTTGCCTTCCTTGCCGTGAGTATATTTTATGACTATAGCCGTGTGTGTTCAAGGGACCGGTTTGCCTGTTTTGAGGGACGGAAAACCCTCCATCTTCTTATAAGACCGGTTAACGCACCTTTAGTCGAAAGAGACCAGATAAAGGTCCCTCGCATTATGGACAGGAATCGAACCCAGGTCTTTCCGACCAAAGAACTTCGACTACGCTGACTGAGTTATGGAGACTCACAATTCAATTTAGATTACGTTAAAGCCAACCAAAGCTACGATAAATGCATTATACTACGGAAATCCCTCAGACAAAAGTTCATTTTGTAGTGTTATTAGCATAGTGGATTGACAGAAAGTTAATGATAAAAAAATACACTGGATTATTTAAGGAATATATAAGCGAAAAGGCTGTTCTAAGAAACAGAAGAAAATGGAATGAACTTGGTGTTCAGTTTGGAGTTGAAGTGTTGAATAGCTATCGATTCAATTTTGATGAACAGTGACTAAAATATATGCAGAAAAAGTGCTTCACAACAGTTTAATTTGCGTGATAGAGTGTGAAGTGCCGAAAAATAGGTTATTAAGCAATCTCTTAATGTCTTAACCATTCTCTGTTTGTTTTGCATGTTATGTAGCATCCGAAATTCCTGGAGGGAAACTGTTACCTCCGAATGAGACCCACTAATTTTTCTTTAACTGCAAAGCTCTTATAAAATGCTCCCTTTATATTATGATGGGAGATCAAACCCAAGTTTTTTTTTAAAGGGGTTTTCATATGTCTTTATCGACTGAGTTACAAATCACTGGACGACAACTTCCACTAAAAATGACATCCTAAAGTAGTATGCCAAGAATTTAGTAGTTCATTTACTTCCTCATTCGCAATCAGGAACTCACTAGGAAGTGATGAGTGGGAAACAAACGGTATTTCTAAATGTGAGAGAATGAGATGAGTGGATACGATTATGTTCAAATAACGGGGGGGGCACCGACAGAGACGGTTATGACAGTAATTAACTCAATAATGACAATATTGGTATGTACGATTTTCAAACCTCTAAATAATGGAAGAAAAACCTGAAATAATTTTGAAAGAATTGATCTAATCAACCTATTCCTGTTGCGAAAATGCATCAGCTTAAAAATACCAGAACCTCTTCGCAATATGTGCCTATCAATACCTGTGTCGCTGTGTAGGTAGACTTTGGTTTTGATTGATATTAGCCTTTCCATTAACCTGTTAGGCTTGGCCAAGTAATATGGCTTCGTGTAAGCATAATTTGTGATGACAAAGACGATCGGTTATTTTTGTCTATAGAGTTTGCTATGTTTTTCAAGGTGAAAAGAATTCTCCACTCTCTTCTTTAGCTGGTTTGTCTATTTCTGGAGATGAAAGATCTTACCACTTCGGTGCGTGAATTAGTAATTCATCCACAGTTGAAGAGTTAAGCATTCCTTGCATACTGAACAGGATTCAAATCTAGGCCTGTCCAACCAAAGGACATCGCCGATAGTGACCAGTCACAGAGAGCCCTTTTACTAATATGCATTGATATAATATCAATTTCGAAAATAAGCTGATTAGTACTAGATCATTCACTCCTCTAAAGTTTAGAGATTGGTTGCCACAATTTATAATTATGACGCCAAAGAGGTTTTCGTAATGCAAAGAAGTCGTGACATTTGCTGTTCGGCCACTGAATCCTGGATTCGAATCTCACATAGAACTAGGGAAAAGTTAGTTTTTAGCTGACGGTGAGTTGATCACAAAACAGAAGTGGAAGAACTTTTCCAATGAAAAACTGTTTCTTTTTTGTTGATCCAAAATTAATAAATTGAGTAAACTTTGTCTGATTTTATGTGGTACGCTTCTATTACACAATTATTTGTTATTGTAAACATGGTAACTTATCAGCTGGTACACGTCATAGCTTGCAATAGTGCACATTCTTCTATTATAATACCAAAAAGGATCTTTGGTGGGCGGGATTGACTCACTCACCTCTTTATTACGTGTGTGTGTATTTATTTATTTATTTTCATTTCTGGAAGAAGTAGGTTATTTTAATAACAATTAGCATACATGTATATTCAAAAATTGAATTGCCTACTTAGATAAAAATCTAGTTGTCATGTAACTTTTCTGTTAGCACTCAGCGTATGATACACTATGATTAATGCATTTTACTATTATCATTTTAAAGCATTACAATACATGTGAAATAGCTATGGGAATAAGGGTATTGTTCCATTTATATCTTAATTATTACTGACGTAGTTTAATTATTTTGGACTTTAATTATGAATCTGCGAGAATACAGAAAAATAAATACTGAAACCTGACGTTAAATTCAAGAGTGTTTTAAAAATGCACAATTCTTGTAAAGAACTAAATGAAGCATTATTGTGCAGTTCTTTTACAATGTGGAAACAATGAATCGACCATTTCGGTAAAAGTGTCTTCCGAAACACAGAGAGCGATAGACAGGCACACAGATGTTTATTATTGTAATTTCCTTCTATTGTGCAATCACCAGCGGTACCATAATAATCAATACTTCCCGTCTAGGAAATCACTGGTCATTTCAATAGAGCTTAAGTAGCTATTGTGAACACTCCTTGCTTTCATTTAAGATATTCAACAGTACCAAACTTTAAGGAATGTTTGTTTGAAGATGTCGTCAGCAGGTTGTCAGTTGGCAACACTGAAATTATTTCTTTAGAGAAAACTCAGAATCAGTAGCTCAGAAATGGATTTAAGACATAAATAAGCGTATTGAAAAATGAAATACACGCGCGCGTGTATTTCCAAGTTTAAGCTGTTTTTTTTTCCATTATACAATTGAGAATTTTCTAGAAGTACGAATTATTTTTTTAAATTTGAATATTAAAGAAAGCTGAATTATAACAGACTATAGACTACCCTCTTTTCGTTGAATTCCTTTCTCTATTAGAACACAAATGATTAATTAATAGATGATCATTGTCAGATGTGATAACACTGCCATGCTTATTGGAGTTCTGAAGGGGCTTACGTCTAACCAAGAGACTACGATCTAAGCAAAGAATAGTTGTCCGCAGTTGGAATGATGTGAATTTGAGTCCTTGAAGGATAGGAAAAAAATTTTTCCTAGGACCGTTATGGAACTATACACGAGTTAGCCAGTCTCAGAAGGAAATTGAATTTTTTCCCTTGGTAACTTGGGTTCGTTCTCCCGCTGCTATTCCCTTACTTGGAGAAGAATTTAAGCCTTTTTTCAAAATATAATAAGAATTAGAATTTTGGTTTTCTTTATAGACATAAAACCAAATGTATAACGCCTACAACAAACACAATGCACAGCAGTTCACATTATCAGTACCTTTGATATCTGCCCTTAAAAGTTTTCAAATTTCGTCATCCAAAGCGTTTAAGAATGCACAATCAGAAGACGAATGACTGTAACAAAGACGTAAGAATATTAGTTAACTTTCCCTCGTGTTCCATTTCGAATAATTTTCTTATTTGAGTCGTTTATCTTGTGACAGTTCCTCTTCTTCGTTTACATGTGAACAATGGTCCTCTGGTAATCACTTAATATCTTTTCGTCTTTGTCGCTGTGATTTGTGTTTTAAGTACTTGTATCGTTGGTGATGTCATCCACGCAACTTAAACATGTCTCGGTTGCGAGTAATGAATCCTAGCTTCACATGCTTGTGACAGTGCGTTGCTAAGATAAATGCCAAAGAGCACGAGGATCAAAGAACATATTTACTTGATCCTAGTGACTAAGTGCTCGTTCCACTTTCCTTCCTCTGTCATCTCTCTCTTTCACTCTTGGCCTGTTCTTGAAACAACGGAAATTTTATTCTCGCTGTGTTTTTAAAACTCGAGAACCCTCTAAGATGGACTGTAATTAGTGAAAACGGCATGAGAATAAACCAATGTGAAATTGTGAGCTTTGCTACTAATTGTTTTAAAATCTCTTAAAACACACGCCGCGGGTAATCAAATTCATAAATGGAAACATTTCGGAGGGGGGGGGGGGTATTTAATGAGATGAATGTAATACTTCATCTCAATAAGGCTTATGCGTCCATTAAAGTGTTTGATGTTGGAAGGAATCGAGGACACTCACTGTTATTTGTCGTACACTTGCCGATTTGAGGGGAGGGGGAATGCGATCATTAAAATAGTGACTTAAAGCACTCGTAAATTCTACGAAGCCCACATTAGTGCTACATTCTTGAAAGAATATATATATATTATTTACTCCTTCATGCATTCATTGATTCAGTGTATAACTCAGAAGACACTGCCTGTTCGAACACAACTGACTTGTTTCTTATACTTCATTCAATTCAGTTAAAAATAATTCATAGATAATATTATATTTTGTTGCGTCTTCGGGATTTTAATCCAATGAAATCAAAAGGGAAAAAATTCTTCCTATTTCAGTTTCCTGAAGAAATATGACCGCATTCCATCCAGCGCTGAGAAGGCTTATCTACCATATAAGCTTCATTAAAGACAACAGACTGGAGAAGAAGAAAAAATTCACACTTTACAGCAAAACAAAAAGGAGGGTTTAATTATTACCTAAAACTTTACCGTGACAGAATGATACGGCCATGTACTATTTACAGATATCGCAGCAAGGCAACGCTGTTGTTTACAAATGCCATAGGAGATAGTGTGAAATCCATTTGCCCCTATCTTTCATGTCTTCTTCAAATTCTTCCTATTTCTCACAAGAGCAGTAGCACCTGTTGCCAGTTTACAGGGTATAGCATAGCCTGTTCCTTCAGGGCACTGTCTCCGAGTAGCGTTGATGGATGGCTCTGTAAACTACTGCCCGGCTTCATGACTTCCCATTTTCCTTCCGTGCCCTTGGGTCATGTCAGTGCGCGTAGCATTCTCTTTATCCAGCTGTGTATTCTTTCCTGCTTTCTCTCTAAGTACGCATCTTTGCTGTGTATCTATACTAAGAGAGTTGCTGGTTTTAGGAAGGATAGAGGTGACTGTTGGAACACCGAAAATCCAAATATTCTGTCAATTTCTGAACCGCAGTTGTCCACTACATATATGGTATCCTCAAACGAAACGGTACAAGAGAGGGAGGGAGAAAGTGCGCGCGCGCCTGTGTTGTTCTACCCCACCTTGCTTCCTGTCTGCGTTTCTGTATATACTGAGTTCCCCCCCCGCTTATATGCATCCCGTCTCTTTCTTCCATATCAGTCGCATGCTTGACACAGGCTTTGGCGTTTCATTATTGAGTTGTTTGCATTGGGTCGGACCAGCCCTCCCAATTAGTACATCTCCACATCCTGTCAGATTGATGCACGGTTGCTATGGCAACAGCACGAGGAGCTCTCCCGCATGAGTGGCACGACAAATTCGACTTGGAAGCTGAGATCAGCTCACCTGTAGTGTGTTGCGCGCCGAGTCTGACATCTTGCGCTGTTCAAGGCAAGGGCAGCCAGCCCCGAGCTCAGATATGGTAACCAACCGTGATTGTCGATTCAACCAGGCGTAACGATGAAGGAATATGGGAGCAGTTGACGTAGTCATATTCTTCTCTCAGGTTCCTTCTCTGCCTTTATGTTCTTGTGTAAATATCTGCATATACAGAGTCACAATCTCTCGTTGTCCTTAAAGGAAGAGTTATTGAGATCGCTTTATTGCTGAAAGCTCCCATTAAAACCGGCTACACAGGTATTCTCCCAGACATGACGTAATAGATCGTGTATTGCTGTACATGGCTCACTGCCATTCTTCGTCATTACAAATGGCAGCAATCAACAATATTTAATCACTTAAATTTTAAATGGTGCACAGCGTCATCTCTCAGCACCGCCTTCCATCATTTATTCACGAGTGAAAAACGAAAAATATTCACAAATGATTCAAATCAAGCTAATCGTTTGTCAAATGTTGTACACATTAATACTTAATATTTTCATGTCATATACGAGTTGTAATTCCGAGTAATAACGCGGACATAATTCGAGGCCACTGAAATATTTCGAACTGTTTTAAAATCCCAGTCATAAATTACAGAGTATAATTACCTGTTGACTTAGAATAGCGTAATTTTCTCTGAGCTATTGAGATCATACAGTAAAAACATTCAAAGCGTACAATGCATGAACGAAGTAAACAATGAGCTCAATTAATATAATCAGTCGCGAAACAACGCCCCATTCTTTCGACTGGAAAGACGTGGGTTCGAATTCTTTGTGTGGTGTGGAACCTTACATTTCAACTGAAGGTGAGGTGTACAGTTTCATACGGAGGAACTCGGTTCTCTAAGGGAACAATACTTGCAAAGATACCAACTAAACTTAGGAAAGTTGACAAAAATAAATATGGATAATAATTTTATACTTTGTTAGATATATATATATATATATATATATATATAGTAACAACAGCTGCTTATCCATATAAAGGATATTCTTAAAATTATCATTGACCTCAAATATTTCGTGCACAGGTGATTATGCTTGCCTGATTTACATTATACAAGAGTAAGAAGCTTTATTTGATTCGTGGTTTTATTTTGAAATTGAGAAATGAACTACTGGGGATCGAGTAAATAATTTACAGATAGTGCAAATGACTGCATACATAATATCTGAAAATACTCCCCTGTAACAACAGAAACAGGGATACAAAGATTTACTGCTGCTATTCTGGACAAAAAAAAAGCAATTACAATGCGCTGCAGTGTCACATTAGCTGAATGTTGGCTTGGAAGAACTTATGAGCCAAAATATAATCATTAATTAAAGTAGATACAAATGTTATCAGCGAATATATTCACGTGTGTTTCAATGCCAATTTAATGGAAATGCCCAATTTAAGTGTTTTATGCAGTTCATGGAAGCAAACATTATTATAGCTATAATTATGCTGATTCACATTTCTAAGTAATAGTTGAGAAACAAAGTTTCCGACATTTTAATGGTCATCGAACGATCAGTCGTTTTCTTTTGTGCATAAGCGCACTGGTAAAGAATGTTGTGTTAAGGCCTCATCATATCCCACGATGGACTGGAAAAGAGGAAGTGGAGTATACTTTGGTACAAGCATCCATTACGGATGATATCTGTTATGATACAATAAAGCCAACTGTTGAATGACAATAGTTCTGTCTTGATTTGTTTACTAATGCAAAACTTTGATTCCTAAACAGAGAATACGAATCTGAAGCAATATTTGTGGAAGTTTATTTTTACTCAGGAAGACTAGCTTCAGACTATTACTAGCAATAAGAAGGCTGGCAGATATGAGATTTTGCATGTTACGTGGTCAAGTAGGCATTACATTAACCGATTCTGCATATATAGGATTCCAAAGAAGACAAAATCTCCAGAGTTTGACTAGTCCATTCTGTTGTACAGCACAACGTCTTTTTTTTTTAAGTAGAACCAGCATCGTAGGAAGCCGCAGCTAATATTGCTTTAATGACTGCATTTGTATAACTATCTGATATAGGTGATTCCTGAATTTATTTTGAGGTTATTTCCTAAACAGATATGGATGGTTTTTATAATATTGCAACGTTCATTAGTCGGCAATAAAACTAAACTTTTATTCATTTAAAAGTGAATTGAAGCATCTAGCGATAGTTGGGGGATCATTCTCAAACTATTGTCCACATTAAGGACTGAGACATGAGACTCAATCTGTTAGTGCTCACCTGGGTTCGGGTCATTGAATCTGTCGTTGATGTTGATTGTAATTTATTCTTATGTCACATTAAAATTCAGAGCGCGTCTTTTTGCTATGTGTGTGTAGTTAGTTCATAAATGTTAAGTAGCAACAAAACATCACTCGCATTAGTCAGGTCTGCACATATTTTCATTACACTGGCTGTGAAATAGAAAAGGGAACGATGAACTGCTCACGTCTTGTAAAGAAAATCAAAATATCAGGTGACAGTTCGTTATTTCTGTTTGACTAATGCAGTTCGATATTCTATAGAAAATATTAAATATTACATCCAAACTCATAATGAGCCATAAGACCAATGCTTTAGTCTTCAGGTCTCCCAGCATCTGTTGCTCCAGTAACGCTAGATATTGCAATGCTGACGGATGATTACGACAAATCTGCTTCCTGTATGGATATATGGGAAGAAAATCACTACCAGGTTAAAACATTCATTGTAAGCAACATTTCCAACTGTTTGGGTCTTAATTCTAACGACGGAGTTGAGAGGATGCGACAAGAATGAAAATTTCTGCTTTCAGAAAAAAACTTCCTAGCTTCATATTTGGAGACAGTGAATGGAAATGGCTACAGCCGAGACACAACGGGCTTTGTTTTTTGGATACTTTCGAAACTAGTTTAAAAGCAATTTAGTTGCCTAATCATCAGAAATCTTATAAAAATACGAAGGAGACCCGAAAATATGTCCAAGTGACTGATAGAAATAGTGTGGACATAAACCAAACTCAAAACATATATGTAGGTGAGACCTCATAAGTCTAAAAATAATAATTTTCAAAAATAATCCCCAAAAGAGAACTACAAGTCCAACTGTACAGAGGTGCCGGTGAAGGATTTTGGTTATCGTCCACATCTACCTGTATATGAATATATACTCGTATCATGGTAATCGAGCCACAGTACAAACATGGAATGCTAGTATTATGGGAGAGTACTTTGAGTTTTTTAAAAACAGACATTTGAAGATACCTATAAGAAGAAACTAAGTACTTACAAGTACTTTTAAATTTGTGTTTTAAACATTTTTGTTACTTATTTTGTAAATATCAGAAAATACCTAGGAACCAAGTTTGGCTATTTGTATTTTATAGTGTACTAGGGGGGGGGGGCTCTGGCGCCTACGGCGCCCAACCCCCACGAGTACCGGTTCTCCTTGAATTCTGATGACTCGAATTGTGAAGACTCGACACTCAGTGTCGAGTCTTTTGAAACTCGACACTGAGTTTCAAAACGTTTCAAATAACTTGACAAAAAACGTGACACAAAAACGTTACATAAAAAGGCTTATCATTATATATATATATATATATATATATATATATATATATATATATATATAGGGTAGATATATATATATATTGTGTGTGTGCGTGCGTATATTCTAATTACCATTTTTTAAATAATCGATGATCAGTACTCACTCACTTATTTTTGCATCAATGTGCTTGAAAGAAGAGGGGAGCAAGTTCCATTATGAAAATTACGGCTTAAATACATAAAATCCATGTCTGACTCCTAGTCAGAAATAATGGTTGATTTATTGACCAGTGTTATTCAGTCCAACATGATAGAATTCCCCAGCACAAGAGTGCCTAGGTGGACAATGAACTCGAGTCATATTCCCTTGTTCCCCTGTTTTAGAAACCACACACATGGTCATAATCGCGCTACTTAGTTTCATTTAAATATAAGCAAACCAGTCGTCTCATATTGGGCAATGAAATCATCTATAATTAGAAGAATTTTAAAAAATATAGTGTGTTTATTTTGATTGATTAATAAGATTTTGGATCGGCGAACAATTCTCACCTTGCAAACAAGAATGTCGTGTTCAACAAAGAATGCCAAAAGTTAGATCGAAATTGAAATTCAGAGGTCTAATGGTGCGGAAAAGTATTAGGTTTTCATAATGTGAAGGTGATCAGATATGGCTAAATTTATGGTGGGCCTCAAGTTGGAGCAAAACTTGAAACAATGATAAATTTTTCTGACGTAAAGAATTATGTCTAATATTCTGATCGAATTCCAGGAATGATGGATTCGCGTCCTTAACTATTACAGCAAAATATAGTTGTTTTTTCCTCCCATACAGCGTACTTGTGCTCAGCTGTGGTATACCTTCTCTAAAACGTGCAGATGCATACACAAAGGTATGTAGGGGGGGGGGGGTTACCTCTTTGGAAATTCGCTACTGGAGTGTTAATATATAACAGTCAGTTCTCTCTCTTTCTGCTCCGGCCATACTGCACCCTACAGTTTGAAGGTTGTGAGTATATTGGATCAACACGCGTAACAAGCCATTTCACTCCCCGCCTCCCAACATTTCCTCTGGGAAAAGCTGGGGGAATTGATCGATTCCGTCAAATTCAATTCTTTGATTTTTTTTCCCTCTTTGTTCCTTATGCCAAACACGATGGTGTCGAGGGAGTGAAGAATGAATAAAGGAGTGTTAGTCTCTCATAACTCTTCCTTCTGACTTATAGGGAAAAGTCAACATGGGTAGAAAAATTTAAATATAGATTTTTGTTCTTATCCACCCACTCACGGAGTCACATCCGAAGAATGTGCTGGTAAAAATGAAATATTTATATATAGCATATTAAAAAAATATATATATTATTCCGAAAATTTAACGTGCCTTTACTTAATTCATACTTCAATTGTATAGGTATTTTGAAACAGACTTGTGTACTAACGCTTGCAATCCAATTTTCGATAACTCGAATCTATTAAATTGTGATAGTACTGATTTAAAAAAAAAATCACGTTGCTCCTCATTGTGTACATAATGTTAATTTCCCTTACGTAATTTTCTCATTCCTAAAGATTTTGAAAAACTTCTGTGCAATGTGGATTAGAATATGATCAGTAATAAACAAAACGAGTTTAATGCCGTAAATCTGCTTCAGTTGTGGATTTTACAATACGACGAAAATCAGTCGCTAATCAACATATCAACTGGGAATCTCTTGCACTTATTCTTCCAGAACAATATGGAAAAACTGAAGTTTTTTCTCTTCTAAAATCTATTTAAGAGAAACAAGAACCATCCATTTTTTTCCTTCATTTTATGCTCTGTTTAGTTACTCTTTTCGTTATAGAAACCCTTGAATACAGCTTTTTCTGCTTATGCTGAAGTACCCCAATGGCTTCATTCTTCAGAATTTTATGATAATCTCAAAAACTCTTCGGAAACGTATAGCCATTAGTACCATGGATGGGGTTTTACGTTGGAGAAGAACATATTTTCTCCATACCACTGCTATCTATCAATTATGTAAATCATATACCATAAACAGTCGCAAATATGCATACACACTATTTTAGATACGAAAATAGTGTTGCATGCAATGGATTCCTGCACGAGACTTTTTCTCAGTAGAAATATGAAATTTTCCTATGACAACAGTCTCCATGGTAATGATATCCTTGAACGGTAAACACTGCAATATATTAGCAATATAGATTTATTCAGGATAATATAATCAGTGACGTCTTTTAAAGAGACCAAACATGGAACTTTTTCAAGTTCGTTTCCTCTCTGGTGAGGAAATTGGTGCTCTAATCGGACAATGAAATTTTTTACTACTTAAAGACATCGACATCTATTCCTAAGGGATTAAAATCCCCTACCCCTCTCCCGTGAGTTGAAAAGCAGAGACACTAAACTAGCTAGCTGACTACACCAACTATTTCACAAGACTTTTACTGTCCATGTATTCAAAGCCTCAAGATTACCCACCACTGGCATCTTAAACACGGGTATGTATGCTACCCTCCAGGATGATAAGAATCGAGTCAGCCTGGATGAAACAAAAATAATCAATTTTTTTTTCTTTCTCTCTCTCAAAAAAAAAAACTCCACATACCCTTACTTGCCTATGATAATATCCATCTCAGATGTGATCATAATTTCTTTGTGGCTAACATTTATCTTCAGATCTTAATACTGCTTAATATCTTAAGCCTGACCATATTACATCTGCAGCTTCCTTCACAACCGGTCTCATATGAAAGTGACACGATTTTTCTTCCAGCAAAACGGCCAGATCACAAATGCAATTAACATATCCTGCTGGCTTCATACATAGCCTTAACCGTCTTCAACTGTAATGCCGAAGCTTCCTTAGAATTGTATCCTAAATACTGCAGCTAACAAGGGTTCAAGAAGCTTACAACAGTTCCTTCCCCAAACATATATTACTTCTATTCTATATTTACTGCAAACATCGCGTATGGGGTTAATATAAAATATCCATCAGTACTTAGTTAGCTTTTGCTCTGAACCTAAAACCACCGATTCCAATCAAATTATTCTTACTTATCGCTTTCACACTAATCTCGGTATCATAAGTCTGTCATATCTGGGATATACACATGTCTCCTAATGCCTTTTCATATAACTTTGTTTCTCATGTTCTTTTCTTGCACAGAACCCGCAGCTGTAGAAAGCGGGTCCACTTTTACTGTAATTAAACTTTGACATCACAATATAATAATTGTACATATATTTCACCGGGAAGTTTCATGCTGGTGAAAATGTTGCAAGAAAATCGGACATCCTGTACCACGATAATAGGTACGAAGTTCTCTTTTTCCATTCAAAGATTGACACTGAACTCCCTAATTAATTAAATTAATTTATTTATTTTCTTTGTGGTTACTAGAAAATCCTGGACTGTATATCTGATGTGGTGAAGAACAGCATTTTAAGGGTTACCGGTATTTAGTTTAGCTCAGGCACCACAATATAAACTACTATGAATATAAACAAAGTTCGACTCTCATCAAAGAATAAAAGTGATATTTCCGTAACGGAAATGACAGTAATATGAAAATATCCGACCTCTTTATTAACAATCCACATTAATCACTGTCCCTCGTACAGGTTAATATGTTCTATGGATTTTCACCGAAAAACCAAAATCGTTTAACGGAGCCGAACTTCCGGAAATTAAATCTGTGCTTGCGTGCGTTCTCTGTCTTCCATTTCTTATCACTCATTTCATCGTTACGAAATGGACTTAACCCTCGAGGTCAAATTGAAGATTTCTACGTAATTCCGCAAGTCTCCCTTAAGCCCTACATTGACTAGCGGGCACCTTATTCACTCCTCGTTGTGGGATTTTGTGAAGAGGATCGCGAAGTCGGGAACTACATGAGAAATTGGATCATTGGGGAGATTCTCAACAGACTATTACTTCTGTTACACGAGCTCTTCAGGAAGTCAATAAAAAGAAATCGATTAGCGTGATATGGGAAGCACGAGATGGCTGTGTATAATTACCTCTTGAAACCTTTGTCGCGATCATTTGGCTAAGGCAGTGGATACGAAGCACATCCCACTACAAGCACAAGGCACGACATCAACTGTATTGATACAAGATTTATTGTTCACCGCATCTGAAAGAATGGACCAGTAACATGCTTCTTATCCTGTTTGCAGTGTACTTACGATTGGGAAACTGCAGTATTTATTTGTGGGAATTATTCACTTCTCCTTAAATACTGGGGTTTCGTCAATTATTATCTACTGTGTTTTCATTGAATCTCCTGTACAAACACAGGGTTTTGTCTGTTTCTGAATTTCATCGCTGCTTATACTTTATCTAATGTAGACACTTACGTTGCTTCCAAGTTTTTCACATCTTTGAGCTCATATCTTTGTGGGAGTGACTATTCCAAATTTGCACGCAATCGTATCTAATTTAAACTACAAATACTTCTTATTTTTGGATTGTAATCTTGCTGTTGGAGTGCACATTTTTCAAATTGCTTCCTATTTGGGCTTCAATATGAATTTATCGAAAGATTCTTCACCGCAACAGTTTCATCATTTACATTTCGCATCGAAGACCTAAATAGTAAGCATTTGGAAATACACTATGCATTTATGCTATTTATTTTATTGTCGGGATATAAAACGAACGATTTGAAAAAGAATCTTTGAATTACTTAAGATATTGCGTTAAACAATTTTAATATAACTGTTTGCAATGTAGGATCATTTCCAAGAAACGAAATATCTGTTACTGTCTTTCTGCTTTATTTGCGTTTAATAATGGAGCACACGTGAATTTGTGATCAGGTGGAATAGTGCCCAGTGAACTTGATTACCAAACGATAGAGGGCTGTCATGCGTTACCATTCAACTAGTAGTGATTTCTGTTTATTCATGCGTAACCCACATAACTAAGGCAGAAGTATTTACACAGATCTAACTGCAAAATGTTCTGAAACAAATTCGAGTTAACATAAGTTGAAATCACTAAACGTTTCTTTAGTGCAATTAGTAAACATAAATTGTTGTTGAATATGCATGGCAAGTGTTTAATTAAATAGAGATATTCTATATAATTTCCACAAGAATTTTGCCAAATCTGATACCAGTTTAGTTCAAGCGAACATCACATTATTGACTTAATGGCAAGTACTAAAGCTTGTTCGGATGGTCATTGGATCTGTTTATGAATTGTGTTTGTAATTAATATTGCTTTTCATGCTACTGCATAAAAATTATTGCCAACTAAGCTAATCTATAAGATTTTCTATCCGAGTATTTTACATGGCTTGGAGTGGGTAATCTGTAGTTCATCAGAAGATAGATATTCCTATGATTGAAAGCATACAGAAACAACTCAGTGGCTTAAGTAAAAGTACAGAATGAGAGATAGTAAAGCGGCGACTCCTAAGATCTACACATCTTAAGTCATCGCTGTGAATAGTATTTCAAAGATGGGTGGAGAAATCAAACTATTTGTATGTTTCGTATAAGGCTAAATTAAATGCCAATAATCCTAAAGCAGATATTTCTCTGTAAATTTTCACTCTTCAATTCTGATAGGATGTGGACATATGCAGCAGTACAAACCGACAGTTTTCCACGTGAACAGAGCTAACAGAAACACGTGTTGTTATCGAAACAGCATGCTAACCATAAAGTAATTATTCGTGTTTCTTAACGGCAATGCCTAACAGAAGTGTTAGGAGCGTATTCGCTCGCCGATTTCTTTCCCGAACCCTTCATCCTCCCCCAAAACACGCCTCCTAAATCAAAGATAGTAAGTAAAACGATTAACAAAGATGAAACACAAATTGTGTTTCCATACTTTTCATGCGACATGTGAAAATTGATGCGTAATCCGAAATTGCTTCCTTTGTTGCTACTACAAGTAAATTATTTCATTTCCTGCTTCTCGCGTTGAAAGTTTTCCGAGCTTCCGAACATTAAGGAAACTTGAGTAGGGAGAAGAACACTTCTTGCTTTTCTTCGTAAAGGAGAGAGAACCTGCCAAAGATTTGGAGCTTCGACATAAGAAACCATAAATTTGCATACACAAAGTATGCTAAACTGGTTGAATGCTTGATTTCTAAAACACCACATTGCTTCAGTATACAAAATTGATAAGAAAGAAGGGAACAATGATCGAACACATTTCAGTCATGACTCACTGATCTTACTTTCTTTATTGAATTCTATTCGTATTAAACAAAGAACTAAACAGAATGTCAATTAGGGAGGGAATACCACATATTTAAGAACAGTAAGCCGTATCTGTATCCTCAGAATCATCCTTGAAATATTCATCCATAGATGATCCCACAGTGGAGTAGTTACGAAGTAATTGACGACAGTATAAATGCTACGCTTTCTGCTAAATTTTATCCATCACCTAGGATGAAACTGTCTTTATAAATCAAAACGTGCCCTTAAAACATAAAATGTTTGGTGGCGTTTCAATAAATAATAAAATTAAATCAATAACTGACCTGGCTCGCCGAGCAGTTAGCGTATCCACCTCCAACGAACAGGCTAACAAGTTCGAATCCAGCTGTGGACATCGTTATCCGTGATTATATTTATACAGAAAAATAAATTAATAAAAAATGGAAAACTCCCTAACACACCCAAAGATTTACAACTTTTCGTAGGTTTGGATCACAGAAAAAAAAATGCAAAACTAGATCCCCAGAGGAATATGAAGTGGGAGAAAATCCAGTATGTATGTGTCATACAGGTTCAGTGAGATAATTTGAAAGGGAAATGTATTATTTGTTGTTGAAAAATGTATGAAATGTATTATTAATTGTGCCCTATTATGAAGTTGTCTATGGAACTGGTATTTAGGAGTTTCATTAATCGAAGCATTATTCCAGAAGTAGGCAGATATAATAAGAAAAACATTATCATGATATTCCTGATAGAGAAGGAATATCACTAATTCGTTCACGCAGTTGTAATCCCCAAATCGTAGTATTTAAGCTGGAAAGCGTAAGCGCATTTGTTTGACCTTCATCCATTAAAAGAAGCATCCAAATCAGTCAAGACAATTAGTATAAAACACTCTTATACCTGAAATGTCTTGAATTTCTTTATTTCGTGTTGTTCAGTTTCTCTGAGGGAAGCAATTTCACTCCCCCTTCTCTGGTGACTGCTATCATGAGAAACTCGCGACAGGCAGTTGCAAATGTTCGCTAGTCTTCAACAGTTTGTGTGACAGAAATGTCTGGCAGAGCAGCGTTTGTGTAGCGCTGATTGTTGTGCGTGCTCTGAGATTCTGGACCTGCAAGCAACCTACAGTTTCCTCAAATATCTCCACAAACACATCCCCTACACTTCAAACTAAAGCAAAAGAAAGGGAACGAACTTAAAAAGAACTTAAAAAGAACGAAAAAAAGGGATGGGGTAAGAGAATTGCATGGCTTTGGTTTGGATCGATGAAAGGAATTCATATGGAGAATGTGTCTTTTCTGCTGTTCTAAGAAAAAAAATCAGAACCGCCTTTTACGCTCCTGTTTGATACAATAAGAAAAAAAAAAGAAAAGATTAGAATGACCACCAGAGACTCAAAGATAAACTTGAGGTTGCTGTTGGGAATTCAACTCCGACCAGCTAAGATTAACTGCCTTCAATACATCCCCATCTTTTTTCTCTAAATCATAGTCACCCGGATTTAGCCGGGAGTAGATCGAAGCAACACGAGGCACACAACCTCTGAATACTTGATGTTCGGGCTGCAATATATAGAAGGAAATGTCTCGTGTTCTTTTAAAGAAAGCAACCTATCAGAGGGCATTCCTCAAGCGTCTTAGTAAGCGGGGGTTTACATGTAGGTAAATGCCAGTAGAAACGGACTGTGGAATATTTAATGAGTCTGCTATCCGGAAATCGGAGGAAAACCCTTTCGTTGTTCATTTCTGTACCGTGACTTCAACGCTAGGAGAAATACTAATGCAAGATTTCTTGTGCGAAATGTTCGTCAATAAGAATGATTTCAGAATGTTCACTGTAGAATTTTCGTAAATATATATAAACATTTTAATATTGTAGAATAGACTAAAAGAATTATACTCTTAGATTTCCGGAGTGTGTATGACACTAGCCTCTCATACGGACTTTATTTCTCACTGGAATGCGATACAAAAGGAATAATTGGTTGTTTGGACGTATATTGTAATGGCATGCACCGTTACAGATATACATGAAACAGCTAATCATCCCAACTTGAAATGGATACTCCAGTTTTCGAAGTATTCAAAGTTCAGGTTGCCTCGATTACACAGTCGGAAAGCGAAACTTGATCTTAAGTAGCTGGGAGTTTCAAATCCTTTGTGGGCGTGAGAAAGCCTTTAAATGAAATTTGGTTAGCTGGCTTCATATGATCGTAAAGTTTTTTTTGTTGAATTTCATCCATGATTTTTGATTTTTCCTTACACCTTCAAAATAGATCCATTGGTTACTTGAATCCATGCAACTCACAGTTTTAGTGCTATTGATTGCCAGTTGAACCCATGCAACTCACAGTTTTAGTGCTATTGATTGCCAGTTGAACCCATGCAACTCAGTTGTAATGCTATTGACTGATGACCATAAATTGCTTCGTTTTTTTTTAGTTACACAGCCCAATCTAATATGAATAGTTTCTTTCAAATATACAGACCAAGTTCGTCTAATAGCATATTCCGACAGAATCGTTTTAGAAAGTCACGTGTTTATTTTATTGTCGTTTTTTAAATATTTGCTCTCGTAGTTTGCGAAGCTTTGAAATCCTCTTAAATAATGGATCAGCGATAATTTCCAGGATAGATCACAAGAATTACCCAGGAAGTCAACGCTAGCTTATTAATTTACAATATTTCAGGGGGAGGGGTTAATAAAATGAGTATGGCCTATTAGATTGGTTTTACGAGACGTCCATAAATATAAAAACTGAACTGTGACTAGACCGATTATTTGTGGCGTGGAGAGGGAGGAAGGAAGTATTTGAAATACTTCCTTCGCTGTGATACTCTCTTCCTCCCTGAAATTAAAGCGAGACGTATTTAATTTTGGTTTTAATCGGACCACTTCAGTTGCAAAACAATGCAATAACGTGTCAGATGAAAGCAAACTGTGTATAGCACAAACACCAGACGCAGCTCCTTTTGGTTCAGCTATGATAATGAATCGCAAATGAATAAAATATCGCAAAAAAGCATCATTGTCTCCATCTATTTCCATATTTGCTTCCGCTAATTAATTACTATTTCATGTAAAGAAATTATTAGAAAATTTATCCATTTTGGATAGCGAGACGCATTTTTTCCCATTTAATTAACATCACTAAAGCTCTATAAAATGTATATTTTCGGATGAATTTATTCTATCGATGACTTGATTTCAGTGGACATTCACGAATTAAGTACGAAAGAGGATTTAATTCAATTAATGAATGCTGTAAATGAAAAACATATTCAATAAGTAACTTAGCGTTCATAAGGGAAAGGAGATTACCAGCTATTTTAATGACTTGGGAAAGGAAAGAATTCTTAGTCTGCCAATGAATATGCTTATAAACTAAATCATTAGGTTTATAAATTATAAAGATTCGTCATATAATCGGTGAAATAAACGGTCTTTCATACTACAAAAGCTTATGATATTAAAATGCAAAAAAGACTTGCATTAAAATCTATTTCTAATTTGTGTGTGTAGGAGGAAGTAAGAGCTTATTTTTTTTCTGATCTTCCGAATATATTGGACGCATATATTGAATAGCAAAGTATACAGCCAGAATTGGAAAATTGTAGTATGAAGAGAAATGATGTATCTGTATATAGGCACACGGTTTCTTGTGCAATCGGAGGGTATGCAGAAGATATTCTCCTCTGTACCATACTTGTGATGTATGGTAGTATTTCTTACACAAAGAATTTTTTTTCAGGGACCATTTTATTAGAAACGTCCACATATCGTGTAATCTACTTCATCTAGCTATGCGAAGCACCACCAACTGGCCTGGCATTGACTGCACACCACATGGATCTTTTTCAAGCCTCTTCAGGCTTCCAATAAATGGAGGCTGCGGTCCCACACGGCGGTGAAATTCATCTCGTAACCTAACAACAATCATTCTCCAGGAATACTAACATCAGGAAGATAAGATAGCATCTCTGAAGTAGTGGAGAGATCAATGAATGTTTGTTTTTTTTGTCATCTGCCAGAAATATTCAGCTAGGTTCAATGTAGGTGATTAGTCAAATGAAGGAGATAAGTCATTTTACTGTTTCTACACGACAGGAACTCTGACAGAAATGATTACATAAGAGTTTTTTTACACAGCTTGTAATTAAAGCCTGGTTACAAGCTTTGCGGTATCCATTAACAATGGTATACATGTTATCTGCAGATATGATTTTAACAAGAAAGTATGTTCTTTCATTTTGTTACCTTTCTGCTAATTTCATGACAAAAAGTCATTGCCACTGTATACATCATTCACATTTTTAAGGGCCATGTGTATCGATCCTTAACAATAGATATGAATTGTCGTTAAAGATCGATAGTATTCATTACTAATTGAGTAACTGACGCAGAGTATAACTAAATATATTTCTCTTTCAGGATCGTTAAACCTTAATTTTTATGTGACTCCCACCTACGAAAGGTTGTAAACCTAGAGTATGAGTAGTGAAAAGGCTAAGGATTTCTTCTATTTTTATTTTATGTTTTTACAAAATCTCGAACTCTGTTCTAGAATTCATCAAGCCACATCAGGTCAACGCCATCTTAAATCTCCATACCCACGAGGGGATTCGAACCTTCAACCTGTTGATTGCATAGCAAGTACACTAAACACCCGGCCGACCAACTTGCTGCTGATCTAAAAGAAAAGCGCGATAAAATATGTAAAAAACTTTCTACAACCTTACCAGTTTAATGCATGTATCTTGCACTTAATCGTTCAGCTGCATGGTGAGAAAATGCTTCTCACGAAGTAGTGCAAGACGTATGCATTAAACCGGAACAAAATGTTTGAATGTCCTTTGGTTTGAAACACGTGCTTTAGAAATCAGACTAAGACGCGAAGAAAAACTTTATAACAGCTTTTCAAGTAAAGGTTGAGTTTGGAGGGAGTTGTCATCCCGTAAAACTGACGAAGTGGACAGAAGAATACAATTTACAGACATAATACGCTTGCCTCATAGCTTAGTTACTTAGGATGTAAATTCAGCACAAACATACATCTGAAAGCTAATTTTGATTCGTGAAAAAAAAAGAAACCTTATTAGCATTGTGTACATTCGACTCTATGCATATTTTAACAAGCAGATTGTTGAAAGAAGAGTCCGTTGCTCATTGTTACCTGCAACTTTTCTTTCAACTTAAAAATAAAATATTCCTGTTTTCTGAGTAAAGCCATAATGTAGCAAAGAAGAGATAGAAAAGAAAACATGACGAGAGAGTCTAAGAGGGATGCTTCAATCAGGCAACGTCTCATTGGAATAACGAATATTTGCAGCTCCTAAAAACTCGCAAAGGCAGAATCGCGAGATTTCTTTTGCCTTTTATGACGTCTAGTTTGATGTCTGATATTCAACAAAAAAGCCTTCCATCAATATATCCATTAGAGGGTGCAAAGAAGTTACACTCGGTGATTCTATGGAGAGTGCTTAAGATGTTTTCAGCGAGACTGTCTTAGAATCAGGAATGTGCATGTCGGAAAATGTGAAATATTCTCCTCTTCCATTCTTTTTTTTTGCCTATATTCCATTAAATTTCTGTATCCTCTGTTCATAATTTATTAACTATTTTTTTCGGATCTTCCTCCATTATGTTAATTCAGTTTTTTAACGCCTTACGTGTGTGTCTATATGCACACGCGCGCATATTCCTTAATATTAAAAGATCTAGACAAAGGAAGCAATAAAACGAATTTTCTCTCTCTGTTGTGTTTTTATATGGTATATATATTTTTCACCTTTCGTATCTGTGCCATTGCCCTTATATTATTAATCAATAATTAATAGCACAAACGAGTTCATCTACAATTCTCAACTGTTATTACTCATTAGTCTGCCATAACCTGTATATGCTGATGCGACTATTCTTGATAGTTTTCTTGAGTGCATAAATCCTTCGCGATAAACAATAAGAAATAATCAGTGGCCTACCTCCGCTAGAAAGACATCTAAAAAAAAAAAGGAAATAAGCGCAATCTACTACAAGATGCAGATTCAGTTGTGACCTTTATACAATTTAATTTGTCAAAATCTCGCCATGGACTTGCTGGAAATAAAAAGTGAAAAGGTCTCGAAGAACACTAGCGCGTGTCCTCTTACCTCAGCTCTGTAAAGAATCTTTGAAGTATCGTGTAATTACTGAGTAGCCGTCTGAGCTGACGAAGTTGAATAATTGAAAACGTGAAGGAGACTCGAGAGGAAGAAAAAATATTAACACAGCGAACTACTAAGTTTTTAGTTTTGTTCAAGGGGAGAAAAGAAAATTTGAAACCCTTTGCTAAATAGATGAGATGTAATTAATGTAATGTTATGAACACTAGTAATGAATTGCAAAAAAGTTAACAGAAAGTGCTGCATAAATTTTGAACATCAGCCCCCCCCTCCCCATAAAGGACCGACATCCTTCATCTTCATGGTTGACTGACTTAAAAGATTAGATTTAAACCATGTTTTTTTAAAAGAAAAGGAAGAAAGAAATCACACTTGAGTGTATTTCATGGAATCCTTGATGTCAGGTCATCTTTGGTGTAGCTAATTAAATTATATGAAGATTTCTTAGTTTAATCCTTAGTGTACTGTACTTCAAACTGTTCTAAAACTTCAGTAGAGAAAATCAGTGGTTTTCATCCATTCACGTACTTTGTTGACTTTTTGTTTTAGCCTGCATCTCAGAAAACAAGCCTAACGATGAACTCTGGGAAATTTTCATTTAAATATTTAATATAAGTTATAAGAATCAAATTTAGTTTGGAATTTTTTAAAAATTTTGCATGATGTCAAAAATAGAAACTCAACTGTAATCACAGTTCTGTCTCCTAGGAGATTGTGCTTTTGTCTTTCTGTTTCGCCTCTAATTACACTTCTCTGATTTTATTTTTTTTTAAAAAAGAATAAGTACTTTCAATCATGTGTATTAAAATATGATCGAACTATAAAAAATATAAACAGTGAGTAACTATTTCATTAGGTACTCACCTCATCATTGAATTGCACCGTCTCTTCTTTATATAGCTCCCGATAACTAGTCGAATAAGATTTGGATATTGGAGCAGTTTTGCTATCGAACGTATGTTTACAAGTTATTCATACAGAAAATGCTACGCAACCTATAATAAATTAAATTATTGTAGATGGGCAGATATTTTGAATAGATAGAAGAAACTGAGTAATATTGGAGATGAAGACCTACAAATTATATCTTTCAAGAAATACATACGGCGAAAGACTTCCAAAGGAAAACATTAGGTAAAGGGTTGGTTAGCTTTATTGGCACAAGGACATCAAAGTTCATACTTAAACATTCAGCAGCATACAGGATAGCAATAAAGAGAATGAATGACTACTTCCAGAAGAATTCTGCGTCCTGTCATGCATTGGGATCGTTGTGAAAAAAAATCAAGAAGTATCAAGGTGGATTTACCATACTTCACTGCTCTTCTTCTTTGCGCATCTCAGCAAAGTTGAACTTCTGTGGAATGAAGTGGAGAAAGTAGATTGCGACAGAGATCAGCTGCAATCAATTATATAGGCTACAACTCCATTGAAATGCCTTCTACGTCGATTGAAGTCTATGCAACACGAAGTTGAGTAAAGACTAAAGATGGTCCATTTACTATTAGACAAATGTGCTTAATAAAATGGCCGTTTAATTTATGTGTGAACATTTTAGGAATGAGGTAACAATTTTAAGACCATCCTGCTTACTGATGGAATAAAATTGGCTTGAAATTCTGTTAGATCATTAGAGGCAGGGTTTCTAGAATATCTAGCCCTTATCCCCCCCCCTAGGATGCTATTACTAACTTATATAAGTTTGCAACGATTTCGTAAATGAGATTCACATATAGGGCAATCCGCTTACAAAATGTGAGCTTTCAGTACTGTTATTAAATTATTTCAATTCGGGAGCTCAGCTCTAGAGATAACATGAAATTCTTTCAAGCTAATTTAAGCTTCCAATAAGCAGCGTGGTAGTCTCGCACGCTCGTCGAAAATTTATCTACTTTTTACATATTCACAAACCAGCCAAGCAGGAAAATATATGCCATTCGCGATATGCCACAGGAGAGTTTGTTATATAGATAATAGACCTTAACTTATCACCAGAGCTTAGACATTATCAAGTGTGAGCGAAAACTACTGCAAGGCATCCAAGTATTTATGCACATATATGTACTGATAATTCCAACTACTCATTATGACTTCGGTTTGTTTTCCAATAATAAAATTAGCAACACATTACTTAAATTTCGCGAGAGAACCAAATTTGAAATAATAATTTTGAGCATGGATTCGGAATAAAAAAAAATCTTCTATAAAATTTAAGACCGATCACGAGTATTTCTGCTAATAATGCTGAAATGAAATAAAGGGAAGTGTCAAAGAAAATATGGAAAACATGAGATGACTATATAATAAAAAAATAAGCCTCTATCAGATTAACAGGAGCCGTAGCTTGGCCGGTAATGATTCCCTTTAGATAGAAAGATCCGAGTTTGAATCCTGTCTAGGAGGAAGCGAAGAACCATTATAATTTAACTTTCCGGCTTAAGGTGAGTTAGCCAGTCTAATACTTGAAGGGTTTTTCTCTCGAGTAAAACAAACCGACTGGAAGAATAGATTTCGAGATAAAATAGTGCAATGGGCACAAGACTTGACCATCTTATCCTGTTAAAGTTTTGGAAGCCAAGTATACTTAGAAGACCCAGAAAATACTTAAATAGTGGCAGTTCAGATTTAGTACATAGTGAATAAAAAGCAGTTATAAAAAAGATTGCCAAATAGATGCACAGCTACTGGTGTGTTGGAGAGGACAATCTCATATGAAATTGCCATGGCGTGCGAACTGTCGTTCTTCAAGCTCCACTGCAACAAGGAGTATCTCTTTGCGGAAACAAGGATTTTATGTCCGCAAAACAGGCACCGGCTAAAAAAATTTGCAATTAACAGACAGACATAACACACTGACATTATAGCCTTAGTTTCCGAGGACATAATTCTAACAAGCACCAAAGATTTCTTTGGATGGTTAGAATTGCACCCGGAAATGAAGTCATGAAGCAGACGTATCGGCTTTCAAATGCGTGTGTTCTCCGCCATGCTTTTTTTTTGTGAGTGGGGAGAAGAAGTTATGAGACCAGCAAACTGGACTTCAGATGAAAATGTTTTATAAGGATTCTTAACCTTCTGTAAATGTGACTGAACCTAGGTCTCTATAACCCAAAATACGTAGCATTCCTCCGCCTATGTGGTAGAAGTTGTAGACAAGGCTTCGTTATCTATTCAAAATTCATCAAACTAACCTTTCTTCATGATTCCCTAATTTCCTTAATACAAATGTTTTCAAAATTATAACCTTCGGGTTATAATTTTGAAAAATGCAGCTAGCAACTGTTTTTTTTTTGTTTGGTATGTCATAAAACATCAGAATAATAAAGAAGAGAAATCGCATAATAATAAAATAATTTTTTAAGTTATGATTTACCTGTTTATTCCCAGTAGTGGATTATGAGATTTAAGTGAGTGAAACTGGAGTCTTGTCATTTCTCGTACATTTTCCGTAGGATTTCTAGACACCGAGAAGCTAGGTCTCGTTGACATTTGACTTAACGCTGCTGATGTAAGTTTGCAACGTACATTTATTCAAATATATATGACGATTATTTTATGCTATCGAAATAATTACAGTTCCAAAGTAATTACGACTGGTTTCCAATGCACGCGGCGAAGCATAGTCAAATACCGAAGGCTTATACTTAACCAGAACATTACAAAATCGAGAAAAGTTGGTACTAGATTAAAAGAAACCCATTTTGTTGTTTAGTATATAGATATACGTAGCTGAAATGGTCCACGCTGTCTTTTGTAATTAATTCTTAATAAACTTGAGACGGCAGCAAATTGAAATATTAGTAGTAAATAAATCGTACTTAACAAAGGAAATATTAGGAGCCTTGAGGACAGATTGTAAATAACTTCAGCGTATCCTGGTATTTTTTTGTCTTCCACCCTCTCTCACTTTTCATAATTAAAAATAATCAGTTTATTATGTGACCATGGCAAAAAGCATTTTCATAAAGCTGTGCCTCAGACAATGGATTACGAAGATTTCTTACTTTCCTAAAACCTCTAAGCATTTTTAAGGTTTTACAGGTAAAAGTATGATAATCGAGTGTATTGAAAAACGAAGACGAAGTTGGCATTTTGCACAATGAGTTATGAAGAATATTGTAATGCTGATGGATCATTTCAAAGACATCCTCTTATTCCGAAATATTGAGTTGGAAACCTGAACAGATGTTCATCCTTCGTTTTCAGCTCATTTGAGTCAACCTGTTTTTCAGTTTTTGAATAAGGAAGTTTCTTCAAACTACGCCTACGCATTAACAGACAATGAAACTAAACTTTTAAACCGGCTTCTTGTGCTCTGCATTTCGTCAAGTGCGAGTTCATTTTCCTAGCAGAAGAGCAAGAAAAAAGCAAACACGAAATGAAACAAGCAATTGGCGTCAAAAATATAAGACATATATTAATTATATATCCATTATAATTATAAAAATATATTAATTCCGTTATATTAATATTAACTTACAAAATTTTGTTTGTATCAGTAATCTTCGGTGGTCTATTTGGCGTCTGTATAATGAGTCTAGCTAGGTCTACTAACACATTCAAGTTTAAATTTCTCTTAATATTTTTTTTATAAAATCTCCCTTTGACTTGAAACGTAAGAATAAAAGTGATATCATATCTTAATATACATCATTTTCACTTAAATGTTTGTAATGAAGAGCCTCTTGGTTTTCTCAAACACTACGGAAGTTGAATGACCTAGTTCTAGAGAGTTCAGTATATTTTTAAACCTTAATCTTTTTATCTGTTTTCTTATTTGAGAACCAGTAGGTTATTCACTCTAAATGTCGAGGAGGACAATTCTAATTGCGTACATTTATTGACAGGGTAATGAAATTCATTTTCCCACCCAAAGATAATCGCAAATATGCATGTAAGCAGTGGGATTCGAACTCGCAACCAACAGGTCGAAGGCCCAGAGAGGAGTTAACTATTCTCTGGGCCAACCAGGTTGGCAAATATTTTTTTTGGTCGGTTGATAGATCCATAATTAATTAACATGGAAGATTTCTTTTTTATATTACTTTATGGTGCACCATGCTGAAATTGTAAGAACACTCAGACCTCTTAGTAACAGCATAGAGCCTTTAAAACTCTTGGGTCTACCACGTATTATTTACATATGTTCATAAAGGTGGTTATTGGAGTTGATAATGCACATATTGCTCTAACGATCTAATAAGTGAATTTTAAAATAAAAAAAAAATAAAAAAAAAGACTCTTCATGTTATCGATGCGTCTGACTGAGTTTCCTGACTTTTTAATGATAGTCTATATAATTGATGTCGTAGTGGAACTTTAGTAACTTCATGCAAGCCATTTCAAAAGTAGTCTGGGCTTGCAGTGTAATCTGATACCCACGTCGTTTCTCTAAGATGCAAAGCTTAAACTTCTTTGTTTTTCTCAACTCTTTTCTTCACCATAATGGCGCCTGTTGACTTCTTGGGAATGATATGTATCTAACAGACAACAGCAAACCAACCCCTTTAAAGATAAAAAGAAAAAAATCATCTTGTAAGAGCATTACTAAAGAATGTTGATGGCATGGCAGGTCAAACAAGAATAATTCATCAAGATAAGAAAAATTGCATCTAATTTTCTAGAGACCGGGGATTACTACCCACTACCTAGAAACAGTTTTAAAAGAAGTACAGCATTAAAAATTTTCCATTTACTGATTTTCTCTGTTCGGCGATATTGATATTTTAACTTAATGTTATCTTTCCTCAAACACGCAATTCTAAAATGTAATGAGGATATTAAATATCCGCCATTTTAAAACCAAATAAAGGAAACATGAAAGTTTCGAATTTATTTATTTTGGAATCTAATTTAGGTGCACTTGTGAGTTGTTTTTTCCCATTTCCACAAAACTTAAATGATAATTACTGATAGCATTGGTTAATAATAGAAACTTATGAGTTGGATTGAATTCTGCTTGTAGAACCAGTAAATTCATGGATTATAAAGTGAGATGTCTCATGGTGCTATAAAAGACCTGAATTTAGTTATATCGTTTATGGGAGACCTGAAGTGGCTTTGAAAAGTTCCATATTAGTCTATAGAGTAGGCGAACTGTGAATTATTTAAGCTTAACTCAGACTCATTGTAATAATATCAGTTATGTTTTGTCAAGTGTAATCTCCATCCAGGAGGTTGACTATTGTGAATCTCTACCTGAGATCCAACATCTGCAGTAGAAAGATAAGATGATGAGGCTGTGATATCTTTCATCTCTCAGTCAGTATCCGTATGTCTGTAAATGTGTGTGTGTGTGAGCGATGTTCTATTATCCTCAAAACAGGCAAATCTGCCTGTTTTGAGGAAAGAAAAACCGGAGTATACAGGAAACGAAACCCTCCACTGTTGGTTGAGACCGGATAACGTTCATTTTCACTGAGAAACCTGATAAAGGCTCATAGATGGGATTCGGTAGCAATCCAACAAAAATTCTCTTGAAATACTTTATTCAGTTCAGGGGAATGCAATTAGTTCAGTTAATAACTCTTCCTGATTCACCCCTCTTTTTTATATAGCCGTTCTGTTTTCTTGTCAAATTCTAATATGTGAATGCTTCTAAGAATATTGCTTATTCGAAATGAATATACTTCCATCTTTTCTTTCAAACCTGTTATAACACGAAAATGGCAAACTTACCTTGTCATGCTTCATCCTCCATATCTTTATGCAAACGCCGACTCAGTTTGTTGAAGCGGGATGTGTTTATGACTAAGGACATATCGCTTTTATTTTCAAATGGTTCCTTTTTTAATAAGCCAAAAGGCTTCAAAAAACTGAGTCGGCGTTTGCATAAAGATATGGAGGATGAAGCATGACAAGGTAAGTTTGCCATTTTCGTGTTTAATAAATTACATATACTGAGTAGGTATATGTAATTTCAGTTCACTTAAAACCTTGATATTCCATGTCTACCTACTCACTGATGAGACTTTAAAAAAGGTTGAAACCGGTCTGGGTAGTGACCTCTTCTCATAATGTCAAACAGTATATATACATCTCTTAGGAGCTGTGTTTTACATTATGAGAGTGATAATGCTACCTAAGTGATCACTTACACTTGGGCTCGACGATAGTTTTTTCGGCATGAAACTCTATGGATTAGATGGATTTCGATCCGAGTTTCGTATCCGGCTATAAAATAAAATGGGATTTACCATCTCCCCTTTAAAGTTCCTTTTTTAGTTTAAAATAACTATAAAAATTTACATAATCATTCATCTATTAATTTCGAGTAAACATCAAAAGCATATTCAAATACTTATAACTGTATACATATGTATACAGTTATATATATATATATATATATATATATATATATATATATGATTAAAGTTTATAAGACAAAACACCGGAACAAGTTGATAACATTTTACTTAGTTATCATCCCAATTGCACAGGATTTCTTCAGGTGTAAATATACACACTAGTAGACAAAACAGTAAGGGCTAATTGTTATGCAATTATACAAACGAGACGGTGTTATTTTTAAAAAATGATTTCTAATTGTTCCGAACGTTCTGCGTGTTTATGAATTCACGTTAACGTTCTTGGTTAATGAAGATTAGGATGTATTCAGACAATTTTATATTTTCGTTAATATTTAGGATCTAATGCTATTTCCACGGATTCCCATATTTATCCTTCTGTTGAATCATAGCAACGGTGTAATAGTTCCGATTTATCCCATAAAACTTGATGTCTCATTTGCGAAGCGTCTTGTGGATCAGCTGAAGAGAACACGTGTGATGACGTTGAGGCTTCGTTTCAATGCTATTCAATATCTCGAACGTGTTATTCAATGCGTTGTTCAATTGATTTTTCTGTCTGTCCATAGTAAGATGATCCGAAATTGCACCATAGCCGATAAACACCCGGATAGTGAAGTGGGTTATGTCGACATTTTGCAGATCTTAGTAGTGATCTTATCATGAAGGGGATAAATACAGGGTATCCACAAATGTTTACCCTGATTATAATATATTATAACTCTTCAGTGGATACTTGAAATGGAACACCAAGTTATACTTCAATGCACAACAATTATTAATTAAAAAGTTTAAATTATTACATTTTAAAATTTTAAATTTAAAAAAATATATTATTGTTTCTGCTCGTCACAGAACACATTGGCCTTTTTCTTGTACTGAAGCCATTTTTAAAGAAAATCAGCAGCAGCGCTCCTGGTAGCAAAAGCAGTATACTGAAGATACCAGTATGGAAACTTTGAGTGCCCAAGTTTACCCGAAACAAAATTTATTCAGTTAGTTTCATTGTTAAAATATTATAGCCAGTTGAAATCAGGGTAAACATTTGTGGACACCCTACCACTTTAATTTCATATTCTTTAAGTATTTTTGCTAGTTTTATGGAAACGCGATGAATCCTCTCTTTTCTTCTTCATTAGAAATTTCTCTGTTCTCATGTCGGTTGAGTATTCTTGAAAGTGATGGGTATTCTTTCCTTGAAAGTGTGTTTCTTAAATGTTGAAGTTCTTTGACTAGTTCGTCCTTGTTAGTAATGAGTCGGCGGGCTCTTGCTCCTAGTGCGGGAATGATACCCAATTTTTGAGTTTGAGGTCTATAATGATGGAATGAGGCATGTGGGGGGGGTCTGGAAAGCTCTGATAAACACCTAGAACAAAAATTATATTAGAGCAACTGATATAACCACAAGAAAGAACATTGTGTACTGTATGTACACATACACAGTTTATATTCTGCTGTCACATTGTCCCAAGTTCAATAATAATGAAATTATCTCATAAAAAGAAATAAGAAGTATAGCAATGTTTCGGTTACCCTATGGGGTGTTTCGCATGATGATTAATGAAGTGGTCCAGTGCAGAAGAGCGATGTGTTTTATTGACGCGGAAGAGAGCACTGATTTTTATTTGATTTTCCAAAGCTGGCGTCTTGGAGCTATACATTATACTTTCAAAGTGTTATTGTTAAAGCTTTAAACCATTCTATCACCAAAGAATATTTAACCGAGAGTGTAGTATTTAATGAAAATTATATCTCAAGCTTTATTTCATTCACATCAGTCAACATAATCCTCTTGATCATTTTCTAATCAAGACTACTTAGATTTTGGTTGAGATAAAGTAAAAAACTGGTAATGAAATGGTAGTCTAATTTTACTGAAAACAACTTACACGCAAGGAAAATATATGGATTAGTTGAAGGTTGTCTGATGGTTCTAAAGAAATTTCTCAAAACAAAAACAAAACTACCCAACTACTGTATACAAACAGGTAAAAACATGCTGAATTAAAAATGTTGCGAACATGTTGAATCAGAAATGGCCGATTCTCGGTTTATCGAACTCCATCTAAATATGGTGCTAATGCACACTGTGTGCTTTAAATTAAATTTTCAACATTTGATGGATTGACATAAAAATTCACTTAATCAATCAGATTTACATCAATGTCCTGCCTTTATAAAACAGTCATATTAATATAACGTTATCTTTAGACAAATCTTTTGAAAATTCTTTTATTTTATGTTTATATAAATGGAGCTAGCACCGCCATCATCATTTTCGCAAACTAGGATAGAATGCGTTGAACACACACTTGAACGTGCGTTCAAGAGAGTTATACGTGAATTCTCAGGAAGAAGGTTATTGATTTCCATGGCTGGTGAGATATCAGCTTGAGTACTGGAGATATGAAGTGGCCAAAATTAGTTAGTCGCCATAGTAAGGTTCCACAATTTAGTGGTACTATAAACGTATAATTCTAAATACAATGCAAAATACGTAATTAAATATGCAGATTGAACAGATACCCCATTTTTCTTAATTCTCTGACCAACATTATCAAATCCAGTAACTTGAATAACAGTTCAATTATTAGAAAAATATTTTGCCAGCATTCATAGCTGCTGTGTAAAAGCACCAATGCAGAAAATGTTATTTAAAAAAAAAATTCAAGCGTAAGCTTAGGATTCGTTCAACACAACTTCAAGTGCTGTATTTACTTTCTTAGGGATATTTTATAACTTTTCAGAAGCATCTTGCTGATATCATATTGAACAAAAAACCTACTCTAAGCGCTATGAACTGTCGCTAGAGAATCAATAGTATACGAAAATCAGGGTACTCCAGTGTGGACTAGGATAAGGATGACTAAACAAATCCCGATCAAAATGTGAAAGCTTGACACAGAACGGACGGCGAACAAGTCAAAGCTTTCTGCAAATATTGCGTTATTTTTGTGTAAGTGGTCATGTGAAGAAGCGCCCTCCCTCAGGGGCACATATATCAATTTGGAGATGTCCCTCTCGTCAGCTTCCTATCATCATGAAATGGTCCATCGCTCTTGGAAATGACCAAGCCCTGACTACTCGATGAAAGAAGGAAGGGAAGACTGCTCGTGGTTCAAGTCATAACAAAACAAACGCTAAAAGGATAGTTAGCTGTGGGGATCGCTGTGGTCAGTTGATTATAGGCTTTCTCGGGGGAGTTGGTTATCTATACAGACACTTTAGTGCGTACATCTGCCAATAAGTGGCGTTAGGAAGCACGGACTCGGATAAGTTAACCCATCTCAGATTTATACATTACCGCTAAATTTTATTTCGAAACACCTGATGATTTTTGCTGTGACCGAGAGTAGTTGATATGCACAGTAGATGCAAAAATGAAGAGTGTAAGACGGTGCATTGAATGCATTTGCAAGTTTTCCATTCATGGTATTCAGTTACGTTGTCAGAGAATAATGGGATTACAAACTGCATGTTCAGCAAACAATACTGAAACATAAAAGTAAACAGTGTTAAGGGAAGAATGTAGCCTTCTCTTAACACTCTTAATAGTCGTCTAACAAGTGGGTATCACACTGGTGTCTTATAATTTTCAATTTCCATGCAAATACTAGAAAGGAATCATCAACATTTACGCATACACACACCACGTACAGATCAACAATTCCAGGAGAGTATCACATTCAAATTGGTGTTAAGAATATCTTAACTGGATCAGCATATAATAGTGCAAGAGGGATAACAACTGTCGACAAAATTGCTTCCACGATTCCCTTAACTAGATCGGCTTACAATGCTATTTAACTAAACAAAAATTTAATAGAAAAGAAACTATTGCGCTTATGGTTAAATTGGAACCTCTATTTCCGTTAATTAGAAGCGTACCAGGATCTAGTATTCCACAAAATTAGATAATTTGATTGACCACTTTTCTATACTTTCTCAATTTTAATATCAAGTCATTTGAAAATTTGTTATCCCACTACTGCAACATTTTTAATTCAGCATGTTTTTGCCTGTTTGTACAGTAGTTGGGTAGTTTTGTTTTATTGAGAAATTTCTTTAGAACCATCAGACAACCTTCAACTAATCCATATATTTTCCTTGCGTGTAAGTTGTTTTCAGTAAAATTAGACTACCATTTCATTACTAGTTTTTTAGTTTATCTCAACCAAAATCTAAGTAGGCTTGATTAGAAAATGATCAAGAGGTTTCTGTTGACTGATGTGAATGAAATAAAGCTTGAGATATAATTTTCATTAAATACTACACTCTCGGTTAAATATTCATTGGTGTTAGAATGGTTTAAGGCTTTAACAATAACACGTTGAAAGTAATAACTCCAAGATGCCAGCTTTGGAAAATCAAATAAAAATCAATGCTCTCTTCCGCGTCAATAAACACATCGCCAACAGTGCCAACTTTCAGCTAATTCAAACTTCTTTGAAATCAAATTATTCCCATTGATTTGTAAATAAATCTGATAAGATTGAACTACTAAAATTTCCACTTCTTTGCAGTTAAATACAACTAATCTGAATTATCATTCAAGATAAATCTCTTGTTACTGCCCTTCAAGAGGTCTACTAGACTTCGCCTTTACTCAACATCTTTAAGTTCTTATTTTTCTCGTCACAAACAGAAATTTCCAAGCAGAGGGAAGAGTTATTTGGTGTACGCTTTAAATAGGATGCAACCGTATCTTACCTTAAGTTGTTTTCTTACCGACTAGGATTCAAAAGAGACATACTCCTTACTGAAAGTGTTCTACACAGAAGTAACGAATCTGTTAAAATGTAGATATGTATTACACTTCGTGCTTTCTTTCGTGGTGTTATGGGCGGACAAAACTAGTTGACGAGCGCGAACACATTAAAATGTGCAGAAGTCTCAAGTTTTGTTGTTCCAGTAGTTCTGAAACATCTGTTGCTCTCCTACAAACCTTGTATCTTTGCAAAACCGAGACATTCGAATGGCGAGAACTTCCAACCTTTTCCCTTTTTGGCGATGTAGTTTGCCGAGTCTTTCGTTCAGCGCACTGCGCTTTCCAACTGCGTCACTTGAACTTAACACCTACGAATATGTCTTGACGGTGGAGCGGCAGATAGGGAGACGGGAGAAGAGGGAAGAAACGACACCGTAGCTGCCATATTGATTGTTGTCTGTGCAGACGCATGCAGGACTCACCTAGCAGCGTCCATGTTGGCGACATGTTCCAGGTAACCTACTGTGACAGTCGCTCCCTGATTGGCAGCTGTCGGCCACAACTGCAAAATGGTTGGAACAACTCTTGTTAAAGCTTGTTCCGTTGCCAAGGCGACCAGCACCCGGGATGCTCCAACTACGGTTGGTTGGAGAGATCAATAAAAGGGGGCAGCATCTCGGCGCATTCGTCAGACAGTCGCGAAGCAAGCCGCTCACTGAGAATGTCATCATCATGGGACACACGGACCTTGCGCGCGCGCAGCAAGTCTTTCTCTCTTTCTGTTTCTCTCCCTCCCTCCCACCCTCTCTCTTTCTTTCACTTACTCCATATCTTCTCAGCGATCCTATCTTCCGCCGGCGGGAAAGTTCACGGTAGCCAGCTTGCTGCCGGGAACAAGCAGGTGCGTCCTGCCTGCCTGCCGCTATCTGATCTAAGCTTGTTGGACAATTTATAGAACTCCTGCTTTGGCTGCCAACAACGGTTCTGTTTTAATGGCTATTGGTATCAGTTCTTCTCCTGTGTCTGAGCCTTCGTCTCTCCAGGTACAGTGCATCGTGAAGGAGATGGACGACCTCTTTCAGGACCAAGCATCAGGTAGGAAATAGTAGCAATGATAGGTTTTCCTGACCGTGGAGACATTACGTAAAGGTAATGACGATCGCGGTTCTTTTTCGATGCGAATTTCGTACTTGTTTTGATTTCGATATCACTGTACGGCCATTAGAATGTTTATAACGATTAAGAGTTCTATGAATAAATATTTCTAAGTTTTGATAACACATTTTTTTTTCAAAAGGTATTAATAAAACACTAAGCATGCCCGATATTTGGAACTCATGAGGCTATTTCGGATCACTTTGATTTTCATTTCATTACTCCAGCGTACCGTGATTTTGGTACTGATGAGGATTTAATTTTCTAAGTATGCCCAAAGAAAGTACACGGAGATAATTGCCGGACATTTAAAGCGTCTCCACAGAATATCGTGGCTGGCTTATAATTTCAAATCTAACATGTTTGATGTTATTCGACACCTAGCGATTTCAATCCGAAACTATCAATTCGCATCGTAATCGCTTCCGTTTTACTTTTTCCTGAAATCACCACTAAGATTCAAATGCGTTCTTTCTATTCTTTATAATTCAGCATTTTAATTTCGTCATTAATATTTAGGATATTTTATCTTCTGAAATTTCTTAACTATGGGAAAAGTATTCTATGTAAAACAAAGTTTTAACAGTAGAGCGAAACCAAAATATTTTTCGTCCAAACATCCATCCCTCTGTAATTATTGCCAGTGTTGATTATAATAATATGCAGGGGCCAGCGAAATTCCTTATGGCCATTACCTACATGAATCATCTCACTCCTAAAATTTAACTAGTCACATCATTGTCGTACAACTTCCAGAAAGAATATGCAACCGCTTGGTATAGTGGCAATTAATTTTGTTTGCATCATTTATTATTAAAGAAATCCATTGAAGCGTAATGCCTACGTATACACACGGAACACGTCTAGTTTTGTAGCGTGAAATGAATTTATAACTACAAATCAAATACTTTCTTAATGCTAAAGTGTTCCATGAAAGGTCCGCCATATTGCATTTAGTAGCCATTATATATATATATATTTCATTGCAGGTGGAACAATCGCGTCTTTACTTATTCTATACCATTACGGTTATATGAAAAGCTCGTAGTGTTAATTTGCTTGAAAAATTAGCTGTTAACCTTTCATTTCACTGTCCAATTTCTGGATTAAAACGCTAATACATATTCAATGAATAGTGCTTAAATGGTCGAAATTACGAACACAACTGAAAATATATTTTATTTGTTCGGTGTAAAAATCTAGTGTTCCTGGTATATTTTCAAATTACTTGTTAAAGTAATATTAATTTGAACAAATTATTTTTAGTTTCGTTCGTTCCTTTTTGTGTAGAAAAATATAGAAAATTGAACTAGACATGAGAACAGTACTGTTGATAATATCCCTTATTTCTTGTGCATGATTACGTAATAAAGATACTGATGAATTCGGACATCGTTCGCAAAGATATTCTAGTGAAAAACAGCAGTTACGAGGTCCTCACTTCAAAGACTTCAGCTTTTAGTTTTAGGAATTATTAGCCGTTCAGGCAAGCAATCCCTTCAAGACCATTCTACCGATCAACACAGAGACATCTGTTTTGGGTAGTTTGGAAAATTAGTCTTCTTTAATATCTTCATGTCAGATGTTGTAATCGTCCCATTCTAATCAGGAATAGTTTTTCTAGAATAGGTTTTTAATTAAATTCATGCCAAAAGAATATAGTTAAGATTATTAAGATAATCTTAACTTAATATCTTAAGATATTGTGAAACAAATGAGAGCGTATTTGTTTCTGAATAATGTCCGTGTCTTAGCAGTTTTTCTCGTGGTGGTTTAACCTGTTTTATCCCATCCACACCGTTCCATTCAAATGTTAAAGAACTGTTTATCTTTCCATTTCTTTCTTCATTATTCTCTTGTATATATCAGTTCATTTATGTCTAAAAGCAACAACAACAGGATGTGCTTAACATTGCATGCGAGTTGTGTGCTGTGATATTTTCTGAACCCTCCAATAATTTTCTTTCCGCCAATTGAAGCACTCTTCTATAAATTAAAACAAATTACGACTCGAGAATTAAGTATAAAGGTTATTAATATTGGACAAAAACAATTTTTTTACGTTGTCCAGAAATCAGTCCGGCCATGTATGCATTTAATCAAACATTTAACCAATATTTCACTTACAGAAGCATCAAACTAGTCTTATTTCTATCTTCCAAGTGGAATTCAAGCATACAGAAACATTCCCCGATAGATTTCCTAATGGTGTGCTCAATACACTGCTGTCTAGAAACACTGCTGCTCTGCTGCAAATCTTCTTGCATTGTAGATACTGCAAACGTACTCTCCTAGAGCACCTGCGACTTCCGATGAGAAGTGAAAGGCCCGAAGGTAGTTTCATGAATAACGGGGAATTGTAGTTGCAGAACACATGACGCGAGCTTCTGCAAGGGAACAAACATTTTGTATTTGAATATGAGTAGCAGTGTGCTTCTGCGTTGCGGTTAAAAAGTATTAAATGGATGAAGCACTGAGATAACTTCAGTGACTTCATTTTCCATGCGGTTGATCGTAAAGATACAGCGTATTCTAATGCTGGTTATCTGTAAGTTAAATATACAAACTGATGTTTTACAATTGTTGTAGCAGTGGCTATGGGCGTGTATACTTCTACAAATCAAATAATGCTACTTTCTAGCAGTTTTGCTAATCTAATACGAAGAAATTAATTATGAATTTTGATGACAGTTAGTTGCTCGGAAACCGATATGGAACAATGCATTTGCCTTTAAGCACATAAACAGCAATTAATAAAATCTTATTACAACTCCTTTTCGTAGGTTTCGATCCATTTTCGTTAAAAGTTCAACAAATTAATGAACAGAAACGAACCTAGTGATATTATCCTTATTTACATCAGTACAGAACGTTCCGTTTCTTTGAAAATTCTTGAAAAGTGTCTTTCCTCCAGTAACACCGGGAAAAAAGTTAAATTATTTAAGCCACACAGATTTACAAAGTTAATAGCTATATTAATAGGCCCTGCCGTAAACCAAGCGGCAACAGCAGTTACAAGCACTCTCCGACAGAGAGCACTACATATTTCTTCGTTTTTCAACCCCTCTGAACAAGCTTTAACTGCCTGCTCTGATAAATTACCCTGAACTTCATTATCTTAAGCACGGTCAATATGGTTGCAGATAATAACTTTAGAACAGTATTCCTTTCACCCGTGTTCATTCTCAACAGTCCCAATTATGTTCGTTTCAGCACATTGCTTGCGGTAATATTCAACCACTACTCTTCAGATCACGTCTTTTAAAAGCAAAGCACGGACTATTCAAGTCGGTGGTTTATAGTTAAGATGGTTACTGCTGAGTGTGTCTAGTCCTTGCAGGAATCGAAGCATGTCTGAAGACTGAGCGAAATACTTCTTATTGATCTGAACTCAATAATAATAAAACAAATTAACCTTTGAATGCACTTAATCTACAAATGATATTTGAATTGTGCTTAACTATAGTGTGCGTGTTCTGAAAGGTTATGATTAAGAACTGCATTACAAAACATTAAGAGCATACAAAGAGTGGTATGGTATGGAGAACACCGAAATCATGATAAATCATGATTTCGGTGTTCTCCAAATTGACTACTGATTTATTTTTAATCTAGGGCGTTTTAAGATTTCGTTATAAACCAAAAAATGTCGCCTACATGTAAGTTGTTTCGAAGGTAGCTAAAGTATTTAAACATGCGGATAATTCTCGTAAAGAATTTTTCCAATAATCTCACCAATAAGTAACCAGTAATGAATAGTGTAATATTCCAGTACTCAATATTTGTTAGAAAGGGAGGGAAAATTTGTCCCCCCCAGCACAATAACGTCTATGAGTAGTCGACTAGTATTTGAGTACCCTATCATCGGCATTTTTCCTCCATGGTAACTGTCCATCAAATTGTTTATTCTGAGTTAAGCTTATTACTTTATACTGCAATTTTTAATCATTACATTTGTACTAGACAGCACTAGTGAAAAGATGTTATCACTTTGTTATCTGATTCTTTTTTTTTTAAAGGACGATAGGATAGTTTAATTTTTGTCGGTCTATTCAAACTATAATGAATGGAGTACGGAATTAAAACATGCACAATAAAATTTTTTTTTTTCAAAACGGCTCTTTTGAAGTAGAACTGCGTATTAATAGTTCTACTTCAAAACTAGACATAGATAAGCTTTCCTACTGCATCTTTAAAAATCGAATGTAAACATTCTAGAAAACTGCTATTCTTATTTTCTGATGATGGAACAGATGACATAAAATGTTATTTTTTATCAATACCCAACCGTTGATTAATCTGAGAAAGTTCATATTAATAATTAATTCATTAACTTTGCCATCTAATTGCAAGTTTTCAACTTCAAGAAATTTGTTTTTTTTTTTCATTATGGTTTTCACTTCGGTTTCGAATCCAGATCAAGAAAACATTGTGATCATTATATCTTTATTTCTCTTACTCTTAAAGCTATCACATCTACTTGATGCTTTGATTCATTTTTAGGATTGATAGGAATCTTTCAGTCTAATCAAAATATGATGAGGCAGCCATGAATGCGTACTAGATGAGTGATTGATTCCCTCCGCAGTCATCAGAACAGGCGAAAAAAATAATTCCGTGTCACTTCAATGTAACCTTTCGATCTGCTTGCCATTATGAAATACAATGCAGATTCCACACAAAATTTAAGTTATTTTTCTGCCACGATATCAAAACAGTGCATGTCAGTTTAATTGAGCAGTTAGAGAACAGAATATCCCATGCTCAACTAAACGCATGCTATCAATATACAATAGAACTAACTAGGCAGAACTAAATGGGTTGTATAAAAATAATGAACAAAACTGAACAGAACCAAGCTGTAAAGAATGGTAAGAACGATTTCTGGACTTTGCCGATTTGACTCCTCTGTGGGTTGTGATTTTCTTTAGGTGGGAGACGACCGCCCAGCTTATTACAGGTCTCCAGTGGTGTGAAAAATTCCATGTTTGGTCTTTAGATTAGGGTTTCGGAATTATGTAAAAAAATACAATATATAAAAAATTGAAAAACTCCTTCACTCAACGTACAATGTTCTATCGGTTTCCAACCTTTCGTAGGTAGGAGTTACATTAACAAAACTACAAAATCAATATTTGTTGGTAGCTATATAGTATTCGGTATACACGCAAGAATAATTTTAAAAAAAAAAGGTTTTCTTTCTACACACTTCGAGCCATGTTTTCGAAATGCTAGAATTGCTAAAATGCGTAAGAATTAGAGAGAGATAGTTAACTTTCGTTCAGAGAATATTTTGAAGAAAAACTGGACTGAGAGAAATTTTGAGAATAGTACAGTTATCCTTAATCAAATGTAATAATGTCAACAGCTGGATACTGAAAAGGATATTCTATGGAAAGAACAGGAAGAATGGAAGAGGAAGCAAGTAAGGCTATGAGGCCAATGTATTGTGTGTGAATTGCGTGTGATCTTTGGACTAATTTGTCTGTCTAGAGGGATGAGAAACCAGAGTTTCCGGGACAAAAACGGACCACATCATTTGAGACCGTATGACGGGGAAAGAATAGATAAATAAGACCCTAGACATCACGAAATAACAGGGCACTATGTTTGGAATGCAATTTTAAGTCAAGGAGATAACTAAGTGGAGCGTGGCTAATTAGAGCACTTTTGTGCGGCGGGAATCGGATGCGGAAGAGATGGATGATACGCTAGTCGTAAGCGTAATTGCTGGTGAAGTCGCTTACAATAAAGCTGTAATTGACGTCATTTGCACGACTTAAGATAGCGCCTACAATCACACACCTACAAAAACGAAACCTGCCTTGCGCCATCTGTACTACATAACAAAGAATTCCTTATAGCTGACTGGATGGTCGTAAATTTTCTCCACATTTTAAGGAGACAGGGTGCACGCGGTTCCCAAACTCGTTTTTGTAGTAATGGTTAAGAAACTCTCTCCATGCGCATTTAACGCAAACGTGATGTTTGCGTTAAACGTTGTTAGCAAACATAAAGGGCCTAAAACGATTCTTTGTACAGTATTACATTTTCTGGACTGAGTTTGGGCTAAACATTTCTTAATTTTGATTAAGGAAATGTGTTTTTTTTCTTTAATACTACTGTTATTTTTAAACCAGCAAAAACACAACTCGTTGTCGATGAATTTGACTAAATGCGAAATTCTTGAAATGTTTCGTTGTAGCAGTTGATTGTTTTCTTCAAAACATTGTTAATATCCTGAGATAGAATAACCATTATAGTGTGCTTGGGGTTCCAAACCCTTATATGTAATTCAATACACAGTCGAATTTTAGGAGCAACCCAAATAATTTTATTTCTTATTTTATTTTATTCAGTTGTCTTGTACGTATAGAACTTCAGTAATAATATTTGCTGTAATAATATTGCAAAAAGAATGATTATGCCTACATGTAAAAACAAAAGAAATATACCAATCGGTCTCTCCGAATATGTAGTTGGTTATCAAATTGAATGTATAAAAATGAGTAGTGAATTTACATATAAGGGTATCTAAAATTATAAACTAGAATTGCAAAAAAAACATTCAACGCTTACATCTTCTTAGTCCATGGCATATTTAAACGATTCATTAACAACTGTTCCCTCATGCTCCAGAAGGCTTCTCTCAGATTCCTGTTCGCTTTACACTTTTCTGTACTACGGCTCTAACTTCTTGTCTCCTTTCTTGTAGCAAAACTACATCCACGTTTCCTTAAAATCCAAGTTACTTTCATACCCTTTGGTTGCTTCAACTCCCCTGTGCCATCCCTTCCCCCATGCGTCGCTGCCTGTCGGTAACTTGCAGTAATATTTCCCTGGATGTCAGCTTCACTCAAGAAATGAAAACAGCAGAAATTCTGTGACGCATTTTGTACGTCTTCTTCCCGCCTCATTTAATGAAAAGGTCTAGAAGTAATCACTGCTAGGGAAGAAAGAAAAAGAAGGAAAGAACACCCTCATCTCTCTCTCTCTCTCTCTCTGACATTACTGTTATTGTCAAATGCTGCATGTTGTATACCGAAACTAGAAGATACACCACAGACTAATGAAAATCTATCTGATCTTCTCAGCAATTGCATTCCTGTCCTCTGAAGTCCTGTAAGTCAGAACGGCAAATAAACCTGACAGTAAATCCAATTGTAACTTTATAAGAGATTCCACGCATGCTTTTTATAAATTTTTGCTTCAGTTTAAAACATTCAGAATTCTTCCATTATTATATTTATTGTATTTAGTGCCGATATAATGTTCATTAACTTTTCCTTACAAACGCCCTGAACGAGTCTTCGATCAACCATCAAAAATGCAATTCCATAATATAATATTATGAAATTCATTTCAAGAAAAAAAGATGTCTTAGACATTTGCGAATACAACAGAGTAGATTCACTGTTAGTACTTGAAACAAAAAATAATTTATAACCATGGGGTAACATATTAACATCCTTTAATGATGTATTTGTACTGTATAAATATATCCACAAAACTTTGTGTTCGTATTCGTTGTACATTCTCTGAGTTTAATTCCAACATGTAATAACAAAGCTTTAATAATTAACTTAATCCATGAACAGTATTTATTCTGTCAGCGTAGTCTCATAGCCTCAATCATCATTATTATAAATGGGGAAAATGCGAAAGAAAAATAACTTGTGTTCTTTGTGACAATCGCGAAATACGTGGATTTTTCTTAGAAAATGTAATGTTCAAACTTGTCTAAATCTCAGATGTTCGCCCGTTTTAACCAGATTATCTTTCAAATAAAACAAATTAGTTATGCATGAGCGGGTCTCACTGATAAGTGAGATCTGCAATTTGACTATAAGTCCTTTTACTAATTTTCATCACCTGATCTAGTGATAATTAAAACAAATTAAGTACAAGAATTTTACAGCAGCAGCAACCGCGTAGTGAATGGAGCTCAACTCATGTTTTTCTCTGCTAAGAGCAGAGAAAAATATGAGTTGAGTAGCATGCAATACTATATAAATCATAGTGAATGATAGAGATTTATTATTGACTTATTTGGTGTTCAGTGGACTTCAGTTATTTATAGCACAACATACGCGAAGGTTCACGTTTTTGTAGAATTTTACATTCCAAATATAGCACTGACGTTATTTCTCTAATATACGTCGTGACTGGTTTCCTTATTATAGTCCCATCCAGAAAAGTCGTTAACATGTTATATATTATTATTCTGTAGGTGAGTAGGAAAAAGGTTAGCATCTATTCTTTAATGACCAAAATTATGGTAATTTTTCCACTTGAGACTCCAATAAGCAGAGTGATGATCTCACATCGGACGATAAATTATCTGCCTCTCATAGGCATCCATGATTCAAACCCTGTAGATTGAAGACTGACGATACCATATACTCCACCAACCAGGCAGGTGTATTCAGAATACTAAAACGTCTATAACAATACAAATCTTCCCATACGTCTAACGGGATATAGGTTTACAGACCTTCGTGTCTGGTATTTAAAAAAAAAATTCTGCATTCATTGTACATGCTGCGGCTATCATATCACTTTAACAAACTGACTTCGCGCACTCTATTTGCTGCAAGCACGATAGGCAATGATTACTGTCTAAGTATGATCCTGGATGGATTGAAATAGTGTTTTTAGAAATGAAAGTAACTCAATATTAACGCACATAGTGTAATTTCCAGTTACGTTCATTTTTTGAAAAATTAAACCTATATATGTAAATAATGGGAACTTGTGCACAGTGACTGTAAAATGTTTCTCAGCGTCCAAGTCCAGCAAAAAATAAACTGCGCAGTAATCCAACCCTGTCAGACTGGTTGGTTGAGTGGTAAGCGTATCTCATCTCCAACAGGTTTGGGATTCGAATCCCTTCGTAGGCATAAATCTTTGCGATTGTCTTTAGGTGGGAGATGAATCTGATTGCCCTCTTCAGTAAGCCTAGCTTACTAGAGAGGCCAGAAATGGCTTGAAAGAAAGTTCCATGTTTGGTCTTTAAAGAAGAACTTCCGAACTCTAAAAAAGAAATAAAAATTATTAGATATATGAAGAGCCAAAGGCTTCAATTCGGCGACATATGACTTGTTTAAGTTAAGGGATATTACATCCCATATCGTTTCTTAGCCGAATAAGAAACTCAGAGTTTCGTGCCGAATATAGTAGAAACTATATAAAGTTCGGCGATTCCAAGCGTAAGCAAATACCTGGATGCTGCAGCAACTGACCCTAAAGGTAGTGCAAGCAGATGCAACTCATGTCTAAGGTGGAGCAAGCTCCGATCACTATTCTTGATATTTACCCATAATGTGAACTTAGCTCCTAGGAGCTGTATTTCTGTTCTATATTATGAGAGAAGGTCACTACCCAGAGGTTTAAACCTTTATTGAGGTTTCATCAGTGAGTAGGTAGACCTAGTTAAAATCAAGTTTGTAGCGAACAGAACTTACAACCCTTATATGAGTATTGCCGAGAGGTGTACTAATAAATTATTAGATATATGAAGAACCAAAGGCTTCAATTCGGCGACATTTACGTTAAGGGATGCAATATCCCTTAACTTAAACAAGTCATATTGTCGCAGAAATGAAGCCTTTGGTTCTTCATATATCTAATAATTTATTAGGACACCTTTCGGCAATACTCATATAAGGGTTGTAAGTTCTGTTCGCTACAAACTTGATATTAACTAGGTCTACCTACTCACTGATGAGACCTCAATAAAGGTTGAAACCGGTCTGGGTAGTGACCTTCTCTCATAATATAGAACAGAAATACAGCTCCTAGGAGCTAAATTCACATTATGGGTAAATATCAAGAATAGTGATCGGAGCTTGATATTTACCCATAATGTGAACTTAGCTCCTAGGAGCTGTATTTCTGTTCTACGTTATGAGAGAAGGTCACTACCCAGACCGGTTTCAACCTTTATTGAGGTTGAAACTGGTCTACCTACTCATCAGTGAGTAGGTAGACCTAGTTAATAGACATAGTTAATATCAAGTTTGTAGCAAACAGAACTTGCAACCCTTCTATGAGTATTGCCGAGAGGTGTCCTAATAAATTATTAGATATATAAATTATTAGATCGGAGCTTGCTCCACCTTAGACATGTGTTGCCTCTGCTTGCACTACCTTTAGGATCAGTTGCTGCAGTATCCAGGTATTTGATTACGCTTGGAATCGCCGAACTTTATATAGTTTCTACTATATTCGGCATGAAACTCTTTGAGTTTCTTAGTCGGCTAAGAAACGATATGGGATGCAATATCCCTTAACTTAAACAAGAAATAAAAATTAATTTAAAAAATAGAAAAACTTCTTAATCTGCCCGCGGTACTAATGTACTATAGGTTTATAACCTTTCATAGGTGGGAATAACATAAAAAGTTTATTCAGGAAAAGACATGTACCGTTTCGAGAATATATGAGGGTCGCTTCGAATTTTCATTGTACGAGGGTGTGCTGAAAAGTTGATAATCACCATGAAGGGATTGACGTGTTTATCAGAATTTTTCAATCCCCCCCTCGTATAAGTATAGCTTGAAATTTTCATCCGTCTTGATATCATTATTCTTGAATTCCGGATGCATTAACTATCCTCGGTATTTATTAACAAAGAAAATATTGCTGTTTGGAATGGTTCATCAAACACCTGTCTCGGAATGGAGAGGTCAGATATGTCTGCTATCTCAAGGAAGGACGATTTGCAGCTTTTGATTCATTTGATAAGTGCTCCGTGCTTTCTTCAGCTCATGGCTGAACACTGTCACGACTAGATTATAGAGAGAGAAAACGGCAGGTTATTGACCCTCACTACAGGGGTCTCTGCCTCCTCCTACTCTCACTTTTATACAACAGCTAAGAAACCTGTGCTAAGACAGTGAAGTTAAGCTCGTGCTAGCTGGCGTCTGAGAGAAACGGCAGTAGTAGAAGGACCCCTGGGAACAATCCTTCATCGGTGGTCTGCAACGACTAGCGTCTCAGTGGTCAGCGGCCAAGCAAAAGTAGCGATGTGTTCTGTTATTAGTCCGGCGACCGCGGTTTATAAATTACTCAGAGCTGCGTGAAGAGAACCGATCCGAAAATTTGCCGAGACCACCGCTAGCCATCGGGTAAGCATCTCTTTCCGAGAAGAGCAGAATGACGGTGAATACAGACAACTGCAATCTAATATCACATGTGATGCTGTTGGAGAGCGTCGCAGTAATGGCAAACAAACTCCGGCTGCTTCTTTATTTTCTTTAGCGAGGGTTGTTCCTTGTAATAAATAAGTCATTCAAAATGTGCAGGTAAATGACAAGTCCCAGTGTAATAATGGGTGATTTTTCCCTTACCTTAAAGAAGCTTGAGCCTTGCAAGAGGGGTGCTATAAGGAATGGCCATTCTTTTAAAGAAAAGATGCGCATGGCAGCGTGATCATTGATCACTTTTTCCCCATTGGGTTATAAAGAACCTCTCTAAACACGTATATGTATCACATATACGTGTTTAGAGAGGTTTATGTATCACGTATATGTATCACAAAGACACTAAAATCAGAATATAAAAATTAATCAACTAATTATTTCGCTCGATATCAGTTAATCATACTGCATTCGGATGTACAGTTGTACACGTAATTTCATTTTATATAAAACGAAATTTAATTTTTCTAGTCTTCTTATATTTGTTGACAGGCTAGTTTGCGAACGTAATGAGAAGCCTGCTGCTATTAACTGATTATCAAGAAGGCTAATTTTTATAGTAGTAAACGAATCGGGAAAGTACCTAGTAGACCTGTTTATTGAAATCTGGTAAATAATAAGTACATCAGATGTAAAGGTCAGTACTGTAAGGAGATTAATTTCTCTGAAGTATCAATTAGCAATGCTTGAATATGCTATGCTGGAGGAAAACCTAGGCGACAAAGCAGTCCTTTTTTGAGGGAGACGGATCTGGAACATGTTCTGTCCGTATTTGATCATGGAATAAGTAATACTTCCAAAGAAATCTGTTGCTTCAAATGAAAATTGCTCCATGGTAATGATAGTATTTCCAGAGATAAACGAAAACAAGTTGTGTGACTCCCACAAAGGTGTCTATTTGTCCCCAAACTGGATCGGAAACTAAATGCTAAACCACTCCGTGCAGAGCGGTAGATTACATTTAAACATCTCTTTCCAAGTAAACGAAACTGATAAGTGGGTCCGATAGTGCTGCTCTTGGATGAACTTTGCAAGAAAGAGCGGACGAAAATTTATTGCATCTCCAATCATTCAAGGAATGATCGATAGGTTGATCCTGATCGTCAATCGTAAGTAGCATGTGGGATGAAACAGAAATCGAACGGATGGGAGACGTAGAGAGAGAGAGGCACTTGGGTTTCGCGTTTGGGGTCACGCATTTTTATCATTAGTAAGAGCTCCAATGCGTCTAGTATTAAACTCTCCGTCCTTTCTTCCATTTGAATCGGAGGCTCTTTAAATGGAACTGTGAATCTCATTCAACTGGGAGACTACTTTTCCCCTCTTTTCGTATTCCCTATTGGGCCAAAAAGGTTCATTACTCACGAGTTGAGGAGTTTTTTTATACAATAAAAGAAAACACATCTGGACTAAAAACATATGGTAGAAAGTATATTTACTTGTATATTTATTGTCGTTTCTTCAATAGACACCCAAAGAAAAACCATGTATTAAGGAGAAAAAGTTTCTTGATTGAACTATGGATGCGATTGTCTAATTTTCATGTCATTTTATGTCTATTTTCTGTATCTAGGAGGATGCACTGCATAAGAACTGATTCAGTTAAGATGTTCGTGTGAATGCTTTCATGTAAAAAAAAAATTGAAAACAAGGAACTTTCAATTTCTTTTATTCTAATGCAGAAGTCACTGATGTACCGGATTATATAGAGCTGGATTGGCCTTTAAATGACCTAACCATATAGTGAATTCGAAAATTTAGCGTTGATCCAAAGTCGCCATGTAGATTTTAATAAATTCATACATGTATAGAATTACTTGAGTTGTGCAGACAGACAAGGCCTTTGATTTAAATATTAATAAATTCCATTCTCAAATTAGATATTCAGTAAAACAGCAACCATCTTGGAACAGAACGTTTTAAAACTTTCATGTAAATTCTTGCTCCGTTGTCACTAACACCCAGGATTAGTACAAGTTATTTGTATACTTCGGAATTGTTCCTTATAAAAAATAAAATATAGAAGACTTAAACAAATTTGCACCATTAAGAACAAGCAGCAATTTCTAATACATCTACAGAAGGTGATGTAACTCGTTTTGCCCATGAAGTACGTATTTTGTTTATATTTATAACACAGACAAGAGGTACAAGAACATATAGCACATCAGTGCTGTTATGGATAAGGATTGACGAAGGAGAAATTTATTGACTCTTTTCTTAACATGGGGAGGTTTGTTCCAGAGAATAGAGGTGGATGGAATAAATGAGGAAGAGGAAAAGTAAATGTGATGTGTTTTGCAGTCGTACTGAAAATTGATGTTGAGCAGCTGCTGCTCTTGTTTTAACTGGTCCAACAGCAAGTGAAGGAATGATGTTTGCCAATTCTCGTATGCTGTCGTATTAGTCTTGAGAGTTGGCTTAACATCATAAATCACGTTTCTTGGTCCTCCAGATGCTCTCCTTGAGCTTGGAATAGACCATGTAAACACGTTTACATGGTCTATTCCAAGCTGTAAACACGTTTGTACTACAACAAAACGGTGGAACTCATTATTATGTGAATTAATTTTCTTAATAAGAAGCCACCTCCTAGGTAAACTTTTGAAATCGAGCCATCCATACCCACCCCGCATACCAGAGACCGATGACGATTGCATTTCTTTCATGGTACGAGGATAAGGGTTTGTTTCTTTCCTACCGAGGATAATCACTCATTTCTGAAAGACTCGAAGAATAAAACAATGCCAAATAAGCTTCGAGAACTACTTGTTCTTCTTAATGGTGAAAGATTCACTTCCGTAAGTTTTTTTTTTGTAACCGGTGTTCCTTGGGGATGATAATTTATAATAATGCTAATGCTGAAAGTATAATGGTTGGAGTCCTGTTGATAGGAGTGTTCATGTTGCACTATACAAACTCCAAGGATCAGTTTATAGTTAAAAACGTAACATGGATTTTAATATACTGTTGTTAAATTCTTTATAAGTTGGTATTTAACAAAAAAAAGGAACTGTGGTCTGGTTTGAATTACGGGCGAAACAACTAAGGCTAGAAAGCCAGTATTCATGTTTTGAAATGAAAAATGGAAGAAATGAAAAACTCTGCCACCTCCTATTAGAAAGACTAACTCACCTTAAGCTGTTGCTGTTTGGCCTTTTATCTATAGTTACTTCTACTGTAATTCCAATATGTCTGTAAATTGCATGTATTCTTCTCAACGGTTCGCCCAACCTGAGGAACAAACTCCGCGTTCAACGAGGAAAAATCCTGCCACTTCCATATACGGCCGTCTAACTCATTTTCAGTTGAAAAGATTTAATAAAAGTGCTTCATTACGGACGAGATTCGAACCCAGGTCTTTGCAATCAAAGAGTGTTGATAGCAACTGAGCCATGGAGGCTCACCTAAAGTTAAAAAAAAAAAAAAAAAAAAAAAAAAAAAAGATCAATAAATGTTTCTCTTATCCACAGGAATCCATTCTTCATCCTATGATAATTATCGTGGACATAAAACGATCAAGCAATGTGTATACTTGATTTCTTAACATAATTTAGGTAAAAATGCGAAGTTTGGTGTGTGGGCTGTATGCATCTAAAATTGATGATGCCTGGTTCTTGTTCCATTAGTCTCAATGAATTCAAGTTTTCCTGAAAAATGGGCGCCCTTATTTTCGTCTCGGTTTTCTACCATGGTGTGAAGTGTCTACTAGCTCGTTAGAACTTGCAAAAGGAAGGTTAAATACATTCTCTGTATATTTCTTTGTCTCAAAAAATTATTCTCTCGGCGACGCAGTGTTTCTTACTAAACGTCTCTTTTAGTGTGGGAACAAAATGAGGATTCGACGAAAATTGATTTTTCTACGCTGCAAGCGAACGTGTTCTCGTTACTTTTGTACGTGAAGATACAAAGAAAAAGCGAGGTGATGGAAACTGTAAGTGTGCTAACAGGTAGCATATCAACCGTTTATATTACAAAACACGAAGTGGGGGGGGGGGATAGTGGAGTGATGAACGGCTTCCTAAAACTTAGTAGATTTACAGAGACGGTGGATCGTGGTCGTTCGGTAATGGCGACGAGCGGAAGAGTAAATGATGTTTAACAAAGTGCTGGCATAATAGGCAACGATACCATACGAGCAAGTGTTGAAAAACCCCAAAGAGTCTAAAATGAACTTTAACATACCAAATGTCGCGGCTGTCGAAGTGTTACGTCATGTTTTGGAAATATTTTTACGCAACAGAAAAAAATACTGAAAACATATAGAAACGGAAAATTGGTAACAAGAGATAAAAGCATGTAGCCTTATAAAACGCTTTATGCTTCACTTTTTTGTGCAAGCATTAAATTGCAGTGTGCTTAAGGGGGCAATGCAAGGTATTCGATTCGGTAGCAGAGCGAGTTACAAAGGGAAACATAATGTACTCTACGGATCTGCTTTCCCTTTACTTTCTCTACAACCTGTATGAGACTCATGAGCACCAAGTTGAAAACCAACAGCCTGCTTATGATACTATGAAAAAGGAGACAGCAGCCGCTAGTAAATCGGTTTATTTTTTTTTCTGTAGCTTCATATCTACGGCACTAACAAGAACATCAGAAGCGTTGTGTCTATCTTCCCATTCCTGTTTCTGGCTTGCCTTCCGTTGGTTTCCGCTGAATCCCGACAACCATAATGGTGGTTGTCGCGATCCAACGTGGGGTTGTCATTGACGATGACATTTTGACAGCGGCAACACCATACACAACCCTTGAATTTTTTTTTTCTACATCAATATTCTCTCGTAATGTAGTTCTAATTGTTTCTCCGTTTTCCACAGGAAAAAAAAAAACTAAACAGTGCGACATGTCAAGACTTTCGTTGTTTTTTACCGCTCTTAAAGAAAGCATTAAGACCAAGAGCCGAAACGAGAAAGAAAGAGTGGAGACAAACAGAAGAAACAGTTAGTTTTTTTTTTTAATCTTAAGTATTCACTCTGGAAGTTAGCACCACCGTCGGCACAAAACCCTTCATGGCTGAACCAAACTCACTTCACGGATTAGACCGTAATTACATCTGCACGAGCTTTTCGAAGCGCCTTGCCTCTTAATTGGTTAGCTATCGGGCGAGGATTTAGTTGGCAGTGGAATTAAGCTCGCTGCCACTATCTATTAATGTATTTTAATTTTTGGTGCTCTTTTCTTGTGCGTAAGAAAGCTTTACTTCGTTAATCTTCGGACAGAATTGGGGTGATGGCATGTCGGGCGTCTGCTGTCACCTGGCTTTTCCTTGATCCCGAGACTTCATTAGCGGCATTATGTGTACCTGATGCGCCTTATCCCGTGTGTGTCCTACCATCTTTCTCCCTCTGGTATCCAGCATCCTCTTGCCCATAACTCGGAGCAGTGAACTCTACATATTTACCCTACACTAACGTACACTTCCAGTCTTAAATCCGTCTATAATTTGTCTAATTATCGCAATGTATTGTATTATTATCCAACTCGTCTGTTTCTGTAAATGAACAGAATGGACTTGATGGGCAACATCAGGCACTCTCTCACTGTATTTATGAAGAGAAGGCGAAGCAGGAGTAATATTTTGGATTATGATTTAGGTTTTCTTTTCTGTTCGGCGTAATGTTGTAGCATTTCCTCCGGATATACGACACTAAACACCAAATTCAAAAACATACACAAACTACAGAATAATCACTACGCTAGTCCGTAACTCAAGTTCATGAAAATCTGGTTTCTGATGAATGGACATCATTATTTTTGTTCAAAGTTCAAAATGAGCATATCACAAGCTATGGGAGTTAATTTCACCGATACAGTGAATTCTGAAAGCTTTACTTTAGCGATTTAGCTTCTTGTCCCTTCATCGATTGCAAATTTCGCATATCTTCGTCTCCTTTTGTCTTCTAAAAAGCATAAATGTGGAATTGTGAACATTGGATTTGGACTGATGGTAATTACAAGACTGAAAACAATCCAGGCTTTGAATGCACCATCTCATTTGACCAAAACGCACAGTGTATTAACAAAACTTCGCTGACTTCTACTTAAACAGCATTTGTCAGCTAACTACTGCATTTTTGCGTCTGATGCATCAGCATCCAAACTTTATATTTTTTTGAATCTCACCATTTTCATGCCTTCAATAAGATGGTTTCGCATAGGATGATGTAATTCCTCCACCCTGAAAACACCCACAACTTATTGCGTGAATAGGGGAGACAATATATCACTCTGCTAGTCAAACCTATCTATATATTTATGATTTTCGTCATCACATTTTTAGAATCTGAGTAACTGTCGAAGTAAAATGATGACACGAGGGCCTTTGCTCCAAACATAACTTAATTCATGTAACAGAAATATAATTTTGTATCCTATATATTTTAGGATTTCATTACTTACATAAATAATGTAAAAATGTTATTGTCCGATTTTCTAATTAATCAATTACGAGTATCCTTTTATTTTCAGTAGCCAAATGATCGAAGCCATCCGTTTTACCAAAGGATATATTCAGCTTAAACAATTATAAGACAAAAATGTTCACTTCAAAAAGAAAATAATTATTATCTTCCGAGGAGGACCACACAGTCAACAACAGGAATGGTAGAGACCACATTAAAAAGAAACTATTAATACATTTCAGTACCTCTGATACTCTTTGCTGTATATCAGTGAAATGAAATTGTAATCGTTTGCTGTAAAGCGGCTAATATTATGCATGGTCTTCAAACTCCACTGGTAAGAGTTTCGTGCCGTTCTGTGGACAGCAGTTTTGCCATCAGACAATGACATAACATTCATGTGAAAGAACGAAATAATCTTCCTCTTCTTTCATTCCATTTACTACTGTTCACTGGAACAGATTTCCTCCCATACCGATTTCTCCAATGACTAAAACTTCCACATGTTCAAGAAAGATATTAACAGATGCCTTCGTTTTCTTTAACCGGTTGTTATAACATCGGTACTGTTGTGTTATAAGCTTTGTGGTCTCTCGTATTTAGAGCTGATATGGAAGAAATAATGTAAGATATATTCAAATAACATCGTTGTGTACAGACTACAGACCTAACAGCATAAAAACCAACACCACTTCTGCCGGGTGCAGTTGTGTTACACAAAATCGCATCGAAATCAGTAAAACATATTCATTGAAAACATGTTCGGCAAGCGGCAGATGATTTTTGATGGATACATGTGCACGTTTATCGTTTAATTCTGATCGGGATAATGATAATTTCATTAGCAAATAGATAAACATTTTTTTCGGAAAACGTTCAAGCTAAACAGTTCGGACTATCAGCGAATCATACTCTCATTTATTATTCTTGAATCGTTCACTTCTATATAAAACGTACGGTTTATTTCATCTTGACCTTGTTTAACATCCATTAACAACTAAATAACCTTGGCTTTTTATGATAGATAGATACACAATGCACTATTGAAAGCTTCTGTTTCATCATACCAGTCAATTTCTCTTTTCTTTTTAGACAGGTTGAAACTTCGTCTTCCATAATTATTCCTAAGCAACCCTACTATCAGTTTTGATGGTAGGGTTGCTTAGGAATACGCAAATATAATTATAGTAGTGAAAAGTGTTTTGTGTCTTCTTTTTCTCGGAATGTCCCCTTCATGGTTTCGGCAAACAAAATCCTGTAACTTCAGAATAAAACTAAGATGAAAAGCCCTTATAAATGTTGATCCGCTAGTACTTAATGAATCGAACCTAGGTCTTTCCAACGAAAGGATCACTCGCATCTGGTACTGGTTTCAAACTGTTATGCATATTATCTTATCAAAAATATTCCACTAGAAATGGAGTTATCTGCAACCCCAGATAGTGCAAACTTAAATTAGTTATTTTTCCTGCGTCGTTCATTAAATTTGAAATACAGAGAATAATGAAAGTGATGCATGAACTTCTGAAGTTTTGTTGTAACAAAAAGGCCTGCTGATTTTTACTTTTTTTAATTCAGTTGTCTCTGATTGTTCTCTTCAAGTATGCTATACTCTTACCAAATGGTAAGTTTATTTTTTTTCCTCCTCTAGGTCTTTTATCTTCTTATTCAAGTTCACTTAATATTATACTCGCTCCTCTAGTAGCTCTCAATGCAGATCTGTTCTTGTTGTCCAATCGCTTTCTTCGACAGCCATTGTTTTGAAATGAGTTATCTTATTTCTGCTGGCAGAATCCGAATGTGATGTTTATTTGAACTTTTGATATTTGTACCACTTTTTTATCATCATTTCGCTACCTTTAGAAAAAAGAAGCTTTGTTTCGTTATCACGCTCACTCATCCTTTCCTCCTTTATTTGCGTATCTTTTTCGCCATAGCATCTTTTCACTCTCTTTACTTACTAGTTCCTATGGGAACTCCAGATTTCGCTTCATTGTCACACTTCAGTAACTGACGGTTGGAGGCGGGTGGGGGAGGAGAAATGCATAATTTTCGACAGCATAAGCTGCGTCTACTTTCCTAATGTCCTTTCCTATTTCTACAAAAAAAAGTGACGTATATATTTCACATGTAAATTGAAATCATAATAGTAATGGTATTTCATCTCTTTGGTGAACTTATTTTTGCCTCTGATTCCTCCGCACCGCATCTATGAGCGTACTATGTACACACATTATTATATGTGGAATATCTTCTTACTACTTCGTTCTTTCCCCTCTGTTTCATTTGTCACTCTCTTCGTTCGTACATAGAGAATCTGTTATTTTTCTCCTTTCTCTTCTATTGTCATTTCACCTTTCGGCTTACTATAGCATAGTTGGGAAAATTTCATAAAAAGGTCTCTTCTCTCTTCCCTCGACTTACTGGCAATAGAGAACTAGGGTGCGCTGCGATCGATGCCTCGCTTTTTGGAGTTAGGAGCGGAGGCTGAAAAGGTACTCGAGTATGGCGTCCTCTGAATGCAATGAAGCGTTCTTTCCCTCGTGGTTCATGTTGGGCCGTGTGCACGTAACAGTGACGTATCAGATGAAGAGAAGCGAACTGATGAGGCTATGGAGAAGTACTTCTCAATTTCCAGCTTCTTTACTGCATACATCGAACCCAGTCAATAGGACTCCCTCCTCCAGGTGTTTGGCTCTTCCAGACTGTAAGTCCTCTTTAATGCAGATAGTTAAGTAATATATCTGGATCCATATTATATACATCTTTGTTTTTGTGTCCCTATCGTTGTAAATATTTTTTTCTTATATATCATTCATTTGCTGATTTTCAACATTTTTGCAAATAATAGGAAAAGGATTTTTAGATTAATCTTATCTGCTTCTTCTATTCGTTAAAGTGTACTCTTTGTGTAATGTCGTTATTTTTAATAATTTTCTTTTGCTTCATACATAAAGATAAATGAATAGTGAAACTCATTCCGACTTAGGAACTTGTAAAGTTTTTGAAGTAATTGGATACAGGGTCCATTTACTAGAAAAATGTTGTGCTATCTTGCTAATGTAATTAATCGCTTAAACGAAAATTAAGTTCTACGCAAGAGTCGGAGGTTAATTTATTAAAGAAGGAATTATTTGATTGCATTGTTTTCCTTAAGGGCGTGGGTTTATCGTCATTTATTCAGTTAATAAGTTGGGAAGGTAATTTTACAAGTTTGATAATTTCAGCGCATCTAACGGTTGAGTTTTTCCTCTTCTGTTAGAATTAATCGAGCCTATTTTGAGTAAGCTAATGGAAGATTAAGGCTCGCTGGCATTCATGTCAAAATATAAAATGGTTTCAACAAATCAAAATTAGTTGGATAGATATTATTCTATCATGGATATTTCATCATATTAGAATGAAATTAATCTCTGTAAGCACGCAAATGGGGGAGCCATGAAAATTTTTCTTATTATAATCAGAATCTTTGGGAGGGGAAAAGACTGCAATTAGGTACTATAATCGTTTATATCTCCTTATTAGAATAATAAAGGTTTTAACATCAGAAGTTTATTACTCCAAAACAATGTATAAATAGCATTCCAGGGATCATTCTTTTACTGTTTGAATCACCTTAATTATCTTCTCACTATTATTTGTAACGTACTTCTGTCTCTCAGATTTAATCCTTTTACATTCGTTCAGTGTAATCATAATTTTCAAATGAGATTTGTGTTCTACAAATCTCTTCAATAAAAAGCTAGTAAAAGAGTTTCTTCAACAACAGAAACCATATGTCGTTAGCTTCTACAGGGGATCTTCACTACCTACTGGAAATGATAGCAGAGAATTATTGTCTGTTATCATTTCTAGTACGCAGCAGAGATTGGTGTTCAAGGCTTACACTACACGAGTCTCCAAAATGTTCGTTATATCATTGCGTGATACTTCATGGTCTTGTGACTGACAGGGTGTGCATATTATGCCGACGTCATTGTGATTATAAGCAGGCAGCCATTGAGTGGACAGAACTATATACACACCAGTCTCTCATCCTGACAGCTGACACCATACTGTTTAGGAGACTGGTCGTTTTTCTTTAAATAGTTTCCTGACCAAAGGGGATTGTTGATAGCTTCTATTGTCCGCTAGACAAGACTGACGATATGTACTTCTAGCTTATTTCAAATTACTTGAGTGAATGAATATTTACCAACCAACTTTACTGTTAATCCGTATACCTAACAGTGATTAGATGTTCATAACTTTTATGAAATCTATAAAACGACATATTTAATGCACACCTGGATAATAAAACTTAACTGTAGTGGAAATTAATGCATAATCCATATCCGTTTCTTAAACCGGATATTTTACTTTTACTTAGGATTCAACAACAGAAAGCTACTTGGATGGAAGTTATCTTTTCTTATACGAGTAGAATTATTATAATAATAATAGTCGTGCTTCAACAATCTTTCATTAAATTTTGAATTAGAGAAAGTTTGGCATGCAAGATTTGGGCAGTATACATTACTTGACAACAATTAATATTCTTCTTTTCATCTGGAGTTGGCTCATAGTCACTCAGAGCAAATAAAGTTTGTGTGAAGTATCTTTCTTCATGACTTACATCCTATTATATTGAAGGTAACGTTGACGAAGTCGTGAAGAAACTGCTTAACATATGGATGAAATAAATATAATTTTCGGCTAAGTACATACACAGCATAAAGTTCTAAAGAAAATTTTGCACAACAGACGTAATCCATATTTCATAATTTTCAATCAGGATTAAGATATCCAGCTGCTCCTGAGCCTCTAGAAGTATGGGGGGGAAGGATAATCAGGAACATTCAAAGTTTTATATGCTAGAAGCGTTTGTTTCTGCTGTCTGGAATCTGTAGGGTGGCTTGCAATCACGTGATTTATCATCTCCACTTCTTCTCATTCATTAAGTTTCCGGTCTACAAGTGCTAAGAGTTCTCGAGTTTGAGATATTGCGCTTGGTCTGTCGACAGGGCTTTCGTACATTGCGGGTAGCAAACCTTAACTGTAAATTATGAAGCACCAGAGTGCTTCCAACATCTTTACATGTATTAGACTGAGAGCAGAGGGAATAAAATCTATTTGCACAATATTCGCCGGCACATCTCCCGCAGGGTAACCTTGCCATGGAACAAATCGCCAAAGAGTGGAGGTGACTTTTCCGTTGTCCACGTGGCCGACTTTCTAATACTTAGCCCTTCTCTTGAGCTGTATTGTTAATTAAAACATTAATCCCTCGTTCTGTGTACTAATTAAAATCTACGGTGTGTGTGTGTGTGCTGGCCGGACGCGCTCGCACGAACAAAGCTCCCGACTCGAGCCTTTGTCGAAGTCGAACAGCTTGTTTTCAGCGGCACGCATCAGCGGATGGATGGCGCACAGGAAGCCATCGCTTGTCTACACCGGCGCATCCGTTGTTCTGCACCGAAACGGCCGGCGATGACATCCTGATTCCAGGTGAGCTTTGCGAGGATTTTGCGTTGAATTAAGGAGCTACGAGGTAGTCATGAGGCCTATCTCTCATGTCTCCGGTATGTTCACTATTCGAAAAGAAAGAGAGGAAGGAAGGAAGGAAGACGAGAAGAATGTACAGTGAATGACTTGAAGACGTTATCTGCGTGTGTGATATCAGATTTCTTCAGCAGTTGACGGGTCAAGAGGAAGTGGAGATGCAAGCAGTCCATCGTCCTGCATTGTCCATCATAGAGCACCTACAAACGCCAGCAATGAACAAACTAATCTAATAGAGGAGGATAAGAAGTTAGTCCTGATTTACTGATCATAAGTAGTTCATAATGTTTATTTCCTTGGAAGAAGTTATCCAAATGATCTGAATGACCCATGGTTCACTCGGTTATTCAGGCTACATCAAAGCAAGTTAAACCTCATAGTTGGATGGCCACATCTGCAAAATATTATTGATGGTAGTAGGTAGCGTACTGAATTTTGGTAGGTCACCCAGCACACTGCCGCTAGGAAATCTTTCGAATCGCAATAATTTGTTCTATTCGTCCTTTTGGATGTATCTGCTTAGTCAATTACTCTCAGCAAGTATCAGTGGAGCGCCACAAAATTTTTTATCCATTTGGATAATGTTAGACGCTACAGACAATGCAGCTGATAGTCTGCATTACTAGACTTGCACTTAGATCATACAATTTTTATATTGAGGGAAGGGGATCGGTTAATCAGTTTTTTGAAGTTAAAAACTTAAGTTTCTTTATACCTTCACTCTTGTATTGTAAATCCTTGGATGATGGTGAATATTAATTAAGTGTACGATATTCGTATTGCAAAATAAAATGAATGCAGATTTATTAACAGGCTCAGAAACATCCAACAATTTTGTTTGCTTTTAATAAAAAAAACAAAAAACAGCGTAAGTAACAATTTTGAATGCAAATAAATTCAATTACTTGTTATCGTAATAAAGATGAATGAAAAGATGGACGAACAAAATTATTATCTGGAAATATTTAAAAAAAGCATACATTTCTAACGAAAAAAAATTACTTTTAGAACAATTGTTGCAATGAGATGAGGATGAGAAGTCTAAAGAAATGAAATTTTACATTTTATTTAAAGATTATCTCTGAAAATGTTTAGTAAATTTCTCTTTTAGTGAAAATTAAAACTAAAATAGCTTTAAAAAATTGTAGACCTTGCGCAACTGTGAGCCACCCACTGTTCTCAACCACTATACCTTGCAGTATTTCGCGGACAGATTAAAAAAATGAAATAATAACCCCCCCCCTCCAAACTACCACCGTTATCTCTTCCGAACCTACTTGAGAGAATTCAGAAGAGCTTTGAATATGCTTCTCTTTCAGTTAAATTGACTAATTACGCATTTTAAAGATCCCTATCAAATCGATTGTATATGTATCAACATCGATATATTTATGAAAGCTGCAAATGGAAGAATTTTGTTATCCAAATGTATTTCACAGGCTTTCCTTATGTTGAATTTTATATCTAATCCTTTCCTATGTAACCAAATTCGCATTTAAGTACGTTACAATTCTTTGGGATCCAATTGTAGGTAGCATTTTCTGTTTCGTAGACTTATAAATTAGTTTTCAGAGCACAGTGCTGTTTTGTATTTCTGTTCTAGACGTTTTTAGGGTATCGAATTTAGTTGTCTCTCTCTCTTCGACCAGGTTTTTGTACTTTTATATTTTACATGACTTTTTTGGTGTTGTATTTTAATACTTAATTTTTAAAAAATAATCTTTGTACACCTACATAAAAACAAATCAGAAATTCGGTTTATTTAATACAGTTGTTTTAATTCCTTTCATGTCAGGAAGTTATATGTTGGGAATGTCGGAAAAACGAAAGTTAGCAGTGTTATTGTAGGAATGAGAGTTAGCGGTGGAAATGAACGCCGTTTGCCTTACAGGCTTCATTTCTTCTGGAATAACAAAGATGGCGGGAATCGCTGAAATGAGAGAGAGCTGTGAGTATCTTTTTGCCTTTAGGGAAGTTTCCTGTCAAGGACAGAGAAGGGCATTCTGATAACACTGACACAACCGAGGCGAGTATATTGGAAAGAGAGAGCAAGAATATTTTATGAAACGTCTGGTGGCTTCGTTAAAATTTTATAAGCAAGAGATGGCATTGGTTATAAAGTGATTTTTTTAAGCGAATTTCAAAATTAAATTTTCCAAGTCGAAATCGCGTTCTATCCGCTGATAATTCGTAAGAAGATGCACTTGAAATAAATTGATTATTTTATTTCCTTCTGAATGACCCTACTCGTTTCCGCGTACACAAGGTTGCATTTACAGTTTAAATGAATGTTTCTTAATGTAACTTTAGAAGTTAAAAAGGAAACATCACTCGAATGCTAAACCCTATCACGATGAAGAAAAGTAATTGAATTCAGTATTGATATCGAAAATTATTCTGCAATATATTATGCGATGCTGCAAATTAAAGATTCGCTGGAGGGATCGCCATTAGTTGTACTGTTGATTTATGTGATGGGTGTGGGCGCGACAAATATTAGGAATTACCTTCGGTTCCACGTAATTTCTGCCATGCCTTGTTCTCGTGCGACTTAACGTTTGGATACGTGTATCAAGAACATCTTAGTAAGTGTAAATTGTATGACGATGAATGTTTAAGAGGTTGTAGATTAGTTTGCAAGTCTCCTAATAACAGAATCATTTTCTTAACATAGGGAACTTTAGAAATATTTTAGTTATAAGGAAAGTAAATATTAGCATATTATGCTAACTTGTGAATATAAAAAATTCGATAGCATGTTCTCTAATCAGTCAGCAAGATGGTTCTAGTTATATGTAAGAGAGTAATATTTGTGCCGAATGATAATCGTTTCCAATTATGAATGTAATCGGATATATATAGTATAAGGAATAATTTATTTATTATAGCCTGAAGTACTCTTCGCCTAGATTTAATAATTGCTCATTATCTTTGACTAACCGCACAAAATTATACGACAGAGATGTGGGGGCAGATTCAAATGAACTGATTTCAATAACCTACATCAACACAAAGTCATTTGTCTTAAGTCTGTCATCTATCTGAAGGAACGAATAGGAGGCAAACAGGCGTGTCTTAACACCAATTTGGTCTATTTTAATGGAAAACAGATGAAATTTACACTCGTTCAATGGCAAAAAGATGTCCCTGCGTAAAGTAACGATATCCTATGACACTTCACACGTTTCTTCTCAAGGAGAGATGTTCAGTTTGAAAAGAATACTAAAAATTTAGCTTTCTTAATTCTAAATGTCTGGAAAAATCTGAACGCGACAGAGAGAACTTCATCGCCCTTTGTTGAGATTAACATCCCGTTCAGTAAAAGCCTGAAGTGTCTCTAAAACGTTCCATGCTTGGTTTCTTGAGCAAGGTTTCGGAATATGTAAAAATACATAAAATTAATAAAAAAAAATAGAAATACTTATCCTGCCAACGTTGCGAAGGTACTACAGGTTTACATTTCGTGGGCGGGAACCATAAAAATAGCTCAACTGACAAATACACAAGATCTGGCTATAAGGTAATAAGATAACAAACTAGTCAATTCATTCCGATTGACTCAGTATCACTCGAAATGGAAATTTATCTTCGCCTACAGTTAGTCAACAACGATTACATTAAAAGCATTTATATGCCTCTTCAGTGATCGCCTTCAAATATGCGAATGACGATATTCACTTGGTTGAATATCGCCAGTCGCAATCCGTGGATATTCAAATTTTGACTTCGCATATCGAAGTTAATCTGAATGATTCCTCATTTATTTTTTTGTAAAATTATATCAATTACAATGCACGTCTAAGCTAAAGCAAGTCAATTGTTTTTCCAAATCCAAGTGGCAAAACCGTGAAGAAATTTCACAGACAAATATTTGTGCTTACGCTTCAATAAAATAAGGAAGTAAACAAGACTTTAACTGAAAAACAATTCCAATTCAACAAATTTAAACTAAAATGAGCTTAAGATGGGCGAATTTGAGTGAATGTATTGACTATTAATTGCATAATTAAGCATATATAAATTAAATTTCTTAACCTGTTATTTCCATCATTCACGTGAGTAGTAGTCGACGTCTTTTCAGCATTCTCTATTAGCATTTATTGTCATTAAGCATTTTGTCTGAAATGCCAGAAGCCTTTTTCTTACTCACTCGTGTTGGTTCAGCTTCTGCGCCATACACAGTCTGTAGTACAAATGGGCTGTATAAGTTGCATATTATTAGTTTTCATTCTGATTATTCATCGAAAAGCATTCTTCTCAACGCTGTGTTTAGTCATATCTAACACGTCAAGATTTTATATGAAAACAATTCCAGAAAAGTTAAGAAATAAAACTTTATTTTTGCCATTATGCCTTAACTATATTCATGATTTTTACCTCGCTTGCATTTATGGTCTGATTAACGTGACCATAAAGCTCTCCAAGGTTTCTATTTTTGTAGGCATATTTTACATGGGATATAAGAATCTTTGCTATATCACCGGTAACTGGGTTTAACTACGGCTACTAGGAACAAGGTACTTAAAGATTCAAATACAGTTTTCTTTTTTGCCCATTTAACCTAGGATTCATTGCGGTAGTAGTTAAGTCTTTAAATACAGGTTTACTGATTTGTACTCGCAAAAAATCGAAAAATAGATGTTTTTACTATCTAAAGTGTTATGACTCATAAGAAGTAGTTTCGAAAATCGATATTGTTTTAGTATTGCTTCAAGCCACTTTAATATCTTTGTGTTTCAGTCGTCAGACCAAGTTAACTACATTCGTTTACTTACTAGAATTGAATTTTTTACGGATAATGGAAACAAGTGCTTAACTATATAGCTAACTTATGCAGTAAAAGAATTACACTGTGGTCTGAATGTTTATCACGCTCCTTCGATAAGATAATTTTAACTTTGGGTATTAAAAATTGTACACCTTCATCCTCTGTTATTATACCAGTAATACCAGTACTTTATTGTCCACTATAGACTTCGGACTTTTCGTGGGTGTAATTATCATTAATATTACTTATTAGAGGTTTACAAGTGTAACAAAATCGGATCAAGTCAAAATACTAGCGTGAATATGATTTGTGTTTGCCGGGGATGCTATTAAAAGACAGGGCCATATTCAGTGTACAAGTTAAATTACTGTTTGGACTCCTGAAAAATCCTCAATTTTTATTGTCACGTCTACAACTGTACACACACACACACACACACACAAAAAAATGAATACTTTTCAGTATGGGTCGGTGGAAGAAATTTCTTAAGAGTAATTTTAAAGAATGAACAGAGATGAAGCTTTTGTGTAAAAATTGCACACAAGTTATTACTTGCAAAACTAATTGAAGTGTTGTCTTGCAAATAATGAGGTCCTTATTTCGAATATGAAAGTGGAGTACCACAAGAAATGTTTAATAAAATAAATAAATATCAAAATATCGCAATGCAGTTAATCTTTCTCATTGTGCATTTGGATTGCACTTAGCATACTTTATCTAAGCAATACAGTACACTCAATAAATTTCTGATGGGACAAATAGTGTCGGATACAGGATGAGACGAATGCTCCTTACACTCTTCCGGGATGAGTCTTGTACTGATAATTTTCATTCACTTTAACCGATATTTTGTTAACTTTTGACTTTCGTTCGGTATTTCAGTTCTTTGCACACAGACCCGGACTGAATTACCAAACGAGAAAATGAAGTTACCGCTTTTGGTATAACTTCAAGCAGAGAAACTCAGCTAAATCGACGTTTGAGGAGTATGGCATGATATGTTTTAATAATGATTTATATTGTCCTAGCTAGTAGAATGTGGTATAGGGTGTACAATTCCTAATGTTCGATATTGTCGCATCCTCTACCCAATATGATTAAGTATAAATATGGATCGTAGTTTCGCACCATTACTAGTAATTATTTTTATACGATGGCTAATAATATCTTGCCGAGTTCAATAATTGCTAGTGTATACACACGGCGCATATCCATACAAGACTCATACGATGGCAAAGAATAAAACTGAATTTTGTCTATGCTTCGTCCCTTGTCCAGCGCCCTTTATGTATACAACTTAAGGGGAAGAGGACTATAAGCAAAGTCAAAGCTATCAATGTCTCAAATATGGAAATTCAAACCAGTAACTCGGTTAGAAGAGTGATAATTTATCTGTCGTACGACGCCAAGAGACAGGAATAACTGGAATTGGCCTACATCCAGTGGACAATTCTGAAGTCAGCGTGATAAAATCTGACTCTTTCTTGACTCACGTCGCAGCAGCATATATAAATTATAAAGAGTAACAATTTTCCATTTCGACCCATCGTAAAACTGCCTTATGCCTTACAACGAGCACATTTATAAAAAGGTCTCTTGTAATTGGAGAATGTTCCTATTTTCTCAATTCAAGAAACAGTCCACATAGTTGGATTTTTCCTATGTTAAGATTTAGTTAGTTACAATATGACTTGTGTGAATCCCTTATGTAACCTCTTCTCATAAGTCTTTTGATCATTACTTAAAATGGACTAACAATTTTTCAAGCCCTTTCCTTAAGAAAACTTTGAAATTAGCAATTTTAATTACATTCTGTGTGACAATTATCTTATTATAATTTAAAGTACTATCTGAAAATTCAGAACTGGATAAGCAACAACAGTAAGTTAACTGAATTTAAGGTAAATAAAACCAATGTTCACTTCAGTCAACATCGTCTGGTAAAATCCACAGATTTTGAGTTCGCTGGTGTTATGCCGAATCTTCAGATCAATTAAACCTCAAGTTAACTTTGTTTTATATGATATTGTGAACCAAATATGCTTAATCAGTTTCGTGGTATTTTCAAAAGAGGAAAAAAAATATGAACATTTTACCTCAATATATCGATTCCCGTCTAGAGGAAGATCGATATGCTGAAAATTTATGGGATATCTTAGAGCATGCCATAAATATCCGGCATATCGATTTGATCTACTTTCTGATTTGGAGTTTGTATATCTGAGGATGATCGTGTTAGGACTCCATATCAGATCCTAAACATTTACGAATACATGTAACAATGTAAATGGATGGATTCTGTTCGAAAATAAATACTAAATCGTAGTGAACAGGAAGAAGAAGAGCAAAGCAACCTCATTCACTCTACCATCAAAAATGACCAGTCAAGTAAATTCATGTAATAATTTCCCATTAACCATTTCCTTCCGCCATCAACACACGTAGATTCAATAGACTGTGTTGTCCGCTGCGTCTATGCAGGGGAGAGAGAGAGAAAGAAAGAAATTCAAACCATCTTACTGGAAATTTTACTTCCTCAATTCTGCTCTTTACAACGCTGCAATACCTTTTGCATTATTTCTCAACTAGGCGCACTTTGATACCTCGTGAAATTCCACGGTTTTGGGCAAATATCTGTACTAAACGAGGGCAATCCAAATATTAATCCTCTTGAGAATCTGATAGTTTCCTCCTTACTAGAATGAAACTATATGAATATGCAGACCAGTAGCCTCGATTTCTCAGGCAATGACTGTTGGCTGATACAAAAAAAATCAAATATCATCGTTGCATATGCTAATAACTTCATGCTTTTTATATGATAATATGTTCTCACAGTCTTAAGAAATATTGGTGGATCGTAACTTGTAAGTTATTCGGCGAATATAAAATAGGCTTAACTTTTAGTACAAACGATGGGCTAAAAAGCAAATGTTTCTTGAAAATGGTTTTTAAAATATATTTTCTATATTTGACTTGTAAATCAGTTTGTATAACCGGCCGAGATATTTTATTCAATAGAATAGAAAACAAAAATTATGTCCAGTTTTTGACAAATGACAGTGATCCACGACATGCGTAATTCATCTCGTGAACTAACATAATAAATGTAATTTTGTCTTACGTATGATTCATTAACGATTCATTTTATTTATCCTGGGGTTTTCATCCCACAAAGCAGGCAAACCGGCCTTGAGAACTCAACAGTACGGACAGAGGATACACCGGGGCGTAGGGCTGATCACGTTATCCTGTGAACGGTTGAGGTTCGATGATTAATAAACCCTCAACACCGCAAGGTAAAAGGGGGGGAGGGAAGTAAGATGAGATAATTCAGTGTGAAACTGTAATTTTAACTTGAAGTTAAAAAAAAAGTGTCTTAAATTCGTTGAAGAATTCGAAAAGTTTGTTTTTTTTATTTTAAACTTTTCTAAAAATAAGTTTCAAAATCCAAAGATCATATAGAATAAGTTCTAGAGGTCATACTAAATATCTTATGCTATACTAGTAGTTTGTCACTGAGGAAACAACTGTTCAAATACGACACCGATGTTATTTAAACATAAAGAAGGCCAGAGGATGAAGCGGCACTTCAAATTATATACAATAGGTTTCCTGACTTTTTCCTTATTACAGAGATAAAAAATTAATCTTCCTATACCACCAAGAAATGCTAAAAACCACGCCTAGAATTCTTTACTGCAACACCGGATCTGGTATCTAGAAAAAACATTGTACAGAGCGACAAATTGTACTATAGTATATTAGTCATAGTCCATTTTAGAGTACAGAAAATGAAGGGAAATGTTGAATACTACAACATAGTTCCAACAGTGTGAAGTTACTTCTCATGGTTTAGTTTAGTTGAGAGTCGATCTCTCCGAATTTTTTTTTTCTTGTGAGAAAATGTGTCATTTACACTCTGGCCATTCCATGGAGCTGAGAACATTTATTTTCCATTATGATAGTGCTCTGTAATCTATGAAATCAGTACAGAAAAACCCTGATATTGAAGACCAAGATGTATTAGTTAACTTCTGCAATCTGTTTGTTCTAGAATCTAGATTTCAATTCTAAAGAACATCTTTTGCTAAAAGATAAGGGCCAGGGGAATAAAGACCTTGAATTGTCATAGAAATAGAAGCGGCTGGATATAGTAATTTCAAATAAAGGCCAGTTGGCCAGTCTCATAGGTAGCAGGGATTTTTCTCTTAGAAATCCGAATTTTATGTGCATATAAAAACATGCAAACCGGCCCTGCGAACATACGCAATTTAAGACAGGCCTTAGTTGCCTCTATCGAAATTTAGAGAGCATCATAATTTCTAGAGATATTCAGCGTTAGATCAAGGAAAACCAATACGTTTTGTTCCGATTGTCAGCCTAACTGTATGAAGATGAAACCAAATAACTATCTTCATAAAAAAAGGAAGTTTGCCCAATTGGTCTCTACTCGTTTATTGACCTGCTTATTAAAGCCGACTTTATAACAATTATTGATCCCAAATATACTCATCGATGAGTATATTTGGAGTGAATATAATATGGGTGCATAATTATGAAAATGATCAAAATTGTTTTAGCTGCATGTACAGAACATAGGAGTATTTGTGTAGTGCTATCTGTGGATTATAGCAGACATTTATTGGTTTATTCTGGTCTAAAAATGACTTTTAAGATAAGCAGTAATTCTGCCTTTTCCCATTAAGCCCACTACTGTTAGATGATTGTTTAATTTGATTCTATCAAAGGAAGAGGAGACAGGACTAGACTGTAAAATAACGTAAACATATCTAATTAATGCCTTCCGAAGTTATGTTAAATTATGGAAAGAATAATAATAGGTGATATGAAAGCCGATTTTAGTGTATTAAATGATGTAATTTAAAAGAAATCGGGGGGGGGGATACATAAACTGTAACCAAATATATACTACAAGTTTCAAGCAGACAGTTGTGTTTGATAATTGTTAAAATGTATATTACATTTCCGAAATTAAGGTGTTTGATTTACTACATGTTAATAATATAAATGAAAACGGAAGCTATGCACTCTCAGACAGCATGTTTGTTTATAAAAAAGTATCGTGGTTTATAAATAGGAATAATGCACAGAGATTTGATTGATTGTGGCATTATTAATAATTAACATCCAAATGGGAATTGTAAAATAAGATGACTATTGAATTTTGACCATATTTTGAAGCGAATATAATGAGATACTTATCGTCAGTAAATAATGAGATGCGCTTCTTATTTCACTAACAAGCAGAGATTTCTTAGTTTAAATAGCATTTAAGTCAAATTAGAAATTTTTACTTGTTAGAGATATAAGGAGCAAGGAAACCATAATTATTTATTCCTTCTTTTATAGCTCTAGTAAATGGCTTCCCTATAGCGGTAAAGGGAAAAAATATTCTAACAGCCTCTTCATTTGTATGTGTAACAAACTATTATGTAGTCTTTTACGGAGTGCAAGATGGCAAATATGAAACGTAACAATACCCTTCCGTGTCAGCAACGGCAACAAGTTCGTCTTGTACGTGTGATGTTGCAAAGAGCCATTTCTGTATGTATGTGTGTGCGGTGTGTTTATGTATGTTCAGTGTAAGGCAGGAACCATTAGGCCGCACGTGCCAAGTTTACTGATTCTGAACTTCCGGAGTTAGAAAAGCTAAAGAAATGGCTTTTAGTTGCTGCTAGCAGAATTCGTCCCCTGTAAATGTGTTTTCGCTGTCTGACACAACGTATTGCGGAGAAGTAAATAGCCGGAAATCTGTTGCTAGTGCTATCCGAATTCTATACACAGAGACGTGCTATTAAATGATAAAAATGCAAATAAAACGTGACATATCAACTAATATATACACGAATTATCCATGCACAGTTAACTTCTGACGAAGTGTTTGTAATAACTTACATGGATTTATACGAATGTCAAGAAATCTGTTAGAAAATAACAACCTTGGCGTAATGATTTTTTATCTGATTATAATCCATCTACCTTACACTTTAAGGTAATTATGTAAGAAACATTTTCTATTAAATGGAGATTAGTACTGCTAATTAATTTTCTGTCGTAGATCTTGTTTTATCGCATAAATTCGACCGTATTGTTCAGATTTCGCTTCTGGAACTTGGAAGACGGCAAATAAGTAACAAAGGATGTTCGGCACTGCCGCCCTGCATTAAATCGATAGGAAAATAATAATAAAAAAAGTAAAATGGCTATTTTATTTCTTTTTTTTTTAGGTTTATTTGTATCGTACTATCCGTGGAGCAGTTACCACATACGAAACGTTTCATTAATATGTACTTTGAGAAACCTTAGAAAGGCTTTCTATAAGGGAGAGATGTAACCAACTCTTTGGTGGCGGTGATGGAATATTGATTAATGTTAAAGATATGAGCCGTCTGGGTTGAGGAGAAAGTTTGGGCAGCCTAGCCACATCTTGTGTTTTTATTGCGATGGAAAAAATCTGATATGGGAGTTACTTAGGTTGCCATAGATTTCCGATCGGAGACTCGTATGTATTAATAATGCTTCAACGGAGAACATTTCCTGTAGAGAAGGATGGCTTCAAGTGAGAAAGAAGGTCGGAAAATAGTGGTGAAAAGGTTAAGCAAATAGGTTAATTGATCATTCCGGTTAAATTACATGCACTTTATATATATCCAGAAGATGAAATAGTAAACAAGAAGCCCGATTCTAATTGACCTCGAAATGACTAATTTTCTCTTGTGATATAAGCACGTCTGCCATTTAATTAAAAATATAATCATCTTTTCTTTCTAGGAAAGAAACTGATATTCTGTGATGCTACTAGAACTCTAGAACAGCTCTCTGTTACCAAATATCACGTTTTACGTTGAATTTATTAAAACAAAGTATGCGTCTGCGCATCTCTTAAAATTCTAATTCGTCTAGAAGCAGATGATTGTAAACGAAGTAGTATCTTATTTGCCAACTTTCCTTTTAGTATAGCAAATAAGGGTTAAGTGATTGATGTAGAAGAGACTGCTCGATTTAATCGTAAGCTCCCAGGACTGTTGCCTTTTCTTCTAAGGCACCATTACCAAGCGAATTTTGTCCTTCGATTAAATGTACAATTTCAGGAAGAAAAACATCTTTATTCTTAATTTTGCAATTCTGCTCAGAGTCTGTGGCGCTATGCCTCTCCCATAATGGTTTCTTTCCAGTCTCTAGTTTGTTGCTGCGAAATTTCCAATAACAGATACGTTTACATCTGCATTTGTTTATATATAATTTATTTCAACTAAATTAATATATATTAGGTGGCTATGTGTTTGTTCTCTCCTTCCACCAGTTCAATGATCTCACAATATCCAATTATGTTATTTCTTGTATAGTTTATTCATAAATCCCTGCTTAAAGGAAAACTAGAAAACAAATTACATAATGATGAGAACGGAGGAATATTCTCAAGGCCTTTCTAAGTGATGTACTGAAATAGTTCAGACACATTGTATTTGATATGCTAGACACTATACTTCAGATAGGAGTTATGTACCAGCGCCCTCTATAGTTTCAGATCTACGTTAATTACACCGCGCAATTCGGGAAGTGAGAGAATCTGCCGAAGTGTAACTTACTTCTTCCCTCCCTCCCCCTTAATATCAGCACTAAGAGGTGCTCGCTGTTCGATAGTTCCGCGTATGTTTCCATCATTCCGACCACGTGCAAGTACGTTGCTACCACTGCTAACGTAGTTAGCCTCCTATATTCAACCGCTATAGATAAATCCTCTTAATATGCAACTGTTGTATCTCTAGCCTTACAGACGCCCAGTCGGTCTCCTTGACCATGTTCTGTGAAATTCTTCTCACGACAAGAGGATTCATCCATTTCATCTGGGAATTAGAAATACCTCCAGACTGAAAAAGTGAAAATGCAATAATTTCCGAAGATGTGGGGAGCGTTTGTGAATTGCTCCTTCTTATGACGCCGCCACTTCCCAGATAAAGTGAAAGAATGTAACATGTATTTAAAAAGGGAAAAAATGCCAGTACAAAAAATTGTTACTCATTCATCCTCCCTACTAGTATGAAGGAATGTCATCTTAATGATGCTGTTGTTTCTTTTCTCCTCGTGATGAGTCAAGTATTAAACACTACCTGCAGGTATAACTGAGCAGTCTGTTTTCGACAAATGTGGTCTGAAATCAACCCATAAAAGTATTTTGGGGTCGCTGGAAATTCACAAACAAAAAAGTCAAGTCATGTTGTAAAGAGTTGCTTTCAGATTAATACAGAAAATATAATACACAAATTTATACTCTCTGTATTCATACCTACATACTAGCTGAGCGACAGTAGTGAGTAAACTATTATCAACACCTACTAATACATATTACACGTCTGCTATGCAGTAAAAGTGAAGCTTACGAATTCCTATCACTATTATGGCTTTAAAATTTAATCAAGGAAAGAAATATCAAACCTCTTAGTCTCCCTAAATAGCAATATTGTTAAAATATTCGCCTTTCTTATCAGATCCAATAGCACAAATCCATATGCCAATACGTTTTCCTTAATATTCAAAATATGGAAAGTATTATATGAAATAGCAAAGAAATCTTCACACAATGCGCTATTATACACCTAAATGTGGTTTCATAAATGTTGCTGATCTTGTAAAAATCTGGCATATCATAAATTAATTAATAGTCTTTCTCGGTTTGCTTTAATTTATTTCAAAAACCCTACATAAATATCAAAGCGGTTAATAAATGTAATAACAATTAAAATTTCACATGAAATGTAAGTTCTGGGTTCATAGAATTTGTTTAGTGTTTGTTGTTTTTTATGATATGCTGTCACATCCTTATATCGTGGGCTGTTTCCTTGGAAACATGAGCCTAGTAGTCTGTATACCACATTATGTATTCATAGGTTTGTGACATCACTACAGTCTCACGTATGTTTTTGTGGACAATGTTTATATGCATATCCCTAAAACTCTTTCGTTTCAAATACAGCATCTATTTATAGATATGTCTGTGTGTGGGTTAGTCGAAATGGATGCAACAAACTGTTTAAGAATACGATCATTCAGTGCAGAAATATGTAATACGCGTGCTTAGTTAAATAATTTAAGGATTACGGGAATAAGCTGAACTTCACTTTGTTTCCGTACTACAAAATAATGTTATTGCAGCAATTTTTCCTTTGCATCTTTTTTCTATAAATAAAATACGAAGAGCAGCTGATAGATGAAGCAAACAAAATGGAATGCTTACTAAGAGGAAGAAGGCGAGTTAAGCAAATGATTGAGGTGGTAATGAGTTAAATAAATTCAAAGGCCGGGGTATTTAAGCAGCGGAAGAGAACCATATTGTCATCAGCTGTACTAGACGTACGGATTTAGTTTCGTAAATGTAATCATCGTTGCTAATCTATCGCACAAATTATGCCACCTGGTGAGGAAGTAACGAAGTTACCTAGTTAATCATAACAGATGAAATTTTCACCATTTAGAGTCACTATTTTATGATTCTTCTCGAATTGTGGTTGAGGTGTAAATGCATTAGCGATAGTGCAACGTCATTACAGCTCGTGAACAAATTTATAGACCCCTCGGCTCTCATCACACGGGAAATATATGATCGTTACAAGTTGTATTTAGGCAAGCAGCCAATAGTAAATTACTAGAGAAGTGATTGGGGAGGAGGTGAATGGCATGTTCTGTTGCTTCAATCTAGACTTATGGTTATACATGGCGACTGGAAAGGAGATGGAGAGAGTTATCGATAATTGACACACGAAACGCGACCCTAAGGAGAAATGAGAATACACGGGAGAGAGGGGAGAGAACTCTCCAAGCTTGAACGAACCGGCTTCCACATAATGCCTCAGAGTGCTGGAGAGAGAGACAGACTAGGGTCGTGAGCGCGCCTGTTCTTTCTAGAGAACTCCCAACGGATTTAGAACACATGTACGCTAGCCGAGAAGCTGTGACACTTCAACGTGAGGCGTCCGCTGCTGACGAAAATGGACGGTAGAGAAAGGAAAAACAGTGGGCAACGCGGCGGAAATAGTCAGGAAAAAAGATGCCGCAAGGCTGATGTATTTTTTGACGCGTACAGACATAAAAAGGGGGTTAAGAGGGAGGGAGTCAGAAAAGGACCTGCTTTTCTGACTAGAACGGAGTTTGTGTCAGATGAAGGAGGGTGTAGAAGCGTGAGAGGCTGGGAAACTTTGAGGGAAATGAATGACTAGGAAGATGAGTATTCGTAGCCATTTCTAATCACCATACGACATTGCAGCAATTCAAACTTGTGACGCTGTAACTTAGCATGTTCGCTAAATGAAAGTGGATACTGAAGACAAAAACTAATCAAAATAGAATTATTTCATACCCTTCGTTTTTTTTCATTTGTAGCAAATATTTAGATATAACAAGTGCGCATACTGGTGTTTCTTTTAAGCGTCAAAAGTAAGATGGATAAAAACAATCTACAAATGTGACTTAATTACACTAAGTAAACATCAGCTCCAACACACCTACCTAGAGAAAAGTCTGTTTTAAGTAGCAGACTAGTGTTACGTCTTTGAGTTGATTTTCTTAATGTTTTCTCAAGTCTGAACAGACTCTTTGTTCTGTTTTTACCAAAGCGCTTTCCTCTGAACTTGCATGAACTGATTCTTTGCGATATAACTTCAAATATATTTATTTCCTTTTTTGTGTGAACCTACCGTTGTTCGAAGAACATCAGCTTTATCTTTATTGTGACGTGGAAGAAACTAATGTATTCATCACACCGGCTAATGAAATCACAAATTGGCATCCCTTGAGAATATCAGCGTCACTACTTAACATTTCTACATCCTTATTACAATAGTAAAAAAAAAAAACATCTTAAATCATCAGTTTTGTATGCTCGTTGTCATAGGCACTGTAATTTAATTATCTCCTTTTAATGTAAGCTGTACTGGAAAAGAGGTCATTGTAAGTTATTTCACTTCTCTTCATTAAAAATTGCCTTTCTTTCTTCTGTTTCGTTATTCTCTATAATTGTGCATATACATTCTTACTTCATCTTTCTCAAGTTCCGTAAACAGGTAATGATATTTCCCTCCTAGTTGAGAGAAGTAAATAGAAAAGAGCAATGAAGAAGCGGATTGCTAAATCATGAACGATACAGTCTACGTATTGCACATTAATTGATATAAACTGAACACGAACACGGAATTTTTATTAAAAATTCACTTTGGCATATAAATAAAAATATATATTCCAGATTTTTATTCCTGATATTTCTAATTACTCTTAAATAGCACCCACTTATAAATATTGCTTTTTTTTACTTTCTGTTTACTAAAACAGTATGTCGAGCGTATCTGATAAATGAGTCTCATAACTTGAAAGAACCAATTACAAAATAGACTATTATTCCTATAGGAATAGCATATTTAGACTTGAAGTGCCAAAATATAAGTCATCTTATCTAGCAAAATAGTCAAATTTGGTCGTATTTCTAACAGGACTGTCTCCAGACGTCGCAAATCCCTCGATAGCCGAAACTAAGTGACTCTAATTTTTGTTATGGTGTCATCGACAGTAACGCCATCTAGTGGTAATTGCTTCTTGATATCTTTGACGCATGTTTTGTTAGATATTAGGACTTGTCATCAACTTTACCTCCTGCAGATTAGGAAGTAGAAGGGAGGAAGAATACTTATGCGCGCGCATATCCTACCAAGTGTTATATTAGGTGCGTATGAAACAGTGGACAGTGAGAGAGCACTTTATTAGTTACTTGCCCATTAGGGCTGGCACTGGGTTTCTGGGAGACGTAGAACTGAGTGTACGTGGTAAAGAGATAGCAAAGCCAAGTCTCTCTCTCTCTCTCGGGAATTTGGTAAAATGTGATGTGATGCAACAACAGAAGCGATGCTAATGGTGTCTGCCTAGGCGGTAAATTGACAGAGGGAGTTGCCTAATAACAAATCTGCTCCCTCTATAGGCAACTGACAGGTGGTCGATATTTATTTAGCCACAGCGAAAAGTGATACAAGAGGATAGAGAAAAAGAAGGGATGCAGACAACAATGAAACAACAGTCCCTAGGGGTGATGGTGGATATAAGTTATAGCAACCATTTATGGTGGCCGTTTCTCAATTCCACCGGGTGCTAGATACCACAGTGGACTAAATGTTCCAATATGCCAGTCTAGCCCGCTAATTTAGCAGCAAGAGGTGACGGATGGTAGCGATAGGAGGTCATAGCTCAAGGTATATGTGAAAAGAAATAGACAGTCTAACCGCCGGTAACTAGACCTCAATCTTCCTCGTTAGCCTTGTCCAGAACTTAATTTTCTTCCAAGTATCTAGTGGGTGATAAATAATATGTTAGGTTGCTGGTTTGTGAAAGACAACAAAGGACGTGGAGAAATTTTTGTAATGCAAAACCTGATACGGTTATATTAGAAGCACTCTTATATATTCGTTATACTGCATTAAAGTCATATGTTCGCTGATATGTAGCAGGAAACTAGTATACAAACATCATAAAACATTTCAGTTTATTTTCAAGAATGCTTATTATAAGCAAGGTTGCCATTCAAGTGTCCCTTATGCAACTACTTCTTGAATTCAGCTCCTTTTCTTTAGAATTCTAATTGTGGAAAAGTCTCTTAAAAGATCTGCACAGTTGTCCAAACTCTAGCTCGCTGGCGAATTTAATCTCAGCCTCGTTCGAAAATAAATCGAGAAATTGGTTTAGAAGAATGTCTATATAAAATCTAACCATTAAAGACATGAGTGTGCGCGAATAAATTCTAAACACTATTAAGTTTTTTGTTTTCATTCCCAACACCACGATAGGTTCCATATTTCAGCAAGTAGGAACTGTGGATGGGCTACTGGCTAGATAACATCCGAAAATTACTCATTTAGAGACCAAATATGATCCTTTAGGTTTGCATGCCTCCTTAATAGACCTTCACGAATACCCACACCACAGTGGGATTCGAACCCACTGATTTTCACTGCATATTGAACAGCAGACTGAGTTTTAATTTTATTGCGAAGTGGTGTAACATAAAATATCGCAAATATACAAGCCAAAACATCCTAGATTTAAATTTCAACATCATTTAATGAAAAAAAAATGCTGTTTCCTATATTGTTCACATATGTCAGTTTTTTAGCTGTACTTTCTACCCCCCCCCAATTTCGACATTAATGATACGTTACCTGATCTGTTTTCGCTCGTAATGCGCCCTATATGTATAACGCTAACAGTGTGACATAAAACAAGTTCTTACATTAAACTCGAGCTGGTTTGTCGATAGAAAATAAAAAATATATACAGACAAAATACAAAATTTCTAAAAAGAATTTTAACGGTAAATTACATCGTGAGGCATCGACAAGTATTTTTCTCTGAAACAAAATGTAGAAATTTCCGAGTCAGACATCAAAGTAATGGAGGAACCAGATTAGGTAAAAGTCCTCTTTTAACCAAGAATGGAGAACAGCTTAGACATTCTTTTAAGAAAAACCTAAGATAACTGTACGATTTGATTCATCTTTCTGATACTTTTAGCATGTATTTTGCTTTTGATGAGGAAAAGCCTAGCGCTAATTTAAGAAATGTATGAGTGGTGCGTATTTAAATATTTTGATACTAAATAACAGCCCCACCCTCGAAAGTTCCTGAAGATGAACTTTTTGAATTGCCACATTATCCTTCATGCTGCATACAAACATGAAGGCATTTTGATAATCCTTCACAATATTCAAGAAAGTAATTAGTTATATACCAAGTAATTAAAATTTCATACTTAAATATCTATATATAGGATTGGAGCCCTTATTACTTTCTTAGGGTTTTCAAAAGGAAGATGATTTATCCATTATGAAATGAAGGAAAAGGTTGTATTTTAATAAATAAACGGGCAGAGCAGAGTTAGGACTTTTTTTTATCAGATGGTATAACATATAGTTCGCGAATGTATATCTGGAAAAAGAACTATCTGTTAGTTGATTTACATTCACTCCATAATTTAATACCATTTCACTACCCCACTGTGAACATCATCTTTGTACTCGACGAGATTTTTGGTGGTTTGTTTCTTGATCAAAAGCCAACATAAAATAAAAAAAAAATAATAGTAAGATGTCTTGTAATCCTATTGGCCTGCCTCCTATCTGAATGAAAGAAACATGGCTAGTGAATATGCATACATGATTCGCCTCTAATGTAGGTTATACTTCGGAAATATTTTGCTGGATATTGATGTTATGAAACGGAGAATTGAGGTGAAGTGAATGTCGGTGATGGAACCAACTCTTATCAAAATTCGTACATCAACACTAAATCATATGAGTTTGGATGAATAAAGAGCACCAATAAGTACTAAGGAGTTATGGCGAATTAGTGGTTTTTATTCTATGGGCGCTGCACTCTGTCCTGTAGATTATTTTTCAGTGCTTTTCAAATTCACAGTTTGAGCAACAACACTTGTGTAACTTCTCCCCATTTTGCAATATCAATGTCTGCATAATTAGGTATAAATTGAAACGTGACAACTATTGACGCAACTCCTGATAGTATTTAACTTACCACAAATGCATTTTATGACATCGCTACGTTTTATTGTGCTATTATTTACCAACCCCTTTTTTTCAAGCAACGAAGTAAAAGCATTATTGAAAAGTAATATACGACTAATATATAAGTCCGGAATTAGGAGTCTTTTATGTCATAGAATTTCCTTGGCATGCACTGAAAAATAAAATAAAATGTTTTTATACGGGCGAACTTATCGTGTTTTTGTGATTTTTTGCCATATAATAATGCATAGTAACAGAATACAAAGGAGCTTGCAATTTTATATTAAAAATCGGCATTACACCTGCCACATCCAACATATAGCTTAATTCTTTTAGATTAATATAAAAAAAAAGTTGATCGCATCACCGTTATAAGATCGGTAAGGTACATATTTGTAATATAAGAGTGAGATTACCTGAACTTTCTATACAAACAAAGAACAGAACAAAAATATTAAAAGAAAACGACTTTTTTAAAAAAAAATAAAGTACAACGCACACTGAATTATCCAAGTATCATTCATTTGTTTCGTTAACTTCACTTCCTTCAAGCCCTCCAATTTTTTTTCTCCGTTTCATTCCCTTTCTGAGAGATATTTCTCTTTGCAGGGTTTAGTAATCTTTACAGTCCTTAAAAATAGATTATTGTTTAATCTCTCTAAAACAGTGGATAAACTTCCCATTGTGTGTGTAGGTGCAACTCATCGTTGCGTGGGTTTCTCTTCTGTGTGAACTGTAGTTTCCATGTTTCTTTCTCTCTATCGGCACCACCACGTTTGTGTTCACTGGACCATTTTCTCTTTTTCTTTCTCCCTATCCTCCGGCATATTTGCTTGGAGATAATTGCCAGGACAAAGAGGTCCCGTGCCATTCCGTCAAGAAGGGATCAAGTATTGATTTAGCAACGAGCAATGTTGTCAAGACCAAGCAAACCTGACCTCCTACCCCCACCTCCCTCCCAATTTTCCTCCACCCGGTAATTCTTCGATCCACACATGCCGCCTGTAGTCCTTTGCCGGAGCCTATCCTGCGAGCAAAACGTACATCCGCTCTCACTCGGTTTTCTAAGTGACGACACGGACAAAGCGGGCAGGGTGGGGGGAAGTAACGAGGGAGCGAAAGAAAACCTAAATGTATCCGTACCTGTTTTCAGTCCCTATAGACTGAAAGTAAACTGTCTTTGAATATCCGTCTGTAAAGTGGGCGGATTTTCTTGAGGAAGAACCACTGCGTAATGCTCGGGTTTTTAAGGCTCGCTATCTTGTTGAGAATCTCGAGCCACCATGTTTGCAGTGGAGAGTGATGAGACTGGTAATGAAATTGGACCACTGGCAACGGATGGTGGGCGACACTTGAAGATTGATTTCTGCGTGCGTGTCGTTACTTGATGTTTTATACCCGCACAACGCTTTGCTGAATTCCATTACGGTTGTGAAAAGGTACGGTGAAACGAGGCGAAACGAACAAATATAATAAATTGTATCACTCATCGTACTTATGAGTTAGAAAAATCAACACGCCACGTTATTGAAATCCGCTAGGAATTAAGTGGTATTTATCAGCAGAATATAAACTTATTACAATCTTGATATGTCCACGTACAATCAAAGAAAACAATGCAACGAAACTCAGTTTGTTCCCTACTTAAGGAATAGCGTAAAGCTTTCCCGGAAGTATGATATGCACCTGTGGTTGGAGTAACTCCTTTATTTTACATGAGGTGTTCCAACTTAAGGCATTAGAAACACTCCTTTACAACAAAAACATGCCCTTTTAAAATAAAGGAGTACTTCTAGATTTCTGGTTGAAGCTAGTTAACTGGTCACCTAATGAGGCAGCAGAGTTTCATACAGGAGAAATTTAACCGACATGATATACTCGCTTAGGCATAATCACAAACATCTTAAAAGAAAATCAACTTTCTAGCCGTCAATCAATATTCTTTCTCCGTCATTAAAATCTTAATGATAGGCGTTTGTTTTACATAAATTTCGATAATCTTATGCTTCTAAATCATCCTTGTCCTTTTAAGGTCGACATATTATATCATTATATAGCAATGTTTAACGTAACTTTTGTGGCCATAAAATCTAAATATTCTAAATTGCATTGTTGGCATTATGCTAATCCTCCCCAAGAAAAGATGAAAATTTCACAATGAGTACTAATTGGATGGATGGATGAGGGTTAAATAGTTTGGAAACCCTGATCTAAAGGCAAAACAGGAATGGAAGTCCTCCAACAAACAAAACATATTGTTTCCCAACAGAGGATGATAACTGTCTTCTACCACCTAAAGATGCTTGCAAGATTCATGTCAAAGTGGAATCCAAACATGCAGCTTAAGTTTGAAAGTGGATATGCTATCTCCTTTCCCATACCAATAAAAGCGATTATTATTCACCAAATTCTACATTCGATTTACTGCTGTTTAATAAGTCCTGGTGACTAACTAAACAGAATCAACAATTCCCTTCAAGAGTTTATTGGATGTGTTTGCACAGCAAAAATGCCTCCACAAGACGATGAAGTAGTCATCCGTTTTAATAATAACAAAACTTTGTTCAATTCTGCAAAGACAAAATACTTAGAGGGACAAATACAAAGAGGGTTAAATAATAAATACTATAACATATTTACAAATAAAATATTTTATATTCACTGATAACTGCTGGTTATTGAACAGTCATTAAATTATTAACCAATAATAATTACTTTTAGAGAAACTTGAAAACATCATCCTCCTCATTCTTCGATAACTGTTCGTGGTAAGTGTGTTAAACCATCTTTGTACCTTAATTTGATTAAACAAGTAAAGTATTACATCCATAACTTTGTAGCTAATTCGCTTTGGTCTTTGGCTACGCTGCCTTCAAAAGTTTGGCAATTTACTGTTAAGTATTCAAGAGTTGGTTTAACCATTAAAATCTACTATACTTTTATCTCAAAATCTTCAAACAGAAAATTTACCCACGATTCATCTCTCCTGTAGTGGTAGGTGTAGAAACTAAACCCTCGCTTCTCCAACTGCATTTTATTTCGACGCTTATCCTGTTCCATCGCTATGTTTCTTCCGTTAAGATCTTTCTGATCTTACTCGACAAATTTTAGTGTTCTGAAATACCATTCAATAAAAAATCTAAGTCAACGCATGGTATACAGACGGACAAATAATACAAAGTTCTTACGGCAGAATATAAACCTATAAATAACCACAGCTGGTGGTATAATTTTCTCTCAACACAATTTGTTCAACTACTTATTAAAAAAAAGTTAATTTTTACAATTCCATGTACTCTTAATTCATTTATAGTGTATAATTTCTTGTAAATTTTCTCTTTTGTGGTGGACACCACAAACCTGAACTTTTAATTCATTGGGATAATTACCAGTCAAGACTTGTTTCCATGTTATACTCAAGTAAAGAAGGGCTGCCGTAGAGTGCCACATTATTTTTCACTACCAAAGTATATCATAGCAAAGATGCGAGTTCAGAGTGCAAAACTCTCGTCGTGTATGCAATCTATTGCCATTCTAGCTGTAACCAAGAGGATAGTCACGGGGTACAACAAAAGAACGGGGCAATATGGAAAAGGGGAGGGTAGAAGGTGGTTGTTGACACGTGGAATTTAGCGGCCATTACAGCGTGTCCTGATCGTGGCACGCGGACTTCGCCACGGGCTGCTACGAAGGAAGCTATCGAGCCGAAGAGCTCCATTACGAGAGATTTATTGCACCTCGACCCCGAGTTGTCTCTCTGCTGTCGGAAAAGTAGTTTATCTCCGTGTGTGGCTACACACGAACGGGGAGAATGAAAAATGGGTTTTTTTTATCCTTCCAAGTATGTGTTTGTCTCTCATACTTTAGATTCAATTTTTATTTTTCTTTCTCAGTATTTTTTTATTATTATTTCTTTATCACTGAAGGTGTGTTCTATGCGGATATTTCCTAGCGGACTGTTAGATTTTACGCATACTTTATTTTTCCCCTAGTGTACAAAACAACTGTTCTTGACGGAGCTTTGTTTGGTGCCTGCGCGATATCTCAAGTGCAGTAAAATAAAGAAGTCAAGTTCTTTTTAGGCACCACGTTCGCTGACGCATCATAGCATATTTTCCCCTGATTTCTCATTCACACAGTCCGTCTTTCAGTGTAAATTTCCAAAATAATTTGATAAGCGTGTTATGTATTCCTATTTCAACAAAGTTTAGATGATTTTCATCGCATGGTGCGACCAAACTGCTTACTAAAGAGGCTTGAATAAATTATACATTAGGGAACCCTGCTCTAGAGACGAACCTAGACACGTTATTATTGTGTATTTTTTTAAACTTTCATAAGTGGAGAAGCTAATATCGATACTAAGAAACTTGAACACATGATGACAAAGCTTGGTCCATTTTTGCGACGGTGTGCAGTGCTTAAATACGTTGTAAAATAAATTGACACATTAATTTTCCAGTTTGGTTATTTCTAGTTTCTTTCTATGCCAAAGCGAACCTAACAAGTATTCAAAAAAAAAAAAAAACTTGGCATCATTCTTCGCTCCAGAAGGTGCTTCTCTTCCCACCAATTACTTACTCTGTATAAATCCCAAATCCGGGACAACTTTGGAATATTGCTCTCGTGTTTGGAGGTGGTGCACCTAAGACCTCTCTAAAATTCTTGCTGTTCAGAAAACTGTAGTTCGATTGATTAATGATGGCCTCTCTTACAGACTCTATTTAACCCCCCCTCTCTCTCTCTGTCGCAGAGATCAGCTTCCACGTTGTCTCTCTCCTACAAACACTCCCATGGATGCTGTTCAGTAGAACTATCATCTACTATGTCTACCGTTTCTACCAGATCAACAAGAACTAGAGCAACAACTGTTGAACACCAGTCAGCTTTTATTCTATCCACCTCTGTTTTGTGGAACTGTCTCCTTCCCCCCGTGGAGTATTTTCAACTGATTACAATGTCGAACTGTTAAAGAAAACATCAAGATTGCTGTGCTCCTGGTCCCTAACCATATATGCTTACTGTGGGCCCTGATATCTATTGTGTGTGGAGTGATATAACAAAAGTGTCGACGCCGTGAAGTGTACATTGCAATAAAGATAGTTTGTTACTTTTTTCGCAAGCTTGGGGAGAGACAAAAACGGATCAATGTATCATCTCCTACCAACAATTTCAAAAGCACATGATAAATAACAGAATTAGAAAAAAATGTTAGAAACGAAACAGTCCGGTTAAGAAATATTTAGGGATTAAAGAGGAGCACGTTATCCGGAAATTCCGGATAATAAACGATAAAGAATAAGAATGCTTGGGCCCACATTAGAACCAAATATGTGATGCTGTTATCCATACATATTAGTTGAATGTGTTCTCCAAGAGGTTTGTCGTTTTATTGAATAAAAAACCAGAGTTTGTTGAATAAAAAACCTTAATACGAGTAACCTTTATAGTTTAGAATTTATAAATTCTAATGCAAGTGTTTACAACCAAATGACACAGGTGCAAATGAAATGCTGGATAAACAAGAGTGTACTATATTCCAATGTAAAATTGCTTATTAAAGATGCTGAAGATATTCCTCAGTATCACTGACTAATGTTTACAATCATTCTCTAATGATAACTGCTTGCTTTAACAATTTTCAGATAGGTTTTGTCAGCACTGGATAACTGAAAAACTATAGGGTCTTCTCTCTCTCTCAGCAACAAAAGGAAAACATCTTGTCTTGAATTAGTGGTCATTTCCGACCCTCTTGACATCCCATTGATTTAAACAAATATTAGCCATCAACTAGCAGCAGTTATCTATCATTGTCAGTGGACAAACGATGGCGATTCAGAGAAGACAGAACCAAAATAGCATTTCGTGTTAGGTAGACAGGCGATCTATGTAATATATACTCAAGAAGAGAAAGAGGGTGCGTGACGGAAGCCCGATCTAGAGAGGCCATTGCTATTACAGTGAATTGGGTTAGAGACTGTTGTCTTTGATCCGAACCATTTTGCACGAGTAAGATTATTAAGTGAAAGCTGCAGACAACTTGTATCTTCTCATCCCATTTCCGCCTTATCCAAGGTCATTTTTGTTTTATCTTATATGTAGACACATTGGTATCCTTCTCATTTTTAATGAAGCGGAAGAACCACTCATTTGAAAAATATTTAGATATGAATACCTTGTGAACGGAGGGAAGTTTGCCAGGAATTTTAACTGAGGCTTGATGATCTTTGTCTCTTAACGTTCTTCCTCCCTCTCCTTCCCTAGACCACACAAACTGACCCACGAAAGTAGAAATTTTGCATACATGATTACAGAACTCTTCGTGGCTTTTATGTCAATAGTGGGAGCACTGGCCATTCAGTAAATTAGTTCACTATTTCATGAATGTTGTTTATTGCTATTTACATCTTTTTCGAAAGGTTTCGGACTAATTTGCACCTTGTAAGACAGCTACGGATTTAGTAGACATGAATGCAACATCTCTGACAGTACCTTTGTCTGAAGAAGACGTCTTTAGTCAACGCGAGTTATGATTTTTCCCCACTAGTGTTACTAACAACCTTTTTTTTTGATACAGACATATCTAATTAACTGTTGAATGCATGAAAACACATTTAAAAAATCTAGTGACCTCTAGAGCAGAGATTCTTATCTAACTTTCCATGAGGGAAGCGAATTTTTCACAAGCGTCAGGTGACGCGACAATGGCAACATGAGAAAGGATGGAGACATATTAAAGTTCTTGCCACACTTTCCTTTCGAGAGCTCAAAAGCCGTGCTCCAATCCAATATTTGAAAAAACAAATGCTGTACGAGTAGGTTTATACAGCTCTCAACAAGGATGTATCGTTTTTGCATGACGCACGAAAGCGTCGATAAGATCTTTTACTCCTGCATGTTCAAACTTACTTGAAATCTCTCAGGTCGATTTTTCGAGTCTTGTTTCTCGGAAAGTCGACACGAATCCCTTCCCAGTAGCTGAATTCCGTGACAATATTACCCGATTTACTCGTATAAATCTGCTGACGAATCCTGTTGTCAGTGTGTGATATCCTGCCAGGGTAATGCACGTAGTGATTGTGACCAGTCCACCTCCTCGACCAACCCTCCCTTTCTTCAGCTGAGAGCAGAGGCGGAGCCTCCTTTCAGGCGAAAGCTTGAAGTTTCCAGATTGCTATAATCACTGCAGCGGCAGTCTTTTCGGGTACGTCAAGTTCAGCTCAATGCCGGTCAATCGGCGGGTATTAGAGAAGTCGTCAGAGACAGGCGGAGGCTAGTCTGCTCGGTGTTGTCTTTAGGCAGTGTTTGTGGCATTGGTCTTCTCTTTTCTTTCCTGCTCTTGACTGTCGATCGTAAGACGTTGCATCAGCGCTCTTTGGTTTTTCTTGTTTTTTTTCCTCGTTCTTGTCAGGAGTTGGCCTCCATAAGAACTCTGGAACGCTGTCGGCATCGTTTGGAATGATGCCGACCTTACCAATCTCCATCCCTTTAATTAAAATCCACCTATCATGTTGTAACTGGATCTAAGGTAGCAGCGAAAACCACTCAGTCTCCTGCCTGGAACACGTTTCTGGTCCTGTCTCAGCTTTCCTAAGTTAATGAGGTGCGGGGTTACTCGTTCCTGGATATTTGCTTGTCACTGGCCTCAGGAAGTTTCGTCTAGCGGTTACGTACGGCGACTAGGTAAGATAACAACTTGCACATCCCACCTACCACACGGTCCGGTGTTTGTTAGGATGCTGAGATCGCATGACTACCGTCAGAAGCCTGTTTCCGCCTCTCAGAACGACTTAATGGGAAACTGCACTTCCTAAATGAGTCCACGCTAGAAATCAGTAGATGCGTTTATTGGTATAAAAAAGCAGAATCGAAGGTCCTTGCATGTTGACAAGTGTTTTTAACTTTTTTACCTTTCTGAGTGACTGTGGTTACTTTAACCTCCTTACTGTGCTTGAAAGTTAGGCCAAATCAACAACTGCAGTCACGTAAGAGAACTCCAATGACTGTTGTGTGTTGTTTCATCTTAACGATGAAGCGCGAATATCACTTTCTTAAGAAACAAACATATGCCCAATTATTTTAAGCAAACTGTTATTCTTATACTTGAAAACTGACAGTGACTTTTAAACTGTGAATTGAATAGACAACGAAATTAAAACTGATAATCGCCACTTTGGTACATGGACATTTCTAATATTGCAGGGAGTAACGAAATAAAGATTTACAAGATAAAAAAAGCTGTACGGATACTGATAATCAAAAAGGCCAATAAAAAACCAAGTGGCTTTAAAGTCAAATAATGTCACAAAAGCTCTTCTAATGAAAAAGAACACTGACAGAAAATAAACCAAGATTGACTTCAAAAACGATGATAGTTGTGGTTGGTTCTCGGTATTGTAAATGAGGCCAAGAGGCCAGTTAACTGTGTGTTCTTCTGGACGGTTTGTCTGTTTTGTGGAATGAAAAGTTCGCATTTCCTCAAGAACAATCAGGATTCATTTTATAAGACTAGTTTTTCATGGCTGGATTATTAATAATTAGCGATGTCAAACGTTCATAAATCTTTATTTAGTGAAGGAAGTAATATTTGAACTATACTTTTATCTGTAGAATGAGCAAACTAAGGTAATTTAATTGCTAAATTTTTGCTCAATTTTTTTAATCAGATTAATTCATTTCATTAACAGAAGTTAATGAAATGAATTTTAAAATGCCAAAAAAAGTACTGGATAAGAACGAAAATCATCAACATTAAAATGGTATTGTTAGCCATTACTTTGCTATTTTGGAGATCAATAAGGAGAAGAGAAGTAAAACCTTAGAATTCTGCTTATTTATAGACTCATTGGACAAAAAAGAGAAAATTGTCCATTTAGTCATAGCAGTGGGTCTTGTTGAACGAGCGGACTCACCATGATCCTTAGTAGGTAGCAACTATATGGCTAAAAGACATGACGAAGGCCTGTGACGTTCAAAGGGAGTGGGAGTTTAGCAGTTACATCTCATAAGAAAACGTATAAGATATCATAGTTACAGATAGATCCCTAAATAGCACTCCCTAGTTGAGTAATTATCAACGAATAATGTCGCGAAGGTTTCCTGACGAGATACCAATAAAAAATGAAAAAATTCGGGAATACTGTGGACAGTCAACATGTCACTTTTCTCTTCTGTGCATCTCTAACCAAAAGGCCGGAAACCGGAAGTACATTAGAACTCTACGAAGCCAAATAATCAGAACCCTGCCTTAAAGATAAATATGTTCATTGCAATTCATCCAGTAAGCAAGAAGGTGGTGATTTCACACCGCTGATGAAAATATGGATTTTTTAAATTACTTTAAATGTCCTTTAAAATAGCACATTGCAATAATTACAATGTGTACGAGATACGGAATGACCAAACGCTGTTGATCAATGCCACTGAATGGATCAAGCCCTGAGTACAGTTATCAGAACTAAATCATATACAGAGTTTATGGTCCTTAAAAAGCAGCTGATGACGTTTTGGACAACAAGGTTCACCTATTTTATCACACTTCCCTCTAATATATTACACTGCGATATGAGGAATTCGGAGAAGCCAGAGGACAAGACGTATTCAATAATGTGTTTCAGAAATTGAGCCTCTCATAACAGGGACTAAATACGACAATTTTAATGTAGTGAACCAAACTAAAAAGCATTTCTCTTTGGGGAGGAAGAAATAAAGTTTGGTTTCAATGCTGCTACTCATAATAACATATCAACTCATTATGAGTATTCCTAGTTTACAGGAATACAAAACAGAGAACACACCGGAAACTATTCTCAATTTTATGTTAATCCCACTGAACAAAGGCTTTATAAGAAGATTTTAGAGACCGCTTAAGAAACATTTTCAAGCCGCTTTAAGCAGGGCAGTGGAACATCATATACTACTTAATTAGGAATTTTTTATCATAAAAATACACTAATGGTGGGGGAGTTATTGTAATATATAATTTCAAAGAAACTGCATAAAGTAAAAGGAATAAAAAGTTAATCACAAACGTTTCTAAAAGATGTTTACGATTTCAATTTTACTGCATGTCACTGACGTTGTACACTATGGGCAGAAACACTACTTGTAACTCTTAAAGGACGATTTTATTAAGTACAGCAAGGGTGATAAATTTATTATTGTTAGCCGAGTTTTCCTACCCGAATTAGTTGCTGGGAATCATTATTGTGGTGGTGCATGTGCGTTAACCTACTACACCTGAATCAGAGAACATCCCACTTTTTGTTTTAATTACAATTTTTTTACATTCTCAGGCTATATTGACAATTCGCGCAGAGACTTCGTGGCTCAGTCAGTTTCGAAGGTGCCCTCTGTTTGGAAAGACTTGGGTTCGAATCCCATCTAGAACAAGAAATAACTTTTAAGGGATTCCCAACTGCGGGTGAATTAGCTGATCTCATGCACAGGTGGCAAGTTGTTTTCCATCCAGAGAGGAAAGTTCGATTTTACATCCCCACGTCCAAAAAAAAAACAAGCAAAAAGGACAGATGAACACACGTTATATATGGACATAATAGCTTCATAGTCTTAGTCGCTGTGTCCATAACTCTTAACAACAAGAATGTCCTTTGGTTAGAAAGAAGTGGATTTCAGACACGAAAAACATTAATACCGGCTCATCCTTCTGTCTCTTGAAAGCGAGATAGTCCATATGGATGGAGGTGACGGCAAGACTTGCCGAAGAGAACACGTTGGTCACATAGCTTTATTTGCTTCTGCCGTAATTCCAAACAACTCAACCCAACTGTTTACAATTTTGAGGTCATGATACTTGTTCAGCTTATCAGTAAATTATTATCAATAATTTACTGGCTACTCGATTATGAATTTTAAAGAAATGTACGTAAAGCACAACAATTCTTTAAGGAAATTTGATCATAGCATCAACAAAACGTGTGGAAATGATTTCGATGCACTCCTCTTATTAATAAGTGCTGTGGATAAACATTGTCTGCTGTAAATCATTAGGAAACAACTCCAGAGATTTAACAGGTTAATCAAGAAGTTGTACACTAGTAAGCTGATACGTGTAGTTGGCCATAATTACGCAGCACAGAATCTTGGGATAAGACATGAAGAAGATTCAAGATAACGAACGATCAGGAATCTATATTGGAAGATGACAAGAGCATATTCGTTTAGTTTTCCACTGGTCTTTGCTAATTTAAACAGAATAGGATAAAAATAAGTGGAATAATGATACACAGACTGCCTTGAAATGAAACCTAAATAGGGAAGGCAGGCAAGATGAATAATAGAAGGTCGGGTTATTTGATAATCTAGTCTTTGACGCTGAACAAATTGATTATTACAATAAGAATAGACAGTCTTTTTCATGTTTCTGGACTTGTATGCTTAATTCTTACACGTTAATATAAATAGTTATTTACTTCGTGATTTGTAAAAAAATATATAAGCAAGCATGAAATATCTTCGTTTATTGGAAAGCGCCTTGAATTATCTCCTTTTTAGCGAATAAGTAGATAATACTTTGCGATATGAAGGACATGTATGGCTGAACATTTTAATAAACGAAAACCCCAAGAGCTCAACCCAGAAAATTATGAAAACCAAGCTCTTTCGATTTTATCAACGAAATATTAGTCACTAATTCTTCTTTATTTTTCTTGTTACGAGGTAAAAAAAATTATCAGTAGCACCATATCGTAGGCGATATGAGTTGAATTGTATGGTTTGGAAGATCCGGGTGTGAAAAAACCTAATTTGAGGCTTTTCACCTGATATCAGTTAGTCGGTCTTATAAAACAAAATAAAATGGCCTCTTCCTCACTAGCAAACAAGCGTACTTATCTAGTGACCTACTTAATTCACGTAATCACATAACCAAATGCTTATCCATGATGAATGCCAAATGACAAGATTCATGCATGGTGGCAGGAAAACACTGGCTGCGTGAAGAAAACAACCTGAGATTTTGAGTATACAGTAGAGATGCAGTAATGAACAGTAGATGATGGGAAGGATTTTAAAAAAAAGTATGATATGTGGATGCAAAGAGAACAAGAATGCTGGGATAATCTTTTTCTATGAAGTGGAAAAGAATCCAAAATATACATTACTAAAAAGGAGAAAAATGGATGTACAAATATATATGTGGATGGAAGCAGCATCGCTGATAAAAAGGCTAATAGTCAAAACAGGTCTCAATTTAACTGATATATTTATTACTTTCACTGTAATATTCATTTTTACAGAAACAAAAAAAAATGAAAAGGAATAATTGCACTAATATAAGCAGAAAAATCTCTGAAAATAAGTTATTCGTGAAAAATTTTGATAAGGTCCTACTAGTTTGCGTAGTGAAAATTTAATCATCTGCTCAGCCTGAGTTTCCTCTTATGAACGACTTTCCTGCAAGCGAGGAAAGAGAGCCATTCAGAAGATGAAAATGAGCACTAACATACAAGTAAAGCAAAGAAAAGAAGAAATAGGTGGAAGAAGAGGCAAAGGCTATTCAGTTTCATTTATGACATGTTCTAATGGAAAGCAAATCAAAACGCCTTTGCTGCTCGCGGATCCTCTTTCTGCAATCAGTTCCTGATGATTATACTTGTGAATCTGCCAATGAACAAAAGAAGACTTGAATAGAATTCCCAGGACAATTCTCTGCAGCTTATGCTATCTTCGCTCTATGCTGGGTGAGTAATTAAAGAAGGATAAGGTTTCCGGTAGAAATTAATATCTCGGCTATCACGTTGTAATGTCCGCTACAACGAGACATCGTGACAAATGAAAGCGGTTGTCATAGCAACTGGCCAGTGATGGACACCACTCGAGCATTGTAGTTTCAGCAAGGACCACTTCATCATTCATTCAGAAAAGTATGAGGACAACATAGAATATTAGAAAACTCAATAATGGGGAATCATTTATACAAAACATAATAGAAGTTGGTTTAGGACTGAGACATTAGGAGGTTATTGGTGGCAGAAAGACTAAATCAAATAATTAGACTCCAAGGCAAGTTTATCATCCACTCGTAATGCGCACTTAATATCACCTTTTGTACGTGTCTGCATCTTTGTTTTAAATATTTAACTATTAAATACTTTATGCAGAATGGCTTCTTAACTCAATGTTGTATTCTGTATCTAAAAGATACAGTACACATTTTGCTGCATTAAATTGAATTTTTGTGTAATTGATATCAGTTTTCGTATTTGTACGAAGATGAATTCCGAAAATAAGACAGTTATAATTTATATATTTTTCCCAAAATTAGTGTGAAATTTATTACGATTAACTGCACAACCAAGGGACTCCCTGAAATAACAGAATTCATCGGGCAAGATGAAAGAGAAGAGTTATTTAAGACCGTAATATATGATGCGCTGCTGTGATTTTCACATTATGAATACTGCTGTCCACGTGTGCTAATATTCATCTTGGGAATAATACTATAAGCTCTCCTTCGAATAGTAACCTGAAATTAAGCCATGGTACTCCATTTGCAAATTGATTTTTTTCTTAAGGTATTCCTGTTTGTTCATTAACACGCATGGTTATCAATACTTTAGTTTCACTCCATATACTCACTAAATGTAAACGATAATTTATTCTCCAAGAACAAATTCAAGTAAGTCTGCAGTCTTCTCAGGAAAATCGTTAAGGTAAAAAAACCGTATCAATTATATCCATTACGAATTTCTTAAAAATAAATTACCGAAGTACTTCCCAAATGTATTTTATTCCAAGGGTTTTATTAAAACTTTTCAATGAGAATAAATCGAAGGATTGTTTCTCATGTCTGTTAAAGCAGTGGCTAAAATGAAGCGCTTGCTGCAATATCGATTCTTATTTATAACGCAGAGGCAGGGTTATTACAAATTTTGGCATCGTGAAGCGTAATTATCTTTATTATAATAAAGTTTAGAGTTCAAGTGAACCATCACAATCGTCTTCCATGATGTTTCTATATCAATAACGGACTGCCGGGATTTTCCTCCAGTGGTTTCAAGCGCGTGTGCTGTACACGAGTGCAACCTTTACAGGAGTAACACTCAGCTTAGTGAAACTTGTGATTAATCTCTAATAGAGTTTCTTTTTATCTTGATCCACCGGTAATTTATTATCCAGTGAATTCTGGTTACAAACAACGCGCACACGAACCTTCATCGTTTTGCTACCTTTCCATCATGATCCTCCTCCTTCCCCTCCCCCACTTCCATCTCTTCCCGTGATCTTTCTACAGAAAATAAATCAGCTCCCTTGTCTTTTTTTTTAATCGTAGTTGCGCCAGTGCCTTCCTAGGGGAATACAATATACATGTGCACTTGTCTCGTGCTCAGTAATGACACTCAAAGGTGGAGGGAGAGGAAACACATAGTTGGAGACATGTGCTGTCTTAGTTACTCCATCAATGACGGATCACAGTGTGCCTGCCACCTTGTTGAGCTTGTTAATAGAGTTGTTGCTCCCTTTGTTATCACGAGAGGAAAGAGCTTTCCTGATGCAGATTTCGCTACTTCACTGTACATAAATGTAATGATTACTTAATTATGGTCTTGGAAATGAATCTTGTAAAACTGATACAAGAGCAAGCGGTGGATCTTGTGAAGCTTTAGAGAAGACATTTTTCATAATAAAATGCTCCCTAAGATGAAAACAACGTCGTTTATTTATGCGTACAGCTGTCAAAAACAAAAGATAGATGAAGTCAGTGTTCCTGACTGTGATAAACTAACCCAAACGAGAAGTTAGTCATTCATCTCTTTCTTCTAGACTAACCGAAGATGGTTTAGTAGAGTCTGTGAAGGGGGGGGGGATATATTCTGTAACTTTAATGAAACTTTAAGTAAACGAAATCAACGTCAATAGTCTGTGATATTTATATTCACTATAGCATACAGACTGGCCTGGCTTTACATATCGATATTTTCAATTATTGCATTACTATGATAACTTCTCCTCCCATCTCTGTAACAGAGTACGAAGAATGGGAGAGACTTAGTTTCCAAATGCGAAATCGTTAGGTTAGCTGGTCTTATACAGAAGTGGCAGGATCCCAGCGGATAATGGAACATATGATATGCTGTATTACCTTATAATCTTAGCTGCTCTGGCTAAAACATAAATCCCCATAGTCTTTCACTCTCTATCCCCACCACATGAAGGATCTGCAGGGATTTCATTTATCAACAGAACAGAACATGAGTAATTCCTGTACAATTCCACTGGCATTTGCCTTATATCACTTCTTCATGAAATAGGCAAATAAATCAAGCCTTAAAAACGTGAAGTGCATATGTCTTTTTCACTTATGGGAGAACTCGTCTACTGTTGACTTAAAGAAAGAAAAATGTATAAACAACTCATTTCTGAGGTTGTGCACAGGAGTCGATACACGCAAAAAACTGTCATCCAGGGACCATGACTGTGTAGCCATAAACAGAAAGCAGGATACACGGAATAAAAACCAAATAACGATGTGAACTGAAATATGGCCACTGTTTAACAACGAACAACATATCGGAGACCTGGGATAAATTAATATTGTATTCACGGCAAGTATAGTGTGGCAGAGAAGCCTCGAAACACAACTCCTTCGAGCAACGCTTTCTAAATTAAGTTTTCTCTGGCAACATCGGATGTCACTATATTTCTTTACCACCTTATAATCTAAACTTCATTCCTCCTTCTGTACCTCCCTCCCTACTGTAATTTGATGTAAATAAGGAGGCGCCGGCAAGGCCTCACCGAGCGCCCCCATCTGGGTAGTCGATCACTGATCTTACTGAATTGCATGTGCTCTTTCTCCCGCAGGTGAAATTCGAGGTAGTCAGCAAGAGTAATGACCGTCGCCTTTTCATCCTGACCTTTGTCCTTTGCGGCGGAGTGGTGGGGATTCTGATTGCTGTTGCTGTCGTCTATGTCGTTCGCCGCCATGCTCGTTCCAGACAGAAACTGCAGAGCATTGCCCAGCCGGAAACCGAAGCAAGTCAGGATTATCAGGTAAAATGATTCTGATGGATGTCCGCTTTGCACTTCTCTCCTTAACTTAGTAACTTATATTCCAGAATTAAATCTTACCTTACTTTGTAAACAGGACAAATCACACATCAATGAAAACTTCGCATTCACTGAAAGGTTTCATCTGAAAGTGAATTTTGTCCAGAATAATGCTGGACCTTCGACGGATTTTATTTATATCCAAAAGAAGCAACGTGTTTAGAGTTCAACTTATTGTTGGTTTCTAGATCTTCAGCATTGAATTGCATAAACACTGATGAAATTGATATGCAAAAGTGTCGATAGAAATGAAGTTCCATTGTACAATCCTCTATTTGAAATTAACGTGGCTAGAACAGTAGGAAGTTACGCAAATTAGATTTTAAAAAACCGGACAAATTTCATAAAAGAAAATCACCTGACACTCAAGAAGACTACAAATGAGGAAATCACTTAACCGACTAATTTCCTCTAGCAATCATAAGAAATTTCCTGAAATGGATCGTGTGTTAAATACTATGACACACGATACACGAAACAGTCAATGATGACTGCAGAGAAGTCCAGTTATATTCACTTTCATCAAGTGATTATGTAGAATTGCTATGAATTTGTGTAATAAGTTAAACTCAGACTATGTATTTCTACAGATCATAATCTTCCAATTCACTTTATTTACGTACCATATCTGATCTCCTCCTGTGAAAGGAGAACAGTCAAACGGGCTGCTGCTTATAGCATAATGCAAAAGTGGGTGACAGTTTATCCATGGCGACTCCACACCGCTCTTCCAACAACCTATCGCTATCGAGAGAAGAAAGTGGGAAATTACACGCCCCTCCAGAAATCTAATGTACTTAATAGAGTTCAAGGGCTGAACTATTCTAGAATCTTCTTTAGCTTGGTGGATATTGTGGTTGACATTTCTAGAACAGTTTATCCGTTAAACTTGTTGTCATGGCTGTACATTTGAGCATTTCCAGACTAACCACAAGTGGAAGTTTTTATTAACTTTGCAAATTTCGCGACCCTTACGGTATGCTTCGTCAGGAACAGCAAGTACAATTACGAATGATATAATGTAAAGAAAAAGTGTCAGAACATAACGGCTGAACAATCAACTACTGTAAAGATACACGACAGTCATTGTTTAGATGACAGACAGCGTGTCTGTTTAATCCTAACTCCACCAAGTTCAGATGTCTAATGAGAGAGGACTGATCATAGTTTAGATTAAGATTTTTATTCTTTTTATTTCGTCTTGAGGGGCGTGCGGTTTATTGCATAAACTTCCTGAAATTTCCAAATGTAAGAGTTTATAGGTAATGCGTGTCAATTTGGATTATTGCCAGAGAGCATGATGCACTTTTTATCATTTATAATGTGGAAAGCAAGGGCTGATTTGTATGTCCCCTTTTTCCAGAAAATACTTTAAGAAAATATCCGAGTGGTCTCCACTGCACTATTTTCTGAGTGTGTCTACCTATGTAGCAAATACCACAGAAACAACACTCCTAGATTTTTAAGGCCAGTAGAGTTAGCCAGTAGTAGAGTTTAAGATCAGTTATTCTGCCGTCATTCATGTATTTAATATATTGGAGAGCTATCAGGCGTCTAAATCGGATTGCTATGAGACTTTCTAGATATTTATTGTGATAGGTGTTAGGATGATATCACCTTTGTACCAAAATTTCTCTAAGGTAGTCCAGTTCTTGGTTTGGATTTCCTTCATCATCCGAAATGCTTTACGCTCTCTGGCAGGGTTCTGATGACGCCCGTCTTTCGTGATGGATGGCATGTAGGTATCTTCCTGTAGACAGTATAAGTTGACATGAAAATGTCCAGGAATAGAACGGACCGTTGTCTTCCAGCGTGAAACAGATTTATTTATTCGTATGGGATTGCCCCCCGTTCCTCCACTGCCCCTTAAGACTGGTTGAGCACGCCTAGTGACGGATTAAGTAAGTATTTTAAGACGGTAGATCTGTGTGTTTTCACGCGCCGGTTTGCCTGTTCTGAGGGACGAAAAACCTGAGTTTCAGAGTGAAAAACCCTCTACCTCCGTATGAGACCGGCTGACCATAGGATGAAAATGTCTACATATTATAAGAGGTAGATTTATATTGTTAGTTTCATGGCGTGATCCTTCAAAGGGTAGACTGAATACATGTCTAAACAGTGTGAACACTACAGAGATATGAACAAAAGGAAGAGTTGGTAGTAAGTCCATCAATTTACAAATAACTTGCCAACTTGTGAAATCCTTCGAAAGGATTTCATAAATAAAGCAATATGGCTTTTGATATGTAGGCGATATTTTCATCATACCACAAAGTCTAAAGAACAACTATTGGAAAATTCAGACCACTTATTAAAGTGATCACATATTCATATTTGCTTTACACTGTCATTCGAGGACAACATGCACGATCTTGGAAGTGCTTATCCCTCCCACTGACCAAGCTAAACTGGCGCTTTCTACAAAATCACCGCATACAGATAGATATCTACATAGTTTCCTTGCTACCATCAATAACAAAAGAAGAATTACTAGAACGATGCAAGAGAAGTCGAATAGTCTGTCAAATGATGAAGGAAGAAAAATCTTGCATTGCGAACCAGAAATTGGACTATCTCTGAAAAATTATGATACAAAACGGTTCTGACTCTAACAACTTTCATCTTACATCAAGCACTCATGGAAGTTTCAAATAGCTAAGACAACAAAGTAAGAAAGACTACCGTATAATTAAGGAACAATAGCCGCAGTGTCTTGAAGCAATATAACGTGATGTTAGCATTCATTTATATCCCCATACAAAGTCTGAACAACGTAGGACGGTCGGGACTCAGAGGAAGTCCGCATCGGCAAAAAAACATTAAGGCTGTTGAGAAAATGTAATTCCACTCCACAAGTGATAATATTCTCCGAGAGGAAATCGAATAGCATACGTTTCGTACAACAGTTAATCTCAAAATTTAAGTAGGCTTTTAGAACGATACGTATCCCTTCTTAGCGTAACAAAATACATAGCTCATTTCAGATATAAGGTTTAGGTTTTATTAGATATCTAATGATAGAAGAGCTGGGATATGATACACTATTTATATTATACTTGACAAGAAACTAATGTGTAAGCAAACAGTTTGCGCGCGAAGTATCTTTACGGCTATTCAACGTGCAAACTTTGTTTACTGACGCTTGCCTAAAGGATTAAAACAATATAATTTACCAAATAGAATATGTAAAAGAAAAAAAGAACTTTCTAGAAGTATCTCTAATCAGTAGTATTTTAATAATATGGTGATACACAATTTTACTAGTTGTATATGGAATATATATGACTTCTGCTTTGAACTGATTTAATCTTGCTATCTTCCACTGATGATCCTTCCCATAATGTTTTGCATTATGAGCTAGTAAGGCAGTTAATGTGAAGTCACAGCCCATATATAAAGTAGTCTAGTGGTGATACTTCACGCGCATACTTTGTTTATGCTTACGTTTGGGTAATTTTTGTCAAGTATAATATACTTTTATAGTCAAGTGGAAAACATTTACATGATACACTACTCCGTTCATCGAAAAGTGACTTTCCTGTATTTTATACACGAGATACAAAATAAGTGCAGTTGATTTTAAGGTTTTCACTCTGGTTATTCCAGAAATCTTTAATCTACACAAGAACTTAACATACAGCATCGTCGAGCAAGATTATACTTAAGGAGTTAATGTTACACGACTATGAAGGAGATACTGAGGCATCTGCTATCGATAGCACGATGAAATTGGCTGTAACTGAACATGAAGCGCATTCTGAATCTAAAGAAATTCCTAGGAGTGCTTTCAATTAGCAACAATTTCAATTCCTCTGTTTATATAACTATCTGTCATTAAGACATTCTTCCTTACACAACGCCAGACATTTGTTATCACTGCGAGAATTGAACATTTTCAAATAAGGGCAGAACTTCGTTATTTAGATCATGCAAGAAGTTCTTGTTGAAAAGGACCTGGAACCTTGAAGTCCTTGTCAATAGCCTATGCCGTGGTTGGTCTATTAGCTTCTGTAAATATACAAACGTGTATGGAGAGACGGAGTTGGTCTCATACGGAACAAAAAGCATTTTGGGCTCCCCAGATTCGGGTTTTCCGGCCAGTAGAACATGCAAAGTTAACAAACACTGACCTTAGTTGCTTCGGCCGTAATGCAAGACAACCAACCTTATACATACAGATGAGTCTTCTGAGAAAACTAGAAATATCTTTTGCTTCTTCTATGTTGTTTATGATATAATGAAAGATTGGATATAAGTGCGTTTGCGTAAAGGCAAATTCAAATGGCATGGATTTCTAAATTGACAAGTAAAGTGATTTCAATATCAGTGTGTGATAAGAATTCTTCAGGGTTGAAGTAGGAATCATTTAATATAAAGAATACATATATATGAAGGAAACAACAGATCTTGAGCTTATGCTTCTCTCATTGAAAAAAAAACAGGTTTAGGAATGTGAAGATATACATAGATTTTGAACAGTTTCACAGCCTAAACAGATACATCATATGTTCGTGGTTTCTGTTTCTACCTGCTCTGGAAGCACTATTGCTCAACGCTAAATTAGTACCTGCCGACATTACGATGTAAAATCCTTCCAGTTTAGTGGATGAATGAATGCAACTAACATCAAGGTGCATTTTCATGTTGTATAATTAAACTGGATTTTCATGCAAGCATGCATAGAATTTAGATCAAAAGCCTCACCACTAATACCAGTTCCTGTTTTAGAGGATTAATTTATAATAATGTATAAATTACAACAGATAATCCTTATCCCACCCACGATACGAATGTACTACATACAGGTTTACAAACCTTTCGTGGATAGGAGCCACATAACAGTTAATGCCCCTTCTTTTCTGAAACTTCAAACGGGAGAATATTTGACAAGTAGCAGTTGGCCTAATTCAGTACTTAGGGAGACTGCAAATAGGTTACATCACGAACTGAGCAACAAAAACTGCCAGTCAAATCTAAACTACTACGTGCAACATGCATAAAAATATATCTTTTGTATCTACACACTCATCTAAAAGTCACCTTACCCAAGTCTTAACATCATACACTATCCGTTTGAAAATATTTGAGTTCAGATACAACTACAAAGTCTTGTGTAAGACTTTTCAGAGAAAGTATGGTCTTCCTTATTTCGAAATGTAGGCAACAACTGACAGAAATAACAAGATACAGTTAAAAGGCCTTGATTAGAGGACTGAATACATCATGTGAGTCTGAGGGTAACGCATAAAAAAAAATCTTCAAAATTACGCTGATGTATTGACCATTCAGTATTTCTCAACTTTCATTCGTTATTTTGAAAATGAACTAGAACAAACAAAATACCAACTACATACATACTGAACACAAGAAATATTCTACAAGATTTCACGACAATCATCCCGTCTTGTTTCTAAATAAGAATTTGCTAACCAATTTTATGTTCTCATCTTCCTTTTTAAACCCTGCTGCTCTACTACAGCATTAAGGGGTGTATATATATATATATATATCACAAGCAAACAAAATGTACTCTTTGAGAGTTAAAAGCGAAGCAAAGTCAAATATGAAATTCATGAAGCAATTGTGAGTACTAGAGGTCAGTTTTGTAAATAAAATAAAAGGAACTTTGCCGTTTGCTTTTAACAAAAGAGCTAGAGGAAATGCCATCGATAAAATAAACAGAACAAGTCCTTATGATATGTAAAACAAAGTGCATAAAATCCACGTAGCCGCTCCGGGAATTTCATGTTGAAACATCTATATTCAAGGAATTACCATGGAGGACTCACATAAAATCAGCTCTATAAAAAAAAACTTGGGGGGGGGGGGGAAGCAAAGCAATGCCAAGGGTAGTCTTAGACACACATTAAACATACATAAATACATACGGACCCAAGGATGGAAACCCAAAAGGATTGGAAGAGAAGCGACTGATGCTGTTGTGCACTTTCACCACGAATCTTTCTGTTATGTTAAAAATCAAATTTATGCTTGTGTACGCAGCCTATCATAAGCAAGAGTACTCTTAGATATTACATCAGTGATGGCTTCTTAGCCTTTTTCTTTACTTCCAACTTTTGGGCGTTTTAATGTAACTGTTATTAACCGTTAAAAGGAAGTCTATTTTTATACAAAGAAGAAAACTTTCACTTTATATTTTCCATAAATCCTAGTCCATCATGAATGTCATTTTTATAGTACGTTTTGACATGCTGCACGTTTTAACTTTGTCTTGAGACACATACACGTAGAATATTCATACATCCAAGATTTCTCTTTCCTTCGTAAACATCTCCAGTATCTTCTGAAGAGCTCTTCCATATATCAATAAAAATATATGCGCTATTAGCAATAACTGCAGGCAAAAATAAGACATCGATATATCACAGTATGAAATGGATATGCAGTTCCTGCATATCCAGTAACTTGACCGACATCGACTAGCTAGATTAGAGATTGGAAAATAAATTCTCAACAGTGAAACCTTGCATTGGTAACGACAACAAAATATTCCCATTTAACTATCATAAGAAATTATGTTCAACCAGCTCTACATTATTTACTGGATGAAAACTTTACACAAATTATAAATATCAATCTACAGTTCAATTGAATCACTGATATTGTACATTATTTAGAAGTGAATGAAGTTATGTCATAATAAAAGAAAAAACAGAGACAAAATAAAACTTGTCTCTCGACCCCAAATGGTTGTAAACCTATAGCACTTTAGTATCGTGAGTGGGCTAGAAGTTTTTTTTTTTTTTAAATAATCTGGTAATTATACTCTAGTGACTAAACATAGGAGTTTTTTCAAGCCATCAGTAATAGTAGTCTCACGCCGAATGATGAAATTTATTCTCCCTCATACCGACAATCACAAGCATCCGTGTTCAAAATGGAATTCGAACCGGTAGTCTGTTGGATGGAAAAAGGATAGTTGACGACTTGGTCGACCAGGTGATAAAAAAAGGTGTTATTTTCTCTGAAAGAACTATTTATGAGAGGCAGAGGTTTGGTGTTTTGTCAGTTACCCTGTACACCTGAAAATAAATAACAAAGATGAACCCAAATTTGAAAAAATAATGGGCCGAAATTTTGGCGACCTCTGACCTTAGGTACGTTTTTTTTTTTAGATTTATTGCTCTTTTGCAGTAATTTTTATATATCAGTAGGATGCATTTTATCCATTTATACCAGTCAAAATGTGATGTGCATTTTCACAATAGAAGAAGTTTTGGGACTTCTACATAGATTAAAAAAAATCGATTATATTATGACGATGAGTAGATTTCATTATTCTAATTTCTAGCGCGTTTGTGATAGCCGCAAGTACTTCGTACCAGTGTCACTATCATCGAATGAGCAGAGTTGAATGTTTTATAAATAAATTTGTATCCAACACTGCATATTACAGCGCATCGTTATATTTATTTGACTAATAGAAAATACATACCTAAATAGTTAGGTATGTACACCTTAACTAGTTCGAGATGAAAGTATCTTATGGAGATAAAGCTTCCAGCGTGAAAGAAAGTAACAAAATATTGTTATGGTGTAGACCATGCAAAATATTTATTGAAGCAGGTTTGATTTGATTCGACGGAAAAAGGGCACGTGTAATGTAGTGACACAAAATTTGAATTAATTGAAATTCCTGGATGGAAATTATTTCCTTTTTTATGTTGGAAATAGTTTTTTTCCCGTGAAGAGGAGCTTCCTTCTTCGAAGATGGAATGAATTTAGGTCCCAAATACGCAAACAAATAAATCATTAAACAGTTGAATGTCTATACATTGGATGCTGAAATCGTCATTTAGTAAAGTTATTAGGAGATAAAAACGACATTTATTTTTATAGTACGTAACTAATTAGCGAACATTACAACGTTACTTAGGTTAAAAGTAGTAGTAAGAAGCAAACCTAAGTATCCAGCCTTTAGGAAAATAAAAAAAAAAGAATAATGGCACTCTGTAATGCTGCCAAGCATTTTCAAAAACAAGGAATTATGTTAGTTACAACGATCACAAAAATAACCTTTCAGTTGATTCGATAAATGGCCTCACTTAAAATTGCAAATAATTTGTATAAGATTAAAATATTGACATGAAAACGTAAGGTTAAAGGATGGTAATTTGCGTTTATATATTAAGACCTTATCCAAAAAGCACACAAAAATTCCATCTCAATAGAAATAACCTTAATTGTTGCATTCTGGGTAAAGAAATATTTAATGGTGGAGGAACTCTCTATTCTTATGACAAACCTATCGTACGTTAATTAACACTAGTGGGGGGGTTAAGATTATATAATGCCGATACCATGCTTCAGAAACTAAACACTTTTCATACTACCACACTGGATGATGACAATCATCTACTACCTAAATACAATCGCAAATATCCGTACCGACAGGGATTTGAACTCGCCGTACGTTGAAATGCGGTATTCACTGGGCCAACCAAGTTAATTACTTACAGCATCAATCAAAACATCATTAAATATTATAAATTCTCATATTTTGAGAATAAATGATACTTTGAGTACCCCCAAAGTATCATTTATTCCAAGAAACATCCAATAGAAGTATTAAAACAATAAAAATAAATTAAAACAACTTTATTAGTTTTAATTCAAGCCCAGTCAATTTTTTGAATTAAAAGGACATCGCAAAAGTATGTTTCCAAATTTCCTAGCGTATACATCAGCAGTAATATTTAAATACTTAAAACTTGTAAGCTTTCTGCAATCAGAGCTAAAATTCATATCAATATCCGAGGAGGGGAGGCGTTTATTTGGTGTATCCTCTGTGTTCTGGAGTACTGTTGTAAAATTAATTGTAAATCCTGTTAGGTGAAATTGCAAATCCTATTATCTTCGAAGAAACATCTGCTATTTAATCCGACCGCTATATTTAAGAATAACTGAAATTATTGTCCATAAGAAAGAAAGTGTGCCAATATTTAAAAAAAAATGAGAGAATGACGGATGCCGATATATATTAGACGACAATTCTGCTTATTGTAAAACAAATGGCTTGGAAAAGGGGCAAACCAGATTATCATATTTATAGACCACCCACAAAACTAACGATAGGCTTGCCAACTTTCATGGAACAGTTGGTTGGATTACATAATAAAAATAATAGATAAGTTGTCATCGCAATTCGAATTTTAAGAAGCGACAGCTAGTAAACATTTTTGGACTAACTTGCCAGTTGATGCATTTTTTCAGATATGTGCTTTACAAAGAAGCCAATGTGAAACTTTTTGCCTTGAAGAAAGCCAGAGCAAGAGATAAGCAAGAGAGCAACTTTCTTTTCAGATATTGTCGCGGCATTATTATATAAATAAACTTATTTACTATTGCAATGAATGTTTCTTTTGTGAATCAAGGAAAATTGCGTATATTAATATTCTTAGAAGCAACCATTTAAAAAATGCCTTTTTAAATCCATCTTAATTAGGCTAGTGATTTAAATACTAATTAGCGTACGGAGTAATTATGATTTGCACTACTCTTTTGGTGATTCAAAGCACCATCTCTCAAACATTCTGTAATAAGAAATTTTTTTCTTATCTTAGAAATGAATCTGCCAGATACCACGATCTTGGGCAGGTCTTTTTTCTACGTATCACAATGTACATAAAATTTTTACAAACAGTACATGATTGGTGAATACTTATTAAACTGATTTACTATAGTAGATGAGCAGCTCAACAAGTGGAGGATGAGCACTCTCTCATTCACTCCAATGTAGAAGAACGTCAATGTGCCACTTTTTCATGTTGTAAATTAGTTCACAGTAAGATTAGGACTTAAAGAAACATAATCCCAGTTTGTGGAGGGAACAAATAGCAAATATTTGATTTAAAAATTGTTAATCTGAAATATCTTTTTAGAGAAAAAAAAATCCAAAATTATTAAAATCAGATATTTCTCTTCTCTTTAATTAAATTCAAATTCGAGCACTAAATAGCAAATCCCCAAGAGCAGTAATTACGAAAAAAGTGATGCTTGCTCTGAGACACTAAAAAAAAGCATCGAAGTAATAACATTGCGTCATTGTTATCTATTACATCTGTTCGAGTCTCGAAATCTACAAAATAGTCATTCTTTATTATTAGTAATTACTTGACCGTATATTAAATTAGTCACCATCAAAAAACTAAACTTTCCGTATTGGTTTTTCGACAAGAAAATAAAATAGATGATGATCTTGTAAAGAGGGAACAGACAAAGGTTATCCATTAGAAGAGAATATTTTTTAGTCGTTTAACTCGGATTATCCCCAGAGTTTAACAATCATAAACAGGTGTAAGAAATTAGATGCAATGTCTTCGGGTATGCATCTTCTTTATATTAAGAGACAGAATACAGGCGATGCCTGTTCAGTTACCTTCGCAAAGAAGATTCCAAAAATAAACTGTTGAGTATTATCAGTCAGCAGAAGCAACGTGAAGGACTAGCGTGCAATGAATGTGTATCGCGTATACTTAATTAAGAACCAAACCAGTGGCTAAAATCTTACTTCTACAAATTACAGGCCATGTTTTTTTTTTTTAATTTCGGTAATTAAAGTGCGGATGGGCAAGAATATGGATTTCTTTGGAACAGTTTTACAATGCATCTCCGGAAATTAAGATCACTGTTGAAGTGTTTAACCGTAGTTGTCTTTGCAAAAATAATCATACTAAAATGTTTCGTTCCTGAAGAAATAGGACTGTTTAGGAACCAAATTAATATTAAGGGTAATAATCGGCCACTTTTTTAGGCAAAGTTGGGAACTACAGAAGTTTCGAAAGTGATACAAATTACAAAATCATAAACTTTCTGTACCAGTTGCCTCGGTATTGCATTACATAATATATTAAGATTGCCCGTAGTCCGTATATTTGCAGTTTTATTAGTGATTTTGATTAATTGTATCACTAGACTGACATTTTATTCAAACTGTTGATTCTCATTATTTATGAAAACAGACATGAGTTGTTCTGTATAGTGGGTATAGCATCGGAAATATCCCAAAGAGGGTAAATACCAAGAAAGTGTTTTTAATTTAATAAATGTTCAATCACTTTAGAAAAAAATATTTCATATATATACTAGGGGGATTCTTCCCCCCCCCCCCCCCGAGTTCCGGACTGGTAGGCCGGTTCTCCTTGAATTCTGATGGCTCGAATTTTGAAGACTCGACACTCAGGGTAGCCCCTGAGTTTCAAATAACTTGACAAAAAACGTTATAAAAAAAGCTTATCATTTTATATTATAGAGTAGATATATATCTATCCATCCCACCCTTGCTACTAACATACACATAAACTTTTAATTTAACTTGAGGGTATATTCCATTGGGTCTTAAAATCCTTTCGCTTGATACGATAGATTTTCTCTCTTATACAGTATAACAATAAACATTCAACCGCTACCTGCCTGAAAATAAAAAGTTATGTTGAGTAGAATGCAGCAACTCACATGGGACATCCATCACAATGCCTTTATAATAATAAAAATCGGGAAGATATAGGAAACGTTTGTACTTAATCTAGCTTAGAGAATGGCATTTTACTATAAACGAAGGATTAATTTGCTTACAATAAAAAAACGCAACTCTTGGAAGTTATTAAAAATAATTTCCTTAGTATTTCTTCCTGTAATAAGCAAATTATATCTTTCTTAAAGTAACAAGGTTCTTTGTTAACCACGGGTTAGCTCAAAATGTATTTGTTAGAAATATACACATGTTCTGTATCTAAAAACACTGAACCTGGTGTCAGTTACCAGGATGAAACTTCGTGCATGAGCTTCCTGATAAGATTTTTAAACGCACTCACAGAGAGGAAAAAGGACAAATTACAAATTAGCCCTGTTTTGTGGAAAGGGAAAAAAGTATGTAAGCATATTAACAGAATTAATTATTTAAATTTGGCACGAGACCGTACAAAAGAAGTCACTTCATCTCTTATTAGTTGGTTCTTTGATTAGCTGCCCATCTCATTTGAATGTGTTCGATGGCGGATTATCTGTCCACCCAGTACCGCACTGTTACATGAAGTACCAAGCACAGAGCTTGGAGATTTGCTAATTCAATTAGTTTTTGGAGCCTGGGAGAAAGAGGTGGTCCTTTGAGAGGAGAACGAAATTATTCTTGGAATGGAGAAATCTTCCCTTTCTCTCCACTGAAGCTCAGATTTTCGCGGAGGAATTAAGAATTATCTAATTACCTTGCACCTCTTGTCTTTTCGATTCTAGGTGCTCTTCGCTCCCTTCTTTAATCCTGCAGTAAAAATTTTTGTCGACGTCTTGTAATGAGGCCACCCATTCTTGCTCAAGTGAACAGAATAATCCCATCTTGTAAAAAGAAGAGAGGAGTGGCGAACTTCGGTTGTGAATGCCTAACAGCGGAGCTTGTATGGATGCCGATTATAAAGAGGAAAAGGCTTAAAGTCAAATTCATTAGTTGCCGTTTTTCTTGTCCGATTCAGCTTGGATTGTCTTAGAGATTATCATAAAATGGGTGGCGCTGTTATTCTCTACCGATAACTCCCCTTTGGAATTATCCTAATGTGTGACTGAATAAAGTAGCTTTGCTTATTATGACAGAAACACCAATTCCTCAGAAATGTGGGTATGATTAACATCGCATCTCTTACAGTTCATAACACAGATGACAACACTTACTCTTTCAAGATTATGTGTGAAGAGGCGCTTTTTTTTTTTTTCAGTTCGATCTGCAGAATTCCTTCTGATAATATCAATTACGCCGTACGTTACGAAATCTAGCGGTAGATTTTTCTTTAATAGCTGAATTATAAAATGTTCACCATTTTATATAAACTTTATTAAAAATGCAGATAAATAAATATGCCGTCTTAGACAGTTGGAATAAACAAAAAGACATTTTTATTCAATTTGCTCGTGAAGCTAGTTTCAAATCTTGAAGTATATGGTTAAACATTACTTTGGCATAACCTGCCGTGGTTTCCTAAAATGATATAACTTAAAAGTGATTTAAAGCACATAAATAAATTTTAATTCCCATATATTTTTCTCACTGTAACATGAACATCATTCAGGAGGAGAGAAAAATAATTACAGCATTCAAAATATTAACGAGTTAAACAGAATGAGTCATACTGTCCGACCACAGATCCGAGAGCCTAGTCTGGCAACTTGCCGAGAAGAGTCCATTCATGCTGAAGGGGAGAAAGAAATAAAGGATGTACGAATTGGTCAACACGCGAAATCACGTGCTTTATACGTAAAAGTTTCAACTGTTATACAAGCAAAATAGTTACCACTTTGAAAACTATAATATCATAAAAGAAAAGTTAATTTTCCGACGTGTAATAATAAACAACTCACCCCACAAGAAGGAATGATTCTCCTTCTTTTGACATGGGCAGAAGTGTTGAAGGGTCTCGCATCTGTGGGCGTACAGTACTTTCGCGTGTTTCGTTTGCAAATGAGTGAGCGGAAGACAACACTATTCAAGTTCAAAGGAACCAGGTCAGATATAGTTTTTCATTTACAAAATGAATAGTAAAATAAAAATTATTTCTATAATACGTCTAGTAATTCCTAATCGATATTTGCCATGTCCGCATATGAACTACAATGGCATTAGGAAACTATGAATACAAAAAAACTTTAAACAGGCTTATACGTAATGCGATACTATAATAATTTATGTCAGAAATTTATATATTCCCACGCGCTATTAAAATTTTAAAAGTTTTGCTTAATGAGTGTTAACAATATTCGTCTTCTCAGAAACACATGAGAAAAAAATAAGAAAATGGATATCCGACTTGAACAAAATGTCCATACTTGTTAACAAAGCAAGGTTTGCGCTACAAACATTAACATGTGTTAGGATGTTGCTTCATACAATAATGACGACAGTATGATTCGAAAGACTCGACGAGTGAGGCTTTATTTTAACTTTGTTGGTATTTTCGAGATCTTGAAAAGAACTACGCAAATAAACACTATAGTCACCGCTGCTGATTTTGTCCAATCAAAAGCTATACCATAATGAATTAATAAATCACTGATTTTCCTTACTATATTTTAATTATTTTGTTGTTGCATATGAAAGTATCTGTAAAAAAAAAACAACGCTATTTAGTTATTATTGACAGTAAATAAAATACGTCACTGGTATAGAACTTGAGTATCCATTCTAAAGATAAATTCTGAATTGATAAATTAATTTACACAAAATATATTAATCAGGGACGTTTCTAACAATGGAGAATCCTACACGGCCGGTATAAACATTGAATTAACTCAATCACAACGGGCCAAGGCAAAGCGAAAGATTTCTAATCGTAGCGTTCATTTCCAATATCCCCGTCTGGTGCAGAACTCTAAACACACCCCGAAGGTGTGTGATGCTAAACCTGTTATGACTGAAATCGTGGACGCCTCTAAGTGAAACTGGAGCAAAGAGTGAAGACCTTGAAGGCAATGTGGTTTGTGTTGCTCAGTGTACAGGTTCGATAACTCGGAAATTTTAACCCGAGTTCATGGAGTTCACCGTTCTCGATCCCCCTATTAACTTGCTGTCGAACAGCAGCAGTCTAACAAGTCATCCTGACAACAAACAGAGGCAGGCAGACGAACGTGCACCTCCCAGAATAGACAATGAACGACAGACTGTTGTTTGTTCATGGCGGGGGAAATGGTAGGTTATCAGTGTAACAGCTGTCTCGGAATTTACCCTAGAAGTTTAAGTCTAATAGAATTTCACACTCCGCCACGTGAGAGACGAGATTACGTGAGTTGGATTCACAACAAACCTGGCGTCGGTGCTTTGCTTGGCTTGTATATTGACGGAGGGCGTTTGTTTAGCGACTTAACTGTTTGTCTTCTGTTCAGCTTCTAGCCAAGAATGGAAACAAGGGGAACGGGAGAGACAAAGAGCTGCTAAATTGTAGAATTCTGTGTGAAAGAATTAGATAAATTTAGAAAAGAGTCTCAAATAAATCCAATTTAAAATTGGTTTGGGATTACTAACAATACAAAATGAAACGTTGTCCGTTCAGAACGTGCCAGGAGTGTCACACCCGGTGTACAAGTGAATATTTAATGAATGGCACTCGCGCTGGGGATTGGCAAACGCCTCAACAATGGAAAATCATATCGTTTCGAGGTAAATTACAATTCCTCGGATTATCGTACATTTCAGGAGTTGATTTGTTAACTGAGCACATCACCCACTGACTAGAAATTAATAAAAAATAAAGTTATGTGGATTCGTAATCCTAATAATCTTTTTTCGATTCTAGAAATACTGTTCATGTATATGAGTTAAGTACGCATGTTTTACTTATTTGGTAGAACAGGTCCTTAAACATGGGTCATCGTCGTAGAGAATTGACATTTCCGTGTTCAGTTTAAGCATCCTATAAAATATACTGTACACAATTATGTATAAAATAGTCGAACCATATTATTGGATCATGACAAACAAACACAAAAGTTGTTGGTACCCTAATACGGTTGGCATTCAAGATTAAAAGCGAAGATGATGGTATTAGGCCAGAAGCAACCAAGACTATGAGGTTAGTCTGTGGTTCGTTTTGGGGAATCGAAATTCTGCCATCTCCGTATGAGGCAAGTAATTTGTAAAGTTATGGAAGAACACAGGTTGTTTCAAATAATAATTAAGAGGAAGAAGAGTAAATTCGAGGGCTTATTCGCGCAATCGGAATAACTACAATATCCTGATGGTTGTAAAGGCCCAAGGTGTTGAATGTCATCTAGTCGAGCTCATACAGATGTAAACAGTTTTTTTTTCGTTCAATACTTATATATATAGTGCATGTAAACGCAATTTTTGCGAGCCTTTCTCTCATGGTGGGATAGAAGGGGAAATCTTGGTAACCCAGTTCACTGATTAGAATAAAACCGGCGTTCTTCCAAAGTTTACAGATATTATGAAACGAATTTAATCAAGCCTGTCGAGGATTTAAATGATTTATTTGTTTCTTTTCCGGAAGTAAAGTAGTCAAACATTTCTTAATTAATTTCTCAAGACATGAAAATTTCTTCCTTTCTGCATATTCTGTCACTCTTTATCTTTTGACTAGAGGATTCTGTTCTTCGGTACTTCCACCCAAAACTGATTTATGGTCCCACTCTGAGGATTTCATTGTCATTCGTTACGCTCTGGGCTCTTATCATATTTGAGTTCATTGTTTTCCCCCTCTGTCTCACGCGAAGCAAACGATGACGTGACCCGCGCGTAGCACGGAACCTTATTCAATTAAAACAATTAGACATAATTGCCTCAGCACACAATACCCGACACTAACTGGGCTCAAATAGGCGCACATAATTATAGCAGTCTTAATTACTACGAAAGTCTCATTCCATGTGTTCTTCCCCCACCCTCTCCTTGCAATTTCACGAAAACTTGGAAGGGTTAGGTTATTAAAGTGTGCTGAGTTTATTATCCTCCCTCTCTTACAATCTTTTGAATGCTCAATGTACGTTGAATATTCACCGAAGTTCCACTCATGAATAAATATATATATCGATAACGTCTTGCACTCTTTCTTATCTTAATTTGAACTCTGTGAATATTTCTTTTTTTGACATTACTTACAGTATATTAATTTATGGTCTAAAGTCGAGTTTAGACATTGTGAGGCCATTGTGTTTTATTTCCTGTTTAGGACCTCTGTCGACAGCGCATGGCTAGCAAGACTAATGAAAAACCTGAGCCAGTACATTCGGGGCAGTCTCCTAAACGAGTTCGGAGTTTATCCCAGAGTGAACCAGCTCAGCAAAGTTCATCCAGCCATTCTTCTACATCCTCTTGGTAAGTACTGATTCAATTTTTATATTTCGATTCCCCATCAACTCTTAATAATAAAAATTTACTCGAAAAATAAGTCTTGCAGTGCCTAATGGGGATGCCTTGAGGTGTTTTATTTCGAATAAAAATGTATAAAAGGACAAACCTAACGAACCTATCTAAGCAAATTTAATTGAAACTCGCCGGAAATAAACAAATCCTTAATAATAATAATTTCATTAAGAAAGCTAACTAGTTATTATTTTTATGGCTATTTAGCCTATTTTTGTTTAGGAGTGCCCCTTTTTTATGTCACTAGCTTTTTACTCAAATTTTAGGTCATTAATGATGTTTTATTCCTCTTATTCTGTCTATATGAAACATCAATAATGCCCTAAAATTTGAATAAAAAGCCAATGACATTATAAAAAGGGGGCACTCCTAAACAAAAATAGGCTAAATAGCTATAAAAATAATATTTTCTTAGAGGAGTAATATGGGAATTTTCCCAGAAATAAACCTAAGCTATCTAGTCGTTGTTGAGTTTGAAGGAATAGATATATCTGCATATATATATATATATATATATATATATATATACACACACACACACACACACGAGTGTAATACAATTAATAGAATAGTTTGACTGGTTAAAATCAATACAACACAATCTTACTACAACTGAATTCTAGGACGCAAAGCACCTTTGTACGAGTTTTTGTAACATAGACATAATACACGAGCTTCATAGCTTTAGTTGCTTCCGAAATCCAAACTAACTGCTTTCCAACCACTGAGTCCAATTTGTACCTTAAATATATTGACAAATAGCACTAAACAGAGTGGATTTCGGTTAGCAACTCAGGCTATGAGGTCAGTATATTATGTGTGTTAAATGCATGCTCTTCCACGGTAGAAACAACCTTTCCACCTCCAAAACCATATAAAGGTCTTCAGCTCGATGGGATTCGAAATGAAGTCTTTGCGACTGAAGAACAATAATCAGCTACACAGAAATGTTTTAAAAAAATTAATGTATGCGCTGCGAAGGTCTGGAATATGTGTTAAGAATTGCAAAAAAAGCTATAAGCACCTTTAAATCCCAGCATGCTATCTCCTCTTTCCTCCCTCCCCGCTTTGAGGTGGCTTTCGCCAAATAAAGCTCGTATCAATTCGCGAGCTGTGTAAATGCATTCCAAAAGAGTGTTAGATTATTTAACATGTTTGTGTATTAGCTATGATAAAAATATTCAATAATTGATATAAATAAACAAACTGTAGCCCCTTTAGGTCACTGAACAATACAGTGCGATAAAATACACATATTATTCGTATGGATGAGATGCAGTCATACCGAGTAAGCATTGCAAAGCCCTTTGGCCTGTAAATAAAATACTGAATCGAAAGCAGCTGTTAGCCTTTTAACAAAGTGACTCCTTATTTGCTTAATTTGCGAGCAGGGATATTCTTGGCCAATGGATCATAGTTCTCCCAGTGACCGCTGGCGAAGAAAATTTCATTATAAAACGTGATAAAGTGGGTAAAATATGACAGCGTAATCTAGGATCTAATTTATTTCAATTTTCTATGATTCTCTTTTCAGTTAAATCCATGTTCAAGATTTGGGAATACTTTCTCTCATTCCCTTTTTTCTACAAGCGAGCCTGTAAACATTGAGAGATGCTTCCTTACGGTAGGATGGCAGAAATCTCGGCCTACTAATGATGAGGGTACATACAGCAAAGGGAAATCCTTTTTATTCCCATTTCCACCCGGTAATTGATGTATAATGGTGTTTTTATGATGTATGTACTTGCCTCCAGCACACCACGCCACATGGTTACACCATTAACGAAAGTAGACGCAGAGAGGAGGAGTTTAAAGGCTGCTCAAAATGAGGGAAGCCAGAAACACCGAACTGCTGTTTAATATTTAAATTACTAAGCTCAAATAGAGGGAGGACGAGAAATGTAGCAGAGCGATGATTACGCAACGTAGATGGCATCTCTTTGTTGCATCGTCTATCCCTTCTATGGGCAAGACGAACGCCAAGAAATTAAGAGAAAACTACGAGAAATCCAACGAAAAACTTGTAGGCACGGAGTGGGATAGATAAATTAGGCAGAAATACAGATTATACGTGCGCTAGGGCAGTGAAATCATCCAAAACTATTAGATTAGGAAGGATACCCAAAACAATTTCAGATTTTGTGATTATTCATTCTTCAGAAATGAATTTTAAATGTGCTCGTAAGGGAATGCAGCATTTTATTTTAACTAGATAACAACCTTTAAGTTTGTTGGAGACTAACAGAGTTCAAAAAGTACCTGCGGCCTATGAAGGGAACAGCGTCATAATTTATATTCCGATTCCAGTCACTAAAGTTTGTAGAACTCTCTTGCTGAGCGTCATGATAATGATAACTACATTTCGGGGCAAGCAGCATCAATTCACGATTATGTTTTCAATCACTTTGTGCTAAACAGCTTGCGATTGAACCATACGGAACATTGTGCGTTAGCGGAGAAACAAAGGTTAAGATAAAGTTCAATTGCAGTTTAATCCAGCGAAGTACTTAAGCTCTTTGCTGTATTAAGTACCTCATCGGGTTAATGTGTGTCCCCACTGGTATAGTCTAGAAACGCAATAAACAAGAAAGATTGCATCACTGCTAAAGGACACTATGACAGTATTAATTAATAAAAAAAAAAAGAAAGTTTGAACTTCTGCTTGCGTCGGATTTGTTGGTTGGCAACCACTGAACACAATTTAAGAGGGAAATAACTTCTCTTTTACACTCTGGCATGGACAAATTAATTTCTTAGACCGTTGCGCTCTTAATTACTCTATAAATTTATACTATGAACTTAGTGTAGTAGCACTGGCATACGCACCAGAAGAATACTTTTTCTTATTGTGACTTTTTTCGCCTTATCTTCCCAAACTATTAAACTAGAAAACAAAGGCGCTGGTAATGAAAAGCTCTGGACTTGTGCGAAGAAAGCGACAAATATGTTTGTGGCGTGACAAGTTAACACAATCATAAAAGGGAGACAAAATACAATATCGCGATTCCATGTCATCACGTGCACATTAAATTCCCTTTTCCAGTCTTGCAACTTTATTAATATATAAGTATCCTAGGCAACGCACGGCTTCTTCAAACCGCGGGGATTGAGCCGTCTCAGGAAATTTAAATTAATTGCAAAAGTGGAGTCTTAAGTTTTGGGACCAAAGATTCGCGAGGCTCCTTGTTTTTCAGCTGTGAGTTTAAACATAAGCGCGAATGTTAGTATGAAGAAAACTAAAGAATAATACTTTCTCTTTTTTTTTCAATCATTTTCACGCGCAGTAAAAATTATACGATGTGTAAAGAGAAGAGAGTTAATGTGATTAGAACCGTCACCTTTCACAAATTCATGGAATACTAAGAAAAATGAAATTATCGAACTGCTTATATATTATCCATATTTTATACAGCGATGGTTAAAATTATTAGCAAACTAGTTCGTTTTTTTTCCTTTAAAAAAAAAACCAAACTTGTCACTGCCCAACTGAACCCCACTCCTCCCCTACATGAGACATTCAGTCGTAACTGATTGAACTACGACGGCATTAAACGAATGCAATGATTATTAATAATAAAAAATATATTAATTGGAGCATTCTTAAAGAATTAAAAAAATTAAGTTAACAGCAATACATCAGTGGTGAAAACCGTTAATAGCGTTCCTCATCCAGCTTTAAACTTAGGAGAGTGAGTTTTTTTTTTTATTATTACATCTTTTATGATAATTCCACATGCGAGAGGTTGCAAACCCTGTGGTACATTATGACCGTGAGTTTGAGGAGTTATCTAATCCATCTTTTTCAGTCCTCCAAAAAAGCAAGGTGGTGGTCTGGCGCTCATGAAATTCATTCATGCCTATAGTACGAATACAGTATTCAAATCCGCAACGAACAGAGACTATTTACTAGGCCACCCAGGCCCTTCAATATGGGGAATTATAACAGAATTTATTGGAAAAGGAATATACGTTCAGTGTGGTTAAACATGACAGTACTTACTGATATAATATAGTGATGATAGAAGTAGTACATCATGTTAAAATCTTCGAAATTGGGTCTTGGCCGAAAAGGATGCCACAGCTATTTTATGTTGCTCATTCCTTGTAGGTTTTTTTTTTGGTGGGGGGGGGGGGGACTAAAGAAAAGCAGCTAATGGTTCTGTATAATTTCTGAACCTATCACATTAATTAATATTCAAATTAATTTTAACTTTGAAAATATAATTATTGTAACTATGATGATGTACTAGCCTTTAAAACATAAAAAGGCATTATCTGTGATTCAAGAATATACCTTATTACATCATGCAAAATATATATTTTATATTTATATAATTTTAATATATATTCAATATATATATATATATATTTAAAAGACAGAAATATTTTTTAAACGTTATTTGGAAGATTCTATGTAACTTCCACTCACGAAAAGAAGCCTATAGTACATTAGTACCTTGAATAGGATAAGGATAGAATTTTTTTCTATTTCATTTATTTTTTTTACCTAGTCTAGAAACTCTTCTGTAGAAACCAAATGAAACTTTTTCTAAGGCACTTCAGACCTCCAATAAGCAGGGCGGTAGTCTCACATCATGCCTACGGTGAGATTTGAACCCGTCTCCTGTTGGTTGCAGGTCAAATACGCTAACCACTCGGCCAATCAAGCTGGAAGCGTCAGTGGGCATGCATGGATAGTTGAGGGTGATCTTCCAACCCTATATACAGAAAAGTATAAGCACCTTAAACGGTTTCTAATAATCACAATCTCCTTTTTGCCAACTAACCTGGAAGTAAAACGAAGTTGCTTGAGATTTACTGCACAGAAACATTAGTCTGATCTACTGAGAGGCCTCCATTCATGTAGTACGAAAATACAGCTAGTTTTAAACAGATATATCGTTCTTATACCAGTAATGTAAATTAATTCTATAGACAGTGTATATGATAATTTGCAGAACGAAGATACCGGATTCAGAGTAGAGTAAAATGTGTTTTATACTAGTTCTTACATCATGAAGGCAATTCTAGCCAAGGAATTCTTTGAGTTTATGTAGTGTTGTGGAAGGGCCAAAATTACATAAATCGGTAACTTTACTCCCGGAAACCAAAGTGGCTTTATGCTTCCAGTAAGCAAAATGTAGTGGTAGTAGCACATTGCATATATAGATTCGTCATGCAAAGAGGTTTAAATACAGGGTGTTCGGGATAAATTTGACATATTTATAATTAATTATATTTTTCCGTAAGTTACATGTATTAACACACACTTCTCTTCATTTAAAAGTTTGGACCCTTCTTCATTCATATACAAGATGTCAGAAAGGATGGATAGCTGGAACCCACCTGAATCATGGAAGAGAATAACTTGTATCATGATGATTCGTGCCCGCCATCAAAATAAGGATATTACGACTGCTGCCCAATGCTCCCTGAATACAGTAAAAACAATCAGGCATGAACTAGAGACTTGCAATGGTGACTACGATGATGTAGCAAGAAGAAAGATCCCTAGCAGACGATCTGATTGCGTTCGTACAGCAGAATTCCTCGCAAATCTGCAGGAACAGGTGTTGAAGAACCCTGGCATTGGAATTCGGGCTTTGTTCGTGGAGTTGCTAACTGTAGTCAAGCCCTGGATAACAAGGGTAGCCAATGGTAGGCCGTATGTATGGCAGCAGGATTCGGCCCCTTGCCACACCTCTGGGAAAAGTCAAAAATGGTTGTCTGAAAATTTCTACGACTTCATCAGTCCAAATGTTTGGCCTCCAAACTCCCCAGACCTTAACCCCATGGATTATTTTGTATGGGGCGCAGTTGAAAAAGACACCAATCGCACTTCCAGTAATACAAAAGCCCAGTTAATGGATAAAATTAAAACAGTTTTTGCGGCCCTTCCCAGGGAGACTGTAGCATCAGCTTGTTCGAGGTTCCGAAGCAGAATTGAAGCTGTGATCGATGCTAATGGTGGTTATTTTGAGTAAATCTTGTTGATAGTATTGTAATTAACTCTGCCTGTAATGTTTTTTTGTCAATTCATTAAATTTAATAGATACAAAGAAGATTTTCTTTTTCCTTACGAAACTGTCAAATTTATCCCGAACACCCTGTATATCTATGGCCCAAAGAAAATTCAAAGTCACAGTCCTTTCTGTAGCAATGCGAAGACTTTGTTCATCTGGCCAGTATCTGTTTGGATTGTTTTCCCAATAGCGGATAGCGTGGTTTTTGTGTATATAATATAAGAACATGGTTGTAAGCGTACTACAGAAGCTTGACCTATACAGGAATCTCTATGATATCACGAGAATTTAGTTGAACATATTAACATATATATATATATATATATATATATATATATAGCACACATATTTTTACATAAGAGAAAAATTCACTTATTTTTTAACAACTGCAGAATTTCCTGTCAAGTTTCTTCACTATAAGACCACATAAAACAAGGAATCCAATAAATTTCTGGATGAGAAGGAAGATTTAAATGAAGCAGAAGCCTGTCAAATTTTCAATCAAGCCATTGACAAAAGGAATAGATTCTCTAGGGTTGTCTTCCTGAGATGGATGAAGATGGAAGCCATGCATGTCTGTTACTTTTGAGGTGAGATTATAGTTGCCACCATTAGAGAGAAGCCTTAACGACAGTTATTGTTTTAGAAGAAAATCTGTGGAGCATAAAGTTTGCTCCACAGATTATGCACGATGGACAATTATATGGAAGACATGGAAGTATCACTAATTCTTGAAGGCCTGTACCTAGACCTTCCATATGTTGACATCCTTATTGCATTTCCTCACATGATTAATTAGTTCCATTCTAGAAACGAATAAGAGCTTTCCTTTCCCCGATTCTCATCCAAAGACAGTATGATAAGCATTTTGCAGAAAAGTTGGCACAGAGGGCGAGAGATGCATGGATGTTACTTCATATTATTATTCGTCATAATCAAAAGATTAGGTCATTGTGAAGTCATTATGCTCTCCATTCTCTGAATCAAGAATATTCATTAAGTCTGCTTTCCTCTCTAATAATTATAACTGGTATCATCTCTAGAACAACAGAGGTAGCCTTCATCCTCATTCTCCTCAGGAAGACACTTCTAGAATCGCCATTCCCTGTCTGAAAAGCTCACCAGACTTCTGCAACAAGTTAATCAAATCTTCCATCCATCCGTTTTTCAAATTAGTTTAATTTCTGCACTCACAAAAAGGATCAAATTCCTCTTTCTATATCCAGGATTTTACAAGGATTTCTTACTCTGGCTGTCTCTCGTATTATGATCAGACAGGTAGATCTGCGCAGGTACGTTTGCGAGAGCGCCAAGATTATATTCAATTGAATTGAATCTATGAGTCCTCAAGTAGGTCTCACTAATGATGCTATTTCTACTAGGCATAAATTGATTTCGAGAAGACTGAAGTGTTATATTATAGACGTGAAACTTATATTCGTCAACGGAATTTAAACAGGAATGACTGCTTCAAACTTTCATATTTGGAAGTTATACAGCTTAATATTCCTCACTGGTCTGTTAATTTTTTTTTTCAGTAATTTCACTCCAAAGAAATTAGTTTCATGGCACAAATAGAGTTCTGGTCTGGCATATAGTATTGTATATTTTAGCATGCATCAATTATTTTCAATTATTATTATTCTCTAACTACTATATACTAATCGAGAAACCACCAACACTTGTGCAATCATATTTCTCATAAAAATTAAACAGATAATATAAATATATATATACAGGGTGTTCGGGATAAATTTGACAGTTTCGTAAGGAAAAAGAAAATCTTCTTTGTATCTATTAAATTTAATGAATTCACAAAAAAACATTACAGGCAGAGTTAATTACAATACTATCAACAAGATTTACTCAAAATAACCACCATTAGCATCGATCACAGCTTCAATTCTGCTTCGGAACCTCGAACAAGCTGATGCTACAGTCTCCCTGGGAAGGGCCGCAAAAACTGTTTTAATTTTATCCATTAACTGGGCTTTTGTATTACTGGAAGTGCGATTGGTGTCTTTTTCAACTGCGCCCCATACAAAATAATCCATGGGGTTAAGGTCTGGGGAGTTTGGAGGCCAAACATTTGGACTGGTGAAGTCGTAGAAATTTTCAGACAACCATTTTTGACTTTTCCCAGAGGTGTGGCAAGGGGCCGAATCCTGCTGCCATACATACGGCCTACCATTGGCTACCCTTGTTATCCAGGGCTTGACTACAGTTAGCAACTCCACGAACAAAGCCCGAATTCCAATGCCAGGGTTCTTCAACACCTGTTCCTGCAGATTTGCGAGGAATTCTGCTGTACGAACGCAATCAGATCGTCTGCTAGGGATCTTTCTTCTTGCTACATCCTCGTAGTCACCATTGCAAGTCTCTAGTTCATGCCTGATTGTTTTTACTGTATTCAGGGAGCATTGGGCAGCAGTCGTAATATCCTTATTTTGATGGCGGGCACGAATCATCATGATACAAGTTATTCTCTTCCATGATTCAGGTGGGTTCCAGCTATCCATCCTTTCTGACATCTTGTATATGAATGAAGAAGGGTCCAAACTTTTAAATGAAGAGAAGTGTGTGTTAATACATGTAACTTACGGAAAAATATAATTAATTATAAATATGTCAAATTTATCCCGAACACCCTGTATTTCTCGTTTATTTCTAATGTTTTAGATTTTTTAAAGTCGTTTAGTCATCTTTTGGCACTAAACGGTCTCATAGAATCACAACTTTGTGTGAATGAATCAATATCGTTTGCTGAGGTATTACTGCATATAAACAGAGGGTCATAAATATCATATGGAATTTGTCCTCTGATATTGGAATATGATTAAGTGATAATCACTTATTACTTAATTTGCACTCTGCAATCCAGAAGAACAGTATAATCTTTATGCAAGTCCGTCGTGCGATATTAACCAACGCTGAATTTCTAGAAGCGAAATGTATAACATATTCCGAGATACATCACGTGATCATTAAATGGGATTTATCAAGTCTGTTCGTATTTCCATGCCCATAAATAGGATCTTTGCGGAATGGTAGGATTAATGGCGAATTTCAGTTTTGAAACCGTACTAAAGAACCTGGATGACAGCGTCGGTACAGTTTCATGCAGTCGCTATGAACAGCAAGGATATTGGAAACGAAGTAGAGAAAGATGCAAGAAAAGATAAAGACGTTGTTCTCTAGCTAACGACAAGAGAGAGAGGAGGGGAGGAAGAAGTGGAGACGAAGTAATTTTCCGTCAGTGGGGATTTGTCATCATTTTCAGCGTTAAAACGAGATAGGATAGGTCACTATAGCAACCCCGCACGCGGAATTAAGACCTTGTTTATATCACATAGCTCGAGGCACGTCCCGCTGTGATTACGGCTACATCTCCTATAGAAAATGCCAGTTCATGCATACCAAGTGGACTAGCAAGCGTTGTTTGGATTTGTAACATACTTAGTAGGAACCAGCACAATGGTGTTGGCTGCTCTGCTACTACTGGGAAGGCACCCAGCTGCACGATGCCCCTCCATAGTTTTGCTCTCTTCCCACCTCCCCGTTTTCATTTCCCTCCCTTCTTCGTGTCCTCCCTTTCGGTCCTGTGTGACGGCGCGTCGGTAATTAGCTGCCGTAATTTGTCTTGTGTAGAAATTTTAAATGACTCAACCATACCAATAACATATCCAATGTGGCAGAGCCTTAACAAGTAGCGCGTCTATTGTTGGATCATTACAGAAAACCCGCGTCAACGTTAGCAACATTGCAGTCTTTGTGTGCAGTATTAGCGAAGATAGGCTTTATGGAAGGAGATTAAAACTCAGAACCGCTTCGAGCGTATTGGAGAGAACAAAAAAATTCTCTTCCCTGTATGCACTTTTTTTTTTTAATCTTAAGTTAGGAACGTTCATTGAAAAGACCTTCGCACTTAAAATTGTTTAAAGGAGGCGAAACATTAAGAATCCATTACTAATCTTCCAATACCAAATGTCTGACGTATTCCTTAAGATTAAGAACTAGCAAGGCTTAACAGAAATCCCTTTCTAGACAGTTTACCTCTTTAGCTATAGCATTTTCATATTCCACGAATACAAATGGCTAACCGTCATATGAATGTTCTAAAAACCCAACTAAACTAAATAGTTATACTTATTAACTATAAAAAGATTATTAATATTCTGAACAGGAATGAGAATGTAACCTAACCGAAGAGAGCATAAAAATATTTAAATAAAAGCGATTAAAATATGTTACATTCATTTTGCTAAACTTAGAGAATTTGTTCGCTTCGAAATTTCTCCTTAATTTGCAGTGCACTACATACGTTACCAATTTTCTTCTGTGATCGCACCAGTAGTGTTTTCAATTATTTCGTTGTGTCCTCTGCAGTAGGCGCAGAAGTCTCATCGACAACAACAAAGGCGCAAAATGTGAACAAACGCAAGTTGTTATCGAAGGCCATTATGCGCGTGTCACGTGCGATGATAGGGTAGGTCATGCACCTTTCCAGACAGCTACAAATTTGGCGCGAGCTGCTAGCAGTTGACAGTTTCAGTATGCAATAACAAAAGTTGTCTGGTATTTGTGCTACAAATATGGGATTTGTGAAATTAACCATTTTGTTGCGCGTCACTGACCACGGCCGTTCAACTCGATTAAGGAAGCGATATATATGCTGCGCATCTAGTGTAATATGTACAGCTAGTAGATGACAGAAAAGATTTTGATATTTTGTAAGGAGGTCACCGACCTCGAAGCCTGAATTATAGCGGCACTAAGGAAGTGATAATTGAAGTGCATCTGCTGGCTTCTTTAGCTCAAGATTTTTCTCATTTATTTGTCACATACATATATCTTTCGAAACAGCAAAGTAAAGACACATTTATGCCATCGCTTTCCGCATATGTTTCCCCGTCTACTGGAATGTATTTCTTACAGCTTGTAAACACATTAGGAACTCTATTTCCTCAGCCGGATAGAAAATAACGAAAGCCTGCTAATTTTAATTGCAAAGTGACTTCCATCTACACTGAAACGCCATTCTAATCTCGTCAGCAGTTAGGTTCCTGTCAAAAGAAACTGCACACAGAAATGGACAGGGAGCAAATCTGATATAAACATGAGGACGAGCTGTGACACTGCACTCGATCACTGAGGATACAGCGTTCTGGTAGATCCCCAGGATACTTGCAAAAAGGTAGCCATTCCTAGAAATACATAAAGAATAAACAGCATACCGCGCTACGATATCCGATGTGCTGATGCAAGCTACCAGAGATCTTGACTAAAGACATCTTTGATGGTCCAGTGATTGGAAGAGACCGTCTCACCGAGAATCACTTGGGAGCAGTCTGATGTTACCTGAGGGCCTCTGCCTGCATCATATCCATCACTCCTCTGTTAGGTTTTCACCATGGCAACGCAGCAGCAGGCAACATAGCCAGCAGCTTTCAAATAATACACGAGAGTGGAACCGATTCTGTCCGGTCGTCATGGTGATGCAATACATATATGATCGTGTCTTGGTGAAAAAGGAGACCGTTCTTGTGCGCGACAGTCTTACTTTCCTTTGGATCAGATACGATCGTCTTTATTCCATTATCAAGCTACGGCAGATGTGTAAGTGCGAGCCTTTGATTCGTTGCTAGGTTTTTAAGCTTGTGCCTGGTTTCGCCGTAGTGAAATGTGGAGTCTTTAATGTGTTTCTATTTGTCATTAGACATCTTAGAGGCTGCCATTATTTTACCTTCTCTTACTATGACATGATTCGTTAATAACAACAATAATAGGAAAAATGACGCTCTTCACAGTTTTTCTTCGGATAATTACTTGACGGTAAAAAGCTGTAAGAATTTAAAACCCAGTTAAAATATTTCATGCTGATCTGTTTTAATCGCTGATCGTTTTAAATGTTTTAATCGCTATAGTAAGAAACGACGTGCGTTTTACAACAGTCACGGTGTCTTTAATACATCAAACAACTTGATGCTGATTTTGCATTTAGTAATCAGAGAGTGTTTTCTCTTGTTAATAACTTACATTCTGTACTGATTTTGGCTGTTTACTATCACCAAATAAATCGCATTCACCTCAAGTTCACATTGAAAAAATGAGTTTTGCTGTTACATAAAGTTATAAAAATCTGTTTCTTCAATTTGAAATATTTTAATTAGCATTGACTTCATATCTCCGACTTTGTTCGTTCTCATGACTCCTGATTAGATGAGATCACAGGAGAAGAAATTTAAATTTTGTAACCATCGGTGATCTTTGCGTAATAATGTGATCACGTGCTCTGGTTTAAGATTTTATCTTAGTGCAGCTAATGGGCATAACACTTTGGTTGGAAATATCTGGGAAGAAGTACGTGAACATGTATAAGGAACTTTAAGGGTGAGTTGGTCAGTCTCGTACGGTGTGTGACCAGAGAGAGAGAGTACCCTCAGTTTACAGACATAATGCACCCAAGTTGCTTCTGGTGCGATTGTAATTTAAAATAAAGTTTCGTTACCAAAAAGTGCAAAAAAAATAACATGCGCAGATTAAAAAATTTAATTTCTGTATAAGTGCCTGATGAAAATTAGTATAGTGGAAACGCATTAGTTAGTTGTTTGTTGGTAGGCGCCACCTCCCTTCAAAACTTTCAGAAATTAAATACGAATGAACTCTAGTTAACTTACAAAAAAAGTAATCCATAATATCTACCAATAACGTGAGAGATGTAAAGTTTTAAGATTGCGCCTACAGAAAGTTTTCTTATGGTATGTCGCAAAATGTTAAACTTGAAGAATGCAATACTTAATGGTAAATGAAAGTTCAATCGTACACGTATTGCAGCTAATTTCGTTTATGAACTATTCATAGAGGAGCACGTATAAAGGAAAGGTACCCGTCCAATCGAAGATTGCGATGATCTTTGTTTTATTTAAAGCTTACTTCTTCTTTTTTTGCCTCAGTCACTCTGTCCTTCGTGAAAGAGAACTTGTTGTATTGCTCCAAAATTAATCCGAATTATTTAACTCCACAATCGCATGGCTCTACTGAATAAAATCCGATTTTTTTTCCTTATAAGAACATTAACATCTCAGAATGATATTATGGTATTGCCATCTAAGAATGGCCTTGATTACACATTCCTATCTGATCCTAATATCCTATCCTCACGTGTAGACCTACACATTCTGCCGTGTAGGCATTTGGAACCGAAATCCTACAGAATAGGTTGGTTACTCTTTATTACTGGAGGTGTCCTAAGTCAGTAGAAGCGTATGTTCACGGGGCCGGTTAGCCTGTTCTGAGGGACGAAAAACCCGAGTTTCCGGGTGAAAAAAAAAACCCTAACTCCGTATGAGACCGGCTAACTCACTTTTCGTCGAAAGAGACCAGATAAAGGTTCCTCACGTCACTGACGGAAATCGAACCCAGGTATTTCCAACCAAAGGGCTTTGTCTATACCGACTGAGCTATGGAGGCTCGATTACACATATTGAACATTAATAATGTTTACCCGTTTTTAATAGCATTGTTTTCAATATTCCATCCATCGAAGCCGTGTGTTCATTCGCCTAATTTTCCAAAATACACTCGTGTGGAAGTATTTCGAAAATCTATTAATTTTACAGACAGTGTTTGATAACCTGCCTCTAACCTCTTTCAGATATTCACATTTGATCACAGTCTTCTATTCTGCCAGTTCTTGGCTGATTTTTCTCGTGTTCCATAATATTTTAGTCAAGCGACTTCCTATCATATTCAGCCTTCATATATAACTGCCATTCTAAAACAAACTGTACCTAAATAATTTAGTCGAAATGTTTTACTTGTTTTACACGTTAATCGTTGAGAATGCAGTTGGTGTTCTGTTTACCTGTCTATATTTTCATTAAAAAAAACTAATTTTTAATTTGTATAGATTTCTTGAAAAGGATATCATATGCACAGAAAGAACTGACACAATTTCTTCGATTCTGATATCATTTTAACTTACCTTAACAATGTGATCCGAAACCTACAGTGGAAGTGATGTAAGGCAAACTGTATCTAATTTAACATAAGTCATCTCCTGCACACTTTTTAATTCTAACTCCTGACCAAATATAAGCTACATGTTGCGTTTTTTTCGAGATCAGCAAAGATTAAATAGAGAGAAGTTTTATGCATGCGATACTCCGATTTTGATTTTAACTCTTGATTTTGAGTTTAAAAAACGTCAGGAAATCGTTATAAGGACTAAGTGAAACTTATTGTTCCACATTTCGTAGCCTTTGCTAATATAAATCTTTTAGGAAATAGTCAAGAAGAAAATTCCTCTAATTCTCACATCTAATTTTATTCTCTCTCTCTCTCTCTCTCTCTCTCTCTATATATATATATATATATATATATATATATATATATATATATATATGAACTCAGATCATCTGGGATTCGCCATTCTGAACAAGCATTTAGAATGATGCGAGTCTGGCCATCGCAAAACCTTTATACCACTATATTTGAAACAGAAAATCATCCACCCCAGAAGTTTTTCCATATTTCAGGTTTCTGAATGCTTTTTCTTCATCAAGTATTAATATGTTTTCCTGATTTGTTTTATAAATACCATACACGAGAGGTTGCAGAACGCATACCATACTGGTGCCATGTGGTAAGCAGGGCCAATTAATATTTTTTGAAGAATACCTGAGTAGACTTTTTCAAGCAACTGGAATGAAAGATGAAAAACAGATTCAGTAAGTCTACATCCAATTCTATGTCTCCTAATCATAGAATTTATCAAAATGACTATATCCGCCCCATCTTTCGCTGATCCAGATTTCTTGAATAATCAATCATCTTCTAGATGAATATGAAACATCGCCGTTTTAATTGCACTCACACATTCATGGTTCGTAAAATTGTTCTATTCCATCTCCATGTAGAAGAATTTATACCAGTTTCAGAACCATACTATAATCTTACAGTTTTTATTTAAAGGGATCTTGGTTGTTTCTTCGTCTCAATAATCCCAATTTGATGGACTAGTGTATAGGGCCTCCTCCAGCAAGCGTTGGATTAAAATCCCATTGTACCGTGGATGCTTGTGTGTCAAAAGGTAACATATTATTTTCATCGTCATTACCGTGCTTAATACAGGCCCGAAGTTGCTTTAAAAGTTTCCTTTAGTGTCTAGAGTAGGAATTCTTGGATTATTTAATGTTTGGCTTCTCATAGTACTATGTTCTTGATTACTAACTTTTTGTGGGTAGGAGTGAGAAAAAATTGAGTTATTTTTCTGCTAACTGAATGTGTTTTCCGTTGATGAAACTTTAGCAGCTGATAATTTCCACCCTTCTAGATGAAAAGAACCAGGAGAATACCTAGCTGCCATAATTTACACTATATTGTATCACCATAAACATATATTATAGTTTCAGCCAATACGGAAGGGGAAGTCCCATAGCATCATCAGCTCATTTTAATTCGTTCGGTACTCGAGCAGATACCAACTATCAGAGTTCAAGCGTACCTCGATAACATGAGGATTTGACATTGGGTTAGTAATCCTGGTCCAGGCGGGGTTCTCTGCATTCTTATAAACTATATGGAGGTCTTTCAGTTCCGGACATGGAAAGGTTTTTCCTCCCATAAACCAGCTGGAAGAATACGCACAATTAACAAAACTCTATTCATAGTCCGAGTTGCTGCGGTGATAAATCCAAATAACCAACCTATCGCCGTATTTTAGTTCGACCCCTCCCACACCCCAAACGTTAGTCTTCACAAGTACTGTTATATACATCATTGAACTCTTTCGGAAGACACAAATATATCAATGATTTAAGGACTAGTCTGACATTTTACAAAACTTGTAACTCATAAAATAGTCCTTTTTTTTTTCAACGCATGAACAATATTAATACTGCAGATTAAGAATTATAGTAGGCGTAACGTGATGCTGTTGGTATATTGCAGGAATGAAGAACCAGTTACGTCCAATATGGATATTTCCACAGGTCACATGATCCTGGTAAGATTTATATTCTGCCATTAATTACAGCACTAAAATTAATTTGCATATTTAATCGATTTCCCCACTTTATAAAACCTTTTTTTTTTTTTTTTTTGCTAAGATGTTTACTTAAGAAATTGTCAATGAAATAACTTCCTTGTACTTTCTCCTTTAGTCCTATATGGAAGATCATCTCAAAAACAAAGACAGATTAGACCGAGAATGGGAAGCGCTATGCGCTTACGAAGCCGAACCCTGCTCCACTACATCTGCAGCCTTGCCACAAAATATCAAGAAGAATCGGTACACGGATGTGATGCCATGTAAGTATTATTTTGGATTACCTTTCATATCTGATATTTATATGGATTTTCTCTTGTGAAAATAATCTTCTCTTCGGCTAACCAGAAATCGCATGCTTACAATTATTCCATTCTAACCGTTTATAATTCTCGCAACGTCTGAAATATATTTGTAATGATACAGTTTTCTAATGCCAGTGCATCCTCCTTCTTTTGCAGACGATCACTCTAGGGTTGTTTTGAATGACTTGTCTAATGTATCCGGTTCCGATTACATCAATGCCAGTACTATTGTAAGTATAATCAAGTTCTTGCCACATTAATAATTTCACTCTCTTTGCTAGTAACACTTATAATAGGGAAGATGAAACGAAGAAAGTATCTCATATTAATATTCTCTAAGTTCTAGTTCATCGAGCAATAGACTAGTACTAGTGAATCAAATAGGCCATTTCGAGTACCGATTCAAAATGCCCGAGTCTCCATTACGCCTTTCGTCATTAATAATCATATGGGAATGCGTTTTCAAACGATGAAGTGAATTAACATGCATCCATTTGGAAATTCTTATTACGCATGCTAGTTCATATCATAAATGAATACGCACTATCATGTTTAATTTTAAAATTAGCTTTTTCAGATCATTTTAAAACCTAATTTTCTCTCGGCTATTCAAGCTCAAAATGTAGTCACATTTCAATCCTTATGGATTCTCACTTAATTTTCTTTCCACGAAAAACATTCTGCCAGACTTGTATTCCCCGTGTTGCTTAAAAGTGTGTAACAGATCCTTAAAAATCCTGAATAAGATGGAATTCCAATCATAAGTGGAGTTTCAATCCTGATGCAATGTATATAACAATCTACGACTTCTTTCGGTTTCAGAAATTGCTCTTTGCTTGTTGATAGGTTGGGGGATTTAAAGATTCGTTTATTTATTACATTCCTTAATCTGTATACATAAAACAAACTGCATTACTTTAGTTTTGCGTATCATCGAGGCTGTGGATAAAAATAACTTAACACAGGATTTCTATTCTATTGATGTTCTAGTAGAAACACTGACTCAGTACAAATCAGAATAAACGCCGCTTTAACCATAAATAAATGTTCTGCATATAGTACAATTTACGAACGTTATTGTCAACATGAATTTTATTTTAATGATAGGCGCCATCACAAAATGTTTCTACTGACATTCATTTACTTTTTTCCCCTTCAATCTAATCAAAACATGATTTTGTTTCATTACAGACAGATCATGATCCTCGAAATCCTGCTTACATCGCTACTCAAGGACCACTTCCGCATACTGCTGCTGACTTCTGGCAGGTAAAAAAATAAATAAATACCTTTCTCCTAAGCTCATTGTTTTAATTTTTTTAACCTGCATTCGTTTCATTGATGACGTGACAGTACTTTGCTGTAATGGCGGCAATTTCTTTTAAGTTCATAGTGTGCTTTGGTACCAAATTCGCCTCTTCCTTTTCCCCAAGAAGAGAATAAAATAACAAGATTGGATTTATCGACATTTTATGCACTTTTCCAAATCATTATTCTTACAACTTTTATTGAGGCATTCGTCCGCTCTTTATTTTAATAGAGAGGAAATTGTTATCGGAAAGGAAATCGCGACCCTCATCAAATCGATAGCTATCGATCAGTTTACCAGGCAGGTTAAATCTCGAAGAATGTCTAACATCCAAGTGTGTTCCTACTTTAATAATTCGCTTTTGAAGTATTAACGAAGACCGAGCCTTTAAAATGCAGGGTTTACAGCAGCTGCCGATTTTCCCACCCACATTTTTCCCTCTTGTGGGCGGAGGCGCGAGGTTTGCTGCACTGTTTACACGAGTTCGTTACCGAACTCCATCTTTTCTTCGATCACGTTGGCAACAAGTTGAAATTAGCCAACGGTATTACCAACTGTTGGATGTTAGAGGATGGAGTACTCTATCTATTTTCCATTTGCTCCGAAGATTATTAACCAGAGTGAGGTCTTAAGAAGAGCAGCTGCTTGCGTGGTTCAACATCTCCCACGCTACTTAAGAAAAGCAATTATAATTGTAATTAGTCTTGAAAGAAGTGGGTAATAATTTTTCCTCCTTTCCATTTCATTTTTTTTTTATTTGAAGATGCGATCATTCAGCTGACGTACACGGTAAGCTACGATCTGAAAGTAGGTCTTAGTTGATTGCCGAATTCTAAAATTTAAGTACAGCAAAGAAATGGGGGTAGTTTCAAACGGTTATTCTATTTTGTCCTTCCTAGATCTCATCACTATGATGAAGAGAGAAAACCTCACATTACAGCAAACTAAAGTTTTGTTTTTTGATTTAAAAACTTAGCCGTACGTTATCTCGCATCGCAAAATATCAAAGTAGTCATCTAAAATTATGTATGTAATGAAAGATTTAACACATTGCACAGATGGAATTTTAACGATGTTTTAATTATTCGTGCAGATGATATGGGAACAAGGAAGTGTTGTGATAGTCATGCTGACTCGTCTAATGGAGAACGGAGTTGCCATGTGTCACCGCTATTGGCCTGAAGAAGGAAGTGAAGTTTATCATATCTATGAGGTAAGAAATGTGGGGGCTAAAATGCCATACCAGAGTAGTCAATTACGATATGATATTCTGTTTAGCATTCGTCTCTATTTGAAATATCTAATGTTCTTTCTCCGAATAGAGAATGCACGATTAATGCTTGTAAAAATTACTTTGTGGTATTATTTTGATCTGGCTGCACATTAGAAGCGTTTGTGTAAACTCCCATGGTTATAAGTGACACAAGTGCCGACTGTAATTTCGCGCGGCTGACAAGGTCTAATTAAAATTATGAACTGGCGTAGCCTCAAATGAGAACGCAATAAACATACATTTATTCATATGCGTCCAATAAAACTACCTGAGAATAGAGAATCTGATTGTAATGTTTAGCCCCTTTTGAGACTACTTTAAGGGTCCCTCCACTGCACTGTAGGGCGAGAATGAGAGGAAAATGCAGCCATTTAACTTGCAGGCTTTTAAAGTGTTCCTATGATTTATGAAGCGGGGCCGCCTTTAACACAGTTTATGAGCTATTAAATGTCTTTATTATCACAGAGGGAATCATGTGGCCAAGTCGCAGGGGTCGATTGCAACGCTTCTGCACAATGTGCCGAGAACTTGCGGTACACAGAGAGAGAGAGAACGCCTTTTCGTTTGTAATTGAAACTGCGGTTCGGTGTGAAACGCAATCCCCCCCCCCCAAGCCTCTCTTTCTCTTCATTCCCCTCCGAAGATAAATGGCTCTGTGAAGGAGTCGCTTCCGGTTTTAATTCTACGCGACATAAAACTATAGCTGGGTGTAAAAGAGATCACAGCAAATGACATCAGACAAGGATATTTGTGGCTTGTTCAGCTTCCGGTACAAGCAGACAATAAATGATTGTTTCAGTATCGTTCGAATAAAGAAGAAACTCTAGCACTGTATAACGCCACGAAAACTATTCCACGTTTTTTTCAGACTGAAATGATTCAATCGTAATACCACACACTATAAATTATGACGAACTTTGCATAATCATTTTCTGCAGTGGGAAGTATTCTTTTTTAACAATCGATTGGAATAAGTTGATAAAATAAAATCTCAAGTATTTTCCGTATGGACACACATTTTTTTGAAGAGTATTATCGTTCACAGGTACTGGAAAATCAAATTAACAGCCAGATTTTTACAATTGAATCGTAATCGATTCTGCCAAAATATTGTCGGCAATGGTAATCCTTCAATGACTAGGAAATCATCTCTAACTTTTGTTCCAATTACTTACCATGAGAATGACACATTAGCCTTGATGTCATCACGAATCGCTTGTAGTCGAGGGACAGACGTACATTTTTTGTCAGAAGTTGGTAAACTTGCATAAAACTATTCAGATACCATCCACCTGTCGTTTTGTTAAGCTCACCAAATTCATTGAGAATTCACTTATGAGTTCCCGTAAAAACTCTGGCTTAAGTGGCTACCATATACCGTACTACAATCATGATGATATTTATATTGAATTTCAAATCATTATAGAACATAATTTAATTGCAAATAGGAATTTTACATATCCTCTGCGATCAATACTAAACTATCAATGGGTTGCAATTAATGAGTACACTAAAAGAGAAAAAAGTCCCCGCTGGACAAATGAACACGTTCTTACATAGCGACAGCTAATAACTGGTTTATGCATTAGTTTAATGCTAACACTCATCTGTAAAATGCTTTACGTGCGTATGTAATAATTCTCAGAAACTTAACACACACAAATCGTGAACTAGATCGTATCCAATATTTTTCTAATTTTAGATACTACTTAAGTGAGGAATTTTTGATATTGTTAACTGCGCTTTAAAATATGAAAGTAAGTGATTCTCTTAATTCTCGAACTTTCTAGGTCCACCTGGTATCGGAGCACATTTGGTGTGATGATTATCTTGTAAGAAGTTTCTACCTGAAGAACTTGAAGACTAGCGAGACCCGTACTGTAACTCAGTTCCATTTCTTATCGTGGCCAGATAACGGAGTTCCTAGTTCCACAAAGGCACTGCTGGAGTTCCGAAGGTATGGTTGTGGATAGTTTTCGTAGAATATTACATCTGATGGCGGTATATATTTCTCTTAGTACTGGTAGCTACCGCCACTTCCCATATTTACATATAAAAATGTCAGATAATTATGAAAGTCACTAGGAGTGTAAACCTGAATATGGATGATTACTGTGTATAACACTTTCCGTGTAATCCTTCTTAACTCTGACAAGGCCGAGGTTTACTCACCGAACCCATGAACATTATTTTTCTTACATATAAAGAATCAGCTCATATAAAGAATCAGAGAACGTCATTTCTTAATAGTGCTAAACATGGTAGAGAAACTTCTCTTACTCGTTGAATGCTAAGCGGAAAGTCATGCAAATGAATAGTGTGTACGATACATCTAACTTTGGAGCCAGACAAATTTCGGAGTTACTTGTAATTAAAGTACGATACGCTTTATCTTATCTTGAAAATAAAACGTACTTCTTTGTACAGGAAGTAAAAAGTATTTTTGTAAATCACAAAATTTCAGAGGACTATTTTGTATTCTTCTACAAGTTTGGGAAGCAAGAACTACTCATTATTCAAATACTTGTTTAAAATTTCACATCTTGTATTCTTAGCTGAATTCCGAGTTGGTATATGTGCAGATATACCAATCTACATCCGACATTAAGTTGTCATCCAAAATGCATTATTTAATTGTCCGAAATACTTTTGAAACTACACGAAACAATGCATAAAGAACGCACATGATGTAATCAATTATTTGTGCTCCTTAATAAAATGCAAGCAACTGTCTTGATTTAAAAATAGTCTAGAAAGCATTATAAACCACATTATAGTTAAGGTAACAAGAGTTCAGTGTTTATTCGACGTCACTTGCAATTCACTGATTATTGAAATATTATAGCACTTCAAGTGAGCTGCCAAAATTCTAAGTAATTGCATTTTCAAAATTATGATATATATATATATATATATATATATATATATATATATATATATATATGATATATTTTGAAAAAAATATTTTCAAATATATCATAATATATGATATATTTGAATTTGAAAAAAAAGATAGTTGAATTTGACACTCATACCTCACTGATTCCAAATAAAGTTCAGAAATTCTAACTCGAAGCAGCTTTTCGCAGTCCATATTCAGGTGAATAATTTTTCTAGTGTTTTCGATTTAAAAAGAAGCCCATGTAAATTAACAGCGGAATATTTATTAATGTCTGCGAACCATGATAGTACTAAGTATAGGTGAAACTGCTAGTTTCAGATTCCTTAAAAAATAGATTGCAATTATAGTCATAACGCTGCTCTGTTAATAATTTTCTAGCCTCCATCTTCCAATAACAAATAATTCTTTTTAAGGCTTTTTTGCACTCTTTGCTCTTCAAGAAGCTGGAAGCTATCAAGCAGCACCTCTCTACTCCTGCCTGCTAACATTGTGTTCAACTTCCTTAACTAACCTCCCCTTCTTGGTCATCATTTTTGTGATTGGTGCAATTGTGATGTTGAACAAATTGCATAGTCACAAAAGTGATGGCTGTGAGGTGGGCTTTGCTACTGCTGGTGAGTACTAACATGCATTCTTCATCCCTGAACTTGCTATAGTTTGCTGTATAATCCTTTTGCAAATCCACAAGTAGTTAATTCTGCTTGTACATCACTATTACTGAAGTATTTTTATTCAGTTAAATGAGGCTTAGGCTTTATAAAATGCAAATGAAGTCTTGACAACATATTACGCTATTATGTGAACTTAAGAGATGCAGCAATAAACTTGGCTTACTCTATTATTCAAATAAATGTTATTTTTAGCACTTTGTTGGCAATTAAAAAATAATATAAGTGCCTTGTAGAAGATGTGGTTCGAGTGAGATGCTGTTCTTATGAGTTCATCACACCTTTTTTTTTCTTAGAGAGAATGGGTAGTATCCTGTTAACTTTCTAGAAATCGGTTTTCAACTCTGGAAGATTCGTATCACATACAACTGTTGGAATTAGTGTTTGAAACAGTTAGTTGGAGTTAAAAACCCTACTTTCTGCTGATGTTATCACGAAAATAAACAGGTGCCAAAAAATAGGTTAGTGATGGTTAGATCTTGCTTGCCTGGTTAGTCAAATAGACAATCTATCCACTATCCAACAGCCTGTGGGCATGGATGTTTGGAAATGTCTTTAGGTAGAGAGATGAAATAAATTCATCACATGGTTTGAAACTTCTACCTTGCTTGCTGGAAGCTTGAAAAATTTCATGTTTGGTCTCTGCATTATTTAACTCTTCGCCCGCCTAAGATGTTAATACCACTGCAGCCTTTCATGGGTGGAATCCATATGAAAAAGTACCTTTTTGATTTGCCACAACATTCGAGCGTTGTGAAAAGTTCTCTCAAACATTATGGACCATAGCTATCGAATTATACAATTCATGCAACTATGCTTGAATGGCGTGTCCCTTGTAAGGGTGATTATGCATCCCTTTCAATACATTATCCGATCTAGTCAAGCTTTATACTTCTCTATAGCTGTTCGACTTACGTTTTTGTTATGAAAATACTTCGTGATAATCAATTCTAGATTTAACACAGGGCATTATTCCTTAACTACTTTCAAAACAATGCACCTTTACTTCGTCCTTATCTTCTCCTGTATGTTAAACATCATGATATTCTTGATTGCAATACATGTAAATTCTAGTTGTAACCGGTTACAGACTTAACCCTTATTCTTCCGAATCTCTCAAGGTTAATGGTTTTGCTACATGTCTTTTTCTGTGGAAATTTACACCTTCTAAACCTATTGCTTTCATCTGTGTTGTGTAGTTCTAGTGGAAATGATCTTTCTACTGAGGTAACAGAATACCATGGATTCTGTACAGTTTCAAGATTAAATAGTGCTGAGGAAGAAAATTCTCCATCAGATTCCGAAATGCATCAGTAGTTTTTTTAAAACAAACTTGTAAAATATTCAAATCTTTATCAGGGAGAGTGACTGAGAAATTACTTTTTCCGCTGCACAAATATGATTAATTATAACTCTCGTACCTTTTAGAAATGCAACCTTATTTGCTACATCGGATACTTATCAATAAAACATGTCAGTTTGTCTCACTGGAAGAGTTAATTATTTATCAGATTTTCAAAGTATGGTCCTCCTTGCTATGAGAGAAGCACATCAATGGATCGAACCATATTAAGTAATATATACAGCAAAGTAATTGGGAGTAGGTCGATGAAATGTGTGGCTCAGTCACATATTCTGAAGCTAAATCCTCATATTTAATAAATGGAATTTGGAATTAGTCAATAATGCAATGTGAATTTTTGAGGCCTGAATAAGATAATGTGAAAGTACAAAACGTTACAGAAAATTCTACATTTTGAGACCAAGTAATTTATTCAATATAATGAGATTACTGCTGTCACGAAAAAACATATCAGTGGTCCGTTAATGTTTAGAATGAACACTGAAATTATCAAATAATAATTCAATAAAAAAACAAAGTTAATAAAGTTTTTTCCATAATAATTTATGGAAATAATCTTCTCTAAAACAGAGAGTGCTTACACTAATTCAAAGTATTTTACCATTCATAGGAAAGTGAATAAATCATATAGAGGAAGATCTTGCCCAATTGTAGTGCATTGCAGGTAAGATCGTCTTCATTTGTTACTTTTTGTGTTCTATAGGATTGCTAAAAATTCTTGTAATAATGCACACCAGTTACTGAGCAAATAAGAATATTTTACTCCTTAAAGTAGTTTCTGTTAACAGAACAGTTTTAATTATATTTTTGTTTAATCCTTTACCCATGTGTAAGCGAACAGCACGTATGAAGGATAACGACGAGGCTACTGACTTCACATCTAATGCCTCAGTATCCCATAATGCAAAGCACATTTCCATAGGGACGTGTATATTACTATGCATTATGGAATGTATCACTACCTAGACTGGTTTCCATCTTTAGTGAGGACTCTACAAGTAGAACCTCAGTAAAATGCGCAAATTTTTTGTTTGCTTACACTTGGGTAAGCAAACAAAAGGATTAAACTAAAAGATAATTTCTTGGCAAGTATATAATTTACCAAATTATACCAGTTCTTACCAAATGAAAAACTGTCAATGATATTTTTGTCACTCCCACAGAAACGTTTCTTAGATAAATTAATGCAAGAAACCAATATTTTTTCAAATAAGCTGTTTATGCCTCCAAAGAGATTTATAATAAACATTACTGCAAGCTGCAGTATAATAAAATATATATAAATCTAAATGATTTTAACTTTCATTTTGTTTCTGATAAACTAACTCCAGAAACGATCAGTATAAAATATGGGTTGAAAATTATTTAAACTAAAGAGCCAATAGACTTCGTTTCGGCGATGTAAAAACATTATTTAAATTAAGGGAATATTAAATTCCACATTGTTTTAAAACCGAATAAGAAACTCAAAGATCGGAATCAAAGAGTTCATGCCGAATATAGTAACTATAAACGTATCGGCGACTACTAGCGTAAACTAAAGCACGTAGTTCAAGTACGTAGTACAAACTAGGGCAACTCGTTGCAAAGGTGGAGAAAGTTCTGATCGCTATTCTTAGTATTTTCCATGATGTAAAACCCATCTCCTACGAGATGTCGGATGTTATACATTATGGTGGGAGGTCACTACCCAGATCGGTTTCGATCTTTATTGAGACTAGACCAAAGTATAATACTAAGGGTATAGTTTTACATTATGGAAAATACTAAGAATAGCGATCAGAACTTTCTCCACCATTGCAACGAGTTGCCCTAGTTTGTACTATGTGCTTTAGCTTACGCTAGTAGTCGCCGATACGTTTATAGTTACTATATTCGGCATGAAACTCTTTGATTCCTATCTTTGAGTTTCTTATTCGGTTTTAAAACAATGTGGGATTTAATATCCCCTTAATTTAAATAATGGGTTGAAAATTTTAATTGCCGAATTAGGAAACCGTTTCCTGAAGAGGACCCCCACCACTAACTAGTGTTGTTCCTTTGATCGCAGTGGAGATTAATACGAGTTCTTTTACACACGAAGAAATATTTTCATTGAACGTTACTATATCTTTATTCTGACGCCGTAAGATTTATGAGTTCTTACAGACTCGCGAGCACTTCTTGTTGTGAGGCCAAAGTAGTAACATCTGAAGGTCTCCCAGCCCTTCCGACTAAATGTTCTAAGTCATTAACGTTCGCTATTTTTTAAACGCAAAACTTTTTCTGGAAATTTAAGAAATCTTCGGAGCAGCAATTCATCACATTGACAGAGAATTACTTCTCTATCGGCACACTCAAATGAACGAAGCTCTGAGAGCTGTGACGTTCAGCAGTTGGCGACTGATAAAAGGTCAAATATAATCCTTAAAGAGAATGACTGTTGGTTAGAGGAGAGTAAATGATATAGAATTTCATTTCCGACAACTCAGTTTAAAAAAAAAAAAAAAGCTTGTTATCAAACAGACTTTTCGTTTAAGATCAGTAAGTGAAGGTTTATAAAACACACTTGAATGTTCCGATGCTGAAGTTTTTTTTTAATCATGTTAAAACCGAACCGAGCTATCATGCACTGTTTCTTCAGTGTATGCAGTTCTCGAAATAATTGATTACCACATGCTAGCTTATTCATTAGAGAGAATCTGAGACTCACTGGGATTAAGGACGGGGGGGGGAGGAACACTAATGGCCGGCAAGACTGTTTTTCTATAGGTTAGCAGTAGATACTTTTTTTGTGCATTTTCCTAAGTCCGTTTTATCCCCCCCCCACTTTCCTCCTCCTCATCAGTTTACTGAAACTCACTAAAATCTATCAAGGATGCTTTCGAAGACACAGGACGAAACGACAGCTGCTTCGGACACTGAGGTAATCGCATCTATTTGTTATATGGAGAGTATCTCGACGTATCTAAACAGGATGGATCCAATAAACGGCAATACTCGCGACACAACCTTATCGAGAATCAACAAGAATTGAGGAGAGGAAACCACTTCGATAATTGCGAAGTAATATAGACACGCCGTAGGCATTTCGTAACTCATCTGGATAAACAAGTCCATATCCAGCTATGTTCGATGTGTGTGTGTGTGTGTGCGCATATCTAGCAGAAACCAGTTAAGTTGTTGTAGTACGGCTTATCTGGGCAGAATTTATTAGAAATGGCAGTAATTTCTGTAATCGTGTAAAAAATCAGTAAATGTTATGATAGTGATAAAATACTTCAATTTTAGCTGTCAGCTGGGATAAGTTTTCTTTCAGGTCCATCAGAATCTTATCAGACGACGCACTTTTATCCATCCGTGGACTGCTGAAATAAGAATAACTTAGGATTTTACTTGCGGATTAATAGTATGACTCCAAGGAAGGAAGCAGTTAAACGAATCCTTGGTGGAATATAAGAAGATATTTAAACTAATCCGACTTATGTTTACAATATACAGTGTAGATCGTATAGCACCGAAAATGGTAGACTTTTATAGTCGGATAACAGTTCCCACACCAGCAAAATAACAAACGGAACGGAACACAAGCAATGAATTCCAAGCCTTTGCGAATGAAGTATTTTTCAATAATGTACACTAATTTGCTGTTGACTGTTCCTTTTTCTAGCAAGTATCAGTATACTTTGTTTCCTCCTTGAAACGCGAACAAACTCTGATTCTCCTATATAACGTTATGCTACTTCGAAGTACAATATGAACTTGTTTGATGCTATGTAACACAGACAAATCGCTCTCTCCGGGGGGGAAGGGGTCGACAACAACTAACTTTAAAACATACCATCTGGATGTTGTTTTTAAGGACTCTATCTTTAACCTGATCGCCGAACAAGCAACAACAACCACCGTCTGTATTTAGCGATTACAATTAAATCTGGAAATATTAAAAGATAGTCATCCACAAGAAACATAATACTGCCGTATTTCAAATTGATAAATGAGTAATATGGACTTATTGTTCAACAGCAGGCTGGATTCATTGAATTTTAATAAACCTGAGACTTTGAAGTAAAAATATATTAATAGGTTATTATTCAAAATTAAGTGGATATTGAATACCACATTATTTCTTAGCCGAATAAGAAACTCAAAGATAGGAAACCTAATCTAAGAGTTTCATGCCGAATATAGAAAACTATATAAAGTTTGGCGAGTCCAAGCGTAAGCCAACACCTGGGTGACTCGTAGTAAAGGTGGAGTAAGAACCGATCACTGTCCTTAGTATTTTCCCATAATATAAAACACAGCTCCTAGGAGATGTATTACTGTTTGTTCTACATTAAGAGAGAAGGTCACTACCCAGAGTGGTTTCGACCTTTTTTGAGGTCTCATCAGTGAGTAGGTAGACCTAGATGTAACACTAAGGTTTCGATAGTCAGAACTTATTTCTTTACTGTACGAGTTGCCAAAAGGTGCACAAATACAATTACTGAAATAAGAGCCAACAGGCTTCACTTCGGCGAAGTGAAATTATTCAAAATTAAGTGGATATTGAATACCACATTATTTCTTAGCCGAATAAGAAACAGGTTTTTGCATCCGGAAACGTTTTAATTTTAATTAAAACGTTTCCGGATGCAATTCAGCTCGGTTCTCAGAATTTTGGAGTAAAATAAAAGTTTGGAACGATCACTAACTTATGAGAGAATCGAGAACAAAATCCTTGTTCCAATCTAGTACGGAAAGCTGCAATACCAGATAGATTTTAAAAAATTCATTAGGTGATGACTGTGTTTATGAACTCTTAATTCACAGGCATGTAATGAAGTATTTCAAGACTACACTGTGGAATTCCTGTGGTGATATAAGCAGTAAGAAGTATTATTACATGACACCTTCAGAACGTAAGAGAGCATACAACTTAGAGTTTCTGTACATAATCCTCTCTGTACAACGCCAAATACCGCTCAATCCCAAAAGTATTCTTTGTCTGCGTATTCTCATGGCCGATTTGCCTGTATGCGAGATGAAAAAAAATCCCTTCTACCCTCCCCCCCCCCATGAGATCGGCTAACTTACCGTCAATTATAAAAAAAGCATGTAAAGATTCCTCTTGTCACGACGAGAATCGAACTCATGCATTTTCCAATCTAAGGGTGCCCAAATCGTTTAATGACTTTTTTTTAAATAAACCATTCATATTCGAGTGGAACTTGCTTGGCAACGTTTAGTTAAAACTGACGGGTTTACTGAAATGGCCGGGAGGATTGTCCTCAATAAAAACAAAGATTATTTACTTTTTGTGTATCTTATTTAGCTTACCAAGGCTATTAGCGAAGTGGTGAAAGAGCATTATTAGCATTTTCGAATGAACAGCCGTGTCGTTAATACGTGAATTGCGCACAATGACTAAAAACTATTTAACTATTTAAGTAATCACCAAAAGTTTATCCCTTGTCATAAAACCTTGGGAAAATGGTAGAGCTCCACGAACTGTGTTATAAAAATGATTTATTAAGTTATACCTATAGATATAAACTCCGCGCTACATAATGTAAGAGCGTTTTCGTTAATAGCTGCACGCCTGCCTTCTCCCCGAAAATGGATGGGCCTTTCAGCATACACAGGATCGAGGCTTTGTCTTCTCAGTTTTCTATACCCCCCCCTCACATAACATTAAGTGCTTTGGCTATAGTCGGCCTAACACTTCATCAGAGCCCAAGCACTCACACTACACTCTTTCGTCTTCTCTCCCCATTGCCGTCTATATTACGCCACTTAGAGCCTTAGCAGCGAAGGGTAGTGTCTGTTATTGATGACCCGCTTACTTCCGACACAGTTAGGGGGTAACATCACGAACCAGTCGGATCAATGGAGATCTAACTGACCATTATTGCAGGTAGGGCCCATTTGTGGTCATTAGTTCAAAGGCTAACGCAAACACTAGAGGCTTAAGAAGGGAAGCAACGTATTTATGTGAAAAATGACCATTGTATTGCTCCTGATGGCTGTTTTTACCCCCCCTTTCTTTCTCTTTTCTAGTGACGGTATTGGACGAACGGGAACCTATTGTCTCATCGATATGGTCTTGAACAGGATGGCTAAAGGTAAGAACTATTTTCTTCCTTCTTTCGTAGACGTAAATAGTCTTTCCAGCTAAGAAGAATCGCCCATAATGTCACAGTTAATTAAATAACAGGCCACAGCTGTAGTAACGTTAAATTGATATAAACTTATATTGCTTAAGTCTCCTGAGAGACTTAAGCAATGTTTTCAAGTCTTTTGTACTGCATACATTTACTGTTCCCGATAGCAGTGCCCCCATTAATTCATTTAGTTACATTAATTGCAATTTAATATTTTGCTGAAGCGGTGGTGATTTTGAACTTTATGGCGATGTGTCTATTGAGAACACAATGAAGATGATAATTTCGCGAAGTTTAATTGTTTCGGCTAGTATCCAATTAGAACACTTTAATAAAATTCAATTACAAGACTTTGGAGTCACCTATTAAGAAGAGGTAAAGATTTATCAACATTATTGGTAAAAAAAATATTAGTTTTCCATTAATATTAGGCTAGTATGAGTCTCTTGGATATTAATTAGGTTTTTGGTAATTACATATTTTCAATTAATTAAAGATTTACAGAAAACTAATTATCAAAAACTCCTTAATACAGAGAACGCTGTCGATTTTGCCTTTGAGGAAACAGGGGGTAAAAGATAGCGGTGATAAGTCGAAATCTATTTCGATCCAGCAGTTTTGAGATACAGAGAAGCAACAGTGTTGATAATTTACAGCTTCAATCTCGCTCTGTATTATGAAATTTTATCGTGCCCATATAACAGAACGTAGTCCAGAAACTATTGCTGCCTTCAGTTTATGATGTTTTTCTAAGTCGTTCTTCGGCATCAGGTATACGAAGTCTGATCACAAAATTCAAGTGGCTATAATTCCTAAAACAATGTTTGGTTTTGTTTTAGGAAATAATAAAGATAAAATAGAATCTTGCTTCTTTAACGAATAATATCCAGGTGTCTTTAAAAACAAAAACTGTCGCTTCCTATGTGCCAATTCAATGGCACTATTTCTATTTAATGAATACAGACCCTTGAATTAGACTGAATCTGATGCATCCCTAGATACTTATAAACCTCATGGCTATTCGTGATATCTTTCTTTAAGTGACAATCTTTAGCCGTTACTTTCAAATTATGTAGATAAGTTTCTCGCTGTTTCGTTTGCGAGTAAGAATAGCATGACTTTTGACTTGTAAACAGATATTTTGCTTCTGAATGGAGGTCAATTATATTCTTTGTTTTCCTGTAGGAGCTAAAGAGATTGACATCGCTGCCACACTGGAGCACATCCGAGATCAGCGGGGCGGAATGGTCAAAACAAAGGTAGGGAATTAAATAATGTGTGTTTGCCTTAATGAAATCAAGTGTTTATTCGTGAATGCATTTCATTTATCATCTATGTCAGTGGTGGACAAATCCCGGACTCGCAACTCTCAGGACAATTTTGGCTTTTCCGGTTTATCATAAAAGATATCTATCATGAATTTTTGTCTCTAAAAAATACAATTAAGGCAAACTTTAAAAATAATGACATTTAATACCGAGCGTATTCACTAGAAATAGCTTGCGGATCGCGAGCATCTGAAAAACGTCCTATGTTGCTTTTGATAAATATAATGAATATCCCCACAGCAAAAAAAAAAAAAAAAAATGTTTGACTGTGGATCATATCATTTTCCTTTAAAGAGGTTAGTGTATTGATATAGCATTCTTTCTAAAACGCAAAGAAAGAAACTGCAACAAAGACGAGCTATTGCAACACTCCACTTTCATCATGTCCTCTTCCATCGCAGTACAGACATTTAAATTAAGAAAACCTATCTCCTTGGTCCGAGTCACAGGTTCTGAAACTTTCATGGAAGGAACGTCAGTATCTAGATATTATATTTATGCCGTCGGTTGAAGAGGGAAAGCAGGCTAGAATTCCAATTGATTTGTTGACAAACAATGAATGTTTTTATTGCCTTTAAGCAGTAGATGATTTTCGAGCATCTCATGTATAACCATCATCTGTTTATCTGAACGCCTTAAAGTGGCCTGAAACAATTTCATCTAAACGGGAAACCTGGCGGGGATTCACATTTTTTTTTCAGATCGCAATTAGCTGGACCTCGTGCCAAATACTGCTTTCACAAACTCTAGCTATGGAAAAGACAAAAATACCCATAAAAACTCTTCACTATGCCATCAAGAGTTAATTCCTGAATAAATCCTTTCTTCCGTAATCATGATTACTTAAAACAAAAATCATGTAAAAGTTAGAGATATAATGATTTTCTCTCTCTTTCTAGGCCCAGTTCGAATTCGTGCTAATGGCAGTTGCTGAAGAAGTCCATGCTATTCTGAAAGCTCTCTCCCAGTAATCCACTTCTCGACCACGGCAACGGAGACCTGATATCATTATCTGCTCTTAGGCGACAAGATGTATCAAAAACCGAATTCCATTTCGTACGATTTTGATGTTCTGAAATAAAAACGAATAAATGTAGAAAAATAAAGTAGGCTTATGCACCCGGAAAAAAAATCCTAATGGTTACGCCATGCCCCGAATTTGCTGATAAAATGGGCAATGTTCGTATACCTGTTACAGTGAACCACGGAAAGCGACGACGCATCGGATGATAGCCAGATCTCTTTTCCTCAATGAATATCGCTATTTATCTCTGTTATAAATAGAACCTTTCTGTTCCTCATATACGCTATATATCTGCACGAACACTACACACCATTTATTCCCTCATCTAGTAATCCCCCACCATAATGCAAACCATTTATGTGATATCCCCTTTGCTATGCTTTTGTTGTATATCGATGTCCTATTGCATGAAACTCAGGGCCGAAACACTTCAAGCTTACTGCACGAGCCGGTGTTGTTAGATAAATTATTCGCGAGGACTGCTTTGAGTTCATTTCGGTGCTTTCGATCGAAATATTGCTTAAAAAAAAAAAAAAAAGGTGCATCCTAGGTACTATAATAATACCAGTGAATGTAGCAAGTACGCACATCTTCGAAAAGCATTCTCTAGTTTCCGTTGCCCTGGCAACGGAACGTGGCGGACGTCGAAGAGCGGTTTACGCTTGTTACAATACAAATCCTCAAATACCTAACTCTCTTGGGCCCCCTTTAGAGGACCTTAAACATGCCAGTGGGAATCACAAAAGATATATGAACCCCGAACACGTTCTTTATCCCACCTTGGACCCTATCCCCAACAGACATTAATGCCTCCTTTGTAAATAAACAGACCTTCTGCTTGTGAGATGCGCTACCGTTCTAAAAAGGTTCACTCAAATAAATGTATTGCGGTGTTTCGAATTGAAAGATCATTATGCAAGCGCTTTCTTTAAAAGAAATTATATCACAATAGGGTGTGTGTTTAATGGTTAGATGGATTTTTGCAGGGATAGACGCTTTCATCAAATATGGTTAATGGAACCGTAAAGAAAAGGACACGCTTTTGTAAATTTCAGCGCAAATTGCAAAGACCAAATTATGTTAGCGTGTCATGACCGCTATTGTTTCACTTAAATGATAGAATATAAAAAAGAAATAATTTCAATTCTTAATGTATCACCTTGTATAGCGTGAAAGAAAATTTAAATTTCTCATCTGCATAAGGTCGAAGTTATTCCTTTATACTCTCCCAGGTGATCACCTGCAGTCACATACAAAGGCATATATGATGCATTTTTATATAACCATAACATAATCGAGAACAAATTAGCCTCGCTCTAATAAGCCCTCCATTTCATTCTAATCGCTAAAAAAAAAACACTCCATGGTTGCTTTTCTGATTGAGAACCAATTACTTCTGCACCATTTTATATCCCTACCTTATGCAAGTATCCCACTGTTTATATATTAATATAGAATTTATATCTTAATGCACACGTTGTCAAAATACTAATTTAAAAGAAAGATGAAGTTCTAAGTGGCACCATGATTTGTAAGTTGAATAATTATTAAGATAAAAAATTATTTTTTTTCATGAGATGTTCTACTTTTAATATTTCGTTTTAAATAGTTTAATGGCAGTTACTTCAGGACTTCATCTCAGCTCTTCCATGCAAAGATATGTACAGAATAAAGAAGTTTATAGATATAAGATAAATAAATAGAGATAATTTATATAAAAGATTATATATATATCTATTCCTTGTTGGTTGTGTATTGTTAGACGAAGTACAAAGAAAACGGGTTGAGAAAGTATGCATATTTGAGTTCCTTAAAGCATGTTTATTTATAGTCGTTATATTTGAATAGCTTCTTTATGAACATTTAATGAGCTAGAATATAACATGAGGGTTGCCTTGATATCATTATATGAATACAAAAGTTTTTTTGCCTTGCTTGGGAGAGAATTTGTTTATTCTTCCCATACCAAAATACCCATTCGTGCGTGTAATTTAAATGCTGGTATGAAAACAGTACACTGTCGTTTGTATATTAAAGAATATATTAACTTTGCCTAGGAAGATTGACAATATTGACGTCGAAAAAATGCAAATATATAAAACTAGATTTGCCTAAACTGCAGCTATATACCTATTCAATTTGGAAATTTATTGTGCATGTAAGCGTTTAGTCGTAGGAGTGTTCATAAATTTGAAGTATGTAAAAAAGAAATTCTGTTTGCTGCCTACGACTATTAAAAGTATAAACTTGCTCCTGCAGGGTTTCATCTGTAACACTTCGTATGTATAATTAAGAGCCTGTTTATTCTTAAAAAATGAATGTACAAATAATTGAGTGTAATAAATTAGGCCAAATAAGTTATCAAGATAATGCATAAATCTGTACAAAATGTTTTTTTTCTTGACTATTTATGTAAAAATGAGATAGTTTTACAGCCGTCGTCTTTAAGCAAACAGCGTCCAGATGGAGATTACTTGTCATGAGGAAAGACCAGTTTATCGGAAGTCAAGAATGTGTGGGTGTATATGATACTGAGTCTGTGCGTGGGTGACTGTGTACGTGTGTGTATATACTACGACTTCAGAAATTAAGAGCCTTGTATTCCAAACTAACTCTCGTAAACAGCATCCTACTTTATTGCAGGCAAAAGAGAGTCTATTTTCATCCTCCTTGCTATTTTTGTGGCCCATTGAAAAAATGGTGTTTCTGTACCTTGGAAGTGTCACAATAAACATGAGCATGTTTGCCCCTGAACTATTTTATTCGCTGGTTCAACAGTACAACTTCAAACAAGGCATTACAGATTTTCTCTAAATAATAGACAAGAGTTTCTGACAAAATTGAAAACAGGAAAGAATAATTTAATCTTAAAATATAAGAAACACATAAAACCAAGTAAAAGGAAATGCACTTGGAGGCATCAGTTCTCTAGTACGCCATCACTGAAATATAATCTGCTGATGTGTGTAAACACATTTGCGAGACTTAAGCATATCATGTGATGATATACTTTAAACTAAAAAAAAATAGTTACATATCAAACAAGTTCCAAGTTCTGTGATGAATGGATTATGTTGTAGTGCTCGCTCTTGGTTAAAAATTTTAATTTCGGATGTTAATGATGCCAATTCGAACTGTTAACATCAAAAAAACTTCGGAAGGAAAGGAAAATACAGTGCTTAATTTTTACCAGCAACATTCAGAATTTCCTGTTATCACTGAGATATTCCATACAGTGTGATATGTCCGCTCTCCCAATCACAAAGCATAACTTGTCACTGGCTTGTGTTTAGTTGTACAAAGCTTATAACCATACATCCACAAAACTGAATAGTTCCAAGTAGTACTCAGTTGATAATACGCATACTCTCAAACTGAGCCGAACTCTTGTCAATTCATATTAGGTTGATAAGGAATTGTTAACCTTAAAATATTTTAATGGATACACGCCATTAACTCATCTTGTTCATCATTCTCTTGTTGCAATTACACATTTGTGTTCTTCAGAGTATGATAATTCTTCCGATTCCAAAACAAACCAGCAAGAGACATGGATGGTTTCTTTCTCATATATATAACTAGAATTGATAATTAAGGCATTTGCTCTTTGTGTCAATAATCGTTTTATATGAAAACACTTTTTCAGTATGTTAACATGCCGACCGAACAGACAAAAATAAAAACCTGAACAGCTACCGTGATAAGGTATAAACAGCGTATAAAGTCCTTAATGAAACATAAAATTTGTAATTAATATTTATGAAAAACTTTGCGGCCTAAGCTGGATGCATTTTTTTAATTAAACGAGTCAACAGGAAGGAAGAATTGAAATTCCACTATGCCATTCTCGACAACCCCAATCCAGAAACCCTGATCTCCAGAATAATTGAAACCATCATAGCCCAGCCACGGTACTAATATGCTATAATGTACAATATTTCTTCTGGGTGAGAAACTTTTTATGAAGAAAAAAGAATCGCTGGCGTTCCACAAAAAAATACCGACTAACCAGCGAATGAACCCAAGTCGCTAACCTCATGGGTTGCATTATCCCTGACCAAACGTAGTTCGAACCAAATCAAACCCGACATACGCCGTTAATACATTGTAAAAAGAACTCTACTCAGATATCCCTTTTCGAAACAACATTGACTTCTGGCCTTTCTTTGATATAGCGTACCAGATATTTGTAGCTGCATAACTTCCACAGTTCCGACTATCTTATTCAGAAAATAATTCCGATAACTAGTCGGTTTTCGAAGATATTTGTGCTTCGAAATACCTTATATTAAATTAAAACGGGAAAAGAAATGCAATTACTGGATATTCAACGATTAACTTGATTCCTTCAAGAGTGTCTTAATATGTGAACGCAAGTCATTTTTAAATACAATAGTCTGTCTGCAACACGTTGACTAAGCATGAACAAAAGTTTTTCATTTGTATAAATGGAAAATAGTTTTATGACCGTCGTCTGGAAGCACACTTCCAATAAAAAAGAAGAATGTCCAGTGCACAGTCAAAACGTAGCAATTAATGCAAAGAATCCTATCTATTCGTTCAACAATACATCTCAAGGGAGAGAATGAAGTAGCCAATTACGATCTGTTTTATACCTTTCTAGAACATATCTTTGAATTCGAACTCGCTATCATCATTATAGCCATAACACTGGTTAGCTATGCTTATATTATACTGCCATTCAGAACATGTTTGGACACTAATGCCACTGTGCATTCTTCTGCATTAATTCACAATTCCAAATTGTGTACTCCAGTGCAGGCAGATACCACGTTTATGCAGCTCTTGACGTTTCATTCTCTCAGAAACCCTAGCCTAGCTCCAACCGTTCATCGGTGTTTAGATTACAACTTTACTTGCTGTTGAAGTTTTTGATGCATTTATTCTCAAGCAAGGAACACATCAGCCACTGCTACAATACACAGGGGTACTTGGAAAGTCACTATATCGCTGGCGTTCCATATTTTATTCTCGCTATTCATAGTACAGTGATGGACTGATTCTGTGCAGATGCCTTAAATTCCTATCCTAGCTAATTTATATATCACACGTCATCGACTCTGTTGCAACAGGATAAGATTTCCAATAATTTTTTTTGCTGAAAAAAAAGTCATATTTGAGAATTTTCATATCCAGTTACACAGTCATTTGTCACACAACTGTTATTCCACTGATGTCTTGCCAAAATCGGAGGTCGCTATGGATTTCAGTATATATACCAAAGAAAGTGACTCGGGTGTGCTGTAGTAATTATTCTTAGTTTTGCTACATGTTGGAAGATGAAGTCAAAGGATAGATTGTTGATCGAGCAGAGAAGATTCAATCTCGTGGTGGATTTGTCATGATCCTTCTGTGGAGGCGATAACACTACTTCAGTGTCGCTTAATGATTATCTATCCTCACAAGCAAATTCTGGCGACAGCATCATAGTTAATTAAGAAGACTAAACAATAAGTTCCAGTTAGTGATTTGACAACAAAATGGTCGCAAAGTGTGACCATTTTGTTGTTAAGTTGCATAAGCGTAAAGAAATATTAAAAGTTTACTGATATAATTTTTCCCTGTTATGTTTCTTACAAAACATTTGTGCAACAATCCAATTAAACTCAGCTATCAATCGTATGAGAAACACATTTTTTACCATAGCTGTGCACACGTAAAATGCAAAATTTACGTGTGAGCAGCTACAGTATACAATTGCTGGTTTGCCAAATTTTAAAGACAGGGAATCTTATCTTTAATCCTATGATTTTCTTTTCCTGGATAGACTGCTGCTTTTTTGGACGTTTCATAAGTGTAGAAATTGTGCCGAATCATCCCGCTTAAATTCTTTGTTCAGGACTGGGTGAATCTGTGGGAAATGAAATATGCACCTATATTGGTCCTCAAGGGAGAGAAACATCATCAACGATATCCTATTATGCCGGATTCTAGTAAAGTATTGATTTCAAATAAAACTGATGTGTCATATGCTACATCTTTGAATTTGGATAACCGTACCATATCAAATTAGCTTTGTTCACACATTCAATATAACTGTCATTCGTATCATCTGTTCGCTTCCCTGATTTTTCAAAAAAACTCCTGTGGTGGTCTCTAGTATTCGATTAAGTGTTTTATTTATTATATTTTATCCACACAGCTTTATTCAGTTGAATCTCCACCATACTAAGTGAGATAACAGAATAAGCAATTTGCCATCTAAACTATGAAATAAAATTTGTAGCTTAGTAACTGAAATGTTGTGCTCTGTTCTACAGAACCTCATAAAAAGGGAGTTAATGCTTACATATTCTTAATATTTTTACTGCAACCTTTCATACTAAATTTGCCATAACTATTTATTTGGAATCCCGGAGACGTGTTATTGCTCTTAAATAAATTGCTTACATCACCTGCAAAGAGCTGAGTTTAATTCCAATTACACATGACGAATACCATGCACTTCTTCTATAATTATTACATTCAGTTCTATTTCCCTAATTATTGATGGACTACGAGTTCTACATTCATCCAGCCTTCGGAATTATGCAGTAGCCACTAAAAACTGTTAAAATACAGAGATTAATGACAGTCAAATATCTACTCTGTGTTGTCTGATTTCTCACAGTTTATTCCTCCTGGAAGTAGAAAAATTCCTTACTCGAGAAATGTGTCTCTCTTAATAACTATGCTGGAGTTATGTTGTTAATACTTTCACACATATTTCGAGACGATTGCCTCTAACTTGTTAAGTCAATCCACCATAATCTTTCGGTAAAGTTATCATCTACAAGGATAGAAAAATCCAATCTAAAAACACTTACTTTTACTCCGATAAGTCGCAGTTTAACTCTTAAAAAATCGAAGGTGAGCTGCTTTCAAACTCATAAGCATTCTTTTCAATGTGACACTCATTTTTATCCAGCTCAAAGGTGATCGCTTCCTATTATAACCCAACATAGTCAGGTATGGTAAATTATCCGAGAATAATATATGCAATAACGTTTGTTATTGCATATGTAACGAATTAGTCAGCGACACCAAGTTCATGTCCTCCTGAACTGAAATAAACAGGCGCTTATAATTTTCTTAAATAGGTATTTAAGAAAATGAAAAGCGCCTGTTTACCTGAGATCCATTTCCTACGTTGCTGTTTCGATCTTTAACAAGAATGGCTTTTGTCGGTTATTTAAAATTCCTGACACTCTTTTCTTGTGATCATACAGCAACTATTTTGAATAGCAGGCAATTGTATAAACTGATCAAATTCAATACTTGCTCATTATATTCAGGGAAAGATGGATATAATTACTTTTCCCCACTCAAAATTACATTTGTGTAAATAGTGGAATCGGTGATTATCGAATATGATTAGGAAGTACGATCCACTGAAATGAAATCCGTTTATTTTTATTATAGATAAAAAGTATAATTTATATAAAACTTCACCACCTCTTAATTCCAAATGGATCTGAAGAATGCTTCACATCATTGGTATTTCTGGGAGATAAAAACAATACCAAGAATAATAAAGAGGTTGTATTTCGTGAAAATATCACTTTAATGAATAGTCCGTATTAGTTTCATAAGTAGAATAAAAACTTTTATGATCTTAAAACTAGTATTAAAATTGTAAAAAATTAATACTGACAAATATATATATATATATTCTGTTAAATATATATATTTAATTAATCTGAACTCCAGCTTGAAAAATACTACAAACATGCATTATATTAAGGCGATTCGCTAAAAAATTATAATTAATAATGCACTGTCGTGTATGTAACAACTTCAGAATTATGTTTCCAAAACTACGCTATTCGGCTTAGATTTTTTTTTCTCATACTCATCTTGGCTCCCTCATAAATGTGGGCGAGACTGAATCTCATAAAAGTCTTTGTACTGTTCACTAATTAATTTTTGTTCTGAATCCACTATAAAATAATGCGTTGTCTGATAGTTTTTAATCCCTCGACCTAGGAAAATGTATTTCACACTCAGTACAAATGCTATATCAACATACGTCGAGGAGATCTCCTTAGTGAAATGAAACAAACTGATTGCTAACAGATCAGCTAATAATAAAAATGTACTGTAGTCTAAAGGAAATACCACTTCGGTATTTTAAATGATAATTGCTACATCTTCATAGTCCTCTCACTATGGAAAATCTCGTGGCAGTTACATATTTGATATGTGTTAGACTGTTCTTGTCCATAAAAAAAAATTCTTGAGTATTGTTCTAGCCATAAAGTGTACTTTATTTTATCACACAGAATGCACTGTAGAAATATAAATGCACTCCGTTTTAAGGTAAAAAAAGTATAATCACACATTTGTGAAATATAACCAAAAAGACATTGTGTAGTCTTTCGTGGGACAAAGCAAACCGCATATAACACCAAGCGATATTTACTATAAATAACTCTCTTACAGTTCAATCGGTGATCACATGACCATTGGTAGAGATTGTAGAAAAGAACTGATAACATGCATCGAGTACTATATGATCAATGTTCCCAGCAGCAGAAGAGTGGGGGTAAGGGGAACCCTGATGAATTTCCAGAGTAGTTTTCGTTGCTTAAAAATAAACATTACAGGGGTATCTGCATAATTACCAAAGAATATCTAGACAGCACTGAAATACTTAAATAAATATAAATAAATATATTTGAAAAGGGAGAGATCTTAATTCAGATTCACTAAATAACCAATATATTACGACCACCCTATTCTCGCAAAGCAAATAGACGTTATATATATATATATATATATATATATATATATATATATATATATATATGCAGTTTCAAGCACAATCCATAAAGAAAGTCAATTATTTCAGCAACATACATCACAGCAGTGTGATTAGAATCTGTTTCTCCAACCAACAGCCTGTAATTGGAATCGCATCCAGACATGGATACATTTACGAATGTTCGTTGAGCGGGAAATGAATTTCATCGGCCAGTATGAGACCACCAAAACTCGCTTAACACAGACCTGAAGTGGCTTGAGTTCGCGTTTGGTCTCTAGAGCAGAATAAAAAAAAACTCAGCTCACTCATAGTATAGGTTACTTGGTTAATGTAACCCCGAGGAATGTTTTTTTATAGTCAAAGCTGCAAAGTATCTCACAAGTGTTTCACTGAGTCCAATGAATCTGCCACCCAGAGCGTCAGCTTGGTGACATTATGTAATATAATCAAATATCCTCGGCCGTACCGAGGATATTTGGGTGTTCATATATAATCAAAATAACCCGAGACACAATCTCAACTAATAAAGAATTCAGATGACATACATAATATAAACAGCATTTCTATAGGTTCCCCTTTCTCATCATAGGGGTCTTGCGTTTATCTGTTTCCTAGCAAGTGGAAGCTATTCTGTAACAAATTCTCCCTAGTTTACTTGTGGTGCATAATCGTCACAATTTGATTCAGGCAATAATGCCTAGCATTCATACCCCTTAAGGCTAATGTAGAACTCTTCTTTAACAAGTCACGTTAACCTTAAATGCTGAAAACAGTCCAGACTGTGAATAAATCTGGAGAAAGAATAGAGAATTCATCCATTTTTCTGTTTACAGAAAAGATATCTGTACATGCATTTATATACAAAATAGAATATTAATATAATATACTTTAGGTTTACAGAAAACCTTTCGTGGGTCGGAGTCACATATGAAAAAATTCGCAGCAAGCCTTCGGAAGAGAAGGGTACTAAAAAAAAGTTCCTGCCCATGCTAATTTTACTTTGCTTCTAAAGACTGCATTATAAGCTCTAGGTTCTTATTTTTCATCGATACCCCAACTGTAGTGATCCATTCGGCAGCTAACCCGTGAGCATATTAGTTATGCAAGCAAAAAATTGATTATTTGTCAGGGTGCAACCTTTACAATAGCACATTATTGTCTGAGAATAAATGCATCTGGTAATAGTCGAACAAATCACACATCTGACCGGCAAAACATACCACTGTACTACCTCCACCAGATAGAGAAGGTGTAAACCAGACTTGTTCTGTTTCCCTTCCCTGGTGTTCGGCCATCACTCCACATCAGAGACACTTAAAACGAGTGTCTCTGATGTGGAATGCATGCTTTAGTGTATGGTTTACCATTTCCGGTACAGAGGTTTCATTCAATGTACTCCTTACCCAGTGTTGCAACCAACAAGACCTATACAACTGTATAGGTCTTGATGAAATTATACACATCTTTCAAATGCAGTGATATTCTTACCTTTTTAATAATCCTATTCTCTAGAACACTAAGCCACTAACAATATTAAGACTTCCAGGGAGGCCACATTTCACCCGAGCCAGCTGTCATAACCTTTTCTGAATTCATTTAGTATCTCCAAAGGTAATCCACTACATGATTATTTGTCTGAGCACTGTAATCAAGAAGCGAGCTCTCACACGCTTCTTGATTACATTCATTCTCATACTCTCCCCAACCACCATAAAATGAAAAATTCCATCTACTTAATATCCTGTATGACCCTTTCAGAAATTTGTAAGTCTCAAACATAGCACCCCTCTTTCTCCTGATTGCAATCCATAAATTCTTAATCTATATTCCACAATATCGGTAATATCTTTTAAGACACTCTACTGTATTAGCAGGGCAACCAGACCTGTGCACAACAGTCGAAGTAAGGTCATATTAAGACCTTGTAAAGAATAAAATGACTTCATTTTTAAATGTCAAAGTTCGTTCAGCATTTCAGTTATCCTTATGTAATGTTTGTGATAGCGTCCTTGAAATTCAATTCCTATCTATTGAAACCGATATTCCTAACCTGATCATTTTCTTCTTGCGTAATCTTATTGATATAACACGGGTGTGAAGAGATATCCAAGGTGTATAACTTTACATTTTCTAACATTGAACTGATAACCATTTTCATATGCCCACCAGCCGCATTCCTGATGACCCTGCCTATCTTTGCAACGGATTTTAACAGGTGTACAGCTATTTGTCGATGATGAATGTCATTAGCGTAAAGATTGAATAGCAATAGATCAAATCTGATCCCTGTGGTACACCACTGGTTGCCTCGCAAATTTACATTCCCCATATACCATATTTTGATATTTATCAGTTAGCCGCCATCCTCTAATCCTCGTTAATATTTTATAATTCAATATCATACTTTCCAGTTTATGCAACAGTTTTACATGCTGTATCCTGTCAAAAGCATTCATTCCACTTGTGTACTGAAAGGTAACATCATGACCGTCTTAGTAAACCCATGCAGTTCATGGCAAAGCAGAGATTCTCTGTCAACCCATTTCTGTATGCAGTCTCTTACCAACTTTTCCAAAGTCTTCACCAGAGGTACACAGGTACTGATAGATAACCTTTGCACGGCTCTTGGGCATGAGACTATCACATCATATTTCTACTCCTACGAAATCTTCCCTGTTCTGATACTCAATGGAATAGCCAATTATCCGAACACTGTTTTAGCATCCGTGCTGATATCCCACCACTCCCCGTTGTCGAATCCTTATTCAGTTTATGCAGCAGATCGAGTCCCTCCTCCGGTTTGACAGCTATTAGCAAAATAAACATTCATTAGTCACCCACATCACATACTATCTGAATTCAGTAACGTTCATACTCGTGCATAAAAATCCTTTTGGGTTGTCTTTAGCTTTCAGAGCCAGTATCTTTCCATACAATAGTTATAACTCTTCTGACGTACTACTCTATCCTATCAGTGGTCCTAACCGGACCACTGATAAAAGTCCGTAACTTGGACTTTTATCAGTGGTCTTAAGACTTTTATCCTCGAGTTACGGTTCAAGTCCAAGTATTCTTGGACTTTAACTGTAACTCGAGGATAAGGTGGTTAGCCCTATACCTCCCATGTCTGTAAATGAGTGTGTTCACGTGAGTGTGTTTGCCGTTCTGAAGGAGGACGAAATACCAGAGTTTCCGGATGGGGAAAATCCCACCTCCGTATGAGACTGGTTAACTCATCTTTTGTCGAAAGAGACTAGATAAAGGTACTTCGCGTCACTGACGGGAATCGAACCCAGGTCTTTCCGACCAAAGAACTTCGTCTATACCGACTCGGCTACGGAGGCTCTCTTCTGGCGTACTACCGTTACGAAAATTGTATAACTGATCTCATCTTTGTGAATACAGTATTCCTTCCACATCATCTTTTTTCTGAAGAATCTCTTGCTTTACGAGTATATACGCATCAGAAACAGTGTCCATGTTATAACGCCAAATGTGTATTTTTCCGTAACATCTGAATTTATTGCGGACACTACAGCCTTCCTTTAAAATACACGTAAAGCAAGAGATTTAGCCGATGCGCAGGCAAACGATCAAGTTCAGATGCAGCGATCCCCCTTCACTTTTTTTAGATTCCCTTCCTAGTTTACTCTTTGAAATAAAAGGAATCCAGATGCAATTTCAGCAAACTATTGTTTATGTGTAAAGGGAAAGGTGATGATGTTATCATTTCAAGCTTACATATATTTGACACAAGTATATCATTTTGGCCAAATTCGTGTATTCGCTGACCAAAATGTTTGTTTTTTCAAGATGATGCATCGTTCAACCCTCTGAATAAGACTAGCTAACGCAACTTGGTTGAAAAGACATACATGATCCTCATGTCTGCATGGAATTCGAAATTATTTCGTTTCTTTTCACAGTGAAAGCGCTTTGTACTCTTCAGAACGATTGTGTCCTTTCGGTAATGTACTAGGAAATACAATATTTAGAAAAAAGCAGAACAAAAACCAGACATACATTTTATAGGAATTCTACCTGCTAAAGGACGGGAATCAATTCTCGTCACAAATTTACTGACTTTTAGTAGTACAGTGGGTTAACCAACAGTTAGATAAAATGGGAATAGGGTGATGTTATTAATCTTATTACCTAAGTTCGAATCTGAAGTGTGAATAGAGTGATGAGTGTGTACGTCGTTGCAGTGTTTTGGGGGGAAACGATGTGTGACTTTACATTTGTAATAAGACGAGAATCATCCAGTGAATATATCAGTGGAGAAGGCAGAGAATAGAAACTAAGCGTGGGGAATTAATTAATCAATCTGTTTTCTTTCTGTTGAACAAAATTTAAATTTATGGTTTTGGAGCACTATCCCAGACACTGGAAATAATATTCCATTACTACACTATCACTATCTCGAATAGAAAATAAGTTCAAGAGACTAATAGTATCTGAAACGAAAGAGAACGCCCTATTTTTTGTTTGTGTTTGAATGCTGAGACTACAATGTCAGACATTTATGCCAAGGGAAATTAGTAGTTATGGCTATTAAAAGAAGGAGACCTCTTTTCACATTGTGAATCTGAACAGTAACGAACCTAAGATCATGTGATGAGAATTCTTTACGAGAGAAATAAGAAAACAAACCGACTAGGTAATCTTCCTTCACTAGACAACGATATGGAAATCTGCATTTAGGAGATGATGTATATATTCTCGAGAGATTTACAGTCTTCTTGTCATTGCGCATGAATAGTTTTTTCTGGAGCTATAAGGGTAAATATAGAGTATTACTACCAGTAAAGATATGGATCAAATTTCACTGACTGATGGAGGGAACTACAAACGTATTTGGCAGTGATATTAACGTAAGTGATAAATTACAGAAACAAGTCGTGGCCAGAAAACAAACAAAAAATACATCAAATAGAATGGTATTATGAATATTCAAACCGTCATGTAAAAACCTAAAAATCAGTGATACGATTCTTTCTCTCAAACTTACAGACTGAAATTGGTAATAAAATAAATTAAAACATGATTATATGAGGACTTCGATACGATTAACAAAACCAGGTCTGCTTGGAAGAGTGGTAGCGGAGACCTGAAGTGGAATGAAATTGCATCACGCTTGGTCTCTAGAGTAGAATTACTGATTTTCCACCAGGCTCCATTCAGGTTACCAAAAACGTATGACATATTTATAATATTTCATGAGTGAGTTTCGCATAAATGTTAAATTAATAAAAGGGGTTACAATTTCACAGTGACAGTCATAAATACAACCAGGCTTCACGTAATGGGAAAATCAAAACTGCATCGCTACACCTTAGATAACTTTTCATAAAGCATCCTTCCAAAATGTAATATAAAATATATGGATTATTGTCATGAAATTCTGTCAGTAAACAAAACTCAAATGAATGAAGACGTACGGGGAAATAGTCTTTATTATAAAGACGTAATCACTTCAAAAGACTCCAATAAATATAAGCTTTTTTTTTTTAACAGGTGACATAGGAACCTCGAATCCCCCCACTCCCCTGAAAACAGGAACAATTTTAGGAAAAAAGAAAAAATGCAATAGGGCATGCATTACGAGAAAGAGAGACAGTAATATTGATTGATTTCATAATGAATTAGAATAAGACTTAAATCACTGCCGAATTACAATCAAACTGAATAAATCATAAAGGAATATATATCAGAATACAGTGCCCATCGTGCTACAAAAGTAACATACAAGCATGATAAAAACTACAGAAGCCCATATTAAACTTGAGCATGAAAATGTTTCATGCTCAAGTTTAATCTTTTACAGTTTTCGGTCCAAACTTCAGAATGTTTAGACATTTGTTTAAGAAAACTGATACTCAGAATATTTTTTGTTTGATAATGACGACACATAATAAATATTATCATATTCTAGTATGATAATACTTATAATAAGTATTATCATACTAGAAAGAGATGCTGAAATCAAATAAGGATCCTTCTATATGAAAATTTGAAATTTGATAAAAGTGAGTTACTTAATTATGCTATCATTCATATGGAAGAGAATATTTTTTTTGAATTTTCCAGTCATTCTATTAATTACAGCCGTTATTTATATTCGGAGGATTCACAGAAAATTTCACAATTTCGGAAGATTTTAAAACTATTTCCAGATCCCATTTGTTTACTGCCATTTAATGTCTTATTTGCATTTTCAGACAAACTAATGTTTTTCAATGATATCTACCTGACTGTACTTATTTTCTCCCATTTCGTACTCTTTCCAGCAGACTCTAAGTTCAATTCACAATCTGATATTTCTGTATTTCATTTATACATGCAGTGGAATACGTATACCCAAATTTACCTTGACTGAAGCCTTTCTCGTATGAAAAATATTGCCTGAAAGTTTACAACACCTCAAAATGGTTGCCTATAAAGTCCAAAAGAAGTGATGTGGAAAACCAAATAAGAATTTGAAATTTTTATGACCGATTCTCTTGATAGATGGCTATAACGCAACATTGGTCGAATTCTGTTATTTTAATCCCTTTAACCTAGATAACCTTTTTGAATGAAGAACTCTGCAATTAAAAAATTGCATCCTTCAGTGTATTTAGTACATCTAGCTACCTTTACCAATCAAAACATTTTAGAATCATAATGATGTGCATATGACAATAGCAAATGGGAGAGTCAAATATAACTGAATGAATGCTTAAAAAGAAACAAATGGCATTCGTGTACTAAGACTTCAAATGTCGGCCGTTTTTATTTATTTATTTTTATTTTATTTTATTTTATTTTTTGCATTTCAGGCATTTTTTTTCCATAGAAGAAATGCTCCAATCAAAGTGCTTTGGAGTATACGTACGAGTATGCATACATAAAACACGAAACGAAAATTAGACTTGTGGATGGATTTTTCATGATGGTGGCCACCATCGTGAAAAAACTTACTTTGTCTGAAATTGCTAATAAGAAATCAAATGGTACACATCTTGGACATTAAAATAGCGGTAAAAATCATAAATTGAACAGCCTGGTGGAAAATCAATGGAATAATTTGTCATCACTTTACAAACTTTCGAAAATGTGAAAATTATGCGCATCCTCTGAATGAAAATGCCCACCATAATTAACAGGATCCAGAAAAATCCACACATTCTTCCAGCTAATAAGAAAAGGCAAAATTAAAAATTATACAACTTCAGACCCTTGAAAATTTTCCTAGGAATGACCTCTTAAATATAAATCTCAAAGAAAAGACGAGAAGAGTAGAAATATTGGTAGCGTTCTGAAAGTATAAAGGAAAAACAGCAAAGCTCTATTTACTGCATTTATTTAAAGAAATCGATCTCTGAAAAAAACGGTCCATAATATTAAGAAGACTATTCCCTATATATAAGACATACACTGAGAATTGCACTTATTATAAACCAATAACCCTATTCATCTACACGAATGAATTATTTATAAATCATATAAACGAGAAAAAAGCGAAACAACATATAGGACATCCGCAAACGAGGTAAGTATGCTGTATTACACTTATCAGACCTAATATGAGATATATTCAATATTATACTACACGTCTTACAAAAATGCCATCACGGCAGTAAAATAATTCGGATCTGAAACTTATGTACTCGGAAAAATCATATTAAAAAAAGTAGGGATATTTGTAAATGTATAAAAATTACGCAGATGATGATGATGATGAATCAGTTATAAACAAGCAAAAAGAAGTTTATTTATGACAGAAAAAGAGAAAAACAATACCAATAATTTTAGTAGAACCCCAAAAAAAACGAAATTTAGACAGTAACACATTTAACTTGAGGTACATTAATCACAGAACTAGGAAGAAACTATTACACAGAATAAATTTAGCTGGGTGTTCATGACAAAACTTACAAATATCTGAAATTATACACGTAAGATGATTTAAGTAAGCAGTTCAATTATAATTCCCACAAAATAAGTGCTTGAGAAGAAAAAAAAACAAATGAACAACAGGAATGAAATAAAAACCCAGAAAAGAATAATACTTCCTATTATTAAAATGCTGTCACAATTGTATGATGATTTTTGCCTATATATATGAAAGACTTAAGCAAATTCCGAAACCAGCACAGAGAAACGAAACCCCCAGGAACCATAGACGTTGATGTTCAAGCCATAATCAATTCACATACTGCGGATTATAATTATTTCAATTATCCATTAAGAAGACAAATTCCATCTAAAGTGGCAACTGCATGAACGCTACGAATTACCCAATTCCTATTGTCTAATGAAATAAGAATATAAACATAACACAATTACAATAAATGTTCCAGGCAAGTTTTTGAGGGAGAGAAACAAGCTGACTTTGAGCCATATCTACTAACAACGAATGGCGTGGCAAGATGATATTAATTCAAATAACAAGATCTCTCACCCCGCCCTCGCGTTTTGGAAAAGTTGGCCAATGTTTATACCCCTCAGTACTGCTTCCGTTTCTTTAATTGTTCTTCATTATTTCTGATAATAATGCACAATAAAATAATACCAAATGATCAGCAGTAATAATTATCTCTCACTCATCTAATATTGTAACAGTTCCTATATTAATCCTGCTAATATAGAAATAAAATGTAAACCAAATTATGTAATATTGCCATGGTAACTTGTACATCTCTTGAGGGTATGGACATATATTCACGACAATTCTGATCATCTTTTTTTATAATATTAGCTATCATTTAAAATTTGCAGTAATCAATTATATCAGATAATTAAAAAATATTGTTAATATTAATATTGTTAATATCTACTTATACTACAGTTGATATTATACAGGAATGAATGCGTACAATAAATACACTGTTCGCATTCATTTCTTTATTGAAGGTTAACCCATTATATATTCCGCCATAACATACAAAAATAAACTTGTTGGTTCGTTTTTTCCACTCACTAGTAGTGCTGTAGAATCCGATTACTTATATATTCTGCGAACTAACTTGAAAACTGCAAATATGCAGTTTCCAAGTTAGTTAATTGACTACTAATCCTACTAGTTTTGTTCAACAAACCAGAACTAGCAAAGCGAAATTCGTAACCATCATGTTATAATTCCTCAAAATGCTTTGTGAACCTTTTCTAAAAATACTTCAGATCCTTCAAAAATCAGGGCGACTAAAAATTTTAAAGCTGAAATCCGATATTAGTCTGATCAGTATCCATGATGGATACTGATCATCCCCTCCACCCTTCAAGTGAAATTGCTCTCATTTAATTGACAGAATCAATTAAATGAGAGCAATTTATCTCCCAAATTTATCTCCAAAATCATCTCCCAAATATGATCTCCGCATGAGGATACATAACGGTTAATGTAACTGACGATAAATTAAACACAAGAGCACAAATTACGAAAAAAATATTCATTCATGCTATCATACAAATTCTAGTCAATTATTAATATGTCCAAGTGGATTCGGACATATATCGAATTCCAAGAACACCTTACTGAATGACTGAGACGGATTGATAAAAACCTACCTTCAAACAGAAATGAAAGCAATGTCAGCTTTCGTATCACGTGTTTGGTGAATACATACATGGTCAGAATCCATAAAGGAAAAGAAACCCTCGCAATCGCCAACATTAATTCGGTAAGATAATTATCTGGAAGTCATACATGTAATAATGCAGAGCCAGAAGAAAAAAAAAATATATTAATCCCACGGAATTGTGTTTCCAGTGTTCAAATATATTACCTTCTAAAGTATTTTTAGTTAATATACTTGGTTTTTATTTCTAGGAAATAAATAGCTGCCGATTTTTTAATTTTACACTTTAAACCAAGCTAGTGTTTTTATAATCATTTCTGTTTATTTGAAACTAAAAAAAGTAATAAATATCTTGTTCAAGCAACTGAAAGGATCAATCACCAATAGTAGAGGTTGTGAGAACTAACAGATTGCATCAACCGCTTCCACCTCCTCATCTCGGCGAATGGAGATGTTAGCACAAGAATTAAGGAGTATGCGAGGCTTCGTATCCAGGTAAAGATAATCTGTGGTTGTTTATCTACCTAACTTCCAAGGTAATCACTTGTCTATCCTTAGCTGGATGATCAGGTTCGGTCTAATTGTGTTTACCAGCAAAGATAAAGAAACAAAAAAATTAGAAAAGTTCTACATCAAGAAACTTACGCTACTATGGAAGGTGTCTTTTCACTACAAACAGAATTCAACTTGTGCTGATTAAACCAGTGCGTTCATCAACCAATGAATCTTCAACAGACTTTAAATTGATCCTAGAAAGACTTAATAAGTGATAAATAATAAAGTAAATTACTGCAGCAATTAAAACATTCACGTGGATATGAACAATTCTTTTGCAGAACTCATACACGGTTTGGTATATATAATCTCTTCTCTGATGGGAGGTGGAAATATTGTTTTGGTTCGGCTAAGCCAGCGATAGTAAAATGGTCGAACTGTATTGAAACTTGATGTTTCGGAATCTTTACTAAAATTTGAAAGACAAACTATGTATTAAATATACGTCAAAAACGATCGTGATGAATAATGTCACGGTACTAGAATGCTATTCTGAAATCAGTCTTTTATAATTAAATGCAATTTTTGCTTTTTTAATTCGAAAGAATTGAAATATCACAGGGATGCCGTATGTTTTAACCTTTGCTGTATGTTAAAAACAGTACAGATTTAAAGTACAGACTGCATATATGTGACAAGTTAAAACAGAATTAACAATATTGCAGGTAAATGAACATTAACACTGCGCTACAGGCCAGTGAAATTTTTTCTTGACAATGCAATATGGTTGCTACGGAAGTATTACGTCACATTAATTTTCAACTAAAAAAATAATATTCCATTTGTAATCCGAAAGTGACGTCCATTTGAAGGTTCAAGAATTCTTTTTCTGTCATCACGAATTAAGCAGAATCATGTCTGTACGTTAACCCTAAACATACATGAATAACGTGATCATCCCTATGCCCACCATATATATAGATGCTTAGGTTCTCACACGGATTACTGGCATAGGCAAAAGAATGCAAACCTATTTGTACTAATATTGATACCATAAGTGGGTTACAGATTAAATAAACCAGTTCCAGTGCTACAGAAACCAAACATGAAACGTTTTTTTTTTTCAAACATCTTCAGGTCTCCGATGAGCACGACATTGATCTAAGAAAAACATTTTCCATCTGAAAACTTTCATAAACATCCGTGTCACAGTGGAACACGGATGTTTATGAAAGTTATATTCTCATCTTTATATTCACTATTGCGAATATAAAGATGAGAATTCTCAAGTTCGGTAATGAACATAACGAATATCCCATATCAAAGAAGAACGGTTTAATTATGAGTGAGTGACCATCGGTGAGAGAGCACTTGGAAGTCTTTCGCCACTCTTTAACTGAATCTAAATGAAGAACTCAAACACGTCCAGTACTCTTTTTAATAATTAAAACATAGAGCATGCTGTGACTACAGTATTAAATAACTGTACTTCATTGGGTACGACGACGCAGCCTGCGTATCGTAATTTACTCATCATCTTAAGAATTCATTCAACTCATCAGAGTTCTCTTGTTAGGAGAGATTGACAAAGCCGGACCCTGCTTACTGATTTCGCCAAAAAAAGAAAAACTGAAAGATAGAAATCAGCGAGAGAAAACAGATAAAGATCCCAAACGGAATTAAAAATCTCTGCGGTGTGCTACTCCTAGCAAGCTCGGAAGTAGAAAGAAGGCAGGAGAATAAATAGAGAAGGAGTAGACAATCGATCGACTAAACAAACCCACAATGCTTCATCTAATATCCGCAAATAGCTAATAAAGGCGTTCTTCCGGGAGGCAGATTAGAGCTCAGATAGCGAGAACACTACACTCAAAACATATGAAAACGTAGGTGATGGCTGCAGGGTATTTCATATATGCGTCGAAGGTTCCTAACAAACGGGTTACATACCTTTTTGGTAGAAGGATACCATTAATTTAGCATGGATTAGTTTAGTGCATATGTATGTGTTATCACAAAGATATCGGAAAGAAATGTTTTAATTTCACATCCACTAACGAAAGTTAAAAGCCTGCAGTAAATAATGATGCTTCAATTCCGATTACCCTATGCTCTGGAGGTATGTTTCCTATTGCAAGACAACTGAGAATATAGGACACGGATGCACAATAAGTAAAAAAGTATGTCTCTATTGAGAGTACTAATGATTAGATAAAAATAAACCCTGCTCTTAAGACCATGTGAATTTTATGCCACTTCAGACCTCCGTTGTGCAAGATGGTTGTATCACACCGAACAATGAAAATCATTTGATCCGCTCGTCTCCGATTTCTCAAAATGATTTTTCATTTTCTAGTATTCCTCAATAGAGGTATACTCTCCTAGTATATTGAGTTGCATACAACAGTACGTAACTCTATGTACTGGGAGAATACGATTCAATTCCGACTACCCTATGCTCTGGAGATAGTTTGTGTATACTTCCTATTACTAGACAACTGAGGATATGGGACACGGATGCACAGTGATTTTCAAACTGTTTAAAATATGCTTTCCCTATATTGTAAAAAAAAAAAAATTCTTTCCCCTCTTCCTTAGACTTTTCACGAAACATTTTGACCTATAGTTTTCTTCATATGTCTTTTATTCTAATAAAACTAAGATGTTCTTACAGTTTTTAACAGCACACAATTATAATTCAGCAACTAAAAATAAAATACACACAGGTATTTATTTTAAAAATTAAATGACAACTTTTAAATTTCTAATTTAGTAATTTAATGACAATAAAAATGTTTAATGAGATGGATGGGTTTGTGCTTCGCAGATATTTTTTCTAAACGTAATCATAACCACAATGGACTTAAAATTTAATAATTTTAATGAGATAAACATGAAAGTTGCAAGCATTTCTAAGGCTATACTGTACTGAAATAAGCGGTGGTATATCACGAACATGAGGAAGTCGTTCTCGAAATTAAACAATAAATATTAAACAAAAAATAAAATAGTACTGACCACTGCTTGGCGCTGGCTATAGAACTCTTCGAAACTTGAACATTTGACACTACCAAGTTTGTAGAATGAAGACAAGGAATGGAAGAGCAGTATCATCAGAAAAACTGTGGACAGCATTTGAAATTAGAAAAGGCCATCAATGTGTAGGAGGAAGAGCAGTATTCTAAGATATCCCAGCATTGGTTGAGAAATATGAGAGGAAAACCATTCGCCATGATAAGCAATAAACGTCCAGAGACCAAGGGGGCGAACCAATCACAAAGGGATGCCTATGTGCCAGACAAGATCAAACGAAGGTAGCGGAAGTTATACTGGCAGACTTTTTTCATTATACGCTAAGCATATTTCATGGGCCTGCAAGGAGTAAAGAAGTTGGCTGTTAATAAACCTCTTGCATTATTTTCGAGAAGACTGAAGTCGGGGTAATGGGATGACAGATTGAGAGCTGATTTTTATCTTCTTTTTTAAGGAACAAGCTGAATAAATGTTTACTTAGAAACTGCTGAATAGACTGATGACGATTATGATTGCTTGTATAGAAGATATACGATGGGTATCAGCTGCGAGGCACAAGTTCCAAGAACAGTATGCCATCTAGACTAGGAGACGTAATATCCAAATTAAGGTATTTTTCTAAGGGTCTTTCTGGGATGGATTCTTCCGAATTACGGAAACAGAAAATCAAAGCTATGAAGCCGCGTGATCACATCTGTTAATTCTAAGTGTTGTACTTGCTGGTTTGTCTGTTTCGTAAGATGAAAATTCCCTGCTACTTCCCTTGAGACCGGTTAACTCACCTTCATTTAAAAAGCCCTTATTTTGATTTTTCGCGTCCTATACCGATTTAGACTCAGGTCTTTCCAACTAAAGGTTGTTGACTGTCTTTGGACTTACGGTTAAAGTAGCAAGGCTATGAGGCCAGTGCATTATGTATGTAAATTGCGTATGTTCTTCTGATCAATTTGCCTATTTCATGGAATGGAAAAACCAAGTTTCCGGGAGTGAAAACCTTACCACCTCCCTATGAGCTAACTCACCTTCAGATATAAAGCAGTTATATATATATATATATATATATATATATATGATTTTCAGGTTCTAGACACGATTCATACGCAGGTCTTTCCAACTGTCAATACCAACCGAGGTTTTCATTAGAAATTTCAGGTAGACATGGAGTGAATTTTAGTGTGTTATATTAGTGAATTAAATTTTAGTGAATTATAACTGTACGGTATGATTTGAAGAAAGAGAAAACTAATACCATGAGGTCAGTATTATCTTTAGGTGTTGTTACTATGGCACCGATCCTTATAGAGGAACCAGATGATTGTCGTGTGAGCAATGGTCAAATATTTTTTTTACATCAGCCCTTTTTCAAATTCTGATTTAATAATTTTTGACAGATGTTGCGCGTGGTGTAGGCTATGTCACGCTGCGGTTTGTGACTTGAACCACTTGAGATATGCTGAATTTTTATCTTGAACTCCTTTATCACAACTGCTGGAAACGAATGGCTTGGAAATCGTGGGGTTGTGTATGAAGTGAGAAATGAAGGCCCCTTATTCCAGCAAGGATTATATCCTTGATACAATCAAACTACGAGAAAAAGTAATAGAAATCCCAATCATTCCAACTGGCACTATTGTAATTATTGTGATGCCAAAGGTTACGAAATTAAGATTGGCTGAAAGAAAATCAAACTTTACGAAACGTAAACAAGATTATGGTCGGAGATACCAAAAGGAAGACCTAACATCTATAGTACATTAATAGGGAGAGCTAGTTAAGAAAAAGTCAAAGATGTTCGTAGAATGATGAGGAGTATCCTATATTATAGTTTGTAGGTGAACAACTTGTTAGATCATTTCCGACAACAAATGATTCAACCTCCTTTCTTGAGTGCTCTGTAAAATTAGAGAAGGGAAGTCAATTTGGCCTATTCTCCAAAGAAGATTATCTTACCGACAATTAGACTAAAACAAATCAGTCTTCAGAGGTCAGTGTGATGAATTAGTAAAGGTAAAGAGTAGTAACCGCAGCAAATGAAAGAAGTAAAATACCTAGAGCCAGAAATTGTCACATAAGTGGGATTTCAAGGTTACGTTACGAATGGAGTAAGATCTGACAGAGGCACGTGTTTCGTCCTTCTTACGAAAAGAATCATGTAAAATGTTTTAAACAGTTGAGGTGAAGTGGAATCGTAGAGGATGCCAGCTGAGGTTCATTAAGGAATGATAAATTCGGTCTACCTGTGATGCACGTCATTCATGTTTATGTTGAGGACCCAGATGTTGGTGAAATGAATGTCAATAGAGGTTTTTTTGCATAACAGTTTACTCATTTTATGGTGGGGAAAGGGGTGTTTTTGTATGTTTTTGTATTTTCATTTTTTTGGTATTTTTGTGGGATTTTTTTAAGTTCAGCGGTTTTGTTAGTTATTATGGTGTTTTAACGATTGATATCAGGAAGGAAGCCTCCGTTGCTCAGTCAGCTTCGATTATGCCCTTTGGACAGAAAGACCCGAGTTCGAATCTCATCTAGGACTAGAAGAACCGTTATCGATCTCATGCGGGGGGTGTGAAGGAATTTCCCTCCCGAATATTCGGGTTTTCATTCCTCAAAACAGACGAACCAGAAGAACACACCCAACTGACGGCCATAACACACTGTCCATACAGGATTAATCCCCCCCCCATCGGAGCAGGAGTAATTAGGTTATCAACAGGCTAAATTATTACTTGGCCGTGATAGCCCACTGAACTTAACACGTATGAGAAAGAATGGGATGACAATAAGATTCCCTCCGCATAGGATATAGCAAAATTATTCGCCTGCTGGTCAGAATCTATTAACATGTGTTACCAACAAATATGGTCCCATGTACTACCTAGCGACCAGCCTGCAGAATCACTTTACTTCTGTTACTATCGAATGCAGGAAGTAGTGGCAAATTAATTAATCCTTTTGTGTGTGTGTGTGTGCGCGCGCGCGCGCACCCCATTAGGAGTGTTACCCGTACTGCATGCCTGAACAAAGAGGTGGGGAGAACAAAAACCGAAAGTCCTACTCTGGAGACTAAGTGATAGCCACTTCAGGCCCCTAGTAAACATGGCAGTCATGTGTCACTAGGCGACGAAATTCATCTACAACTTAGAGCTCTAGTTCGCATTTTCTCCAATTAGAAAATATATGCTTTATGGATGCAATATTCGCCTCGCTAAAGCACCGTTGGTGAAAACAGGCCCAACCACGGAAGGCGGGAGTGAACATGATCACGTAAGGCTATGCACTGCACATCACTAGCTCATTAGTGATCAATGATTGAGCTATGCAGGCATATCATATTCGAGTGTTAGAAGAAAGCGATATTATTTTCTTGAACTAAAAATGTAATCAATAAAAGATTAATACAGAAAAAAATGCAGTGTTCCAACCTCTTCTTCCCATTTAACATACTAAAAATAGAAAAAACCTATAACACACACACACACACACGTGTATGTATGACGGAATTTACTACAAATGAAAATCGAATTATTATTGGTAAAATGTGGATATTGAAGTTAACAGCCGCTCCATGGAGGAAGGAGAAGAAAAAGACAAGAATTGCCGCCTCATATGTGGATATAAATGCCGTGTTCTCCCCGTACACATCGACTAGCCGTTAAAATGAATATAACTAAGTTTCTAATCGATGCCATGATCATCATCAGCAGCTCGCCATCTCAACGCTTCAGTAAACGCGCGTTTATATTCATACAAGACTCCATAGCAGCTTTTAAGCAGCCAACACTCCCCCCATTTCTATGATGGCGACTTGCATCAAAGGAGGGATGTTTGTATCGGCTGTCATAACGGCCAAAAACACCTCCCTTTTACATGGCTGAAGTTGTTTACCTTGTAATGCTAAAGTGGCTCTAACAAAACCCGACGTCTTAGTCGTCATGAGTTGCCATGGAAACTGCGGATGATGGACGGGGCGCTCGTCCAAGCGATTTTCGTCTTCTATGGATAAGGTAATCGAAACACCATTGTGTTCTAGAAATCCCCCCCCCGTCGTACATTGCGCAAATATGAGTACTCAATGCTGTGCGTCTAATGTAAAATTGAACTACGCGACAACACTCCCGCCCCGTTGTATATCTACCCATATATCCAGAGAGGGGGAAGTGGAGCATAAGAAGGGGTGAGACGAAAGGTTTTCGACAAGACACGTCTGGTGTCCAACTAAGGAAAGAAAATGAACATTATCACTTTAACCAACTGCTAAAATAATGCAACTGTGATCGATCACCTTGTCTAGGAAACGGGTTGATAAAGCTACGACACCTATGAAAGCGGGAGTGTGTAGTTCACTGGGAAGAACATAGAGGGATGCCGCTCTCGTCAATATTAACGAATTAGTTGCTACTGATATACATGTTCCTTCGTTTTAATATGCAGTCTTTAGGTTTCAATTTAAAATTTCTAATACTTTAAAATGAAGAGTCTCTGCACTGATGGAATTTTGAATACGAAGGTGTCAGGGGGGGGGGGGGGTGAGCGAACAAATGAAGTTGACAAAGAGAGATAATATCAAGAGAAAAGGGCTAGATAAACGGTGATTCTGAGAATGCGTCCTTAGCGGAAGTATTGAAAGAACTTAGTGGAGGAGAATTACATAATAATAAAGAATAATTATGAAGGTGCGAGAGGATGCTAAGATAATAACAGAACTGAAATATAAAACAAGCATATGTCTCAGTGCACTAACAGAATTGTAAAAGAACCCAATTTATCGATAAACAACGTAATAATACCACTCACACAACTGCATGTCTGAAATGCAAGAGTGTCTGTGTACGAAATGGCTACTACTACTACTACTGATTATCTTCTTACCTCTAATATTCTAAACATAAGCAGGTTGCATGTTAGAATTTAACCTCTGGTGTTTCTTTTTACCGTTACGTCGATCCTTCATTTAATAACCTGCTTCCAACAGATTAGTTCCTCGAGAAAAAAAGAAGAAGGAGCCGAGAACGGCACGTGTCAAAAATATATCAGAAGCTTACCAGTGAGATATTCAGAACTTCTTTATTTTTACATCTGTTACTTCCATCCTTTCTCCGTATAATTGCTTACGAACATGCATCCTCCTCGTGCTAAGGACAAAAGAAAGAAAAAGTTTCCTTTTGGTCTGAATGTCAACACCGTTTCCTGCCAGTTGTAATTAAAACGATGAGATAAAAGATACTTTTCGTATGAACAAAAGACATCTGTATCCTCCATCGCTTATCTTTAATCCACCAACAGAGATTTTTATTTGATTTTTTGATTAGCGCCTCCCTGTTCTTAATTAGACATCCCGCCGAGATGGTTAAGTTTGCCATTAAATTTATTTCCCGTTCCTGCCCTTTTGCCGGCACAGCAACGGTATCGCAGAAGAATAGAAACTCCTAATATTGCTGTTCCTGCTGCCAACTTGTCAAATGACACGAGAGACAGCGTGGAGTGCGCGTGCCGACGTAATAATTCATTGTTTATGGCACTGTCGAAGAATAAAAATGGAGTTATTGAAACCTGTCTTGTAATTTTATGTAACTCTCCATTTGTATGGCTTTCGGTATACGACAAATGAAGGAAAGCAAAGTTATAATCAAATAAAGGTGTTTTTTTCGATACAAAAACTTCTGGCGGTCTCTTTTACCATAGTAATAAATGTGCAATTTCAGTAATGTTAAAAGTAAAACAAACGCAACGGAATTGCATCCGACATCTCACAATAGACAGGAATTTATTATGAGCGTTACATCCATGAAAATATTTGTCATTCTCGATATTTCTGAAGTGCAATTTTATATAAGTCTTTATTTCGTAGCAGCTTTCAAAAGTTTTGCTTCTATAACAAATCCCATTAAAATCGTCGCTGAAGAAAGAAAAGAAATATCGTCAAAAATATTTCGGCTCTTTGCCGAAGTTCTTAAATAAATAATCAAATTAGAAAATTCGGCCACGACAGAGAAAAGGAGGCATCTAAGCAACCGACAGCCTTTACTGATTTCTTTCAATTCTTCTTTTATCTGCATAGAAATTTCCGGCTTTCATTTATTTTCCACACACACTATAGAAAACAATTTTGTGAGATCATATCAATATTATTTTTAAGGAGGAACACAATTTGATCCACGTGATCATAATGGTTTATAAAGATTTCTCAAACTTCGGTGATTTTAGAGTCCTTTCACTTTCTTTTCTCCTTTGGTTTTAGTCGCTTAGGTCGACTGTGAATCGGCATTTTGGTTTCGAATAGCAACAGAATTTTTCAAGACTCAATACCGGCATATTTGTTAAAGTTCCAATGAATTCCACACGAGTTTAGGATTATTCGCTTTTGCGGGAATGTGATCCATGACTGTTTTGTTGTGGTTGTTTGATCAACAAATGCTGTACAGTTGAAGTTCAATAGTTTTTTGCAATAACATTAACTTTCGTTACTTCACCAGTCTAGAAAGGGCATGTTAATTCAGCCATTTAATGTGATCATGTCATGTGTTACTAATAGTGTTATTTGTCTTGCAAGAAATGACAAATAACACTATTAGTCAATGACAATCTTTTGCACAGAATAAACCTCCTGGTTTTAAAATATACAATTTAACAGCAGAATAGTTATAATCTATCCTATCTTTACAAGTCGCACTGTTCTATTAGAGCTTTCGTTGTGTAGCCATAGAAATGCTGTCTTCTGATTGAAAACGCTGGTTAGATGTCAATGGTAGTACGAATATCCTTATCCTTTTTTAACCATAGGTGAATTTCCCAATATACAGACATGGCAGATTTTTTCTTATTGAAATATTTGGCTTCTCATGATGCGGAATATAGAAATCATCCAGAGAACACATACAATGATAGCCTTAGTTGCTGGAGTAAGGCTAATGTAAAAGATGCAAAGAAAAAAATAGAAATGTTCGGATTAAATCCTCACAAAAGTTCCAAATCATTTACGTAATCTCGAACCTTCTTACCTGTACTATTCCTGTAAATAATGAGTACTATGAAAATAATTATTTCACAACAAAGAAAGGATTTCCATCAAGAAATCAAATTACAGTGATAAAAATAGCTAACAGTGTTTCGTTCTCAGACGCACTGAGAGCCGTCTCTTTCCCCCATCCCTCACTATATATAAAGAGCCCCAGCGTCTAGTATTTAATATATATGCTGCCTTCTTTTATCACGAGCCTGAACCTGCAAAAGACAATATTAAAGCAGTTGAGTAACAGTGTAAACCACGGTGGGGCATCTGTTTTTTGCCATCTGTTCTTGAAGGAAACTTGCAGGAAGTAACAATAATGCCATGGCTGTGTGTGGCAGTGATGATATGCGAGCATCATCAAAAGTACTTTCAAAATGACCATGTCACCTACTGAGCTAGCTTTAAGGTATGCTCCACCAACATCTACAGCCCCTCAAGGTGATTCAATCTGCTTGAAATGTTGCCCATAGACAGGTGGAAAAGAGTGCTTTTCACTTCCGAATAAAACCAAACGATGTTACTGACATCCCTTACAAAGGCAAACGATGACAGATAGCAGGGTAGTTTTTCAATACGCAGTTTAGAATATTACGTGACGGCAGAGTCTAGACGGGAAACCCTCTCCCTTCCTCACTGTTTTATTATGTTTCAAATATTATTACAGCAAAAAAATCGCTATAAATAAAATACGTGGCGCTGTTTGTAAAGTACAATCAGCATGAATATTAAACGTTCAACTGATTTCTTTGAAAGCGAATGTCATAATAATGCACTTTCATACGCTTTCCACAACTGCTTTCAGCAGTTATTAAATGGCGCAGTCAAAGCAAGTTTCAGAAAATGAAAATTAAAGAATCAACAGACGAAAGCAGTTCGGTCCGTTCATTACAGTTGATTGGAAATCGGAGAGGAAGACAGACGAGAACCACGAACTTCGCTCCCATTAATTTACACTTTTTCAATTTGATAATTTGGCGGAAAACAAAGGCAAATTGGCTTCATTGTGTTGTACGGTATCTTCCGAAATGCGATACGACTTTGATTACAGTTTGCATATATTCCACTCGACTGGCTTTTGAAGTGTAATTGGCATTTATAACAACTTTCTGACACAAATTTTTCCTCAATAGATGCCGCTCCTTCGGGTCTCTTCGCCTTCATCAAGTCCTAATTAGTTGACTCTCCCTCAACTTACGCTTGCGTATGTGTCGGGTAATAAATAAAGACTGAAGGGCATGACATAACATAAGCTTAATGGGAGTAATAATAATCATTATATGCAACATCAAAGAAACGTATTACTATAATACGATGTTTATCACATATTAATCCCAACGTATCTGTATGGATTAAAGAAAAGATAAAAGCGTGGATTATAGATAGCTATTCCTGAATTTGTGGAATAAAATGGCTAACAAGAAATCTATGGCTAATAGCCACATCACAAACAGCATTAAAAATTCTTATAAAAGGTTCCTTGTTCTATATGTATGGGATTCGAACCTAGGTCTTTCTAACCAAAGTGTAAGTTGTTACTGACTGAACCGCGGCAGCACTTAATTGATAAAGAAGTGGAATGAGGCCTACACTATCTTCAACACTCTCACATAAACGGATTTAATCTTTTTCACAAATAGCAATTCCGAATATACTCAACTGTCAGTTTCTCACATTAGGTAACTCGGAACCATAACTTAGTTTCAGTATCTTCTAACACAACAGACAGATACATACACAGAGAGAGAGAGAGAGAGAGAGAGCTAGTTTGTCGTCTTTCACACTAGCCTTTAGCCTTCTGGAATTTGGCATAGCAGATAGAATGATCTTTTCTTTCCACGATTAGAATACTGTTTCATCCCCGCGTTCTGAATACTGAGCCAAAAAAGTGCTCTAACAAAAGACATTACCTGAAGGCAAAAAAGAAAACATCAACATAACCAAAATCCAAACTCTGAAATGCCACATGCGGGAAACTTGCACTACTGACAAACTTGTCTTCTGATCTTACCTGAGATCTTTGTACAATGATATGAAAATTTATGCAATTAATATTTAAATAAATTTGATTTTGCCTTTCTGATTCAGATACAGCAACATATTCACGTACTCGCCAAAAACAAAGCTCATATCCCATTATTCTCTTCCTCCTCAAAGGGATTCATGATTGAGACAAATCACCTCGTACTATAGTAAGAACAATGCAGATTTTATTCAGCCTTTAATTTTGTTCTTACAAGACAAAAGAATCTAGACTAAAAGAATACCCAAATACCTTCTGCTTCAATCCAATACTAATCCCATCCCCATTCTGCTCAAAAATGATTCATCGTAATTCAACTCCATCTCACACAGCCTCTTACATCTATTTCTATCGATAACTAACTTATAGTTTGAAACTCAGCTCTTCATATCCTGCATGTTCCTAAATCGTTAAAGATGTTCCCTATAACTTAATCGTAAAAAATAGAAAATGGGACAGGTTGTCTTATGTTTATTAAAAAAATCAATTACCTAGAATCTTAACTTTACGAATTCCCGTGCTTCTGTAGGCTACAGCTATAGCTTGGAGCAGGAAACAATATTTGCCCAACCACCAGCTAGATTTCGAAGGCTTATCTCCTGAATGTATATGGTATGTATGCGGCTGATTGATGTAGAAGTGATTGTTCAACTAATGAGTAGCCATTTTGCTAAAAGCTATCAACCAGGCATATGCAACACTGAAATCACCGCTAGCTCTTCATCGTATGAAGAAAATAATTTGGATAAGGAGGAAGTACTAGAGCTGTTGCACAAACTGAATAAGAATTCTGCAATAGGAACTGATGGGATATCAGCACGGATGCTAAAAGAGAGTTCGGCTGAACTGGCTATTCCTTTGACCACGCTATATAATTTGAGTCTCAGAACAGGAAAGATTCCGCAGGAGTGGAAAGAATGTATGGTAATCCCATTGAAGAAGGATGGTACAAAGACCGATGTATCCAACTGTCGACCAATCAGTATCTCAAGAGTGATGGTAACGATTTTGGAAAAGATGATTAGGGCTCGCATTCAGAAATTGGTAGACAGAGAATCTCTACTTTGCAATGAACAACTAAGGGTTTACTAAGGGAAGGTCACGTTTTAACAACTTACTCACATTCTATAAGTTACCACTGACTTAGACAAGGGGAATGGATACATCATAATACTTTTGGATTTTACTAAGGCTTTGGACAAAATACAGCATGGAATACTGTTGCATAAATTGGAGAATATGGGATTGGATTATAAACTACTGGCATGGATAAGAGGATGGCTGAGTGAGAGATATCAAAACGTGGTATATGGGAGAGGGATGAATCTGCAAGATTCAAGGTAACCAGTGGTGTGTCTCAAGAATCAGTCCTTGATCCGCTGTTATTCAATCTGCACAATAATGACATTGGGAAGGATTTGACATGCGACAGACAGCTATTTGCTGATGATGCAAAGATATGTAGGGTGATCAGGAGTGCTTCTGATATGCAGTACTTGCAGAATGATCTGAACAGGCTGGAATTGTGGGCATGTGAAAATCCCTGTCATTTCAATGTTATAAATGTAAAGTCATGCACTTTTGGTGTGATTAGATATCCAATCTCGTATTATATTGGTAGGATTATGCTTGAAGAAACTGATGAGGCTAGGGATCTTAGAGGTTTACACAGGAAATTGACGTTCAAGGGTCATATAGCAAATATAAATACAACTCAGAGAATAATGGCAATGCTGAAACGAACCTTGACATGTAAAAGGAAGTAATTTAGCCTCGTTACAAGGGTTTGATAAGACCTCATTTGGACTATTGCGCGCAGATCTGGTCGTCTCCGTGCTGATTCTGATACAGTGGAGAGAGTATCAAAAATAATAGGTTTGAGGAAATATAGATTATGAAGACAGATTGAGAATTTGTACGCTGCAGACACTAGCAAACAAGAGAAAGAGGGGTGCTATGATTGAGACTTGCAAACTTCTGAAAGGGTCATACAGGATTTCAGCTGATGGAATTTTTTTTATTTTATAGAGGGTGGGGAAAGGATGCGAGAGCATCCATGGAAGTTGAGGATGAATGCTGTCAAGAAGGGGTTAGGGCTAGATTTTTCTCTCATAGAGTGGTGTGTGACTGGAATGGTCTGCCAATGGATGTTGTTTGTGTAAGCAGTGTGAATGAATTCAAGAATAGGTATGACAGCTGGTGCGAATAATATGGCCTCTCCCGATGAGTTTGACTCCCTGGAGGTCTCTCTTAATAATAACATATGTCAGATTTTTTTGTATTGAACTATTGGAGAATATATATTTTGAGGACAGACACATAAAGAGGAAGAAAAAAAAGTATATTCTAAAAATAAAACAAAAGACACTATGCCAAGTATTGCAGGCTATCAGTCAATCTTTCGCCATCTTTTTTTTTTCAATGTCATGCTCTTCGGTAAATAAAGATTATTATAACCCTCATAGGCAAATAACTCAGAAGCAGTTATATATAATAGTTTTAAGATTCTGACGTCATTCTAATACAAACTGCTGGTGGCAAGCATTTACTATAAATTTTATACTAAAATTATGCCCGAGCTTGAGGCACCTTTTCTTCGAGTTGCTTTCTGTATATACTGCTTCAGAATGGAATAATGGCTTAAAATATTCGTTTCAAGTAGCAACTCCTTTCCAAACATTCCCATGCTGGAATGCAAAATATAGATATTCATTCTGCTTTGATAATCGCGCAAACGTTCCTCACCAAATAGGTCAACTAATATTTGCACTAAGAAAATCAACTTTGAAAGTGATACAATTATGATAGCATACGGAACTTGCTCGACATTGTTTTCAGTCAGCAATGCAATATTTAAGACCAACCATGAAGACTGAATTCTTGCTTTTTACTAAATGCTATTTTTTAGATAATTTTAATCGCAATTCAGTTTGGTAGTGAAGCCACTGTTTCTTTTACTGTCCTTGATTACATCTAAGCATGCTCATTATTAAATATCTACAGTGTGCATTTTAAACTGCACAATTTTGAAGGATCGGAATGCAAAACTAGTAGACATCAAAGTCTCGTACTTTCGCCAAATGATGCCTTAATTTTCTATACGAGAAACAATTTTAGTATTTTTTTATTCCCAAATGATCAGTGTAACTAATAAAAAATGAAAACGCGAAGTCATTGTTTAAAAAATGATCTGCGGATTGGGGGGGGGGAGTATTTAGTTCACGGATTCCTGGCAGCAACAAAAGCACAGCACCCTAGGGGCGCTTCTGTTTACAGCGCTGAAACATTCCAAGCTTCACTACTATCCACAACCCAACATTAAATGCTCACCCTCCTCCCATGACGATATTTAATGGCGCGAGAACAAGCTAGTCAACGTCAGTGTAACGTAACGAACTGTGTTCATTCGATTAAAAAATATCCCGCTTTACCTTCTTTAGTCGAATCCTCAGGCAAACATTTGCCTCTCCTACCTTTCCTGGCCTCATACACATCACATTATCTTCTTTTTCTCCTTCCCCCCACCCTAGATGTTACTTCTGTTAAACTCTTCATTCTTTAGAGATACCAAATGTAACCCTGTTTAGAGAATACTGAATAAAATGTGACAATTCAGCTAATTTATAATCTCAGTTCTGACTCGCTTTACTCTCCATCACATACAGATTTTCTTTCTCTTGTCACCTTCATGAATGTTATCCAACCGAGCTGCCTTTCTTAATCCCTCCACTTTTCTCTACACCAATGAAATCTTAAGCATCAGCTGTACAAGAAGTGTCAAACTTCAGCTTTACTGAACGAACTTGTTCTTCTACATATCCGTTTCTGTTCTTTTGAAGTTTCCCTTCCACATTAAAAACCTGTCAGTAACTTCTTTATTCGTGTACAAACGCACTTTCATTATTACAACTTCTCCTGTTTAGAATATATATGAAAAATAATAGAAAGAATTAGAGGCATTACTGACGAATTGTACATTACGGTTAAAGCGACTAAAGCTATGATATCACTGTACTGTGTGCCAGTTGCTGGATTAAAACCCATCGCCTGTATTTTATGTGAATCCCACCACAAAAGGCTGTTGGCTCATAGTGTAATAATATTTAGTACTGTGGATGGTGGTATGGGTTACATCATCCTGAAACTCTGCTCTACAAAGAAAAATATGCAAATTTTTTAAACTACTTCAGGTCTCCTATGAGCAGGATGGTGGCAATTTCACACCGAGAGAGAAATTCATCTCATACTTAAAGGCATTCACGAAACATCGTGTTTAAGTTGGGATTCGAACCCACAGTATGTGGATTAGAAAGCAAATGCGCTACCCACTCAGCAAACAGGTTTTGGTTGGCCGAGTGTTTAATGTAACCATTCTCCGACCAACAGACTACGAGTTCGAATCCCACTGAGTGCATGAATGTTTCACGAATGCCTTTAATTGGAACATGGATTTCATCACCAGGTGTGACACTATCGTGTTTGTTGGATGCTTCATATTGCTTCACCATATTTGGTCTTTAGAGCGATGTTTCTGTATTACTGAAAAAATGCTAACAATACAAAATTTAATGATAAAAAAATCCATATCCCGTCTACGGAAACAATTTACTCAAGGTTTATAACCTTTCACTGGTTATCGATGTCACCTTCAGCTGCAGCAACTCTTATGTTTCTCGCGTCCTTGCTGGTATCCTAACAATCGAAAAGCATCACTTACCCATGGTGGCGCGACCTGATGAACACGACCAAAGTAATTAAGGCTAATAGAAGAATGTATTATGTTTATCAAAATACTGCATGTTCTCTGGTCTATATAGATTGAAAACTCAGGTCACATCTGAATGAGACTTGTCGTCTCACCTTAAGTGAAAACTCATAAAAGTTCCTCGAGTCCTAGACGATTCAATCTCACCTCTTTCCAACCAAATAGTGCTATTTCTACTGAACCAACTACAGGCAGGAGCAACCTACTGATGAAGAAGGACTACTTCAAAAGACAGAGGTAAAAGAATGAATAAAGATGCAGTAAAACAATCCCGAGATGGACCGTATGCGAATAATGACTCTATGCTGATGCTTTCTTTTAATTAAATGAAGACAAGAAGGAGATATTAGACATCACTTTAAGTGAACAATACAGCTGAGTTCCTGTAAAAAAAACATATAACAAAAACCACACGCGAATGTGATACATAATTGAAATAGCCGGCCGTGAATTAATTTAATTTTTTTTTTATGTTCGGCCCATATACGACAGGTTGACTAGTCAACCTATGGCACTTTAGTACCGTATATGGGTAGTGGGATGGGAAAGGAGAAACTTGTTGACATTCGATTTAAAAGCCTGTATATAGCATTCCTTGGGAAATACATCAGGGGGAAGACTGTTCCACAGTACTGCAGTAGCAGGGATGAAGGAAGAGGAAAAGAAACTTGTTCTGTGGGTTTCAAGGTGTACTGTGAAGGAATGTTGGGAGGTGGCTGTACGTGTTCCAATGGGTTTAGTACAGAGTGGGGGAATTATTGATGCTGTTTCAGATGAGAATTTTCCATGAAAATATCTGTAGAATATATACAAATTGCAGAGACTAAACGTCTATGTGAAATTTGGGGGAGTGAGTTGGTAAGCGATGGATCATTTATCAGTTTAATTGCTCTCCTCTGTATTGAGTCAAGCATTGTGAGGGAGCTTTTAGGAGCCCCACTCCAAATGTGAGAACAGTATTCGATAGCTGAGCGGATTTGCGATTTGTATAAGGTTAACGGTTGTTTTGAAGTGAAGTAACGTCTTGAGCGAAAGAGAAAGCCTAATTTTTTGGAAGCTGAGGATGCAATGGTTAATTGCATCCTCAGCTGATTTAATGCCATTTTATCTCTCTTTCTCTCGATTCGCCATAAAATGCTGATTTTCAACAAGACCTCTTCTTCTTCTTCTACTACGCGTTATTCCCGCTTCCCATGCAGGGTCCGCGTGTTCTTTAGATGCGACTTCTTGTTAGTACTACTCCCAACCGACCCGTCGCCTGGTCTGCCGCGGGGGGGGGATATATTTTTGACTGTAGAGGCGTATGTTCATGGGGCCGGTTTGTCTGTTTGCGGGATGAAAAACGCCAGATAAACTAGCGGGAAAAACCCTACTGACCGCGCCCAAGACCGGCTAACTTGGCTATGCCTGAGGAAGATCCTCAAATTCCTCACGTCTACAACGGGAATCGAACCTGGGACACTCCTTCCCCAGGCATATGGTTGCGAAGCGCAAAGCCACTAGGCTAACCGTGCGGTCTAATTTTCAACAAGACCGATTTTATGAAAATTTTAAGAACATCACTCTAGATTGGATCATTATCCCTAATAACCAAAATTTGGTTATTAAGGATAATGATCCAATCTAGAATGATGTTCTTAAAATTTTCATAAAATCGGTCTTGTTTGGAATCTGTAACGTGTAAACATACTAAGCAAGTTTCGTTTGGTTCTTGAATTTTCTTGATTTTTCATTTTGAATTGTTTTATGTTTTACTATAGAAAATTCAAAACTCCAGTTATAGATTCCATAAGTGAACTGTTTTTTTAGAAAATAAAATTAAATTAAAAATACAGAAATAATAAATTAAATAAAAAATAAATATAATTAAATTATATAAAAATAAGTAAAACAGAAAACGGTCTGGGACTCAGATGATAAAGAACGCCTGTTGAGAAATTCAGATGAGCATTTTGAATACGGATTAAAAGCCACAAAAGAAGATGAGTTAACTATAGTTAGTTTAATAACTTGGGAATTAATGAAAAACTAATTAAATAGAAACAGATTTATCATAATTTTGCAAACTAATTTTTACAATTAGTTGAGATATTTTTATTATAATTAATGACCAAACATATTCTCATTTGCAATCCCCTGAGTGGTTTTATAAGTGAAGGATGCAGTGAAATTAGCTTTGCTCTTTCATTCACTTCACTGAACGAAGAGTTTCACCTTTTTTTCTATCATTATTTGCAACAGAATAATTTTCTTAGTCACCTAAAATATTAAAAACACCTCACCTCATTCTAATCTTCTTATTCGTCAAACGATAAGCATTACATAAAGCACCAACAAAAATGCTTGTTTAATCAGACCCTAAAATGTGCTAAGAATCACAGGTCAGTGTTTTTTCTATAAGAAAACAGTAAAACGCTCAAGCAGCGATCAGACGATCCGTTGATGCTTCTTTTGGTTGGAACGATCCAAGATGCCGACTGAGATATCATAGTTTGACGTAAATCAATATTAGCAGCCTTTAAAAATTCCACAGAGCGCGCGTCTCGTGCCCACAGCGAGGAAGCCAACAATGTTCACAAGACTAATTGTTACGTGTTTTAATTGACTTCGGTACACTGTGTACATGTGCTGAGCTTCTCACGATAGCACTATCCGCGGAATAATGAACACCAACTTATACATGCCTCTGATCGATAGTCGTTCTCCGGGTGTAGAAAGATTAAAATCTTTCTATTTGAGAAAACGTTTTTTTTTTTTTTTCAAGTACTCGTAAGTGAGCTCTGTAATTCCATCGCATGTTTCTTAAGTTGTCAAAGAAAAAAGTTTCTGGCACCTACTCATACTAATATTAATTAAATTTTATTCGACAATAAAATTTAATTTTTATATTCATCTCCCTCTTCTAGAAACGCAGTCCACATTCAAGTTATTTTCATATTATTACAAGCTATCCGAGAGTTTTAATATTATCTGGTTTACATATCAGTTAATAGGTCTGTTAACTATGATAACGAATTTTTAATTCTTAATTTTTTTTATTTCGCTTCGTTGTCATAACAGAATATCAACTGTTTTCAAATGACATGCGCGAGAAAGAGCTGCCATGAATAATCGTTATAAGTCCAATCGGCTGTTTTCTATCGCCGATATCTTCCGTTATCGCTAGTGCAGGTTGTGCAAACCGGAATCGTTTCTACATGGAGCTCAATCTAAGATCAGTCGAAGCACGATGTTTTTAAATAAAAGTATTAAAATAAATAGATACATTTAAGGTATTTTTCTGGATTTCTTTAAAAGAAAAATTGTTAAGCACATCTGAGTTTGATCGCCAGTTTTATCCCTAAAGTTGTATTTTTTCGTGAGCTAGACATCGATATCGAAAACTTAAATTTCTGAAATTTAAAGAGAAATATTTTTATTACTCACTAACAGATAAAAGATGGGAAATGGAAACATCACGTACTGCTCTGGAATTATTTTATCTGAAATACTTGTTACAGTTAGGCTTCATGTTTAATCCCACTTGCATCAACGTCCAATCTCACATAACAGATTTCTAAAGGAATGTCGAACATCGAATAGCAGGATGTGTTAGACTTGGAGTCTGAGAATATACCAAAAAAATAATATTCGTTTAGGCTTTGACTTAACGCAGATGTTTATCTCCCTCAATGACACCAGTTGATGTATGTATCGGTCAGCAAACACAAAACAGCTAAATACTGGTCAAATACTTTGGGTTACGCAATTTAGCCAAATATGTATGACCGTTCTCCTTTATCACTGCAATGCATTTGCCAGCTATAACCTTTCTTTCCTTTAATTTCTCTTTCTTTTTTCATACCTTGCTGAATGTTTCGTTTAACATTTCTAATTCATTTAGTCTCTATACCACAGCACGTTCATTCTGCCTTTGTTTATGCTCTTCTCTCAATCCTATAACTCGACATCATTGTAAGATATTTTCTCTCTCATGAGTTACTTTTTAGCTCCATAATGAATTTCTCTTTTGCTCTCTCATATCTCCTTTCATCTCATTCATCCTGTGTTTATCTGTTATGAAGGTCTTTTTCATCCCTTCTATAATTCTGCTTCATTTACTCCTATCCTGATGCATCTCGGTATTCTTTTTATCTTTTCTCATCCCAGATCCGCGACACACTTTGTACTTTTTCAGTTAAATACACCGCTTGCACCATCCTTCATTTCCTTATTTTGCTCAGCCCGTTTCCTCTTCTGTTCCCTCCCATTTTCTCTCCCTCTCTCTCTCTCATATATGCGCGCCTTCTTTCAACTGTCAAACCTAGTTTGACTGACTCCAGTTACCACTTAAATCCAGGTCCCGATGCAAATGCATCTGTAATTGAATTTTCTGCAGCTTGGCCCTCTTTCGTCTCCGTAGTCCTGCTAACCATCGGAATCGAAGCAGACAGAGTATAATTATTCTTTTTATCGCCTTTGTCATGACGTCGTACGAGACAAATAGGACACGAAAGCACGCGCTTGGTAACAGCAACCGTCACTGGAGGCACCGGTGTTCAGCTATTCATCGCACTAATCTTCTAGTCTTTAATTTGATGTCATCAGGATTGAATGCAGTCCTAGCTACTCCCTGAGGGGACGGAGTTACAGATCTCCTACAGAATATCTCTCACATTTACTCTTCTTTCATTTTTTGTCTTTCTCTTCCCGCGTTACTATATAGAGAACGACAAGCGCGAAAAATGAGACGAGAAGGAGGTAGCAGAGGTGGAGGATGGTTTAAAAAAAATGGAAAAAAAACAAGACGTGAATCTGCTATTTCGGCTTGTTGACTTGTACTGAAGAAGAGAAACAGAGATAAAGGAACGCGACAGGCCTCTGGTAGCCCGAAGGCACTTCAATGCACGTAAGATGAAAAATAAATACTCCTTCTGTCGAAGAATTTATTCACCTTAAGGGGATCATCATTACTAAGTCTAATGTCGTGTTGTAGGAAAGAGAGCGAACTCCACAAGTGCTTTGTCAAACAGAAGTCTTCGAATTATACCTCTTAAAGATCTCATACTGCTTGAGTAATTACATCCTTTTAAAGCGTCCCTCGATCTTCATATGGAAGCTCGAAGTGCGGTGCTACAGAGAATTTAAAAAAAAAAAAGGCGACTTACTAAATAAAAACTTTCTTTGGGTAATGCAGTGAGTTCGATTCTGGACGGTTTGGTATACATAAGCAGGACGTCTCAACCTTTGATCTAAAACAGAACTATACTTATATTTCGAAAGGCCCAGGCAGAGTTCTCTCAAGCATTTTTTTCACAGATGAAGGAGAAAAGTTATTATTCGAAAGCGCCGAATAATACAACTGCATCTCCGTGAGGCTGGTAGCGACTGTTCTATTTCTACCTCGAGACGTCTTTCAATGAAAGGTCTTTGATATGGAAATCCTGAGGAGAATTTTGATATTATTCCTTTTGAATGTGATGGTCTACGTAGGACAGCTAAGCAGTCAATAAACAGCCGATATGCAAAACATCCGATCCCGATTGAACCAATATAATAAATAATGAGATAAGAACCCTCAAATATACGGAAGGAAATTATATGAAAAATATAAATAATTTCTCCTTTTCTAGTTACAGAAGAAAGATCTTTTAAAAGGTTAGATCTTAGTGACTGAATACCGAAAACATTTCTCAAAGTACACAAAGTTGAGTGAGGTTAATCATAAAAAATATATATAACACTACTTCGAAGTCACGTGTATCCGCTTTTTACATCTAATGAATCATTTAATAAATTTTTCTGAAATTCTTTTGCGCAAACATCAATCTGCCTACTTAATAAGAAATAGTTATTCTAATTACACACACACTCCCTTTTAGGTGCGTTTTGCAAATCCACTATATAAGCTTGTTGTTACGCGGTTTGGATTTTACTAAACTTTGATTTTCTTACTGCAATTCCATCCACGAAAGATTATTGAACTATAACAATATGAGCACTAAGGATAAGCATAGAATTGAATTATCCATAAACGCCACACCAAATATAAAACGCACAATATTTATTCGAGCTACGGATCTGCAATACTCTGTGGGGGTTTCAAGATTTCAAAATGAAAATTATCTACCACATGAAGACACAGATATCAATATCATTCGAATCCTGAAATAGGAAAGCTAATGAATGACGCTAATGAATTCGGCAAACCCGACAGGGTATTTGTATCTACTGTAATTTTTCAAACCATCTTCACTGTGGTTTTATTCTAACTAGATTTAGTAGCCAAATTTGGAAAAATTATTCAAAATTTACAAGATTCTATTGCAGCTAATAACAAATTAAATGAGTCCTATTGGATGTAAAGCAAAACCAACACAACCAAAATCAATACAACTCGCTGAAACAATTTGGCATTCTAGTCAATATTTTCATATAAGCAATGAAAAATATATATTGAAGAGGATTATTAATTAAAATTAATTCTTTGGTTGGCATTACCTGTGTGCAAAAAAAAATGTAATATTTTTTTTTGCACACACATGGTGATATTTTTCTGTGTCTACGTGGAAGCGAATATCCTGGTTGCCGAATACGGTTCTTATCAGTAACGCAATATCAAGGCAACTCAATAAGAGGTTTCTAATTTTGTTTCGATCATTTTCGAAAATTGAAGTTTTAACGGCGAACACCATCTGCTCATAAAATAACAATCTATTCGCCGACGATTATGTAATATTCTCTTCAGAATCCATGGAACAAAGTTCCTCCGGCTTTATTCATCCACTCTTCCTCACAAGCATGAATGAACTGGTGGTGGTGGGGGGTGACCTCGAAACACTACTCGGCCCTTAGATGCTATTAATCTTCACAGAGGTCCTCGAAACACTGGTCCACCTTGGCCATAAATTACTGGCAAAATTATGGCCAAGTCCTCCATTACGTAGAATATAAAGAAGTCAAACATGGGACAGTTTAATGGGCGTGAAGAAGTTCAGTAAATACGAGTTAAAACGATTCGTGGCATTTTAGCTTCAAAATGACGTCATTATGGATGCAATTAAATTCCTTATGAGAATCGATTGGGCATTAATTAAGTTGATAGCTGCCTTCTCTGTTGATCTGTCATAAGAATAAGTGGTTGATGTAATAAAATTGCTCAACGTAAGATGTCATTACAACAACGACTGAAATTCCTATAAATATTTAAGGAGTTCATAGGTAGCTTTACAGTTATGTTAATTGTAATTATATCGAAACGAAATAGCATTCACTGCAGCAATACTCTACTCTCTGCTAATCATACTGAACAACAAAGGAAGAGATGTACTTTATTATTTTTAGACTTCTTGAGGTCTGAATGAAATAGTTCATTGTCCTCAGTTGCAATACCAAAGCACGTAATACATCTGACAAACCTTTACTAAAAGTGAAAGAAAAGTATACTTGATTAGTATGTTAATTTCGACCAAAACCTACTGTAATAAAAATAACTAACACTGGGTTTATTGGTCGTAAAGATTTGATACTACTAGTCAGCTACTAGTTTCGTCACGTAAACTAGTAGTGTCATATGGGTTTGGATGAACATACAAATATAAACAAACAACAAGCTTTGATTATGAATCAATACATTACTAAAAAAATAACGAATGCGTAGAACCATTACAAAGTACAATAGAAACACGTGGAGCTGACCAACAATGACTGACCATGTGGATGCTGGCACATGGTCAGTCATTGTTCAGCAGGTGCATCCGATAGTTAGCAGAGAAATTAAACTCTGATGTGTTTATAGATATTATGAGTGTCACACAGAATCATCCCACGGTTTCGGTTTACGGTACCTTGTGAGTGGATTACCACTGTAGCCTATTTTATGTTGAGGGAACTGTAGTCTTCTTCTGTGTATGGCAAGAGCTCTTATCCCATTCAATGTTGTGGTGAGTGTTGGAGAAATGGAATGCCAACCCTGAGCTCTCCTCTCTGATGTTGTTAAAGTCTCCAATATGTTCCTTTTTACTTATTTCTGAAACTTCTCGAAGTTTGTCCTATGTAATTATGGCCACGAGAACATGGGATGTTGTAAACTCCAGGATGTTTGTTGAAAGAGTTGTGGTTCTTGGGTGATAGTAACAGATTTCGTACTGTCATAATTTTTTTTGTAAAAAAAAGTATACTTTTTTAAAAGCAAAATTCAAAATAGAGAATATACTGAATATTCATCAAAGACACATTCAAGAAAAGGAATGCAATGAAAGGTTATATCAGTAAATTTGAAACGTATCTCGTATGTGTGTGTCGAAATCACAGTCATAATCCAACTCAACGATGACCTTCAGATAAAAGGCTGAAGCAAATTGTCGCAAAACTTAGTATGGCAGTTGCAGCTGTCATGAGCAGTGGGACAAAGCAGGGCACACAAACAAGTGAATCGCTGAAAAGTCTCATTCGGTCTATTGAAGTCTTAAAGGTAAACCACAAATGAAAGCATCCATGATATTTCTTTCAGCGCTATTACAGACACGTAACAAAAAATGAAGATGTAGAGAAAGCGAATCACTGTCTCACAACTGCAATGGAAAATACAGTATTGTGTAATATCTTTCTTATCATAGACGAACGGTGATGCCTGTCTTAAGTAAATATACTATAGTGGACTACTTGGACAGACGTTTTCCGCCATATTTCGTAAATCTAGAACCTCTCAAGATGTTCAATCATCCTTTGTGCCGTAATATATTTAAAATATTCAATTTTATGACAATAATAATTCCTATTAGCCTTTTTGAACGAACCCAAACAGATAAAGATGCATCTGGTCTAGTTTAGTCTCTGAAATAAGTGTTCCTGGTTTGTCTAGCAGAAGCCTGTCCAATCTTTTGAGAAAAGTGGAGGAACATTAACTAAATGCATGTAAAAAAAAAATTTACACTCGTATTAATAATATTATTTTTTAATTATTTTAAAATGTGGATTATTCGTGAAAACCTCGCGATAAATACATTGAAGGAATCTGATGCACTTGCGTAATCTTCAATATTAAAGGCTCATAGTGCCTTGCGAGAAGAATTATCATTCAAAATTCTTGCTACTATTTTACTCTTTCTTTTTGTTACCTGTACATCCATATTTAAAATCCATTCCCTCTTTATATTCTCATTTCTGTCCTCCGTTCTTTTCCCTTACCGTGTCTACTTAAGATAGCTTTGATATATCACCACCTCGCAACTTCCCTGATTGTGAAACTCCTCTATTTCCTCAGTAAGCAACCACTAACGAACCAAGTAAACATTAGCCAATGCAGCGGGCTATAAATCAATAGGAGTGACTCATTTCAAAGCTTCAATCAGAATAATGAATTTCTACATAATTTATGCAACTAGTAACTACTCCAACTTCCTCATTTTTTCCTTCAAATTAATCACCGCCAAATCACCTAGTAACAACATCAGAGCTCATCCTGAAGTGTAGAGGAGCAGCTTATAAATATTTCATTAGGATAATGGAAACGGCAGACCATCTGTAAGGTACGTCCATATCCACAGGCAACAGAAAAAGAAGCCTCTTAACTTGACAATATAATGATTTATCCTCATATCTAAAATGTTCGTGGTTCATCACTGAAAATGCACGTTACAATTGTTATCTAAACACTGTCTTAATCACTCTTCTTGTACATAACTTGATACTCTTACAATAACTATTTACAGTTACAACGCTTGTAAATACAAAATTGTATTTCAAATTGATTGAACTTGGACATTTGAGACTTCCAGTCTGAAGTTTCGTAATCACAACGCCATTATTTTCAAGAATCTTAATCCAAGTGCAGTAGAGAGTCACTCAAGATACTATTATTACAAAAATCATTAGGCCTTAAAGGGATCAAATTCGACTTGCTCTATCCTCAGGTTGAATATTATTGATCCGTCTCTTTTGCTCGACAGACGTATTCAATAAAACGCAGAGTGCAAATATGTGAAGCATTAAACTTTAACTAATCATTTGAACTAGAGTATTCGGAAATCAGCGAAACTGAACAAAATGCGTCGTTTTCTTAGTGTGTCTTCTCCTCCAACACCACTAAAGTCTTCAAGCTCGACCAATTTTGATGCATTTGGAACATAGTTGTTTCTTGCGTTTCTTAAGGTCTTACGAGAATTTCAATATAATTGGATCAAAATAGAGGAGGTGAGGAATAGCAGAGGAAAGATCCTCGTCAGTAGACACTTCTAGATCTCTCAATAAGCAACCGATTTTAAACTAAACTTGGAATATGGCTGTTTCGTTAGCTCCATAAATTCCTTTCAGAACCAAATAAAAATAGAAGGGAGATTCCTGCAGCCGTGCCCATATAGATATATTGACCAATATGTAACACAGTCATTTCATACGTTACTTAAGTTCCGTTTAGAATTTCAGCTGCTTCAGTATAGTATTGATTTTCTACTGAGCAACTAAGACTATGACACCAGTATGTCATCTCCGTTGAGTGTCATCTACAACAGGTTTCTATCCTTCACAGAATAAAAATCCCCTTCACCAGTCAGTATAACAGACCGACTTCAGTTGAAAATTGCCTTATAAAGGTTTCTATCATGTTCTAGGCGGCATTCGAACCTCGGTCTTTCTAACCAATTGACAAATATGTCGGCTTCAAGAGATCTCTACGGTAGCGCTGAGTAAAACTCCGTTATTAGCGAACTAAATTGGTGTTCTTTTCTCAGTAGATGGATACAAGAGATCACATTGTTCAAACCAATTAAAGTGTTTACCTGAATTACTTTAAAGAAATGAGTGATAGTCCCTTACAAAATATCTCATATTTAGTAGAGAAAACGGGCCAAGTACTTGGGGGAGGGGAGAAAGGGAGTGGCTGGTTTACCGTGTGGTGTGCAAGCAAACAATTCTGTTTTCCTCTAAGGTAGGTTTATTTGAGACCTTAATACCAGATTAAAAGAAAATTTACTAAAATCAAAAGAGTTTGGGCTGGTCGGCTTGATCTAGTATTTCAGCTCTCTCTCTCTCTCTCTCTCTCTCTCTCTATTCCGTCAGCAAAGTGGAAGAGATTAAAAATATTTCGTGGATGGAATTGCTATAGAAACACTGTTGACTTACTCTTTAAATCATGAGAAATTTATTACTTGTGGCTTTAGTACACATTACATATGCAGAAAACGATTTACTTCAACAATGTCTAGAATGAAAACATTGCTACTAAAAGATATGCAAAGCGACAGATACATCTGGCACTTCAAGCCTATGACAGATCTCAACTTGCATTCTTCAAACGTTTTCTTTCAACAGCTGGTCGCTAACTTTATAAAAAAAAATGGAAGCAGTTTTCAATTCTCATCTCGCTCCACCTCCCCAAACGGTTTAATGTTTACCAGAAATGCAATCGCTTCACTTAAGCTAAACGCCAAAGTCAATCTTCAAATCAACGTGAATTACCTTTATTTAATGAAATCTTCGAATTACGTTTCATTGTTTTCTTTCAGACTTTATATAGTATAATCATTTATTATAAGTAGCTACCATTGAGTCATTTATTTCCAAACGGGAAATATTAACAGACTACGACAATTTTAATAAAGAATTCTTTGTAAAATTTTACGTGTGTGTGTGTCTCTCTAACATCTTAGACTTAAAACACATTACAATGAATTATTTATTTTGTAATGTCTTAAATTAACTGAACTTCACAGAACCGTTTTGTACACGTAGCTGGATAAAACCTTTAAATGTTCGCAGTAAATCCATGTATTATTTCAGGGTCTAATTTATCAGAGTGAAATTTACGCCTCTTATGACAATAGACGACACAGCATAATAGATGAGTGATACTAGCAAAGGCTTGGCGAAGAAATAAATCAGATTCGTCTCGCGCTGTAAGAATCTTATGGCGGTTACTAGCGATGAAGGTACTTGTTGAGAACGTTCTTTCGGCCGTACTGTTCGAAGCTCTTTGCGAAATGACTGGGTGGTTGCCACAGCAACCAGATCTCTTTCTCTCTTCCTACCTTCCTGATATTTGCCCATAAATATTCACCACAAATACTATTTTTTTTTCTCTCCGGAGAGAGTCCCATCGACGCTGATAATTTGTCAAACAAATTAAAAAGAATATTTCATCATGTTCATGAAAGTAGCTTGGTCGGCTGACCTCAAAGCTGCATATCCCATGTAATTATCATTTCATTCTGGTTTCATTGTAATTTGTTGACTTTACGGATGCTTTCGTTATTCATGTGTAAAGAATAAACCGTAAGGCAGAAATGGAAATCGTCAACCAATATTTTACTTATTTACTTATTACTATTTCTGGATAACTATAATATATTTGTCTGAAAAAGAAACTTCTACAAGCATCTGTGCTAAGTTGAAATTCGAGCTCGTGGTTGGTGGTAAAATGAAGAGTGTATCTGAGAGACTCAAAATTGAATTAAATTGAGAATTTTGAGCACTGATGCTGAATTCAAATAACTAATTACGTTATCTGTATTACTGAAAACACTTGTGTTGAACTAATTCAGCGCGATTAGACAATTTTTCAAATGAATAATCACGATCATGTGTCTGCAACAGAATTAATCCAAAATGTATACTTGCTCTCTCTCTCTCTCTCTACCTGCAATTAAACTTAGCTATATTAACTTGCTTGTCACTTAGTTGCATAAAAAGGAATAAAATTTCCATCTCGTGTGCACCTCAGGGAGAATCTTCTGCTCCAAAACATCATTCAGTCTTATGAAGGTACTAGCTGCGTGCTACATCTCCTTTTCTGTCACATCTCCATCGCCACCGTAACAGAGAAAATAGCCATAACAAGCAGTCAATTAAACGTTGCTTAGCAACAGCCGACGTTGTTGAAAATGTTCCTCTCTCGCTGGGCAGGACGTCTCAATTTTCCCTAATTGTACGTCTGACAGAGAGTAATATCGCGGCCCTAATAAGAGCCCTCTTGACCATTTCGACCCCAGTGGAATGAAAACACTTGGATCGGCTGTCTGGATGAATAATTAACTCTTAAAATTAACATTTCACTATTGTTGACAGTAGCCAATGAAATGCCAGCGCGTGCATCTTCGCAAGGAAAAACTGAGCTAGCATTCATACAAACTAATGAAGACGTTTCTCACTTCTGCAAACTGACACGAGAATATTTTCCACTACATGCATACGCCGATGCGTTCTCTCCCCTCCATCCCCCCGGCGGGATTATCCACGTGCTACCTTACGCAATGGTGCGCTCCTGCAAACCAACGGATAGCAAGCAAATCCACAGCGAATGCCCCGAGGCACCTGATGTAACTTTTCGAATACAAATATTTAACTTTGACGACTTTTCGGTTACCTCAGGGTAAAAGTTTTCGGAAGCTTTCCTGACTGAATGGTGTTCTTTTGCAATCGCCCCTTCCAACGCAAAGTCTGCTACGTTAAATTGCTACTCTAATTCTAGAAAAACAGCAAAAAAAAAAATTGTGGTTTCTTTATTTTTTTATATATTGACTGTGTTTACTTGTATCCCTGCCTTCCTTCGTTGCGAAAACAGTGTAAGTACAGAAAGGTGAGTGCAAGGTCTCCCACAAAATAAACACCTTCGAGAAAGAACTGTGCTTATTTAGGGTTTCAGAGAATGAAATTACTGGAGTGTGGCTTTCCACCAACGCTAACAGTGTGGACGGAAACAAATGTGAGCCACTGTGTCAGAATTGCATTTTCCAAAAAGGACCTACACATTAAAACAGGTAATGAAGGCAACTCAAACGAAGTAATTACAAAAAAAAAAGGTTCACAATGATAATAAAAAAAATGATTCAATTGAATGAACAGTGTGCTATTCGGAAATGAGGATAACTGTTGTCTTTTCCAAAGAATAAGAGAAATAAAAAACAATAGGTTAGTGAGGTTAGTGGATTTTTATTTAGACCTAAATGTATAACCGCCTTTAACAACTGTAAAAATTATGTCTCTATGTAATATCACGTAGTAACAAAATAAGTAGTAGTATGGTATAATAAATAAAAAAATATTAACATTTTTATTGTGGAATTTTTCTTCATGTATAAATAATCTTGTGGGTCCACAAATTAGAATTCCTCGGTGGCTGAATTTTGAATGCCACTGTTCCAGTAGAATCTGTGAGTGGTTCTAGAATCTTCTGATGCAAAGTCAGGAGGGGGGGAGTAAGAGAGAGAGATAGAGTGGAAGGGATGTAGGTATGGAAGAAGTGTGTAAGAGAGAGAGAGAAAATAACAGGATTAATTTCAGTCTAGTTATTTCTTTATAATAAAAAAAGTCACGTTTGTTCCGGATGAAAACATTAGTGCCCAACTTGTACATTTTCCAACATAATAATTTTAAAAAATGTAAATTATTCCGTATAATTAATACCGTCATTTATGACAAGAAAAATTTGTGATATATATTCTTAATCAAGTACGTGAAGAAATGCAGCAAAAAAAATAAATCAATAAAAAATTTCACTCCTCCACTAACATCAGTAATGCTCAGACTTCTATACAAGTATATGAGTATTACTGAACCTCTTAGTACGAACTCTGTACAAATTCGAAAAGCCAACTAACTTTAGAATATTGTTTTGTTTTCATTTGAGATAGTAGACCGAAAACCTTGCTAAAAATTCTGCCCGTTTCCAAGTAGCAGTTCAATATTTTAATGCCGCTGCTTCTTGCCTTTGACAGATACGTTAATGGGTGTTCTTCCTCTGAAGTGGCATCTCATTCCTCTACCCTATAAGAATGCAAACAGAAGCTGATCAGTATCCATTCACAGTCCAGCGATAAACCCGAAACAAGTTCCTCTTCCGTTCGATTTATTTCTTCTTTAGAACAGTCTAATAGCTTTCTTCCCTTTTGGTCCTCTTATAAGGACCAAGATTATTAGAAAAAACATCAAAAGTATATCGAACGACTCAGAATTGAACTGTCAGCGAAGAAGCCTTGTGGTAAATAATATAGTATGGCATAATAAATAAAAAAATATTAACATTTTTATTACAGAATTTTTCTTCATATATAAATTATCTTGTGGGTGCTCAAATTAGAATTCCTCGGTAACTGAATTTAATAAATTACTTTCAAGTACCCCAAGTTAATCCAAGGATTAATGTTTGTTGCAAATTAGATTATGTGAATGTATATTACTGCTATCTTACTTACAATCTAAGTTTTGTATAACGGGTAATATTACTACCACTAAGAAGCTCGTCCCTCCCTCACTGTTACGAAGTTCGTAAAATGCACAAGCATCCATTAAATTCGTTTTGTACGCCTGTAAGCAAGTGAAGTCATGCCGAGATTCTGGTTGGATGGATATCATCGAAATCCTTACAAAAATTGGAATAGCCATTCCTACTGTTCAATCTAGAACAGCTATTCAAAAACACGAAAAGGAAAAACTTTTCGAAATTATATATGGCAATGAGTTCACTCTGCAAGGATGAGATTTAATAAAATTGGGGATGTATAATGCACCCTGCAATATGTTCATTAGTTCAGTTTTAATTTCGATTAAATAATTTTAATAACAAAATCATTCTAACTAAGATTAATGATATCAGTTCGAGTAATTTCTGACTGGATGGAATTTAAGAAAAATTTGGCGCTTTTTTTATGCGGCTCGCAACCATGAAAGGCTGCAAAATCTATAGTACATTAGTATTAGCGTAATGAGCAAGCAAGGGTAGACCATCCATAAATCCTGCTCTAAAGATCAAGCATAGAAATATTTGAAGCTGCTTCAAGTCTCTACAGGCAATCACCCATATCCATATTGTCAAATAGCGCTGCTATCGAACTCACGATAGCAGCGCTATTTGTCAAATTATTTCAATTTTGGTTTCAACTGGATCAACGGCATTATAATTCTAGAGTATGCAAGCCAAAAGTTGGTTGGTGTGTTATAAAAAAGCGTTGCAATGTTTAACATCCTACGATGGATTTTTACGTAAGCACCACGTTTCACAAGGTTCTTTAAATAGCGCTCATTTATCAAAGTTCTCGCAAGGACAACAGAAAAACAAACGAGAGAAAACTCATCTATGCACAATTTCAAACTCTACTGAACTTTCAGATCATCTTAATAGCGATATTGGTCAAATATAGTTTGACTTTAAATAGTCAAATATTGTGATAATGAATAAAAATGCTATACAAGAATTCTATTGAAAAAGATACCTTCTATGATAAACTAGTATTAAAATGATTGTCGACCATCTTATAAAGCTTAGATTTGAAGAAAACATCAACCATTGGATTAATATCACCAATTAAACAAAACAGTAATTTAAATTTGTGGCTTCAAGGTTGGTTGATTGGTTCGCTTTCCAGCCAACAGAGCGTCAGTTAGAATCTCACTGTAGAGTAGTTGTTTGTGAAAGTCTTGAGGTAGTAGGAGATTTACATAAGCACCTGGTGTGGGATCATCACTCTGATTATCAGAGGTCTAAAGTGAAGAAATACGATGTTTTGTTTATAGAACGGGGATTCCGGATAAAGTAACTTTTAAACCCCACACGGTAATACATGTACGATAGGTTTACAATCCTTCGTAAGTGGGAATCAGGTAAATAATAACAATTGGGGTTTGTATAGGCATTGGTTGGTTAGTATTTTATGAGAATATTCAAATTCCTATGTATAATCCCGAGGCCTTTCCCAAATCAGCATTCATTTGAAACACTTATTAAATCCAGGTTCCTGCATTTAATAAGTGTTTATTAAATCCAGGAACCCCCAATTCATCAGACGAGGTCACAAGTTCTGAGCAACGCACAGTCATCTATACATTGGTAACTTTAAACGGTCCCATTATACTCCCCGATATTCAAGGCCCTCTATTCTCAGGCAGGTCTTTCTATGTGCGAGATGAAAAACCAGCATATGCATGAAACTACCTCATTTTCAGTTAAAAAAGGCACAGTACCGATAAAACATTGAAAATCTGAGACATCTATGTATGATGTCTCAGATGGTAGGACCGGAGAATTTAAGAATAATGACAATATAAAATGATACGTTGGTATATTCACAGATAATATTACTGTGAAAAGAAAGCCAAAGATATGTTATCTTTGGCTTTCTTAGACAAATCAAAAAGTATTTATATTTGCTGGTGGCCGAGTAGTTGACGTCCCCGCTCCCCAACATACAGGATCCTTCCATGGACATGGAATATTTCTGATTGTCTTTAGGTAAAGCATCGGACTACCGTCTCGTTCACCGGACACTTGAAGTCGCTTGAAAATAGTTCTATATCTGCTCTCTAGAGAGCAGGATAGTATTTCAATACGTATTTAAGCCACTAAATTTCTAATGTAAAAAATAAAAAAATTAACATTTCACTATAAAGAAACTGGGAAAGAAACATCACGAAACTTGAACCCTCAAATCAATATTTTTTTCTTAAAATGGAAACATTAGAATGACCTTAAATTCAAAAATTAAATTTTTTAATATTATAATCCTACGGAAGAAATACATCCTTTCCCATTAACGCAGGTGCAGATGACGATCAAAAACCATCAATCCTATATAAAGAATGAATGGATGGTTTGTGATTTTTTTTTTACAAGAGATAAAAACCTACTTCCACCACAATTACGGACAAGAAGGTCCACAGACAAAAGAAAGCATATCTCTTCCCACACACAATATACTTGAGAATAACTCTTCAACAGTGTGGTAGACAGTACTCTGAAACATGCACGTGAATCGCAGTTAAGTCCGGCTTAATTTGCTGACTTTCAGACTGGCTGCTTGTTTAGATTTTAAATGTTCTGCCACTACGATGGAAACTGCATACAGGTCTTTCCAACCAGAAAGCGTCGTCGTCACTGATGACTTTCACAACAAATTCATTCCAATTAACACGACAGGAACGATTCGACCACGCATTTTTTCATCACCCTGGAAGATGGCAAAATGTATGTAGGAAGTATGAAAGTTAGTCACCTAACTCACACCTGAAATTAATATTCCCTTTAGGTGATACCAATAACTATTCTCCTTCTATTTACGTATAAAATTTCTTATTGCAATTTTTGCAATATACGAGTATATTTGTTTTCCGCTTATTTAAAGGGCCAACTATTAGAATTTGGGCTCAAATACTTACGCAAGTATATTCTGTATTATCCAGTGAGTGAGTCTCCTGTTTGCGCGGGATCTCAGTCTTATACTGCAATTCTATATGAGAAAGCCATTTGGGTTTCTCAGTTTTATTAATTTTTTTATAAATATTATAAACAGATTTAATATGCATGATGTTTATCTTTCTCTCCCTATCCCAGTTTGGTTTCCCAAAACATATTCATCGACTTATCATGAATAAGACTTTTTTTCTAATGTCAAACCATTCAAGTTTGGATGAATGAAGGACAAGCAATAAATTAAGACAGTGATTCTCAAACTTCCTCTTCATCATGTCTTTATAAGTCGCAATAGTAAAGCGATAAGAAAGGTAATTTACTATTACGTAAGTAATTTCCAAAATAATGGACCAACTTCTGCACTACTCGGAAGCCCTCACATAAGGAAGGATAGTCAACATGGATTCTAATACAGCTATTCAATTGATGACAATTCTTCCTCTCTCTCATACACACCTTAGAATGATTCGCAAAAATCCAGAATGGAACAGGCGACGGACAGCAGCCTTTCTCATCTTTCCTCCAAAAGCATTTGATCGGAGTTTCTGGGCCTTCCTATAGCCTTAGGTGTCCACTTTTCCTTCTGATCGCTCACTGTACGAAGTATAAAGACTACTTTTTATGCTCAAACTTCTCCATCAACGTAGAAATATCAATATCAGGTCAGTTCTTTCAGTTGTCTGTTAATGCTTTTATTTAGCGGACTGAAATTGCATTCATTGCTTTTCCAACACTGACGTTCTATTTCGGAAACCTTGCAATGTGCAAGCAACTAAGATCTCAAGAATACGTACAACTAATTGTTATTTCTACATTCTGAAAATTTAGCTAATTAAACTTTCATGTAGTGCAGAAAAAAGTTATGAAATTTCCGTTAACGTGTGTTGCATAACACCTTTAATCTCATATCATGTGATGATAATTTTGACATATGCAAGAAATTTGCGGTTATCAGAGAGCGTTTTAAAGGTTAAAAGCTAGGTTAAAAACTTGTGTTGCTTACATCTGAAATTTAACATTCATTCTTTTCCTTCGTATTTCTAATGATAACTAAAATCCAAGCATAAAATATTGTCGAACACGATATCTGAGGAATCTTATTTAATGTGAATTCGAACAATGTTTTTTTTTTCTCTAAAACAAGTATGAAATATAACATGTAACTGAAAAGAAAAAGAAGAGATGATTTTAGTATTGAGTAAGCCATTTCAGATATGTATAAACCGAATAGCCAAAAATTACGGGACACGTTACAGATACAATCAATGTACTGTCTCACCTTTGGCCGCAACAACTACTTCTGCGCATTGTAGAAAGCATTCTATTCTGTTAAAAAAAAAAAGTGATCACAAAGTTAAATATAACTTATTAAGACACTTATTGTATCGCGTTCCATTTCGCTTTTAAATCATTAGGAAGTTTCACTAATGAAAAGGGTATTGGCGATGTCCTAATTTTACTTTCCAGAGTAACTTACAAGTACTGTATCGAGTGCTGGTCGGACCGGATGTCGGTCACTGCAATGTTCCGATATCGATATTTTTCTCCTCAAACATCGTGTTTAAATGATCAAAAATCACAGAGGCTGGTGCTACAACACAACGCAGTATACGCAGAACTGTCGATAATATCAATCGGAAATCCAGCAATCATGATCCCATGTACGACCAGAAAATAGCAATGAGCAGGAGAAGTTATACACTGCACGTCACATGTTCATTATTCAACACCGTCACATGTTCATTATTCATTATTCAAGAATTTTCACCACCTCTGCTCCCAAACACTGGATATTTACCCAGTTTTGTCAAGTGAAGAAAGGAAAATATAAAACATGAAGAAAAATCAGAAAATAATTAAAAGATGGCTAATTTTGATTCTTTATATGTAATATTTTGAAATTAAATTCAGTCATTTTTAGTCTCTGTCAAGATCATTAAATGTATCAAAAAATGTACTTAAGAATATTTGCAAATATCTTTGTGCTAATTATCACAAGTGATCATACCTGAATATACAGTGAAGTGAATATATATCATCCTGTTTGATAGAGCACCGAATATGTAAAAATATAACAAACCTAAGAACAGTGATTTTAACTGTAAAAATGAACATTACTTGCATTACAATTTATAATTCCGGCATGTGATTATGTCAAGAGTAGTTCTTTCAAAACGTTCATGTCAAAATGAAATTTACTGAAGTTGTATGGGTGAGGAATGTTTAAAAAATTATTCCCATCCTGAAATAAAAATGTATCTACCACATCTTCCATAGTGCTGAAGCAAGAAGTGTGATGCCAAATTTTCAACAAGCACAAGTAACAGGAACTCATTTGGATACCTGAACTACTGAAGGAAAAAAGTTAGTGAAAATTATTATTATTATTATATGTACACCTCCAGGGAGTCCAAAGACTCATCCAGGGAGGGCATTTAATCTACAACTCTGTCTCCACCACTCAATCCACCAACTACAATGAACAACAACTACACCAATGCCATCTACCAACTACCACCACTAGTATTTTCACAGAAATCACAAACATCCATGCCGACGGCGGGATTCGAACCAGCAGCCTTTTGGCTGGAGAGTGGATACTCTAACCACTCGGCCAACCAAGCTGACAAAATTGGCCAAAATTAGGGAAAAAGTCCCAAAATTTAAACAAGTTAGTCAAAACGTTTGTTGTTACGCACACTTTTACCATGGCAACAAAACATTTTGCAAATGTAAGTTTCTGTGGTTTAGCAGTTCCGTTTTCAGTATTGCAACCATATTATTATGTAATTAAAGAGTTTAATAAAAATAAGCAATTAAAACCTGATAATAATAAATTTAGTTTAATCCTTTATCCAAGTGTAAGCAAACAAAGTTTGCGCCTGAAAATATCTTCAGGACTGAGGTAAGGTGGTACAACACTATCTTGTACCACCTTACCTCAGTCCTGAAGATATGCAAACTTTGTGTAGTGTTGGTTGAGAGCTCCTGATAAGATAAGTGTTATTTTCAGTTATCGTTGATAAATTTACTTGAATATTACGTAGTTTTGTTTGCCTTGCGTATCTTAGTGCGTCTGTTTGTGTGTTTTTGGTGTTTCATTTTATAATTTGATAAAATACGTTAGAAGTAAGTATGGCTTCGTATGAAGGAAAATGGCGGCCAGTAATGATGGTTCGCCATCTTTATTCAAGAACGGTAATGTAAAGGGGATGATTCAGTGTACTATCTGCGAAATGTGCGCTTTGCGGAGTGCAGTCAGATGATAATAAAGGAGTGAATGTGTGTAGAAAATGTAGGGAGAATGAGGAATTAAAGTGTATTTCGGGTCGTGAGTGTGATATTTTTGTCAAACTTCAGAATGAAGAAAATGTGATATGACAAGAAACGGCGAGGTTGTACCGGAGAACTGTGAGAGTGTGAATGTAGAAAGTGTGAATGATAGTATTAATTCAGAGCATATTAATGGTTTTACAGAGAATAAAAAAGATGAGATAGATGCAATGAGTGAGATCGCGTTGTTGAGTGGTGCGATACAAAGGGAAAAACAGCAGCTAGAGCGTATGAGCAAAAGTCGACTGAATGAACCAGCCAATAATAAAAAGTATGATAGGAAAAATAGGCGTATGAGTGTGAACATGAACAAAATGAAGGATAAAGTGCTGTATGGAGACTCGTTAGTACGAGGTGTGTTAGTAGAGGATTTGACAAAATCGTACCAACCTGGTGCGACCATAAAGGATGTAACTGAGTCTATTAGAGAGCAAAAGGAAAGGGTGAAAGAAATTATTGTTGTGGCAGGTACGAATGATTTGAAAGGAGATAAAATGGAAATGATAGAGGACCTGAATGAATTGTTTGAGGTAGCAAAAGAAAAGAGTGAGGGAGTTAGAATGATTAGTATTTTGCCACGGTATGACAGTGAAATGTTTAAAAGGAGGGCCATAATTGCAAATGACTTTATGCGTGGGTTATGTAGGACGAGTGGTGTGGAATTTGTGGACGTGTGGAGTGAGTTCGATGGGCGAAAGGATCTATATAAGATGGATGGCTTGCATCTGAATAGTTACGGTGTAAGGAGACTTGAGAAAGTGTTGCTGAATGTAGTGGATATGCAAAATCAGGGAAACTAGATTTATTAAGGGGGGGGGTAGTGATACAGTCCTTAGGGAAGCAGTGGAATGGATGAATGAATATAATATGTCCGAGTGAATTAGGACAACAAATAAGAATTGGATAGTTAATATAAGGCATCAAGGTAGGGTTGAGGCAAATGGGGGTCTTAAATTCATGTACACTAATGCTAGGAGTATTAGGAACAAGAAGGAAGAGTTTTTGGCCATGGCTGGCACTTCCAGACCACAGGTTATTGGTATTAGCGAATCATGGCTGACTGTAGATGATATAGCTAGTGGGATTGAATGTGATGGGTGTAGTGTGTTCAGGAATGACAGGGGGAATAAAATGGGGGAGGGGAGTATTGTTGATGATAGCTGATGAGCTACAGCCAAGGAGAATAGAAGTTGAATTGCAGAATAGAGAAAAGAGCACATTTGAGGCCATTTGGTGTGAGATTGTGGCTAGCAGAACAAAATATACAATTGGGTGCTTCTATAGACCAGGTGATGGAAAAGATGGTGACAGTATGCAAGCAAAGAGAAGAAATGAGTGGAAGGAGGATAATTATTATGAGAGATTTCAACTATGGTCGCACTGATTGGAGTGAGGAGAGGACACACGGGAGGAAGGAATTGGATTTTATGCGGTTATTAAGGGATAACTATCTACGACAGCATGTAATGGAAAATACTAGGGATCAGAGAGTGCTTGACCTAGTAATTACATCTGAGGATTTGGCTGTAACAAATATGACCATTGCCACCAATTGGTGAGAGTGATCATAGGGTCTTGACTTGGGAGATGGATAAAGGTGTGGAATTTACAATTAAGACAGGGTACATGTAGAATTATTGGGCTGGAAAGTATGACAAGCTTAGGAGATTGATTGGTTCAGTGCCATGGCATGTACAACTGCAAGGACTAGAAGTTGATAGTGCATGGGAGGCAGTCAAGAAGTGTTTGCATGAAGCAATGGCTGACTGTATACCTAGAGTCCAAATAATAAATCAACTAGGGGTTAAATGGATGAATAACACCATTAAGCTTGAGCTGCAAAAAAAGAAACAACTATGGAGGGAATTTAAGGAGAAAGGTGACCAGCAGGCACATGAACGGTATAAAGCGCAGGCCAGAAGGGTAACGAGTGTGGTAAGAAAAGCAAAAATGGATTACGAAAGAACATTGACCATGCAGGCTAAAGAGAATCCTAAACAATTTTTTCGATATGTTGCAAGTAAAAGGAAAAATGTATATGGCAGGATGATTTTAAAGAATGCTGATGGTAGGGAGGTAACTGAATCAGTTGATATAGTTGAGTTACTGAGTGAGCACTTTGCAAGAATATGTCATCCAGGCGGTGACATTGCAGAAACGAATGAACCAGTAGATTATACGGGAATTGTGGTGAAATAAGTGGAGGTGAGTAGTCTATTGCATAACCTCAATGTCAATACATCTGTAGGATGGGATGGTATACCAGCTCGTGTCGTACGAGAAGCAGCTAAAGAACTGTCAGTACCCTTGACCATTTTGTTTAATTTGAGTCTCGGGTCGGGGTTAGTCCCGAGGGGGTGGAAAGAGGGGAAAATAGTTCCACTGCATAAAGGTGGTTCCAAGACTGCTGTTGTAAATTAACGAACGATTAGCATATCAGGAATCATTGTCAAGGTCTTAGAGAAATTAGTCAAGAAAAGAATATAGGATTGGATAGATGAAAATGGGATATTGTATGGGGGACAACATGATTTTGTGAAGGGTAGATCATGCCTCAGGAACTTGCTCACGTTTTATAACACAGTGACGGCTGAACTGGATAGGGGTAATGGGTTTACAGTGATACTACTGGACCTTGCCAAGGCCTTTGACAGGATACCACATGGAACCCTAATCAGTAAACTGGAGCGGATGGGGATGGATATAGGGTTGGTGAGATGGATAGGAGGGTGGTTGATGGAGAGATACCAGAGAGTGGTTTATTCAGGAGTGGAGTCTAAAAGACGGCTTGTGACTAGTGGTGTGCCGCAGGGCTCTGTTCTTGGACCACTGCTTTTCAATTTGTTCATCAATGATATAGGAAAGGATCTGAGAGGAAGTGTTCACTTGTTTACTGATGATGCAAAGTTGGGTAGAGCAATTGTGAGTGCACAGGATGTCAAAATTTTACAGGATGATTTGGATAGTTTGGAGGACTGGGCTAAGAAAAATGGATGTCAATTTAATGTGGCAAAGTGTAAGGTTATGCACTTTGAGGTGAAAAGAATAGCAGCAGTATATCACATTGGTGGAACCGTACTCCAGGAGATTGATGAGGCCAGGGATTTGGGAGTGTTGGTGGATAGGGAATTGAAGTTTAGGGGGCACATTGCAAAAGTGGCTAAATCAGCTCATCAAATCACTTGGCTTCTGAAAAATACTTTAACATGCAGAGACAAACAAGTTGTTATTCCTCTGTATCGAGCCTTGATAAGACCCCATCTGGACTACTGTGCCCAGTTATGGGCACCAGGGTTTCTTCGTGATGGGGAGGAAGTGGAGAGGATCCAGAGACGAGTGACCAAGATGATAACAGGTCTGTGGAATGAACCTTATGAGAACAGGTTGAAGATTTGTGGGTTGCAGAAATTGATCAATAAGCGGAGGAGGGGTGATATGATTGAGACATTCAAATTACTGATGGGTTTCTATAAGATTGATCCAGAAGATATTTTTGAAAATAGGACTGGTGGAGGGTGGACTAGGGGCCATGCATGGAAGCTGGGCAAGAGTGTGGTTGACAAGGGTGTTAGAGCTAGGTTTTTTACTTGGAGAGTGGTGAATGAGTGGAATAAGCTTCCAGAGTCTGTTGTGGGTGCTACGACCGTGAATGAGTTCAAGGCAAGGTATGATAGATACTGTGTGAATGTCGAATAGTTGTTCTTGACATGATGTTAGGGCCTCCCTCGATGAGTCTGTAAACTCCTTGGAGTTTCCCGGAATAATAATAATAATAATAATAAAGGATTAAACTAAATTTATTATAGTCTAACCAAGTGCAAAATAAACCTCTAAAACCTGATAAGTTTCGCAAATTGTAAGACTTACATCATCAGGGGTACTGGTACCTAAAAGTTTTACACAACAAAAGCCTCTCAACAATTAAAACATCAAGTACTTGGGCAACAAAGAAAAAAACAAAGAAACAGAGATTCTCCGGTGATTAAGGCAGTTGTTTTGAATTAAGGCCGAAGCAACTAAAACCTGAATTTTCCGGGAGGATAAACTCATACTTCCGGCTGAGAATGGTTAAGTCAATTCCAAATGAAAAGCACATATAATGGTTCTTCGCGTCTTAGACAGGATTCGAATCCATGTATTTCTAACCAAAAGGTATCGCTATTCTCGGCTGAGTTGCAAAGGCTTTTAGTATAGGAGGGAAGATGAAGTAAGCAAGCCATCTCAACGAGCAGCAAGAGTTTTTATCAATATTTTACGCCTTTCTGATCTTAACTTAGCGTCACCTGTCTACTTTCATTTCTTAAGCGCCTTCTAAACTGCGGATCTGGCAAAGCTGAATTGCATATTAACACGTACATCTTCTCCAATTGATGCCTGACTATTATTTCCACGTGAAGATGAAATGACTCCCGAGAGAATCGCTTATCTCCTTTATAAGACTCAAAATTTGCATATTACGTAGAATCGCATTCGTTTTCAAAACATCAGAGGGCTGTCCCATGACTTTTAGTAGGACAATATGCATAATACAGCTGAGACCAAAATATAGTCTATTCGTATTTCTTATCGGTCTGAAAATGGAGAATATGACTCATACAAAAGCACTACAAGTTCAAAATCGTTCATAGAACGTTCAGCTAACTCATGAACAGATTTTGTTTATCCTAATTAGAAACTGTTTTCAGATACAAGCATTCTGTTCCTGCATAATAATACAAAACTTGTGGTAGAAGGAGAATAATCAAGTGGAAACTACAGCACACTAGATTAGATATAAACAAGCGTACAAACTAATTGTTTACTGCATGCCCTCCCCCCCATTAGTTTCGGTCAAATGGCAAATAACTTTTACTCCTCCAACCTCATCAGTTCTCCTTTTAAACCTGTTAAGAGGAGTAAACGAAGTAGTATCTAGATAACTACTTGCCCAGCTTCTATAGAAAGATACCATTCGACAATGCTAGTGTGGGTTGGACGATTATCAGAATGTTGCATAGTATTAAAACAAATAATATACTTAATTCGTAAATTTACTTCCTTTTCTTTCCTCTGGATTCATAAACAAACATTTTCTACAGGACAAGTATTACATGTCAAGAAATGAATATCATTCCTGTAAAAACTACGTTTAGTTGGATTTAACCGGTGGTATTAGTCGAGTACCTACAATTTTAAATCAACAGTAATTTCAAGTAAAGGTAGTGTAATCAATGTTTCATATTGAAGTATAAACCTACATAGAAATGACATATAAACCTACCAAAAACAGGTGGTAAATGATTTTCATCACCTAGTGGAAAGTGCTTGAAAAAAAGTACCATGGTTGACCTCTAGAGGTAGAGTTCCGTGGCATTGATATTTGTGCCCTTAAGTGGTTTTTAGTCTGACTTTCTGCACCCCCACAGTATTATACAATATTGAAACTTATGAGCTTTCGTAGTTAGGGCTGATTAAAAAAAAAACGCATATAATTTATCTTAATTTAGTATTTTTACGTGACTCTCACGCATGAAAGGTTGTATTCATATATCACATGAGTATGTGGATGAGCTAGGAATTTATTAATCTTTTTATATTTTTACATAATTCCTAAACCCTACTACATACATTACTTTTATCCAGCCACTTCAGGTCTTCCATAAGCGAGGTGTTAGTCTCACACCCGGAGATGAAATTCATCTCCCGCTATACCAGAGGCGAAATTCGAATCTACAGCTTGCTGGTGGCAGGTTGACACACACACCCTCAAAACAGGAAACAAAATCTTAAGTCAGCGAAGCACACAATGAAAATTTGCATGCCTAATGTTTTTTAATGTCTTCCATTTTTGGTAAAACAATATTGCATTTGCTTTTACATCGCTTCCAACCTTTCGGTTTTGCTTATGAATTTGAACAAAATATAACATGATCTAAAAACATAATATAAACATTAAATAAGCACTAAAAGCGTAATTAATTAGTGCCTAAAACACAAACTGATATGAAAAATCTTAACGATTTAATTATGACACTTTGCATCATAAACGTATTATAAACTAATGTCAATGCTATCCTCAGTGGTCCGTACAATTGTGGATAATGAATTCTTTGTGATTTATTTCATTCTTATGAAATAAATCTTATGAAACCAATATAACGCTAATTATTTATGATGTAATTTCATCCATAAACTGAGTGTATTCTCTGGCTGATTTGCCCGAATCCTCTCTGATAAGCGGGATAAGACAGCAATGGTGCAATTCTCTATTTTCTTTAAAAATAACTGCCTCCTATTCTCTGATTTTTTCATTTGTCTTTTCACACACGCTGTGATCCGATATCATTCAGGCATCTGTGTGAAATACATCTCGTGTGCTTACAATAAGAATGTAAGTATTACTGAAAAATGGTCCAAAATAATAAATTCCGTGTCATGTATTGCTCTTCTTATCATTTCTGATTGCAGTGTATTCACACGATGACGTATTCAAATACAACACACTATCATCCTGGAGACTTCTTATCAAAATCATATTCTTCAGGGAGGAAAAAAATAAGCTAAACAACGTCGAACATCTTGAAATTGAAATTTTTGGGGACTCTTTTAGATTATCGCATATTAGTGACTGCACTATCATCTTCATATCACGCGCTCTTCCTTCATTAAAAGATTATTTAACGGGGGAAAAAAAAAAGTAGCCTTAGCTCATCTGTGATCATTTGCTATCACACTGAAATAACGTCAACGGTATCCTTCCTGAAAACATCCTTTATTTATCCCCTCCCAATGGCTGAGTAATAAAAAATTGGTGTTTTAATCTTCAGATGATGTGCCAGCGTTTGTTATTGTTTTCTTGCTCTCAAAGGCTTCTTCATTTTCCTCTAGCTGTCTGGAACCGTTGCAAAACGAGATAGCTAGTAACTTTATCATAGCAGCAACCCAGGCATCCACTTTCAGCATCCTTTTTATGGCTTGGCTGCTTTTCTTATGTCGTCTGATCGATTGAGATCCTCTTTCTTCATCAGAGAATCAGTTTCCACTTGGCAAAGAGCTTCCCTGAACTGAGTGAAGACCCGCAACAGCGAAAATGATTGGAAGGAAGTGAAAGAAATATTGCTATGGACTTTTATTACTATTACTACTACTATTATAGTTATTTACAAAGACAGAATTTTTTTGTTGTTCCATTACGCTTCGCCCAAGGAAAGCAATCCCAATAAACGTAGAACACTAGTTCCTTTCACGTTAGTTTCCTAATTAGGTTTGTAACGACAAGGCAGTGGTCAACTAGCAATGAAATTTAATAAATGCTCATAGCCCACTGTTTTGAGAGAGACAGAATTACAAAACGTAGTCAATTACGACTACAATGACAGCACAGCAAACTACCGCAGTAACCCAAGAGTTTATTCTTCATATTCTAGCTCTAAATTAGGACTTCAACATTATGAAACTTTTTTCCGTTCAGTAAGCTTCCGTCATTTAATTACTGCTGTTTTAAATGGGTTTTTTTGTTTAAAACAAAATAAATATTAGTACTGCTATGCATTGCTTGGGATCTCAGTGTATCAGAGTTTTCTTTCTTTTACATGTAAATAAAGTTGACATTTTTCTTAAGTGATGTAAAAAATAGCTTGCACAGCAAAGAGAAAGAATTCGCACGGGGCATGTGTTAATTTGCCTCCAAACAAAATCACCAGAAGCAGCAATACAAAGTGTGTTAATTATTAATCTCTAAAGGCGGATTGATCAATTGGATTGCCATTAAGAGTTTATTAAATCACGAGGGCTGAATGATATGATTAGTCTTACAATTAAAGCTATACGTATTGCTCTAGCACAAGTTTAAAATATTCACAGTTCATCTAGAGAATTTTTATAGAATGAATCAAAAAGGCTTGCCTTTTAAAAGAAATGCAGTGCAATTAATTATGCACTACGTCGTCTATAGAATATGCGACGTTATCGTGGGTGCTATATTTCTTTTCGTGGGCATTTCAACCGTTGCTATGACTTGACAATAGAAATAATTTCATTAATAATTTTTCTACGTTGTATTTTGAAGAATTTTAGTAACTAACAAAAAACAGAAATTATATAAATTATCTACTCGTCTAACAGACACAACAGCAGAATATTATATGGGCGAAATATTTCTAAATTGCAGGATTCAGATAATCCGCATCTATGCAAATTGAAACTTAATAAAGAGGGAGGAAATCTGATTTTACGCGGTCTATAAATAACTGCTCATCACATCCCAGTAACACAGCTAACTAAAAAAAAAAAAAAAAAAAGATTTTAAAATATTATTCCAAGATAAATTCACTTACTGGGAGAAATATCAATAGTTCATGAAGGGGAGAAACTAGATATTCATAAAAATACTCAGAATTTTCTATGAAAAAGTTTGTTATCCCACTTTATTTGTCATTTGAAACAGAATTTACAAAAGAGCAGCGACAATGTTTCTCCTGTGGACTGACCAGTGCATTATAATTGGAAAGAGATGGCTTATTTTCTTTGATATTTACCTTAAATGCAATAAAATACATACAATAAAAGGTTGTGCGTAAAGTAACTAACGATCTACTAAGAAACTTGCTGTAGATTACTGATAGACATTTAGCGCAATTCGTGTCAAAGCTAACCACTCTTGATATACAAAAAGCAAGTCATTCCACAGAAAATTTTGTTTGATTAAATGCAAGATTATGGTTAAAACCAAGAATATAATATCTTATCAGGTATAACTTACATGAGGTATACATAGCAAGCTCAGTATTCTTTAATTCTAAATAACAATCAAAAACGCATGAAGTTTTTAGTATAAAAGATTGCTTTAATAGTCTCAGTGAACTAATTTTTAAAACAATTAACACTTCTTTTTTGTCTTTTATTCCGTGGCATGTCTTAATTAACTGCGCTACATCAGCTCACCTAATTCTAACTTTAATACCTAAATATTGCTCAGTTTTTCCCTACAGCAATTCAGCTTTAAAGTTACAATCTACTATATATGTGAATAAGTCAAATTTTCTCTGGGGGTTGGAGATTCTGCTTAGTGATTATCTTGATTGAAAATCATTACTATTTGCATGAAACGATATTCAGAAATTTAGATATTAAGAATATAGTAGTTTCTTTATATTTTAATTTAAGCATAATGTAGTGCCTATATAAGATAAAAGTGTTTAGAGTTCGAGGTTATTAGTTCGTTTTTGACCTGTGGCTGAAATATAAACTTTTGTTTGTTCCCAAGCTTCCACTTTAACCATGATTTGATGACATGCTCTTACTGAGATGAATCTTCTCTAGCAGAGCTTAAAGGAAAGATTATACGCAGTATATTACATGTCATTTGCAACAGCCAAGCTCGCATTCAACACAGGAAACATTTGACAATCTTCTGCGAGCTATAAATGTCTCTGCGGCAATAAAAAAAGACGACATTTAGTCTCCTTGAAGAGTGATGAAATCTCGAATAAACGACAAGGTATCCAAAGGCTGGCTTTTCACATCTGTCGAAGCATCGGCTCAATACTGAACTCTGCGGGATAATAACGACCTCTTTGTTAAGTTATGGTTTCGTTCAGAGTAAATATGAAGGAGCGTAAGTGCGCCATTATGCCCTTCGTTAGAGTTTATATGCATTTTCTTCCAACTGCTCCAGGCCTAAATCTTGTCTGCCATTCACTGGCTGTAGTACACGTTTCCATTCTTATGGCTTCCATTTCAGTAACAGCGTATGTGTACTGCAACTCTTGGGGGGGGGGGGAGAGGAAGCGGCATAAGGGAAGAAATAGACCTTCATTAAAATGTCTTCTTTCAAACCACTTTCATATTTCCCTTCATCTTCTAAAAATAAGTAAAGATTAAGAGGGGAAAACGAAATACGATCAAACTTATAAAGATTCAATGAAAGAAGACCTCGCTCTCTCCTTGACTCGGTAATATATTGAACACTAAAAGCCACGATTTCTTACTGACATCCACACTGGCTTTCTTGCAGTCTGGAATCCTTTTAACGGTTTACATCGTAAAGCAATCAAAACATTACGACAATTCCAGGAATAGTTTTCCCCCTTCTACATGTTTGGCGGATAAAGATATCTTTACTGATCCAATGACAAGTAAACATTGCTATGATACATTACTATGTAGACCGCCAAATACCCTTTAGTCTCTTGTATAAATAAATATGCTGATTGAGAAGGAGGAAAAGGTCAAGATGCATATAATGTTAAGGGAAGGATATTGTTTATCACTGTCACAAGGTCTGCCATCTATCGGCGATTGAAGTAAACAGCTAAATGTGGAATTAAATCGCAATAAATGTCATATATTTTACCAAACAAAATATTAACTGTGAGTAGAAGAAAATATGCAAATTTCTATATATGAGATAGTAAGCAACGAGCACTATTCGAATAAAAATACAAAAACGTATAAAGTTAGCAATGAAGTTTTACATTCCTCTTGAAGATACAGAATACAACTGTAGCTAATGTAGCTGCAATGCGTCTTTATGTTCGCTGAACTTCGTGGTCATGATACCGAGGAATACAAATATCATCACTAATACATAGTGTACAGTATGATAGAGTTAAGGCATGGTCTAAAAATTAGCCTTGAAATATTTGGCTGCTGCGAATACATGCAGTTACTAGAACTGTTTGACAAATTTCTTAGAGCTCGCGAAATGATGGAAGGTAATGCAAAGAGCTAATTAGTCATAATCGATTTCGTTTCTTTAAACTCATTCTTTATAATTTTCGAACTTCTTTTTAATACTATTCTTAGCAACGTAACCACCATGTTTCGAACAGATGGGAGAAGGGATTCAGTATTGTTACTGTACTGTTCGCCGTTAACGGCTGCCGCCCACATGAAAATCGAATGACTTTTCATTTAACCGAATAAATATTTCGTGGTGTAAAATATTCCCTACTGTATTCTTTCAAGAGAGAGAAATCTTAAAATTTCGTGCGAGAAAGAAGTAATTTTCTTGTAATACGCTAAACGTTTTTTTAAGTGTTAAACAGGCGTTCACGTCAAATCTTATTGTCAAGTCAATCTTTCTTTTCAAAGAAGAAAATACACAATCTCTCAAAGAGGAAAATACTTTCTCAAAGCTTTGCAACCAACCTGTTTACGAAATTCCTTACCAGTTCAAGTACAGCAGGTTCCAAATTTCATGTTATGGATGTTCCTAAATATCAAGGTTATGCCTTTCCCCTCTTTTTCAAGCATTAAATTCTAAAAATCTCGAATAGTTTTCTCAAATAAAATTCCATCCTGTACTCTGTATTTTATTTATTTTATTGTGTTGATGTATTTTATGTTGGAAGTGATAAAAAAAGTATCTATTTTAGAATATAAATTTTTAAAGGCAAGAAAAGGTATTTTCAAGCTGACTAATAGACATTACTAAAGCCTTAAACCTTCCTACATGCGAAACTCACTAACTGATAACAGCGTAACTAACATTCTAATTGGGGATCAAGGAGTTAAAGTTTTGAAGAGCCTGGATGTTCCCAGGTAAAAAATGGACACACTTGTTCCTTAAACCATACCAAGAAATAGTGAACAGTTTCAAGCAGGGTTTTTTTTTTGCGTCATTATAATTGTAATTTCCCTCCATCACCATATTTACTTCGTCAACTCTCTTGCAGCAGCTTAGTTGTTTTCTCTTAAGTACAATAACGTACTGCTCCTCAGTGCTAATATATGTTTTAAGGAAGTCGAATTAACCGGGTAACTGCAATGCGAATGAGTAAAGAGATGAAGCTTTCATACTGGAATGAGAGGACCCCATCGCTTAGGTGGGTAGTACGAACTCTTAGGTGCCCTACAAAAATCTCTAGAGGGGGGAATGATCTCGATGGATTTTTAATAGGAGAATACGTCTTAGAGTATAAACTTATAACTCGCAATGTAGAGCTAAAAATTAATAAAGGATGAAAATAATGTACATATCTGAAGAAACCCAGTGTTTTTAATGATTGACTTTTTTTTTTGTTATCTTTGTTTCAATGAATCTTAAAGAATAAGCCTTTGCCAGCTGTAAACAAGCATAATATGATTTTTTCTCAAGAATTTCCTTGGGAAAAAAAAAAAGAAATGGTTTTCGACTATGTTATATGCAAAATGGCAGCTGCTATCGTTCGTTCATATAGAGAGAGAAATCAGATAACAGGAAATGGTGCATATGAGGTTAACGATACATACCACAGAAAGAAATATACGCAGAGTTCAACGAGAAACTTCTTACCAGGTAAATGTTCTTAACAATCTTTTAAATGCAATTTAAAAACTCATAAGCAAATAACAATAAACATGTCGCTATTCATATTATAAAATTAAAATAAATTTCAATAATATAATAACAAAATATTGCATTACGTTTTTCGATTTTCATTAAACGCAAGTAACGATGTATTGATCAATAAAAGACTTCGAAATGAATAATAAATATTCATTACGGATGTATTTTATTTTTCTATGAAATCATTTAGCCAGACTACCCATCACTGATCCCTTTCAAATATTTTATTACTTCTTTTTCTACCAAGATTTTGGTACAATGCCTGTTCTACAGTCATCTTATCATTGGCATCTTCGCATTTCTTCGCAAGAGATGGTCATGCATTTTGATAAGCTGATAAAATTCTTTTCTACTTTTGACGAAATCATGCTCATCCGTATGATCCCTCATCATCCGAATAAACAGAGCACTCTGATCTTTTTCTTCAGTCTGATTCTGCATCACTGTTAACGTTATGATTTCTTATTATATCAGCTATAATTACATTAAACAGTAGAAGGACCAAGTGAGTCACTGTCTTCTTCCATCAAGTGTTTATATTTTCTACTATTTCTTCAGTTTTTATTAACCACTTGTTATATATTTTTTCAATGAGCTTAATAGTATCTATGAATCTTTTAACTCTGTTAATTTTTTCGGCTACGTTTGTCAAATAATTTTAATCCTGTACATAAAAGAATAATTCCTCTGGTTTTGCTGCAACTATTTCTCCATTATTCTACCAATTTACATTCTTGTGTGGTTTTAAATAAATTGTTAATTGAATGGCTGGCTATTTTTTCTCGCCCATATTTTAATAATTCATTATTATTATATTACCTATTACTGGTAACTTAATTTTTTTTTTTTTTTACTTTTTGAGTGCATGCAAAGTCATGTTCTTATTAATGGGTGATCTAATCTGTTTTTTTTATTGCAATTTATCTTCTGAGGTAGGTTTCACTATACAATTTTTTAAAGTATTCATAATTCTTATCGTTCGCTTTCGTAAAGACTGACATTCTTTTTTTTTGTTGTTCTTAAATGTTTTCCATATTTGTTTTTACATTTCATATGCGCCAATCTTCCCTTGTTTTGAAATAGAATATCCGGTATTCAATATGCATTTTTGTTTTGCTTCATTATTTTTATTTCTGAGTTTAATAAGTTTTATTATGAATCTAATTCGAGTAATTTTTCTTCTTGTTATTTTAATGAATCGTTAAAACTCCTCGGCATCCATCGTGTTTGTGTAGTAATAGTATCTATTAATATATACTAATAGATACTATTATCTATTAATAGTATATATCCTTCAAAAAACGGAAAAACTTTGTAAATTCGTATTACAATGTATTTTCATGTTTTCTAACTTATTTCTGATGACTGCTCCATTTGTTCCGTATAGCGCTATAACGTATCCTATTCTCTATTTATCTCAATAAATAAGGGATATCATTTCATGTTTACCCTAATACAGTTAAAACGTAAAATTTACAAAAATTAACTGCATGTCTTTTCCTCCACACAATACTAAACAAATTGCATTTTCAATATCGGTGATGTATTGATAATTTGCGCTATAATAGGTGACTTACAAGCAGGCTAAGCTAAATCGCTTTTGGAGTATTAGATACTCCAAATAGAACAAGTGAGAATAGAAAATGTCTAACAATAAGTCGTTGATCAGGTTTATGTGTGGTGGCATTTTGTCAATAACAAAGCAATATTTGCTGTGAACAATGAACAGATTTTTAGTGGAAATCTCTTGACGAGAAGGTTTTATTTAGAAGTCTGGCTTTACGCGACTCGAAATGAATATTCTTATATCACCGTCTGCCAGTGAAGCGAGATCTCTAAAGAACGGTTCCTGTCAAGAAATAACGTGGTCTAAAAATATCTGATTGTTCATACCAATAAAGATTGACACTACTATTTATAAAATTTTTAACACATTACTTATAACATCCAAAAGCTTAAACATCTGACATTTGCATAATTTAATTCCAGAAATTCTACTACAACTAATTCTCTATTATTGGATAAGACGTATTCACTGAGTACACAGAATTCACTAAGAAGGATGATGGTCTCGTGTTCACGGATAATAAAACTACTGTCGATGAGGTGTCTAATAAAGTAATAATTTCGCATTTTAATTAAACTGGAATCAACTAGATAACCTTCGATTTATCTATGCTACATGAAAAACTACCTCCTTACGTAAATTTCCAGTGTCTGATTCATGCAATATTGTCGTTATAAAAGATTCGTGGAGTGCTGTCCGGTATACCCATAGTTCTGACGCGTATGGAAATGATCAGACACACTCATAACAACGATACGTTAGCGTACAGCCATATTTGACTTATGTACTGTAAAAAAACAACAACATTATTTATTGTTACATACGATGCTGTACTATTTTCAATTATTTCGCCTATTTTTTTTACTAAAATGTGCATCGCATCGAAAGGATGTAAATCTATTGTATGAGTTTTATAACTTTTTTTAACTTTTATAATAATAAAAGTTCGTATTACAAACTAAACAAAAAATATCGAATATGTTATTGAATATCGAACTGACATGAAAATATATAATACATGAAAGTTTGTATCAACATATATATTGGAATCCTATTCCTCTGTTCTAAAAAAACCAAGAAGTTATTTTTCTTTCGCCCACCAGAGGTCTAGTAAACAGGATGCTCGTCTCATAGGCAATAAAAGTCCACCCTACTATCCAAAACTTGTGGTTTCGGTGGGAGATGATTTTCACTGCCAGTCCACAAGCTTTCGATTGGGGGGCTGAGACGTTAGTCGGCTTGTTTGGCCGAATGGATCAACACTCATGTTTCACTTTTACTGCTATTATAAAGTTTTCAGTTAAATCACAGAGGCATTATGTAGTTCCTGCGCAAACGCACAAAGCATGACGCTGCAAGCATTTTGTTTAAGGAGTCGATTCTTGAGAACTATAAATTATCTCTCTTTTTTATTTCACAAGTAGATGAGCTGTATATTCTTAAAAATATTAACTCTTTCTCTAATTTTTTATAAATATAAAGCAACTGGCTCTAGGTCGACATTGTATATATACTTGATACTGCATCGTAGAGTTTTCTATAGAATGAGATTTAAAAGTGCATTTTAAAGAAGTCTTTGAGGTCACTCAACGTAAACCTCGCATCGTCTCCAACTACTTATAAAGTGAACATAAGAATAATGTTACTTCAAAGATAAAGCCTGCACCCAAGCCATAATGGCAATTAATGTACTGGATATTCCAACAACTCCTTTCACCACCTGCTAAAAGGCAGTGCTTAAACTGGATACGATAATATCCAAGGATCTTCCGAGTACCTGATAGCAGTACGAGAATTATACGACCTCTGGTGTCAGATTTTATATACCTAAAATTGAGAGTGCGGATCGATAGACGATATCTGGTGGCTAATGGCAATGCCATTATTATTATTCTACACGACTAAAAGGGTCTCCACTTCCTTTCACAGATGTCTAATGCATCTATTGTGAACTTGCTCTAGTCCTTTGATGGTCGCGTGCTATGTTCAAATTTGAAGAAAACGATCCTACAGATTTATAGTGGAGTTCAAGCCTAGACACTGCTGGGTTGTTTAAATACTTCAACCTCTGCTTAAGAAGAAAGAAGTAAAAAAAAAGCAATCATAAAAAAGAACCGTAATAAGGAAAAATACAACTGGGTATAAGCTTAGAATATTTGGATATTTTTTCTCGACAAAAATATCATTACTTAATATGGAACTGATGTTAATATTGAAGTTAAACAACCAATACGAATTTCATCTTTCTTCCTGAACATTTCGAACGCCTTCTTATAAGGACAAGCTGAAAATATCTCGCTGTCAGACACTGTTACCTATCTAACAATATGATGTAAATATTGACGTAGTGCTGTGCTGAGAAGTGGCATCTAGAGCAGATATTGCCGGATATGAGAAAGGGTCTAGTGGTCGAAAGATGAGATGGGGATTGGAGGGAGGGAGGCGGGGGTGCAAAAGTGTTGTTACAAGTCTTATAACGAAGCCAGCCGAAAATACAGAACCGTCACGAGAGAGAGAGAACGAAAAAAAATAATAATCAGAGCTCGTCCAACAAGAGGCTGTAATTAACCTGGTCAGAAAACTCTCATGACAGAAATTCTGGAAATGGGGGCCAAATTACTAAAGCCCTTAGCAGCAGAAGGCTTCGTGCATCCGAGTGGTGTGCTCTGATCAAGTGGAAGCAATATGAGATTAGGTTTACGACAATAAAAAGTGATTTTTTTTCTTTTTCTTTTTTTTCCTGAAAGCTAAAGAATAGACGCGTAGGGAATTAAAATTTCATCCATGAATTTCATAAAGAGATGTTAAAAGAAACCCAGTTTAGTGGCATTAACGAAATTGACGTAACAAAAAATGCCTTAAATACTGTAAAATTAATAAAAAAAAATATTACTGAGCTTCGGGAGGAGGGAATAATATGTAAGGTGCTTTTATTGCAAAGATGAATATTGTTTATCATGTTTTAGTTCTGAGTATTAGAATAAAACGCTAATAACTGTATTTGTTAAACATTACATAAAATTAGAATTTATCCTCTCATCTCACTTGTCAGAATGCTTGGTGCGATATTTTTCCTATGGGCGTGAATTTATACGCATTAATTAGCAAAACATATGAATAAATAAATAAAACATATGAAGAATGCAAGAAAAGTAGATGAAAAATTTACTCGATGACTGTAAATTATAACCTTCAGTGCGAAGCGTGTGATGTCAATAGTAACACCACTAATGCGCTTCTAACAGAAAGCCATAACAATAGAGAATTGCAGGTCTGCAAGATTTGGGAGGTGACGAGAATCCAATACCCTTGGAGGGTAATGGATGGCAATGTTGTAGCCAATGAAGTTCTAACTGAGGCTCGGCTATTGCTGTTACCCTCCTGCCATTATCAGAGCTTTAATAGCTCAATAACATTTTATCCATACACTGTCCGCTACAGATAACGGGGAATATGAAAAGCATTCTTGCTTCGCCCCTTCAAGCCAGTCCTTATAAGGACTATAAGGACTGCAAGATTTGTAAATGGTTGGCACATTTTTGTGTTTCATTATGAACTGATTCAATAATTTCATGAGTAGATTGGTTAAAATTAAGTCAAGCAATTAAGGCTATTAATTGAGTGTGTTCTCTGGCTGGTTTCTCTTTCGTTGAGGGAGAGAGGGGGGGGGGGACCAAGATTCTTCTGAAAGGAAATTTTCTGCAGTTTCCTATGGAGTTAGCTTAATTGGCGGGGTTCAAATTTTCATTAATAGCACAGCATATATTTAGCATTCTATATCAGATAAAAATGATGATATGAATGAAAAATTAATGCTATAAAATATTTTTAAAAAGAAAGAAAAAGAAGAATTCGTCTTGAGAAAAGAATGAAAATCGTGCTTAATATCGTCGAGTCTGTTAACAATACAATAAATAGTTAGCAGGTTAGTCTAAATATAAAATTTGAATTAAAATTGAATGCAATATTTCGAATCTTTACTAAACCTTGTTAAGTCATCGCAATTTTAGCTTAAATTCGTTTATTTAGGACTAAAAGCATACAAAAAATCAAAATGAAAAGTAACAACTTCACTCTAGCTACTGCACAGGCTAATTAAATTTGGTATTTAGAATCTTTACTACGAGTATATCCAGTTATCTCTGTTTTGGGTTTGAATAGGTTCATTTCAGTGGGAAAGAAATAGGCAAAACAATTAGGCTACTCAATAAGTAATACACATCCCAAACGATAAGAAAATCGCCTACAGTACAAGTCAAATACAGATACGTTCAGTTGCTATGGTAACTAATGACGTCACTATGGCTAAATGCTACTCAGAGAAGCACTTGATTTTTATGGCTGTCTCAGGTATTTCCATAATTGCCATTTGTCTATCTTAATTTGTTAAATTCGAAGGCATGTTTCTTCTTCAATACCCTAAAATAAACAACGTTATTAAAATCTCCTTCTTCCTAAATTACATTATAGCTATAGCTCTTTTCTTTCAGCTTTGACAGGAATTTTTTTTTTTTTTAAATTTAATGTTTTTAAACAAATGATGTCAAGATCACACCAACGGCCCGAATTGAATACTTGACTAGATCGGAAGTAATCATCTTTATATAAGCAAAACGAAACTGCAACCAACGTTCACAGGAAGAGATGACGACAGAAATATTGCCTAACTCGAATGTTTTCAAAAAAAATCATATTACTACCATTAAAATATAAATAAATAATTATTTTGGAATTTAAAATATGACCCGTGAAAGGGAAACATCATGTTACAAATCAGTATTTTCCATCATGGATCTGGTTAAAACACGTCGGGCAGGGTCAAATATTCGCGTTCGAACATTGATTATATTACTTCTTTTATATTAAGAATGTTACCTGTTCGCCACTAAGCATAAAACAGCAAAGTAAACATCAAACTCGATGCTCGATTAAATGCAGTGAGAAATGAGACTGTTCTGTAAGAAACGGGCCCACTGAAACGTTATATAAGTATAAGCTGGGAGTGCAAGACAACACTGTGTTACTATATTTCTTTAATGTAGCTGTATTACGAGAGTAATCTGTGTCGAAAACATTTTGTGATTTTTTTAAATTTCTGCCACATAACCACTAGTCAAAACCTATGATGGGTTCAAGAAAGAAATATTACTAACAAAAACTGAGGTTTTAGTATTTTGAATATCTTGTTTTTATACTCATTTCTACACACGGTACTGTGCCTATTTTTAAAATGATAAAACAAGCTACAATTCTATTATTTAAATAGAATATAATAATTTTTGGCTCATATTGTTCTTTATTATTATAGTTCGTGAATCCAACAAAGATTCCTAATCCCTGGATATCAAAGTATTTCAAAAAAGCTAAAAATTCATGATTTCTGATGTTCTGAAGCTAATGATTTACATTCTAAAAGCTTAAATATCTCGCTTTATGTGTATTTAATAGATCGCAATCTGCAAGATGAAGTATTTGCAGCCCTAATTATAAAATTTCTTAATGGAAGAGCATTATAACGCCAATAGTATCAACCGTGCATTTTGTGTAGCTCTAGTAATCTTCCAACAGCTGTTATCAGGAAAATCTATCAAAAAAAAACTTCTTAGGGATATTTCCATTCAAGAAAAGCAGAGAAAGGAAATGTGCTGTGAGTTAAGATTGTCGACAACGAATTCAGCACTGCAATCCTACTTCTCAATGGAATGGGAAATTTTCATTATCACTGAAAGAAGCTCGGAAAACATGAAATGGTCTATCTTTTCAGTCTAGGTGACCGAGTGGAATTTAGTCAATCATATTTGCGTAAACACATAACAAATAACCGTTCTTAGGCTGCTATGCAAATCACTCAAAAACAAACATTGATGAGTCCTCCATGAGCCAGTTTAAAAAACAACACACACTCTTTTAATTTGGAAAATCATATCGCTGGGTTGTGTTCGCTGAAAACTGCAAAACTAATATTTATAACAAAGGTAACTTACTGGAATGTTCCTTTCAATGCTGTGAATTTCATCATCTTCTATGCATCAAGACTACAATTATCTCCCATAAATGAACCTATAAAATAACCTGTCTTCCATAAATAAAGCTAATATTTAGGTTATTTACAAATGACCTAAATACTTGCACCTATGGTTTAACGAAAATTTTAAATAACGGCGAAACGGGTTTCTTAAGAAATTTGACGAAACAGATCTAGAAGGCATAAACACAGCAATTAAAGGTAACAGTTCCAAGATAAGAATGGAACTGTAAGAATTATTTAAAGATGAAATAAACAATTTGAAGGAGTCGTTGGAAAACGTCTTTGGCTACATTCGGAATTTTAAATGGAAGAATGAAATGATTTCATTCAGAAATTAGTGAAATTCAACGATGCTCCATATTGAGAATTATTTAATTAAACGACTTACCGGAAATAGTAAACTATAGGAAGAAAATTTGCTTCCATAAATGAAAATTGTGTGAACCTACTAGGAGTTGCAAAGGAGGTCATCGTGTATATCTATCGATAGGAAATTCTATGGATAGAATATCTATCGATATTCTATCCATAGAATATCTATCGATAGGAAAGCAGCAGACATCAAGCCAACTATCATCTATTAACATAACAAATGTTAGATGAAAAAGGGTTAGGAAACCAAAAAACAGGAAAGTTAAACACTTCTGTAAGCAAATCCTATTTGTATAAATAATCATAACCAGTTTAGTAAGTAACTGCTTTATTACACAAACCAAAAGGGAACAAATTGGGCGATTAGATATGTATGGATAGAAGACGATATTCATAGGGAAGGATTACTACACAAAGGTGATGAAAGATTACAATGTAAAAGTATGAAAACCGGACGGCTTGAAAGGAATACAGTAGAAGGAGGAGTATACTCAGAAATTCATGCTATTGAATTGTGAACATCTGAAACAAACTAACCTAAACTGAAATAAGATCTGAATAATTCAAATCTGGGTATGACCATCACCTTTAAAAATCTCTATAATCTAACCTCTCTGGTTAAAAATTGCAAAAAAAAAAAAAAGTTTTCAAAATACATTAAATCCACCTAAAAAAATGTAAACTATGCCATGTAGACATTAGATGTGTATGATAACTAAAATACTAATCAAACAAATCAACCGACATTTTCCGATTAATTGACTCTAATATGCTTCATGTGAATAATAATTCTATACAATAAGCTTCTTAACTTATGTTAACAAACTGAATGCTAATAAAAGTAGCATTAAAACTGTGATGATTTATGACGCTTTTGTAACAATTTGCTATTTACCGCACACAACACTTGATTGCCAAGTTAATATTTTCTGTTAGAACTAAATAACACTGTAAGCACCTTTTAACTGAAAGCTAACAATGTCTTATTGCTGGGTGACTTGCACTTGGATTTATACAGAAATGATAGCACAAATGACGAGTATAAAAATATGTTATCCCCAAAGGTTATTTCATACAAATGTTGCAGTACGAGAAAGAAATGAGTTACTCAGCAAGCTGTATAATTTTCACATCTTTGATATCTCTTGAATAGTATTATATCAGGTCATCACTCTGTATTACTTAAATAATGCACGGTTTGTCTAGAAAGGTCAAATTCCGATTTAATTATAACAGGTTTTTAGAAATATATTTAAAAGCAACTGTTTTACGATTATACCAAAGGTTCATGACATAACTATCAAAACAATTAATATGCAAAGGATGTTAAACAAAATATTGAACACATAAAGGATGCTTCAGTTCTGTACTGCAATAATTTCAATAAGGTAATGGGCATACGATTAGAAATTGCAGACCGATGCCAGTATTAATGAGGGTTCAAATATCACTAAAACTTGAACTCCGCAATATTTTACTCCTAATCAATATTATTATTAAGAGAAACTTTCAGGGAGTCGGGAACTCTTCGAGAGTGACCATACTATTCCCACCAGTTGTCATACCTGTTCTTGAATTTATTCACGCTACTTGCACACACAACAGCCAACGGCAATCCATTCCAATCCGCACCACTCTATGAGAGAAAATCTAGCTCTCACCCCCTTCTTAGCGGCATTCATTCTCAGCTTCCGAGGATACCGTCTCGTCCTTTCCACACCCTCCATAAATTGTAAAATTCCATCAACTGAAATCCTGTATGACCCTTTCAGAAGTTTGTAAGTCTCAATCATTCAATCTGCATGTCTGCAGTCTACAAATTCTTAATCTGTCTTCATAATGAGTAGACAATCCTGATATCATTTTGACACTCTCCTTTATATTCTCTCCACTGAATCAGGATCACAACAGAGACCAGATCTGCGCACAATAGTCCAAGTGAGATCTTATCAAGGCCTTGTAAAGCAAAATGACTTCTTTATATTTACATGCCAAGGTTCGTTTCAGCATTGCTATTATTCTCTAAGTTGTACAGGGTGTCCCAAAATTCACGCAAGAAGTAATTTTGATAGAAAACACAGGTTTTTAATTAAAAATTGTAATTTCTTATTGATTCATAAAGTATACAGTATAGGGTTATGCATGGAATAGCATATCGGGTAAATGGCCTCCCCGGCTTTGCTGGCATATACGAACTCTTTTATCGAAATTTTCCATGACCGTTTTGCATAAATGTGGCTGAATTTCGTTGATACAGCGCTCAATTTCCTCCTTCAAGGCGAGGGTGGTCACGGGCTTGTTGGCATAAACCTTAGACTTCAAAAAACCCCAAAGAAAACGTCCAACGGCGTTAAGTCACATGAACTGGGCGGCCAATTCTGATCACCAAAACGGGAAATTACACGACCAGGAAATGACTCATGCAGTAATTGAATTGTTTCTCGGGCTGTATGGCATGTGGCACCGTCTTGTTGAAACCACATGTCGTCCACATCCATATCTTGCAATTTAGGCACAAAAAACTGGATTATCGTGTCGCGATAGCGAGCACCATTAACTGTTATTGCCTTACCAGCCGCATTTTCGAAGAAAAATGGACCGATGATGGCTCCAGCCCAAATTCCGCACCAAACAGTGACACGTTGTGGATGCATTTGTTTCTCAACAATCACTCGTGGATTTTCTGAACCCCAAATGCGACAATTCTGTCGATTAACAAAGCCATCAAGATGAAAATGAGCCTCGTCGCTGAAGATGATTTTGTTCGAAAAATAAGTATCCACTTGTTGTTGTTCCATAATCCATTCAACGAACTCTCTTCGCTGTGTGTGGTCAGTAGGCTTCAGTTTTTGAGTCAATTGAACTTTGTAAGTATAAAGATGCAAATCTTTCGTGAGAATACGCTGTAGAGAGCTTCTTGAAATGCCCAATTCAAGACCACGGTGCCGAATTGATGTTCCTGGACTCTCAGCAACACTCTCACGAACTGCTTCGATGTTTTCTGTTGAACGACTTGTTGAAGGACGGCCAGAGTGTATAAGATCACTAATTAATCCAGTTTCCTTGAATTTTTTAATTAATTTTTTCACACTTGATGAAGTTAAATCATATGATGAAGTTAAATATTTTGTCCGACCATATTTTATACGAAAATTGCGAACTGTAGCTGCCAAACCTTCATTATTTTTAAAATATTGCTCAACAATGAAAATGCGTTGTTCTTTCGTGTAGCGCTCCATTTTTAATAACCCCGAACTGTCAGCTGTCACGCTGTCTTTTTTTTTCTCGTTGGCAACACTTTACCGCACAAATGGCGCTAAATTTAAATCTTGCGTGAATTTTGGGACACCCTGTATTTACAATTTTTGCTATCTGATTCTTGAACTTCGACATCCTGTCTATTAAAACTTCAAGATCTTTAGCCTTATCAGTTCCTTCAAGCATAATCCCAGCAATATAATATAATATACAATAAGACACACTGGATACCAAATCATACCAAAGTGCATGACGTTACATTTATTAACATTGAACTGACATCCATTTTCCCATGCCCACAATTCCAGCCTATTCAAATCATTCTGCAAGTACTGTATATCAGCAGAAGCATTCCTGATTACACTATCTTAGCATCATCAGCAAATAGCTGTATACAGCATATGAACATGGTTTCAGGCTCTGCTTAAATACGAAAAACAAAGTACTACTGAAATCTCGTAAAAGTTTATAATGGAATAAATACAGGGATATATATATATATATATATATATATATATATATATATATATATATACACACACACACACACACACACACACACACACAGAAGCCTCCATCTCTCTCTCTCAAGTATGCAGCAGTACTTAGAGAGAAACTATCATATCAGAGGTGCTAATAATGAATGGTTTAATTCCAATTTAGATACCAGAAAATAATATGTCAAGTGCAGAAATTTCAATACTGAAATAAACGCGATAAAATGTGGTGTCCCCAAGGTTTCGTGCTAGAAGTTATCCTGTTTTTAATATATGTTAATGATCTCTGTGGGCGCACTTATTTGGCAAAATTATATCTTTTGCTGACAACATGGTATTAATTTATAATGAGTTAAACATTGGGGCTTTAGAAAGTCACATTAACCAAGATATGATAAAACTAATAAGTGGTTTAACAGTAATGGTCTTAAAATTAACGTAGATAAAACAAAATATATTGTACCGCAGCTTAAATACATAAACTAGATCGCAATACGTATGATGTCGAGTGCAATGATAATCAAAGATGTGGGATAATAATAATGGGATAAAAATCTCGAAATATTTGGACTTGCATATAGATAGTAATCTACAGTGGAACTCCCATATCTCGTTTCTGGTAAGCAACATGTATTTTTGTTTTAAGCCAATAAAATAATGCAGTTTGCTCGCCTAAATCCAAAATTGTCAGCCCATTCTCATCATTAGTTCAGTGGATACGTTAATAGCGTCAGAAGCAAGCACTATGAGGAAGTCAACTCCCAGTTATCCAGTTTTAACTCTTAAGAAACAAAGCAAGATAAGGTACATTATATACAGAATATATTATACTAAAAAACGTTAGTAACTCATGAACTAATTTTTACAACATGATATTAGAGTGAGAGTATTAGAGCGCAAAAAACAGAGGATGAAAGTTGTGATAGTTGTTGCGGGTACGAATGAATTGAAAGAAGATAAATTTTTTATGAGAGAGGACTTGGAAGTATTGTTAAAGGTAGCGAAATAAAAGAGTGACAGAGTTAGGATGGTGAGTCTGTTCAGTCTCTCTGTCCGCAGTACGACAGAGAGGAGTTTAGGAGGAGGGCCATAATCGCAAATGACTTTATGCGCAGGTTATGCAGACGGTGTGGTGTGGAATTCGTGGACGTGTGGAATGAGTTTGATGGGCAAAAGGATTTATACAAGATGGATGGCCTGCATTTGAATGGATTTGGTGTGCAGAGACTGGAAAACGTGTTGCTGAATGAAGTGAAAATGGATGTGCAGAACAAGGGAAACTAGAACTACCGAGGAGGAGGGGGAGTGGATATGCGGACATCAGTGAGACAGTTGAGTGTAAGAATGTATATAATGTACCCGAGCCAGTACTAAGGATAAGGAATCGGAATGGGATAGTTAGAATAACGCATCAGGATAGGGGTGGGACAAAGAGACCTCTGCATTTCATGTATACTAATGCCAGGAGTATTAGGAAGGAGGAGGAAGAATTTTTTGGCCTTGATTGGCTCTTCCTGGCCACAGGTTATTGGCATTAGTGAAACATGGCTGATGGAAGATGATATAGTTAGTGGGATAGAATGTGTAGGTTATAGTGTGTTCAGGAGGGACAGAGAGAATAAAATGGGGGGAGGAGTGTTATTGATGATAGCTGATGAACTGCAGCCAAGGAGAATTGAAGTTGTATTGCAGGATAGTGAAAAGAGATTATTTGAGGCTATTTGGTGTGAGATTGAGACTGGCAGAACAAAATATACAATTGGGTGCTGCTATAGACCAGGTGATAGAATAGATGGTGGAGATAGTATGCATAAACAAATAGAAGCAATGAGTGGAAGGAGAGTAATTATTATGGGGGATTTCAACTATGGTAACATTGATTGGAAGGAGGAGAGGACACATGAGGAAGGAACTGGATTTTATTCAATTATTAAGGGATAACTATCTGAGATAGCATGTAATTGAAAATACTAGGGGTTTGAGAGTGCTTGACCTGGTAATAGCATCTGAGAATTTGACTGTAATGAATATGACCATGTTGCCACTTATTACTGAGAGTGATCATAAGGTCTTGACCTGGGAGGTGGCTAAAGGTGTGGAATTTTCGATTAAGACAGGGTATATGTGGAATTACCGTGCTGGCAAGTATGACAAGCTGAGGAGATTGCTTGGTTCAGTGCCATGGCATGTAAAACTGCAAGAGCTGGGCTGATTGTATACCTAGGGTCCGAATAGTAAAACAAATAGGGGTTAAATGGATGAATAACCATTTAGCTTGAGCTGCAAAAAAAGAAACAACTGTGGAGGGAATTTAAAGAGAAAGGTGACCTGCAATCACACGAACAGTATAAAGCGCAGGCCAGAAGGGTAACGAGTGTGGCAAGAAAAGCAAAAGCGGATTATGAAAGGACACTATGGTAACATCAAGCTAAAGAGAATCCCAAACAGTTCTTTCAATATGCTGCAAGCAAAAAAAAAAAAAAAATATGTACACGGCAGAATGATTTTAAGAATAACGATGGTAAGGAGGTCACTGAATCAGTCAATATAGTGGAATCACTGAGCGAGCACTTTGCAAGAGTATATCATCCAGGTGGTGACATTGAAAAAATAAAGGAACCATTAGTTTATACGGCAATTCTGATGAATGAAGTGGAGGTGAATAGTCTATTACAGAACCTTAATGTGAATACATCTGTGGGATTGGATGGTATACCAGCACGGGTCTTACGTGAAGCGGCTAGAGAATTATCAGTGCCCTTGACTTTGTTTAATCTGAGTCTCGGGTCTGGCTTAGTTCCGAAGGGGTGGAAAGAGGGGAAAATAGCTCCACTGCATAGACTACTCTTGCAAATTACCGACCGATCAGCATATCAGGAGTCGTTATCAAGGTCTTGGAGAAAGTAGTCAAGGAAAAAATACAAGAATGGACTGATGAAAATGAGATACTATATGGGGGGCAGCATGTTATTGTGAAGGGTAGATCATGCCTCAGTAACTTGCTCAGGTTTTATAACACAGTGACGGCTATACTGGATAAGGGTTTACAGTGATACTGCTGGATTTGACAGGATACCACATGGAATTCTAATCCGTAAACTACAACATATGGGAATGGATATAAGGTTGGTGAGATGGATAGGTGGGTGGTTGATGGAAAGATATCAGAGAGTAGTTTATTCAGGAGTAGAGTCCAAAAGACGGCCTGTGACTAGTGGTGTGCCGCAGGGTTCTGTTCTTGGACCAATGCTGTTTAATTTGTTCATTAACGATATAGGGAAGGATCTAAGAGGAACAGTTCATTTGTTCGCTGATGATGCAAAGTTGGGTAGGGCAATAGTGAATGCAGATGTCAAAATCTTGCAGGACGACTTGGATAGATTGGAGTTCTGGGCTAAATAGAATGGATGTCAATTTAATGTGACAAAATGTAAAGTTATGCATTTTGGGGTGAAAAGATTAGCAGCAGTATACCACATTGGTGGAACTGTACTCCAGGAGATTGATGAGGACAGGGACTTGGGAGTGTTGGTGGATAGGGAGATGAAGTTTAGGGGGCACATTGCAAAAGTGGCTAAATCAGCTCATCAACTCACTGGGTTGTTGAAAAATACTTTGACGAGCAGAGACAAGCATGTTATTATTGAACCTCTGTGCCGAGCCTTGATAAGACCTCATCTCGACTACTGTGCCCAGATTTGGTCACCTGGGTTTCTTCTTGATGGGGAGGAGGTGGAAAGGATCTAGAGGCGAGTGACCAAGATGATAGCAGGTCTATGGAATGAACCTTATGAGAACAGGTTGAAGATTTGTGGGTTGCAGAAATTAGTTGATAGGCGGAAAAGGGGAGATATGATTGAGACATTCAAATTGCTAAAGGGTTTCTATAGGATTAATTCAGAGAATATTTTTGAGATCAGGTCTGGCGGTGAGAGAACTAGGGAACACCTATAGAAGCTGGGCAAGAGTGTGGTTAGTAAGGGTGTTAGAGCTGGGTTATTTACTTTTAGAGTGGTAAATGAGTGGAAAAAGCTGCCAGAGTCTGATGTGGTGCTATGACGGTGAGTGAGTTCAAGGCAAGGTATGATAGATACTGTGAGAATGTCGTATAGTTGTGTGGACATGATGTTTAGGGCCTCCCTCGATGAGTCTAAGGACTCCCTGGAGTCACCCGTAATAATAATAATAATATTGCTTATTGGACGGGGGGTGGGGGATACCTCAGTAATTTTCTGACAGTGCAGAGTAGAACTACGAAATTATTTCTGATTTATGTGCATATTGTACTAGTAATTGTATGCCATGAAAGTCAACTGTGTATAGTCGTGACATTTCTTACAATATATGTAAGAAATGTCACACTAAAGTTTTCTGCATAATGTACATTATGGTTTGCGCTGTTGTAGAATCTTAATAATGTCTCTTAATGCAAACAATGAAATATTTCATTCACAAATTATCGGAGCATTTAGCCAAAATTGGCTATAATAAATTGCCTAATGAGGTAAAATCTAAAACTTCCGATTATGCATTCAAAAAAGATTGACAGACTACCTCACATGAGATAAATATTTTAAACGTTCATCATAACAGGCGTGAAAATTTTCTGTTGACTAATATGTGACATGCAGTGATCAGGTGTTATGTGTAAAATGGCCAGACATGCAATAGTACTAAAACTACTAAAAACATGTAGTTTTAGTAGTTTTTTTTTTTTTTAGTAACAGTATCGCCTTCAATCATATTATTAGTAACCATTACGGTTAACCCTTTAACCCTTGGTTACACATTTTATGTAAATATGCGTCATTACCTTTCACCTTATTTTTCTGTTCTTAGTTTGTATCCTTTTTATTCTTATTTTTATCTTTTTTTGGCTCTTTATATTATTACTCGAATAACATTTCCCTGTACCACTGTTGTATTAGATGTCTATTATCAGTATTACTACTTGTCTCACACACAAAAAAAAATTTCAAGAATACTAGAAGAATTTTTGAGATCTTTTTTAACCGAAGTTGAGTTAGCTAATTTCAAAGAGTAGAAATGTTCCAAGGAAGCAATTCGGAATACATTTCTTGATTTCGGGAAGGGATGGGGGGAGGGGAGCTGTAATATACTCTATACATATACTAAGACACTTTACGCAACCAGGTACACTCGGTAGATGTATGTACTTAGGATGAAAGAAACGAAGATCGTAATACGTATTACATTCTACTTTCAGTAGAGTTTCTTCTGTGCAGACCAGGTGTTAAGCCCAACTGGATGTTTGAGGTGTATGTGTGTCTTTGATAGCTCATATGTTGCTAATCGAAACCTTGACAAGCACCGCGATGTTAACTCTTCTTCGGTGACGTAAGGAATATTCTGGTTTCTGCCTATCATATTTGGTCGTCTCTAGTGTAAAAATTGATAAAGAATATTTGGACCATGGTTAATATATGATAGAAAGGCACGGAATAACGAAAGTCAGCATGACTGTAAAGCAGAAATTTTATTTCTGAAATCAGAAGGATTTGGGGCGTAAAACTTCATTACCACATGAAGTAATAGGTTCGATTTTCTAAAAATAAAAAAGTACTTTAATTTAGAAAACACCCAATGACAAAAGCCAAGCTCTAACTAGTAACTTACATTTTAAAGGTAAGTTACTTCTTAGTCCAGTTATTTCAGAACTATGTTCAGTTCTACAACAACGGTAAAGAAAAGGCGAGGGATAGCTTGTGAAATTAAATGAACTTCGTAAGCAAATTAAATTTCAATTTCCATCTATGTGCAAAAGTCCATTTGTTTTAGCTAGCTTAAAACAAGAAGAATCATGTATACTGACCGAGATCAGCATCGCCGCTCTGCATCCAATTGGCTGTGAATTCGAATGCCACAGCAGGCATGAATGTTTGCGAGTCTTTATATGAATTTTAATCGGCGGTGTGAGACTGCTATTCGGTTAACTGGATGCTTGAAGTGGCTTGAAAATATTCTTGTTGGTCTCTCTCTATAGCAGAGTTTAAGGTTTCCTGTTACCTAACCCACAGTGCTGAATGTGTACTGTAAAAAAAATAAAAATAAAAATTTATAACCCTTTGTTGGGGATGGATCCACATAAAAAATTAGGAAACATCATTCTATCGCATGTTTATTTCTACGCTCCTTTTTCAAACTATTCGGTGTTCAAATATTCCCTGACGGGCTTTAAGCATGTAGTTACACAGAGTCTCAGGTAAAGATGGACCTCCAATAATTTGCATCCCTGAGGCCAATAATTTCTTTAATATGCATGCCGCCTCACGATATTCCGATTTTTAGTGGAACCTGTGGTATAGTAATTAAATAATAAAGCAACACGCAAAAACCACAGTGAAATCTTTAATTAGTAAAAGGACAGATATTTCGTACTAAAATTAATAGTACATCTTCAGTGTCTGTAACAGTAATAGGAATGGAACGAACGTTTTGCTTGTATTCCGTTCCTATTATGTTACAGACGCTGAAGATGTACTATTAATTTTAGTACGAAATATCTGTCCTTTTACTAATTAAAGATATCACTGTGGTTTTTACGTGTTGCTTTATTATTTATTTACTTATATGCAATATTATTCCTAGACTCTAATTCAAGAATCACTTACGCATGTACTGAAATGCATACGGAAAGTTAACGGAGGAGAAAAGATATCTGAATTCAGAATGAGGGTTGATTATGCTGGCGACATCAGTGACGACGAATCAGAATATGTTTATATTAAAATCTTAAGTCAGCTATGCCTACAATAACTGTAAAATCATGTCTAAATTAATCCAGCGGGATTAATTCTACAATTTGTCTAAATTAATCCAGCGGGATTAACAGAATGCCAGTCCGTATTCTTAATATACTATGCAGGTTTGAATACAAACATTCATGGTGAAAAATTATCGGATAAGTAAATATCAGTTTATATATGAGTATGCATAACCTGATCCTTTGCTTTAGTTTGGTTTGAATTACGACCAAAACAACTAAGCGTATGAGGCCAGTGTATTGTCTTAATCGCTTGTGTGGTTCAGCCGGTCTGCTTGTTTTATTTTTATTATAAAAAACTAGATCTCTGAGAGGAAAACCGCTGCTGTCTCAATATGAGGTTTGATCAATTCACTTTCGCTTGAAAAACCATTAGAAAAGGGTTCTCGTCTCCTTAACAGCTCCATATTTCGTTGCCTTTGCGTTTACAATCCCAAGACTGAATATTCATAGGATTTTTCTTTGTCCCTTCCCCCCTACTGCGACCGGCAATTAAGCTTCTTGTGAAGAGATGTAGAACACGTTGCCACAACAGCATTATAAAATGAGAAATTTCAGAAAACACGGACGCCATCTTATTCAAATAGAATGGAAGCTGGAAAATGGAATAAATAAATAAATAAAATTTGAATGGACAATAGCTGACGTAGCTCCAGATGCATCATTTAAAAGAAAATCTAAGAATTACAGATGCCAGTTCAGAAGGAGTGTCTATGTTTATAATTGCAGATAGTGTTTATGGAGTACAGGGAATCGACGAGAGAACCATTGATTGATCCAATTTCTCCCACCTGAATGGTCTGCTTATAATGAAAAACGACAAGGCTATAAGGCAGCATATTATGTCTGTTAAATTCACGCATTTTTCTGCTGGTTTTTAGGAATGAAAAACCACCACGCTTTCTAAGAGGAAAAACATCACCATGCCATTTATTCAGACTGGCTAAACTCGCCCACGATTAGTTAAACTATTATAAAGGTTCCACGCAACGTACGAGACGATTATCTAGGTTTTTCAGGCAGAAAGGCGATTATCACGTTGTCCTTGTGAAAGCACCATGGAGGTGTGGCATCCGTCTGAAAACACCAACGAATGGTCACTCCGCTTCCACTATATGGAAATAACATTCCATGTTATTTTGAAGGATAATTGCCATTGAGAAGAAAATAATGAGCTGAGTGGAGGAAAGGTTTACTGATTTTTCATGACAGAAAAGAGAGGCAGGTTACACCTAGGTTCTTTACCTTTCTTGCCCATTTCTGTATCTTCAATTCTCAGCTATCCTAAAAGGTCTTCCATGGAGATGCTGTGTAACGATGAAACACATGGACGATAATTAAATAAATGAAAATAGATAATTCCTATATTCAGCACCTAAGTGTTTCGTTTTCTATCTAAAAAATACTCCAAACTCATCGACACAGTCAACAAATAAATAAAATAAAAATCATGATCATTTTTTGAAACTTATTAAGACAAGTTGAATAACTTAAAACACAGTTTTATTATGAAATTGTCAGTGATTTTCATTATAAAATTCACGAAGAGATAGTAACACAGTTGAATTCATCTTCATTTCTATGACAATAAATGGTAGTATCTTCAACAATAAATGGGTGGCAGGTTCCTGTTTTTAGCACTGATATGTACGTTTGTTTGTTTGTTGGGTGTTCTACGTGCAATTTTCATCCCCCCCCTCCATTCGTATTTGAATTTTCAATCGCATCATTCAGTACGCTTTTATCCAATTCTAATAAAAATGGGCTTATTATAACAAAAAAAACATCAAGTAAAGAGATTCAATTGTGTGTATATAAATAAAATAATAAGTGCAAAACGATGTCGCCAAATTTCCAGTAAAATTAGTTGTTTAAAATTATAAATAATGGCTTAAATATAATGAAAATAAGAAAGTGGCGTATTTTTAAGTCTGGAAAAATCAAAAGAATTAATTTACTGTCAATAAAGTGTTGTATAACACAAACAATTAGAAGTGCAGTTCAAGTATTCAACTATTATATGCATGGTTGGAACGGATTAGCAGTAAAATACAGTTAATGAAAATATTTGCATTTTGGATTTTTTTTCACACTTTCATATATGAACAAGTCTCTGTTAATCTTTAAGGCAGTACAATTTAAAGTAATTTTTATGTTAATCATACACACACAATTGTTGAAAATCTATAGCACATTAATGTCATGGGTCAGTATAAGTTGATTATTTTTACAATTAACTTACGTATTTATTTTGTTTAAAACGCCTTAATAATTAAAATACTGCAGCAATTAAATTCCTGTATTAAAATTGTTAACTTGCAAACTAATCAAAAATATCGATTTAGCTTAAAATGTAATGAATTGTTTATTCTCCTAAATTTACGCTGCATGTTAAGAAAAATAATAAAAAAACTATCAGAATGTACAGTCGTAAATAGTTATCATTTACCTATCTCACTGATCCCGATTTACAGATCGCTGCATAATATATTTACGGCAGTTAGGGCTGGAAAATAGTGAAAAGTCCTAAAATTATTTTGCGGGAGGATCCTAGACTAGGTTTTGAGAGGAGGGCTAAGATTTTTACATGCTGATAAGCTGTCTTTATTCTAACCAACAGTTAAAAGACGATGAGCTTCTAGATTCCTTAGATGACTATTATTATTTAAAGTTAAGAATTATAAATGTTCTTTTATTTAAAACTGATAATAATAATAATATAAAAAAGGCTGGTTTTGAATGTTGCTCGGTATACCACAGACTTGTTATTTTTTTATGTTAATTGGTTATTCAATAATATCGTAAAAAATACAGAACACAGAAATTATTTTTATTACTATTTCGACTACAAATACTTTCTGGAGTCAAAGGCTTATGGAAGAAATCTAACAAGCACATTTGTAATATCTTGACTTAACTGATTCACTCTCTCTCTCTCAAGCACCGCATTCCCCTACCCGCTTTATTTTATATTTTTTTTTTTTCAAAAGAACACCACGAATAAACTTCACATTTACCGATGATGAAATGATAGTCTTCTACCCCCATAGCCAAATTATTCGAATCATTCTTTATAGATTTACTCAACTTTTCATTATCTGTTGACGGCTGGATATCTCCTAGCAATCAATCGTCGTATCATTAACGTATAAGATAAATAGTAGCGGTTCCGGTGGAGTCCTACTGAAACTCTATGGATTCTTCTACTAATCCTCTCTTCAAAAACAGTTCGTCTGTGCACAAAAAATATCTGTCAGAGAGCAGTCTCCTATCCAATCAAATAACCTATGATCCCAACCCATTTCATGCAACTTATATACCAATCTGTCAAATGCCTCTGTAAAATCCACAAAATATCCATATGTGAATTCCCTCACTTGCTATTGTATTCGCTGATAAAATATAACTAAGTCTTATAATACTGAAACAAGACCGCCCTCTGACAAATCAGTGACGATGATCTTTATGCAGAACTTTTCTTCGTCTGCATCTTATTCCTAACCAATCAATCAATTGGATGTAAGTTCGCCCTCTTTCCTCTCGTTTGGGGTTCTTTTAAGAATTCTATATGTAGGAATGTTAATAAAAAACCCAAGCGGAGTATAAATTCTTAGCATTCCTTCGTAACACGTGACGAAATCTTATCCATCTTAACTGCCTAATTCAGATTAAGGTAATAACCCAAACACTGCTAAGCTCATTCATTTTCACTCTCTCTCTTTCCTCGAAACAAAATCATTTTCATGTATGAAATACAATAACAAAATAATCAGTAAATTGTTCTGCTTAACTTTTTTCATTGATCGCCAATGATTATGCAAGGGTTATTCTTTCTCTCGCTCGGAGGAAATACTCCAGGATTTTCCTCAGCCTGTTTCGCTTGTCTCTTTTCCTGCTATACCGTTTTTTCCCTTTCCCCCAATTCATGCTTAATTTCTGTATTCATCAACGTGACACTTTATTTACCCTTTGAGATCCAGATACGCTATCTGTAATCATCAGCATCAAATATTTGTTGACTTCGTACGCATTACAAATGTATTTTCCATTGTTACTCCCCCAAGCGGTTTTATGAGTCTCATAACTCTGGATAGTTCTACGTGCCCGAAAACCTTAGAGGCACAGATTAAAATAAATTACATAATCACTCTAATTGGTGACAAAGGTGTCTTTGTCCAATCAAATCCAATTACTACCAAGTAGAGTATCCTTAATTCACTGTTCCCGCTATCACAAACTGTATAAGTTAGTGACATCTCAAGAAATGTTTTCTTATTCCCATCTGTTTTTTTTTATCCTTCTACTTTGTATTTTCATAATTAAAATCCTCACCGTAATTTTTTGTACTAGCTAAGATAACATTTTCTTCCCATCATCCTCAATATTCGCAGGTCTATAACAAACTCCAGCTAAATATCTTTCCCTCAAATAATCCCCACCTCAATAAATACTTTCAAAACCAGTCTCATCCCATAGTATTTATCAAACTTTGTGAATATAACGTATTACTCATCATGATGGCAAATCAGTTATATTCACGATGTTTGAAAAATACTTGATGAGATGTAATTCGGTTATCCTGATTGATTTTTTTTTTTTATCCGGCTGAAACAACCAAATCTGTGAACTCTCTGTTTGTCGCAGTTATTATACTGGTACAGAGGAAACTATTTTAGGACTTCACAATGTTTTTCAACGTTTCCATTAACCTTCTCTCATCCCAGTGAATATCACTTTTTCCAAGGCCATCGTAAATAACTCTCATTTCCCTAACGCGAGGTGCGCACTTTCATTGAACAACAATCTTCCGTTAAGTACTCGGTTTCACGATATGTAGTATTGACACGAATCACGTGACTGACCATTGAGCGATAATATGAATGTGTGTGCCTCTAAATCAAAAACCATGGCATTAATCTTTTAAAAGATTACTGATCGGGAGTGGGGGGGGACTATTTCTTTGGCATCCTTTAATGTCCCATATCAACCTTTAAAATCATATATCCCTAGCGTGATTATTTCTGTTTTATTTCTCAAAAAATTCCCAAAGGGATATTTCAACATGGAATAAATAAACAAAATGCTTGTTTTGATATTTATTTTCATGCACATTCATTTCTTTTTGGGAAAACGATAAGTGCGTTTCACTTTTCAAGAAGAGAGTATATTTACTTTTCTAATGACATAAAGAATACATAACTGCGAAAAACTAGGTTTTATTGGTTCGTATTTAAATATATATTTGTTGTTAAAAACAGTCTATAAATCGCGAATTGATCTAACGTATAAATGTGTTATACGCAACAGCAAAAACCACGATCGAAATTATTAAAATGTAAGTAACGAGCAGTTCTGTAAATAGGGTAATGGCTTATGCGTCGTCTGAAAACAACATTCTACCGAAAAAAAGTGTGCAATAATTAAATTTACCTTTCCGTCCAGGGGATTTATTAATTCTCCATTATTGCTAAAAGAAAACGTTAACCACAATAGTAACAAATTCTAAACATAGGTGGCAGCACAAGACGGGCATTATACGATATGAGGTTAACTTCCATTGCAGAAAACATAATTTTCCTGTAATTAAATAGAATAAATTTGCGAATTTTTTTTCAAGTGTTTCTTAAATGAATATGCATCACACTGCTGATAAGTGCTATTGTCCAAACACCAGTAACACACCATAGTATAAACAAAACACACCTTATCTGAAAAATGTTTGGAAACAGCCAAATGGGGCACGGAATCGACTTCCAGTGAATGTCACAAGCGAGTAGAGGGGTCAACGAGTCAATGGTTGAATCTCATAAAAAGGTTTATGCACTACGATATCTGTGCTTCGCAGCAGTAAGAGGATATTAAGTAAAAATTCCGTACAGTAGATGTAGCGTCATCGTATTTCCTCCATCTCAATTTTTTCAAATCTGTGTAGCTTTTGACACTGAAAGACAATACAGGAAATGAAATTTCTCCGACTAATTCAAGCATATTATGTGAAACCGACTTTAATATGCATCTTTTCTGCTATGCAAAGAGATATTTTATAATAAACTTTTTTTTAAAGGAAAGAAAGTGTTGGAAAATACGTCTACACTGATATTCACAGTTGACCAAACCTGACAAGTTCTAATCCCACAGTGAGATGGATGTTCGTAAATGTCTTTACATGGCTGTGAAAATCATTCATGCATTGTGTGAGACAATCCAGCTTATTAGAGGCCTGAAGTGGATTAAAAAGGTTCACGTTTGGCCTTTAAAATTGGCAGATTATCTGCTCCTTAAAACCACTCAGCATTAAATGTGCTATAAGCTTTTCCCACCTTCCGAGCATAAAACTCTAGCTTTGATCGTGGCGATTGTCGAAAGTGCCCCTTAGGATACCCAATAAGATTCCGTATGATGTTTTTCAGTCCCGCGCTTATTCTAGAGGTGTTTTCCTTTTCTTCTGCAATGGAAAGAAAAGGAAATAGAATCATAAAAGAAAATTTCAAATGAAATTTCTCCGACTAATTCAAGCATGTCATGTGAAACCGACTTTCATATGCATCTTTTCTGCTATGCAAAGGGATATTTTATAATAAACTTTTTTTTAAAGGAAAGAATTTATTAGAAAATACGTCTACACTGATATTCACAGTTGACCAAACGCGACAAGTTCTAATCCCACAGTGGTCATGGTCGCACAGATACTACTCATGCTGTTTATCACAGACTTTTACGATTTCAGAAAGAACAACTGTGCGACTTTGTGTTATAATATTTCAAATGATAAATTCTCTTGATATTGAAAACGTTCTTCCATGTTACTATCACTTAAGAGTACAACTTCGCGGATTCAATATCACAGTTTTCAAAAAATTAGTTTTTAAACATTTTGGACAATATTATGAACAACACATACAATCCCATCATTTTCGCTTCCAAAATGTTTCAGACATTTTGGGTTTCGTGCTTGTTGACAAGTTTCTCATGCTTAAATTACATATCAACAAGATAGTGGTGAAGAAGAACCAACTGTTAGCATCTTGCAGCAACACTGACAACTCCTCACTCCAGTGAAGATCATAAAGAATACCCTTCTTTCCAATGAAGCAGTGGTAGCAAAACTGGATAATGCTAAGACGTCGTAAAAATTGATGGTCAACCAAGCAACTCAAATTCTCAAAGTTCATGGTACCTACTAATGCAAAACACGATGCGATAAACCCAAACTGGCAAAAACGTTCTTGTTTATTACCAGCCAGTGGCATCTTTGATAACGCGTGAGATTTCCGAAAGCACGGATCGCTGTAGCGATCCTAAGTAATTTGCAAATTAGGAAATACTTTTAACTGCTATCGTTCCATACGGGGGGGGGGGAATTAATGTTGGAGAATAGACTGGTACGATGTGTGGTGATTATGTATCGCAAATTTTTAACACAACTGACGGAAATGGCGTTGGTATCTGTCTAGATATAATGTATTTAAGCTAATTCAGGTTTTTTTTTTTTTTTTTTTTAAGTTCTTTCTGGGGAAAGACAAGAGGGCGAACGAGAGTGTAGTGGGTTAATCTTGGTATAGTATGAAGTGGTAATTTGCTATATTCCAAACAACTACACTCTACACACATCTATGTAGAATGTAGTTGTTTGGAATTACAGCAGAAAAACCCTGCTACCTCCGTATGAAACTGATTAACATGAGAAATCTAACAAAAAAATAACCTTTATAGGGATTTTTTCCTTACAATAGTTTTTTTTTGCGTCCCAGACCGGATTTGAATCCAGATATTTCCAACAAATGGAAACACGTCTATGTGTTAAGTGCAACGTAATTCGGTTTAACAACAAAGTTGAATTCTTTAGAAGTATTAATTTATAAACTTCTTATCATGTATAGAAAGGTGGTTATACATTTTTTTTTTTTTTCATATTTAGCAAGGCCAGTGCTATTTTCCCCCCAATGGAAAAGAACATCAGTCTATAAAGGCAGATTAACTGCGAGAAAAGTTTATCAAAATATAAATTCTTCGCATGGAAGCAAGACAGATATCAAGCCAGTATAAGACAAGCACAGTCGATTTTCTTAATTACTACTGTGTCATGTACACCACTAAGAACAAATGATATGAGCAATCAATTGTTGTTTACACTCGGGGTTTCTTCAAAAAACATTTTTAGGTGATACTACTACTACTGCTGTTATTTTAGTATTTGTTGCCTTCTTTTATTCCCCCCCCCCCACCAATCGGGAGTAGAAATCCTCTTGTCTGTAGCAAGCTAAGCGCTATTTGTTTGGAAAGATAGGGAAAGCTCAAAAGTAAACACATTCTCCAAATAATTACATTATTATTATTATGTGACAAGTCCAGGGAGTCCAAAGACTCATCGAGGAAGAGTGTGCCAACAGCATCGAACGATTGATTCCTTCCAACTACTAACCGCGCTCAAACTTGCTTAATTTTTTGCGTGAGCCATTAGTAGCAGAGGCTCTATCAATCGACCAACCTTTAATGGCTTCGCAGCTACTTTCCCTACAAGCTGAAAGTTTCAGACGGACAAAATCTACAAACACTGGTAAAGCATTGATATATTCGCTTATCTGAGTAAAGCGTATTTCCTAAGCGACCAAGCTTCTCATTTCAGCCGTACAGAATAATTCCGAATTCATTAGCAAAACGATAAAATAAGGCTCAGCACGGAAGTCTCGGCAGACTAACCTACTCTTTCTACTTGCTGTGCAACGTACCAACAAGAAAATATGCACAACTATACGTCACATTCTGATGCATAGTACTCCCCCACTGCTCTTCTTCACATGAGTCATTTCTTCCCTATTTTTAATTTCGAATATGTAAATGCGTATGTTGTTACCTGATAAGAAAAGTTAGTCATAATACACTTCAAAGTAACGAACAAGTAATGACAAAGTGTTTCCTTAAACATAAATTCTGTCGGTAACAGTATATTTACACCAACGCTATCACTATACTGAATTTTATGAAAAGTCGAAAACGTCCATGTAAAATGAAATGTTAAACAGCGCCCAAATTGCAGGTTGATTAACAACTTACCTGAAAGTACCAGGAACATGATATTGTAATGACCGTCTGCATTCTGCTTCAAAAATTACTACTTTAATTTTTTAAAACTTGAGTTTTAAAATAAAAAAAAAAAAAGCAGAATGAACAATTTCACCTGCATTACACATAAACACTGATACCAGACGAAATACATAGTTCACAATAAGACCGGTAGGGCACCTACAATCTTTGCTGAAATAAATTGAATTTGAACATACCAAAATTATACGACTTTTGCTTTTATTGATTTTATATTATATTGTAAGAATTGGATATTAATTGTTTCCAACGGTAATTAGTCTCACGAACAAAACCAATATTTTCATTTTCTTAAAGTTACAGTTTTGCAAGAATTGAAATATTATATTAAAATATCACTGATTTATTGTTCATAAATGAATGTGAAAATGCTTATCTGATTCTAAGCATATGCTAAGCGAAAATATTTAGGCTACATAGCATTTATCTTATATAACAATTTGTGTTAGCATATTCATTATAAAGTAAACAGCCCATGCAGTCTAAGTATGCATGCGTGTGTATTTTGTATGTGAAAGGCTGACTTTGATAGCCGAATGAAAAATGCTGATTGCAGAAACTAATAACGAAGACAGGAGATAGACTCATACAAAGGGACAAAGTTTTTGATGACTACAGACTATCCTTGGATGCCGGGTAAAAGTCTAGAAAGGCGCGAGTATTTCTCTTATGAAGAACAGTAAATGAAAGAAATGTATTACTTTACTGTTTATATACCGGACAAAGAAATAAAAACATCTATTCATAACCATATAATGTATTTTATAATCTCAGCACTAAAAAGGTCTGATCTTAATAAGAAAATTAATAATCTCTTGAATGACAGCTGTGATTCTTGTTGGATCACAAAACCATTCCAGGAATGCAATATATGGTAATTGTTATACCATTTCTCCAAACTCTTCTTTCAAAGTTGCATTTTGGTAAACAACGGTATCCGGATATTCTCTAAACTCAAATTTAATCGGAGTGAATAATGGGTTATTTCACTTCTCGTTTCGTAAGACCTGACGTGCATAGATTCCAAGAACTTCTACCGCGTAGTTGAAAAATATTCTTTTTGGAAAATCCTGAGTCATAATTCAAAGCAAAAGTGATATTTCTTCGCATTCCAAATGAGTCTCAGTTAGCTCGTTTTTAGATGACCGTAGCGCAGTTTCTGAAAATTGATTTTTCTTGCAATTCTAGGTAACAAACATCCTTTGGTGGTCTTATTTTCGAGATTATTCCAAAACAATTAACTTCAACTTAAGTAGCAAACATTGGATACCATGCATCTTGCATTTGTTATGCATTGCATGTGAGCTGCAGATATAATATCGACATTAAAACTGTATAACGGTATAGTTAACTACCTGCATTCAGCATCCACTCAGGGATATGATTATTGTTGATCTGTGCCTCGTGTCTTCTGCTGCGTAATTTCCAAACCTATCTTTCTATTTTGCAGCAAGAAACATGAGATTTCATTAGAAACACTATCACCTCTGTATGAAACTGGCCAGCCTATATTGAGATGCCTTATAAACTAACATAACCTGATAATCCTGTCTCAATATGGAATTCAAATATACAAACCTAGTCAAGGTGTGTTTTTTACCTTCCACTTTTCCTTAAAGACGCTACCTAAGCTTTTGTAACTGTAAGATTTGAGTAATGGGGTGCTTCGTTCTAGAGTAGTGCTTCCCATAGACTTGCAGATTTTTTCCTGAATGAAATGACACTCAGACTTGAAAAGTACTGGTATATTTCTTTCAGATAAGTTAAATATACTCGTTTATTATTCTCTTGATTCATTTCACCTGTTATAAAGCGATTATCTAAAGCCAGAGCCATTTTTACATTAGATGTAGTGTACTTAGATAGCTTGAATTGTGAAGGAATCAAATCAGATCCCAAAGTAAAATGTGTTTGTAAATTAAAATAGAATGATTAGTTCCTAATTTTTTTTTGGAAAAGCAGTAGGCAACTGGTTCCATCCCTGCTCATCATCACTCGTTGACTTCATGGTACTGATAATTTGAACATTTCAAGAGAGGGAGGTAATGCAAGCACTTCCGCCATATCGTGTTCTTAAATTCCAATTCGTATAGCGTTCTGAATGGTGTGAATTCTATGGTTGATTTTTGTGAAAAAGTCAACCTTGTGTTAAAAACCTGAGTTTACATGAAATAACCTAATTGCTTGCTCCTAAGATCGAATAACTAAGAAACCAAATGAAAATAAAAAGTTTCTTTATTGTGACTAGTTTAACCAATTTAACCAATGCTAAAATAACAGACCTCTTTACTGTTGACAATAATTAAAAAGGGTCAATATAAATTCTAAACAATACAGGTACATGCTACAGATCACAGCAGCAGTGCTGGAGAGAAAGTAGATGTTTGGGTTTATTTTTCTTGGAAAACTGGCTGTCATAATATATGTTCCTGACAATATCAGAAGAAAAGCAGCCCTGATTAGCTGAGTTTGTAGTTGGACTGTGAATGAGTGCTAATTATGTACCGTTGCCATTCTTATAGGTTTGGAGGAATAAAATCACTTGTGGAAATACCTGTAGAAAAGGCATAGAAAATAGTCTGTGAAAGTGCAATTAAAAAGATTAATGAGAAAGAGTCATCAATTACCTCATTTGCCTTCTACTGGGTAGTATTTAATATTTTTAGGAAGATTTTGGCATTTAGCACACCATCCTAAATTTGGATGAGATTTAAGGTAATACATTTTTTATATCCTGCTATTAAGGTAAGTAAATTTGCATCTAGTTAGAAAATGTTGTGGTTTTATATATATATATACACACACACACACTGCTTGGAAAGAAGTCAACAGACACCATAATGAGGAATCAACAGCCATAGCATCCACCTTAATAATAATGACCTGTTTTCACTGCAGCAGTCCTGTGGGCATACGTTCCACAAGCACACGATAGCGATCAATGGAAAATTTGGCGCATTCTTCCTGTATACATGTAATGAGGTCCTTGACAGTTTTGAGGAAGATGTCCCTTGACCTTACCCGACACTCCAGTTCATCCCATAGATGTTCAAGTCGAGGCCAGTCAAGTGTGGTGAGGTTCATGTCCATGAACCATGCAGTTACAGCAGTAGCCTTGTGACATGGTGCATTGTCTTGCTGAAAGAGAATGGCGAGTCCCATAGAAATGCCACAAAGTCGAAAGCATTACATTGTCCAGAATGTTAAGTACCTCTCAGAGTTCAATGTTCGTGGTGTGACAAACATTGCACAATATATAAAATAAGTACACCTGCTAATGCCACACTTTTTATTTCCCAGAGGGAGTAGATGAGGCTAGCCCTACCTTTTTTAAAGAGCAATTGCTAGCAGATCTAACACTATTAATGATCCAAAGTCATCCAGGGAAGAGAGTAGACAACTGCTGCTATCTCACGGTCCATAACACTATATATATATATTATATTATTGTCTAAAATATAACAGACAATATAATATAACATTATAAAATATAACATTTTGGTGGTGGGGTTGTAGGCTTAAATTCAGTTTCCTTTAGAAAAACCTACTTGTTCATGCCAAAGATTGACTAACTCCAGAACTAGTAAAAAAAAAAAAAAAAAAAAAAACCTAAAACGTTCCTCCAGTTGGGAGTAGACTAGAATTTGGAACATCTTTCTTACAGTGGCCTAACATTATACAAGCAGATGCCATGTCCACTAGACTACACTTGCAGTATACAATCCTTTGGTTTCAAATCATATTACCCTTCCATTTCGAGTTCCCTTTTTAATGGTTTGTTACACTGATTGGAAATTAATCATACTGGAAAAATTACATGTTGAATATTTTTGAAAAGCTGTTTGTTTTGGTAGTGGCCATTTCATTTCCTAAAGCAATAAGGTGTTTGAATTGGAGGCATCCAGGTAGGGAGAGAGGTGACTGATCTGTTAAACATTTGGAAGACTAATCTGATTCAATACTACGGAATATGAGTGGGCATGTTTCATTTTTCTATTGTCGAATTAATAGTATGATAAATCCTGGAGAGAGAGATGTAGTCTGCTTTCAGCTGGAATCTGTTTTTAATGGCAAGATTTCATTTTTCTCTTCTTCTTGCCAAAAGCCAGGCTTATTTCTTTTGCATGTTTTTATAGCTATATTTTGAATATCTTTCATAGATTACTTGTTTATAGCTGCACTTAACTGATTCTAGTTATCGTAGAAAGGCTTATATGTTAGTTGCACGATGATTACTAAATAACTAATTGACAACGTATACTGACATATAAATTAAAATAAACTTTAATATATATACTTCCTATATTTCGGCAACGCAACCTCAGGTTGCCATCTTCATAGGACCATAATATTAAGACACGTGCATGCAGGCACTAAAAACGGCAAATGAGGAAACTACTGTTTTTCCTCGAGTCCTGATGGTGCCCCCCTATCGGGTTATATTAGGTACTCTTGGCTGTTGGGCTGAAGTTTTCAAGATGTATGTTTCCCAAATTTGGGACAGTCTCATGCATCCAAATTTGTTGAGGTTTGGCATGTTTCTTAAGGCTGAGGCTAATTCTATGAATAGTCTTTCAAATTTATACCTGATGCAGTGTATTACTGTGACTTTCTTCCACCGTATTCTTTGGGGTGTATCCAGAGAATGATCTGCAAGCTGTTCTTGAGAACTTCAGCCCAACAGCCAAGAATCATCATGACTTTAGGAAAAACAGTAGTTTCCTCGCTTTCACCTCATTTGCTGTTTTCAGTGCCTGCGTGCACGTGTCTTAATCTTATGTTCCCATGAAGATGACAACGTATCGTTGCCGAAATATAGGAAGTATATATTAAAGTTTATTTTAATTTATATTCCAGTATATGTTGTGAATTCCTTAAGTTATTTAGTACTCAACTGATTCATTCTCTCATTTCTACTTCAGAATGCACAATTACCCAACTGACCTTAATTTCCCATCTCTGTAGAGTGAGTTCTTAAGGATTTCTTTGTTAATTCTGTTAATGCTAGGTGGTTGTTCTGGTTTTTTATGCCATCAGTCATAATTTTACTGTCCCTATAAATATGGAACCTTTTGATGAAAGGTCTTGAGTTCTAATTCCTGCCGATATCAAAGTGATATAGCACAGTGCTGTGCTCATTTGAACAAAGAAAGATGTAATTTGCAACAGCATTATTTTGTAACGGAATGTTTCTGATTGACTATAAGATATAAGTTCTTATAAAAGTTCTTTTCATTACAAAGGGAGATTCAAACCCAGATCTATACAGCCATGTGCTCTGCCTGTAGAGAGCAAGCAAAAATTTTATTATAAATAGTGAGAAATCTGTAAAGGCAATTTCTTCTTGAGATATATATGTGAAGAGATAAAAAGTCATTTTAAAAATAAATAATCGATTTCATTATCAAGAGACCCTGTGATACCACACCTACAAGCAACACTGAATGCAAATTTTTGCTCTGTTATAATAAGTATGATGCTTAAAAAACATACGTTTGTTGGTATTAAACTTTAGATAGCTCCACTTTTGGCATTTGTTACATATGGTTATTTTATATCTGAAATGATATCTTGAAAAAGTGCAATAGTTTTTTTTTTTTTAATTTATGATGACTTATCCCATATCAGTATTAAACTTGACCTTTTCTTCCAAACAAAATATTAGCAACATTCTTTATCTAATCTAATATCTTTATAATAATCATTCTTGTATAATCAGACAATTTTTTTCATCTATGTTGTATGCCAAACAGCTTGTTACAACAAGTAATTCAGTGTTTGTAAACTAACTTCACTGTCTTAACAAAAGTCAATAATTTCTTCATGGCCTGCCATACTGTCAATTATGGATGTTTACATGCCAGACCAATTTTGATGAAATATAATTATAAAAGCTAATTCTTTATAAGTCAAAGACATAACCTACCAGTGTTCACTAAAATCAGATGTGACACCTACAAACAGGCATTTTTTTTTATGATGAATAACATATCAATTATAAACAGTTAATTACTGAAAACAAGTTGTGCATAATATTTGTAGCCGATAGAGAAGTCAAAGCACACAATAAATAGAGATATTAAAAACTATCAGTAAAGACTATGTAAATGGTTTTATGCATCCACAGTACTAGGCTGCATGAAGAAACACATTAGTACCACTGATGGATAAAACTTATGCAAATTTCTCTTAGAGCAGTTTGCATTTAAGTTTTTTCTTTCATCATTCATAAAGTTAAGGTTCTTTCACAATATAACAAATTTCAGCACTGTTACCAAACTCACTCACTATAACAAGCTAACAGCAAGCTGTATGGTGGCAAACACCTACATCAATGCTAATCTTCAATAAACTGACCTCAGCAAACCTTCCAGTATTAACACACTTTGTTTGTCCTATTATAATATATATATATATATATATAGGTTGTTTATACATATAAATAAAAGATGATTCTGCTTTCAATAAAATATTACATCAGAAAATGAACATTTCAGCATTTAGAATACAAACAAATCACATCACTATAGAGAGATGCCTATCAGGTCCAGTGGAAATTCACACTTTATCCCCCATTTATGAACTCCAAAAACAAACTGGGGCTTTTTAAGGTTCAGTTTTTAGTGTTATTATAATTAAAGATACCTGCAAATGACCAATAATTGTGAACAAATGTTTTACTCTTTTTCCTTGGCTTCTTTGAAATGGTACTATCATCACATAATATCAACTAATGGTATTTGCAGACTATTCTGCTTTACATACACTTTGCTTACTTAATCTTTCACAACCAAACAGAAATGCACATTGATTTTTTTTTTTTAATGTTTAAATTATATATACAAGACAAAGTGGCAGAAGTATGTATATGCACAACAGTATGTTTTTCCTGGTTGAATAAAATATATTACTGTCAACCTGGGTATATAATTAAATTTTGTAGCACAAAAAACATCATGGGAAAAAAATCCTTATGTTGACTGAATGAAATCTCTTGAAAATCTAGACAATATGTAAGTCATGAATACAGTACTGTTTTTGAAATGTCAACGATATTACTCTGATGAAAACTTGCTTAAACAGTTTTTCATGCTAAAAATTTGAATGCGGTTTATAGATTTATAAGAAACTTATTTGCATTTGAATTTAAATGGACTATACATTTTTTTTTATAAAACTATATTAACCTAAGAACAGAAAACAGTCGAGTGCAGAACATTAATGCCTCAAAATTATTAGTGGAGAGTTTAGTATCATATAATACTTCAAAACTCTGCATTTATTACTCTAATATACATATTCAGCTTTTATTACCATTATTTATTTATTATTATTTTTTTTTTTTTTTTGAATTTAGCAAAAATACATTGTTTCATTTTATAAATACCCCAAGGATAATCTACAATGCTTTTTGCTACTCCTTCTTTTCCTTGATTGTCATTTCCTGAATATAACATTTTGTATTTATTGTTCAGAAAGATCTCACCAGTTTTTGTCTTTTTTGTTTCAGTCACCCCTATTATGTCCATCTGGTACTTATCTAATTTCTCAGCTAGCTCCATTTCTTTGCCATTCAGGCTTCTTATGTTGATGGTACCGATCTTTAACTCTGGTGATGTTGAGTTGGAGTGTGCTTTCAGATTTGTTCCAGTAGCTTACTTTTCGCTGTTTGCCCTTGTTCCCTGGTGAAAACAACAGGGGGGCCTTGTTTAACCGGGCAACGCCCCAGCCGGCATGAAATTTTGTCATGTCGTACCATCATTTTCTATATTGCTTTAAGTCAATAAGAATACAATTTGGTCTGCTAAATCGCAAATCCAGCTCATCCTCATTCATTCAGTATCCAGGTATGTACCTAACAGGGCATACACCATGAGAAGGTGAGGATTGGACATTAGTTCAGAAGTCCTGATCGGTTCTCTGCATTCCTTTAAAGGTTATGTGGAGGTCTCCTCTCAGTTATATAGCTTTGTCCCTTAAGCACCCCATTCTTTTATAATCATTACACAATTTTTTCATCCATGCCAAATGGCTTGTTACAACCAGTAATTCAGATTTGTAAACTAACTTCATTGTCTTAATAAAAGGCAATCATCTAGGACCAAAAAAAAAAAATGTTAGAACAACTATAAGCATGACTTAATGTTATCAGAGAAACAAAAAAAAAAAAAAAGGAAGGAGCAAGATAACCTACTTTGGTAATCATCTGATGGTCAGCTGATGAGTAGGAAAAAAATAAGTTCATTACTTAAGTAACAAACTGACTGTTGAATTCATTAAAATTTATTTTAATGAATTCAACAAGAAAGAATTAAAAAATAATAATAATTCACCTCTGACTACTCAAAAAAAAATAAATAAAATAAATAAATAAAAATAATCCTGCTAAAAACACATCATGCCTATAATTATGTGATATGGAACATTTAAGTATGAAGAAAACCTAATATATATTTAGATGACAATTAAGAAAACCATTCTGTAATATTTTTTTTCTTTTCAAAATTAGACAAAGTGACCTTGGTAATTCAAATTTTTTGTGACAATGTTTAAAATATAGTTTGATAATTTTTTTTTTTTTATGGTTCACAGTGATCAATAGGAAAATGTATTGGTGGAAAAACATGACACATACACACACAAATTAAGCACAAGATCAAATGGAGGAAAAAATAATTTTAGTCAACTTTCAGTTATGTATTACTTTTACAAATAATGTGTGTAAATTTGATATTGCTTATATAAAGAACTAGAGATTTTAACAAACAAAAATAGTTAAACATCCAAAACTGCTAAATCATTGATACCTCTTAATGTTCCTTCATAAGTTTTCTACATAAGAACACTGAAATACATTCAAAAAGTATAGTTCTGAGCAAATTTTCATATCTGAGTACATAATTCATAATGTATTCTAGAATTAAAAACATACATACAATAAATAAATTAATGAATTTCATAGTTAAATTATTCTGTAGTATGAAACAGAACAGTTTTCCACAACTTGCTGCAGGTGTTTTTTAGAGGGTTCCAAAATAAAAAAAATTTCTAGAACTTCAGAAAATTGCTATCAAAATGGAATAAACAAAACGGGACAGAAGAAAAAGCAGGCTACGATACATTTATACCTGTACATTGACATCATAAATACAACAGACATTGTAATATAGAGTATAAAGAGAATATTTATAAACTTTTCTTCTTAAAGCTGCCTTAGAGGAATATTCTTTCTATCTTCTCCCCCCCCCCCCCCTCACCACTGAACTTTTCTTACTTATTCTCAAACATATAAAAACTGATCCCATTTAACATATCAGATACCAAACTTCATGCTTGTATGAAAACTTGGCATGGAAGTGATTTGCAATATGATACTTCAGGTATCACTTGAGAATAATGTTATGCTCAAAAAAACTGTACATTTCTACACTGTGGTTGATGAATTCAGTCTCTTATGACACTGCAGAAATGTTCACAAATTACAAAAAAATCAATCCTATACTTCTGCAAAAAAGTACTTTCTCCATGCTGATTCTCAGACAGCACCACTAAAATTTCTTAGTAAAAAGGTCCATATGTACACAGGCCTCGGTAAAATCGGAAGTAAGCCATCTTCTTTGAATGCCGGAAGATTATCAACATCTGTGATAGTGAACCTTGATATGATGAAGTGACTGCTGCCCTATAGAGTAGAGTATCACAGCCATTAGATGATAATCCAATTAAAAAAGACTGGATAAGCACCTAATTATACAACTAATGGTCACTTTCTACTTTTCAGTTGGGAATAAATCCATTCCAGCCCTTGGTATAGTCTGTAACAGAAAATAAAATTAAATGATTTCATATTAGTGAATTAGTAATTTAATTAGCAAATCAATCAACCAGCCACAAACTTCAGATAAAACTTTTCTACATATTAATAAATATAATCTATGCTTGCTGTTATGATATTATGGTTTTCCATTAAACAGTACCACACCACTTTACAAAACACTTTAAAATGACCACAGACAGACCTATTATTTTCTTCATCAGAATAATATATTCTTGATAAGTACTCTAATGTCTACATAATCTAACCTTCAGTTAGCCAATTCTTGAGTGGTAAGACCTATATAAAATACTACATTCAGTTAACCAATGCCAATAAATGTACACATCATCTACACCAACCATCTACTGCCCATCACCACTAGTATTTCACAATCACAAACATCCATGCCCACATCGAGAATCTAATAACTAAGACATTACTGTACATGATATATTCATGTAATAAAATTTATGTGGGTTCTAGACATGGAGCCCTTGGCCAGAACCTAGAATCTTGCCAATAACCACATACACAGAAGTAAATGTAAATCTTCATGGCACAAAACTAAAATTTCAGATATGTTTTTACTCATAATTTCTCTGGCCAATATATAATAATCATTCTTCAGTAAGGAATATTTATTCTTTATAAGTATCTTTTATGCATATGTTCCTCACAGGTAATTCAAAAAAAAAAAAAAAAAAAAACCTGAATTGAATTTCTTGGTATGGGGGTGGGGGGGGGATAATAGCACAAACAAAATGTTTATTCATTTTGAAGAAATTTCCATAAAATGGTTAAAGATGTCAGTTGAGAATAACCATTTTTAACCATTTAAGCTTAGTCAATATATTAATTAGTGTTCAGTAAGGAAGGCAGCAAGGAATGCATGTACACATGTTCTACATAAGTATTATGCATATACTTCTCACAGGGGATTGCAAAATTTCTGAAAAACAGAGCATTTAAAATTTCACATTTTTTAAGTTAACAACAGAAAAATCCTACATTTGCATGTTCATCCATGCAAAAACTCAATGTTCAACATAAAATCAAAAAAAAAATTTCAGTTTTCAGATATTTATAGCCAATCACACACCAAAACCAACTCTGTCCAAAGTATTCTTCCATTTAATCCTGTGTGACAGGGCATAGGCATGGTCTGCCAGTTCTGTCTTGCCATAACGATAACAAATGCTGAACAAATGTGAATGTTAAGAGACCCACTGATCTGTCCACAGCCAGCTAAAATTCAAGCATAATGCACTTTATACAACCATTGCCATCATGATGAGCATCAATATCACCTCTCTATTTACTAATATATTAGTCAATATTAGTAAATATACCTCTCTGTGAGTGGTATATTTACTAATATACCACTCACAGAGATGATTATGTTCCGTTCTAAAATATTTTAATAATTTAAATTCACCACAGATTAAAGTTATTTTACACGGAAAGGAAAAATATACTACAGAAGACCAGAAAATTGCATAAGAAATGGTGTCATAAATTTGAAATCTATAATATTAGCTTCATCTCTAATACTGACATCTTAGATTTCAAATTTATGACACTGTTTTGTACAGAATTTTTAACCACTGAGAAGTTGTTCAACATAACCAGGAAACTATTCCAGTGAGTTTTGGAATCCAATATTAATGAAGGTTCTTTATCAAATTCTTCCTTTACATGTTTTTGGAGTATATCATCTTTGTAATCTGCAGAATATTGTTACTACCTTTTGCATCTTTGCTATCAGAAAATTTGGTTGCACATTTTGTAAAAAATTTAACTAAGTATCAAAGTTGTTGACACACAAAACCTAAAGTATGAAGATCAGAAATTTCATCCATCTGTCATCAGAGTTACAATCGTATATATATATATATATCTCATACATATATCAGATAATTCAAGGGCTATCTTTTCCTGTTCATCAACTTCATTTTCTTGTAAACTATTTTTAGTACTAAGAACTCTGATGGCTAACAGGTGTGGTAAATATAACTGATGATTTGTATTGATCAGTTTCACTACCTTCTTCATTACTGAAGCTCCATCTGTTGTAATAGATACAATACTTCTAAAAGAAATATTAAATTCTTTCATCATATTGTGAAGAAGGGTTAAACATCTGTCAGCATGCATAGGACCACATAAACCAAGATTCCAGCATTTGTTATCACTTGCATGGATAGTGATGTTCATACATCAGCAGTTCAAATGTTAAAGTAAATATTTCACTATGAATTTTATGCTGTGATATCTTGATTATTTGTTTTTAATTTGTCTCCATATTCCATGATAGTTTTTTTTCTTATTGTTCCTGAAGATTTGAGAAAGACTTTATAAGCCTTTGCAATTAATAACTTGCACAAATCTTCAGCTGTATTACTAAAAGGAAACCCATTCCATGCTATCCTGCATGCTATTAAAGAAGAAAAAAGTTCCTCCTCAAAATATGATGTAATTATTGATCAAGAATTCAAATCAGTCTTAACGTTGATAATTTCAGTTGAAGATGCTGTATTCAGTTTCAACTTTCCCAGTTTTTAATAAGCTAATTTTTCCCTTGCTTTTAATATGATTATGCAAGCCACTAGTACTCACACCAACTGCTTTTTTTTTTCTTTTTTTTTTCAGTGCTGTTTACCCACACCTGCAGCTCCTGCTTCAGTATATGAAAAATACCATGGTAATTTTTATCTATGTTGATAAAAAAACTCTTTTCAATTCTTCCTTTTATCAAATCACATGACATATTCTAGTTATTATCTTTGATTTTTCACTATCTGACAGAATATGTAAACAAGTGACACACTGGCCCGTGAATGATCATTCAGAACAAAAGATCATGGAATATAATTTTATCATTAATATATACTGTCAAAGTCCTTGGATAGTTTAGCATGTTTATTATTAAGTGACACCTCCAAGGAGTCCAAAAACTCATCGATGGAAGGCACCTCTCCGTCTCCATTACTCTAATCCACCAACCAGCAAACCACATCATCTACACCAACCATCTACTGCCCACCACCACCACTAGTATTTCACAATCACAAACATCCATATTCACATCGAGATTTGAACCCGCAGCCTTTTGGCAAGAGAGCGGATATGCTAACCACTTGGCCAACCAGACTGGCACATGATGGACAGGAAGGTGCTTCCATTGAACACAATAAACAGAATCTATTTGTTTCAAGATAAATTAGAAACCAATAATTTCTATATTTGGTTGATATATTTAAACCAATCAATCACAAAAAAGTGTCTATATATATCAGTAGCCTAATACTGGGATGAAAATGAAACTGTATAGTGAAAAACATCTCCCCAAATGATGGCATGTTACAAGCAAGAATTTTGTTGTGGCATTAAATACATATACAACCAAAACACTGTATTTAGTGACAATCATTAGTGTAATTAGTGTAATTAGAGACAATTAAAATTTATGACCCTCGATAGTAAAAAACATCCTTCCTCCACAGTTGCCATACTGCACAGAAGCAAACCAAACAAAGTAGAATTTTATTGTAGCACTAAATTAAGTACTGTGCCCTAACAATCTATTTAAAAGTAATTGATATGGAAATTTATTCATTAATATAAATTTATGTAATGCAAATTTTCAAAATCAAATACTGTTTTTATTTTATTAATTTTTTTATTTTATGACTTGAAATTGCAAAGTTGCATTTGGGATTTTCTATACCACTGAGATGGTTCCCAAATACTATTTTCAGAAATAACAACATACCAAACCAAAACTGGAATGCCATATACATTTAATAATTTGTAAAAATGTGCCCATCAGATGCCAAAGGAACATGTTATATGGTCAGGTAAGTTCCTGCCTTACAAGTAATTCACATGGGACACAGCATGAAGTGAATGTGTTAACTTTATGAGTTACTAATACTACATTACCAAATTGCTACATCAGGCATGTGATTACATAGCCAAGAGAGACATTAAGGTCTGAGCAGTTTATTCAAACAAGGAACCATATTTTACAAAATTCATCAATAATACAATTATTATAAACGTTTTTAATTTATTGTAGAAAACACAAATTTATTGGTAAATTTTTTAAACAACATTTGTACCATTTACTGGTACAACATGGCAGAATTTCCTGCTGGCTGGGGCATTACCAGGTTAAACAAGGCCCTGTTGTTTTCGTCAGGGAACCAGGGTTAACAACAAAAAGTCAGCAACTGAAATAAATCCCAGAACACATTCCAACTCAACATAAAGAGAGTTCGAGATTAGTACTATCAATGTAAGAAGCATCAAAGGAAATGAAATGGAACTAGCAGAAGAAAGGAATAAGTACCAGATCAACAAAGTAGGCGTGACTGAAACAAACAAGACAAAAACAGGTGAGATATTTCTAAGCAGCAAATACAAAATGTTATACTCTTGGCAATAGCAATCAGGGAAAAGAGGGGGTAGCTATAGTGTTCAACACTAAATATGAGGATAATCTTCTTGAACATGTAAAATCAGGTAGAGTGATGTGGGCTAATATCAGAATGGGGAACTGGACAACAAAACTTATTTGTGCCTATAGTCCCACAGAAGGTTCTACTAAGGTAGAAGTGGAGGAATTTTTTTGAGGCTTTAAAGAAAGCAACTGACACAATGAAAAAAAGAAAAGTTGCTCCTTGTTGGCGATCTAAATAGCAGAGTAGGAAATGACTGCCAGAAATATAGAAATATTTTGGAAAAATTTGGAGAAAACAAGCAAAGCTAATAATAATGGTAAATGCCTGCTGGATTTCTGTTCAAATATGAATTAGTTATTACTAACACCATGTCCCAACATAAAAATTTGCACAAATTCACAGAGAGAAGATGCAAGTAATAAGAAGAGTCACTGACTATGTTACAGTTGATAGCAATATATTCCCACTGGTTCAAGACAGAAGAGTATACAGAAGATTTGAAATAGGAAGTGATCACTTAGTTTTGAGCAGGATAAAAATGAAATATTGAAAAGCAGAGTGTGTAAGAAAGTTTTAAAATGAATGAAGGTTGAGTAGCTTTTAGAGGTGAGCTATAGACTGAAATACACAACATCATTGAAGAAAAAATGGAAGAGTTTGAAAACCAAACCTTTGTGATTCAATGGCAAACCCTGAAGAATACACTGATTGATTCACCCAAAGAGACATGTTGTGAGGTTGTCTGTAATAATAGAAAAATCAAAACTCCATAGTGGACTCAGGAAGTTAAAGAGGACTGGAGGAAAGCATATCGAAAGTTCCTGGCAACTACGGTAGTGAACAAATTAATTCGAACATTCACATTTTAAAGAAAAATTTTAATTTCACGAGAAAACAAAATAAGTACAAAAATTAAAACTCCAACTTTATCTAATAATTTATATGTGCTCCTCTGTTCCTACTAAGTTCATTAATTCTCTTAGGCATGGGCTCTACCAAAGTAGAACACATTTTTCTTTTTTCTGCATCTCAAAACCATACTTTTACAATGGACTGTATTAATTTTTTACTTAAATAGTTTAAGGAAATTACAACGTCAACTAGGATATACATTAAAATAAATTTTAATATACTTCAATATTTCGGCAACGTCACTTTGCCATTTTCAAGAATCTTAAGAACAAGACACGTGCACACAGGCACAACAAATAGTAAGTGAGGAAGAAGCAGGAAGCTATTATTTCTCCTAAAGTCCTGATGGTGTCCCCTAGCAGGCAATGTTGGTATTCTTGGGCGACTGAGCTGAAGGTCTTGTGATGTAGGTTTTCCAAATTTGAGGAAAAAATTTGGCACTCATTCTGCCAAATTTGTTGAGGTTTGGATTGTTTCTTAGGGCTGAAGCTGATTCCATGAAAAGCCTTTCATATTTGTATTTACTACGGTGTATTATCGTGGCTTTCTTCCACCGTATTCTATGGCAGGTATCCAGTGCATGGTCAGCAAGACCAGAGCGGCTGTATTGGTGAAACTGGATGTAGTCCTTGTGCTCTGAAATTCTGATATTTGCTGTCATGCCTGTTTGGCCAAAGTAGGACAGCTTACAGCTGCAAGAGACCTGATACACCAGGTAGGTCTGGGGTGGGGGGAGGTTGGTCTTTAGTAGAGCAGATAAGGGATGGTCTCTATGGCAGGTATCCAGCCGCTCTGGTCTTGCTGACCATGCGCTAGATACCTGCCACAGAATATGGTGGAAGAAAGCCACGATAATACACCGTAGAATACAAATATGAAAGGCTTTTCATGGAATCAGCTTCAGCCCCTAAGAAACAATCCAAACCTCAACAAATTTGACTGCATGAGAATGCTTCAAATTTGGGAAACCTACATCAGAAGACCTTCAGCTCAATCGCCCAAGAATACCAACATTGCCTGCTAGGGGACACCATCAGGACTTTAGGAGAAATAATAGCTTCCTGATTCTTCCTCACTTACTGTTTGTTGTGCCTGCATGCACGTGTCTTCTTCTTAAGATTCTTGAAAATGGCAACGTGATGTTGCCGAAATATTGAAGTATGTTAAAATTTATTTTAACGTATATCCTAGTTGATGTTGTAATTTCCTTAAATTATTTAATAAAAAATGCATAACCAACATCTAAGCCTTTCCATGAGGACTGTATTAAGTAATCCTTTGTATATCACAATTTAATTTTCCAAGTCTCTTTTTCACTATGGCCCACAAATTTTCTGCTGGATTAATATCAGGAGAGTCACCTGGACACTGAAGCAATTGGATGTTGTGATTTTTGAGGAATTCTTTCATTTTTTTGGTGTGTGGCATGGAGCAAGATTCTGTTGAAAGATGAGTTCTTTATCTTTCTGGATCCGTGGACCACTCTTTTTTCCAATATTTTTATGTATTGGTTACTTTTCATCATACCATCAACAGCCACAAGTGATCCTGGACTGCCATGTGTAAAACAACATCAGAACATCTTTTTAGCCGGGTGTTTAGGAGCTTGTTGAAGATGGGCAGGAGAAGACTCCTCAGCCGCTGATTTGTGAACATAAGGTATTTGTTCTCTTTGAGGAGGAGAGCTGTCATAGTATCCATCTATATAAAGGGAAATAAAACTGAATGTGACAATTAGAGATATTTCTCTACTGAGTGTTCATTGTAAGATTTATGCAAGTATGCCTGAGAAGAGTTGTGAAGAGAAAGGCTAAATTCAGGCCAGATAGGGGGTTGCCAGGATCAGATTTTCACCATCGTGATCATCAAATTCCTGATACGTACCCTCAAGGAGTGTACAGGATATTATGATAGTACTACATGAAGAACTTACATCATCACTAACTTCCTATCAACAATTTTCCTCCAAATCAATATGTTATCTGTCAAGACTCCAACATTATCAGATTTTATATGTCTGTCTTCTAAGTCACTTTTTACTGTATCAATCCACCTATATCTTGGTCTTCTTCAAAAAGATAATGGGTCTTTATCCTGCCAACCTGGTAGAGAACACTTGTTTTGTAATCTTTCCTCTGCCATTCTGCCAACCTGAGATCAGCACTGCTAACACATTCCTGGATACTAACAATGTCAAGTTCTTTCTTAATATCCTCATTTTTAATGAGGATATTAGGATATTGCCATTGATGACATCTGTTCACACCCCCTAATCTTTCTCAGCACTCTCATATCTGCAGTCTCTAGTCTTTGGTCAAGTGTTTTACTTCTAACCCAGCTCTCAGATCCATAAGTTAAAATTGGTTGGAACACTGTCTTGTATACAGCTAATTTAGTGTTTTGACTAATTTCCCTCTTATTCCGTATAAATTTATTCAGTTGACTTCCTACCATACCAGTTTTGTTGATTCTGTTGTTTATTTCCATATTTAATTTACCATCTTCACTAAAAACTGTGCCTAAGTAGCTGAAATGTTTTCCTTATTCTATGGGTTCTCCATTCAATGCAATTGATATTGTCAATGTTTCTGCCTATTTTCATTGTCTTTGTCTTGTCTGATTATTGCTGATTTTCATACCAAATTTATCACAACAGTTATTCAATTTAGTCAGGGAATCTTGCAGACTTGTACTGGATTTATTCAGAAGTATAACATCATCTGCATGAAGTAAAGAGCTAAGATTAACATCACCAATTTCGATATCAGATCGACAAAACTTAAATACAGATCTTTGTTATATTCCCATGATTTCTCCACTATTTGTCGTAAAGTGAAGATGTGATCCTGACAGCGTCTATTTGACCTGAATCTAGCTTGTTCTTCACCAACTTTTCTTCCACAATTCTTCTCAACCGTTTCTCAAGTATACTTGCATAGATCTTGCAGGAACATGCAGTAGGGAAATAATTCTGTGTAATTCCCACATTCAGTTTTATTTCCCTTTTTATATATGGGTACTAAGAGAGCTCTACTCCAATCATCAGGAATTCGTCCCTGTGTCCAGGCATTCTGAACTACGCAGTGCAGCCACTGTAAAACTTTCATACCACCATACTTCAGCATTTCTGGTCGAATATCATCTACTCCTGCTGCCTTTCCACATTACAAGCCTTTGATAGCTTTTTCTACTTCAAGTACGGATATGTATTCCTGACTGCATGCCTGGTCAGTGCTTTTTACAACTGTGCTGTCATCACTGCTTCTTTCATTTAGCAGTTTTTCAAAGTAATTACTCCATACTTCAAGTATATCTTTTTCTCCAAATTTTCATGTCACCTTTATCATCTCTAACTTCTTTTACAGCACACTCTTTCCTCCATTCCTAAGCTTCAACAACCTCCAGAATATTTTGCCACCTTCTTGATATTTATTTTCTATGTTCTTGCCAAAGTCTTCCCATGTTTAGCTAGTTTTACATAGTGTTTAGCTTTCTTACATTCGTCTCTGTATTCTCAAAGAGCACAATCTGACTTATTTGTCAAGAACTTTTGATACGCTTTCTTCTTTTCCTTCACTGCCTCTTTAACTTCCTGTGTCCACCATGGAGTTCTGATTTTTCTATCCTTGCAGACAACCTCATCACATGCCCCTCTGGCTGAATCAATCAGTGTTTTCTTCAAGGTTTGGTTCCTGTTCTCAAACTCATTTTTCTTCAATAATCTTTGTGTATTTTAATCTACAGTTCACATCTGAGAGCTGCTCAACTTTTATTTGCTTTAAAACTTTCTTACATGTTCTTTTTTTCAATATGAAATTCGATTTTATCCTGCTCAAGACTAAATATTGATCGCTTCCAATTTCAAATCCTCTTTACACTCGGGTGTCCTGCACCAGGGAGAAAACATCACTATCAACAACAATAACATAGTCAATGAGACTTTTCTTATTCCTTGCCTCTTCTCTCCATGTGAATTTGTGCACATTTTTATGTTGGAACATGGTGTTAGTAATAACAAGTCCATGTCCTGACCAGAAATCCAACAGGTATTTGCCATTATTATTGGCTTTGCTCTTTTCTCCAAATTTTCCCAAAATATTTTTATATGTCTCACAATCATTTCCTACTCTGCTATTTAGATCCCCAACAAGGACCAACTTTTCCTTTTTCATTGTGTCAGCTGCTTTTTCTAAAGCATCAAAAAATTTCTCCACTTCTACCTTAGTACAACCTTCTGTGGGACCATAGACACAAATAAGTCTCATTGTCCAATTCCCCATTCTGATATTTGCCCACATCACTACTTGAGACTGCCTGCCATTCAAGAAGATTAGCCTCGTATTTTGTGTTGAATACTATGGCTACTCCTTCTTTTCCTTGATTGTCATTTCCTGAATATAACATTTTGTATTTATTGTTCAGAAAGATCTCACCAGTTTTTGTCTTTTTTGTTTCAGTCACCCCTATTATGTCCATCTGGTACTTATCTAATTTCTCAGCTAGCTCCATTTCTTTGCCATTCAGGCTTCTTATGTTGATGGTACCGATCTTTAACTCTGGTGATGTTGAGTTGGGGTGTGCTTTCAGATTTGTTCCAGTAGCTGACTTTTCGCTGTTTGCCCTTGTTCCCTGGCGAAAACAACAGGGGCCTTGTTTAACCGGGCGACACCCCAGCTGGCATGAAATTTTGTCATGTTGTACCATCATTTTCTATATTGCTTTAAGCCAATAAGAATACAATTTGGTCAGCTAAATTCCAAATTGCCAGCCCATCCTCATTCGTTCAGTAACCAGGCAGATACCCAACAGGGTGCACCATGAGAAGGTGAGGATTGGACATTAGGTCAGAAGCCCTGGTCGGTTCTCTGCATTCCTTTAAAGGCTATGTGGAGGTCTCCTCTCAGTGATACAGCTTTGACCCTTAAACACCCCACTCAATTTTTATTCGCTTTAAAACTTTCTTACATGTTTTTCTGTTCAATATGAAATTCAATTTTATCCTGCTCAAGACCAAACAGTGATCACTTCCAATTTCAAATCCTATGTACACTCTGGCATCCTGCACCAGTGAGAAAACATCACTATCAACAAAAAATCATTAATGAGACAACATAAAAATGTGTAAACATTTTTATGTTGGAACATTGAGTTAGTAATAACACAATGTTATTCATTTGTTACTCCACTGTTATTCATTATCTATACTGATCACATTATGAATTAAAGTTATATTAAATCTAGTATCAAAATTGGTGATATTAATCTTGGCTCTTTACTTTATGCAGATGATTCTACTTCTGAATAGATCCAGTCCAAGTCTGCAAGATTCCCTGACTAAATTGAATAACTGTTGTAATAAATTTGATGAAAATCAACAATAAAAAGACAAACACATAGACAGAAACATTGAAATGTATGCTGAATTGCGAACGTATAGAACAAGTACATTTCAGTTATTTAGGTACAATTTTTAGCGAAGATGGTAAATTAAATATGGAAATAGACAAAAGAATTAGTAAAGCTGGTATGGTAGGAAGTCAGCTGAATAATTTATATGGAATAAGAAATTAGTCAAACACTAAATTAGCTGTATATATGATGGTGTTAAAACTAATTTTAACGTATTAATCTGAAAGATGAGTTAGAAATAAAATGTTTGATCAAAGACGGGAGACCTCTGATATGAGAGTTCTGAGAAAGACAGTGGAAAGAAGAGATGGCATCAATGGCAGTATCACATTAAAAATAAGGATATTATGAAAGAACTTGCCACAGCATTTAGGATTGTGTTAGTAGAACTAATCCCAGGTAGTATGGTCATTATGTAAATAGAATGGGATAGGAAAGATTACCTATACAAGTGTTCTTTGCCAGGTTGGCTTGGAAAAGACTCAGAGGAAAACCAAGATGTAAACTGATACTAACAGTAAAAAATGCCTTAAAAGACAGAAATATAAGATCTGATAATATCGGAATCTTGACAGATAACAGATTAATTTGGAGGAAAATTGATCAGAAGTTAGTAATAGTGTAACTTGTTTCATGTAGTACTATCATAATTATCCTGTATCTCCTGAGGGTACATATCAGGAATTTGATGATGATGAGGTTGATACTAGTAAATAAATCAGTAAACCAGTTTACCAGTACTGCAATCCCTATTCAAGAGTGATCAATGAAAGTTTTATATGCACACCATCTCTGTATTACAGTTGGAAGGATAACAAGACTCTGGTTTGAATATTGTGTACCTTCAGCTGAAAATGACATTTTCAACTGAAAGTGAGTTAGTTGAGTATTTCCTCCTGTATAACTCAAACATTTCATCACATAAAGTGACCAGGGAACACACATACACAATAAAGATAGTGGCAAATCAGGATATACCATGGACTTATAAAAAGTGAATTCTGGTGCAGGAGCCTAAGCATTTGTGGTCTAAGGAAACATAGACTTAAGATAAAAACCTGAATTTAGGAGCTATAAACATCAGGAACAACCTGATTAAGTGGAAGGTACTGTGCAGCAGACAGAGCCGACTTAAGAACTATGCACTAAGGTTAGCTCTAGTGCCAACTAATAATTAACCAGTTACCTCCACAGTGTCAAACCTCCTGGCAGGAGAAAGAACTGAAAGAAAAGAAGTAGCATGAGCAAAGAAAGTAAATAAACAAATCTATGCTGGCAATTAACATTATATAAATAGTCCACTAAGTACTGTAAAATAGCAAACTGATGCAAAAAGTTTCTGCAAACAAAAATGTTCTGATGTAGGCAAATACAGCATAATACTGATACTTGACATTTTATCAATATGTATAGTACTATATATATATATAATATAGAGTGCTATACATAGTATTATATATAATATAGATAATATATATATTTCATCTATATAAATAGTACTATACTCAAGTATAGTACTATTTATTGTATATTCAACAATCATTTATTTAATATGCCTGAAACATTTCCAAAGCCAGAAAATAAAAATGAAATCAATGAAAATACTCACATTAAAGGGTTACTAGTTTTACTTTAGCCTTTTAAATTAAATCAATAATACAAATTAGTATAAACTAAACTTTATAAAAAAAAAAACACATACCCTTCACCAGTGAGGGCACAGCAAGCCTGAATCTGCCACCGCTGTTTCTTTAGGGAAGTTAAATTCAGCTGTTCAGAAATTTCTGCAGATGACATGCAACCTTTTAAATCTTGTTTATTGGCAAAGATCAGCACTCCTGCTTTAGTAAGATCCTAATTAAAAAATAAATGAAACTTATATCAAAAACATATAATTGAAGACATTAATACCATTGATTTTTTAACATGCAATCTAACCATGAAATGTTGTAATTTATTGTATGTTTAAAAATAGGCTAGAGGTGAGATAATCAAGAAATAAAATTTTGCTCAGTTGCAAAACACCATCTTTTTACAAACCACTTTGAGCCACCAATAACCAGTATAGTATAACATATATACTATATAAATATATAAAAAATAAAATAGTATAAAATAAGGTGATGCATCTCATTTATTATTAAATATTCAACAAATATAAATTTAAACATATTTCTTTTTAATCATCATCAATTTCCTGACATGCACCACTAAAGGGTGTTCAGGTTACTATGACAGCACTACATGATAAGTTTACATTATTATTAATCTCCTATCAACAATTTCCCTCCAAATCAATCTATTACTTGTGAGCAGTCCAATATTGTCAATATCTAACATTCCATGCTTCTAAGGCACTTCTGACTGAATCAATCCACCTAGACCTTAGTCTTCCCTGGGTTCTCTTTCTTGCCATATTGGCATCAAACACCTGTTTTTCTAACCTTTCTTTTCCTATTCTATTTAAGTGGCCATATCACCTTAGATTAGCTCTGCTGACACATTCTTGAATGCTAATAATGTCAAGTTCCTTTCTAATATCTTCCTTTTTAACATGATTCTGCCATCGATGCCATTGGTTCACTGACCTAATTTTTCTGAGAACTCCCATATCTTTGATAGTGCTTTATTTCTAACTCAATTCTCATATCCATAATTTAAAATTGGTTTGAACATTATCTTGTATACTACTAGTTTGGTGTTTTGGCTAATTTATCTCTTATTCGATATAAATTTATTCAGCTGGCTACCCACCATACCAGCTTTGCTTATTCTCTTATCAAAAATATTTTGGCTTTCCATGAATTTTGATATTACAGCATTTTTAAGCATGGATGCATTTAACCAAGTATCTCTTAGAAAATGTTGTTCAAGGAGCATGATCTGACAGGAATATAAGCAAAACTCAGAAGCCCACTGCTCCCACCATTATACCATGTTAATAATGATGACTTTACGGATCACAGCTGAAGGAAAGTGGTTTGGGCTGATATATTAAGATCATCCTCAAGGGCATAAAGAAACTAAGTAGTCAATATCTCTTTTAGCCTTCAAAAGCTTCAACTCAGAGTGCCACATGTGTACTCCAGAGTAATGATACTCCATGCAGATGACTTCATCTTACAATCAACTTATCCTAGCCAATCCCCTTAGGCCTCATCACACACTCAACTGGGATGAATACCACTGACTTAGCATAATAATGAACTATAGAAGTCACTAATCTTTAAAGGTACCTGTGGCATGACTATAAACAATAAATTACACAATAACCACAGTAATTAACTTTAATGAAAGTACAGATATTTTGTACTGAAAATAACAGTACACCATCAAGCGCCTCCGTAGCGCAATTGGAAGAACGATAGTACGTTGTGCCCTTCAATTGGAAAAGGCCAAAGTTTGAGTCTTGTCATGATGGGAGGAATCTTTATATGGACTTTTTCAATTGAAGGTGAGTTAGCCGATCTCATATGGAAGTAGCAGGTTTTATCTCCCAGAAACTCAGGTTTTTCATCCCACATACAGACAAAATGGCCCTTCAGAACGCACACAATTTACAGACAAAAAATACTAGTTGTGGTGTTGGTGGGCAGTGGATGACGCTGATATAGATGATTAGTAGTAGAGGTTCAGTGTAATGGTAGAGATAGAGAGTTGTACAAGATGAGCCTTCGGACTCCTTGGAGGTGTCGCAAATAATAATAATAATCAGTGCACTGATGATGTACTGTTATTTTCAGTATGAAATATCTGTACTTTCATTTCATTAGTTAATTACTGTAGTTATTGGGTAATTTATTGTTTATAATAGTCATTGTTACGATCATGGAATCTTTTCCTTGTAATACTGTACATTATCTAGCTGGAAGAACTTGCTAAATGCATGTGTCAGCAACAAGTGGCTCTTTAAACATATAACTGCAACTGTAACTTTTAGTCGACATGTAAGTATGCCACAAACACTTCTCAGTTAGTTTCCTTGCATATCTGAAGAGAAGCACATGTGCAACAAGGTGTCGAAGGTTAATTGTTGTGACAGTGGCGAGTATAGTTAAAACATGAACAAAATAATAAAATATCCTGTGTTCAAAGTGACTGAATTGTGTTCAATGTGTAGAGTAGCTTACTGGACATGTATATAAATTTCAAAATATCTGCATTTTGACTTCTTTCAGTTTTTGGTTCAACATATTTCTGTTAAATATTTTTGAACATGAACTACATTAAAAAAAAAAAAAAATCAAGAAATTCTTTAGTAAAAAATGTTGCTACTCCTGCCCAAATGGATTAACTATCAGCATGAAGAGATGCACAATCAGCACTATGTTTAAATAAGCTTCATACATATTAAGGGACCTAATATATATCAAGAAAATATTCTCCACACCAGCCTTCTGAACAATGCGAGTCTCTAAGCATGCTTAAAGATGAAAATTACAGTATACTCACATGATGTTTAGAGACTCACTCAAGTTGAGCAGCAAAAGTCAAGTTAATTCGTAAATAATAGGATGTTTGTTATGTTTTTTCAGTATTAATAAATAATATTTCAAAATATATGCATACAGGAAAACCTTGCTTAACACAAATTCGATATGTACGATAATCAGTTAGCGCAAATGAGTAAAATGATACTTTTTCTTGCTTTAAGCGAGTGATTAATCAGATAAAAAGAATATCTCTTAGTACAGGGAATATTCAGGCAAAAGCTCTCAATATTTTTATCTCATTGAAAGAGACCAAATTTCAAGAGGAATGTGAAAGCTTTAGTGCAAGTTTAAGATGGTTTGACCATTTTAAAAATCGAACTGAACTGCATAACATAAGAATAACTGGGGGAATCTGCTAGTGCTGATAAAGATTCTACAGCCAAATTTCCTATAGAATTGCAAAGGATAATTCAGGAGGATGATTATGACATCAGCAAATATTCAACGTCAACAAAATTGGTTTCTTTTGTAAGTGTATGTCAACAGAAACTTTCCTAGCTAAAACTGAAGTATCTCAACCAGGATACAAAGCATCTAAAGATCGTCTTACACTTTTATTAGGAGGCAATGCAGAAAGCGACTTTAAACTCAAACCGTTGTTAGTTTATCGTGCGCAAAATCCAAGATCTACCATTACTGAAGAAATCAGCACAATTGGAAAAGAACTTGGATTTAATGAACTGGATAATGAAGATGTGAGAAACTTGCTTGATTTCCGTTCAGAATAGTTAAGCAAGAATGATCTCCTTCAAACTAGAAGAACAGCGTGCATGTGAAGAAGAAGATAAGGAGTGCAAACAACAAGAGAATGTTACTTCTAAGAAGGTAACTGCAAAAGAACTTGAGCTAGTTTTCAATAAGGCTGAGTATGCTAAGGAAATTTTGTCTGATGCTGATCCTGATATGGAATGAAGCTTCAAAGTCCACCAAAATCTTGATAAAGCGATCACCAGCTATCGCAAATTGCATGACAACATGAAAAAGTCGAGCAACATCTTTACTTAATTTTTTTATACAAAAGTAGCTCAGTCAAATGTTTAGACATTAAAAAAAATTTAAGCAATTGATTTTTATTAACTTTGGTGACTTTATATAGCTTATACTGTAATTTTTTTCCCAAATTTATGCTGATGGATGAATTATAATTATTCCTATTTATTCAATAATTGTTTATTGCATTCTCTTAACACGATCTTGCTTACTTAATCCTCTTCACTTCTGGAAATATCTTGAAAAACAAATTATTGTTTTTCCAGATATTTCTAAGTTGGTTGAAAGTTAAATAAGCCAGCTGTTCCCTTCTATTTATATCTTCAGTAGTTCCTCCTTTTATTGATACTACTGAACTAAGGTATATAAATTGTTCTACTTCTTTAAGTGGTGGTTCTTCTATTGTTATTTGCTTATTTTGCTTTGCATTTATTTTCATCAACATTGTTTTATTTTTATTTATCCTAAGACCAACTTTTTGGCTGTTTCTACAAGTGTTGTTGTTTTTTGTTCTACATGTTGGTGCTTCTTTAAAAGTAAGCAGATATCTAGATCTGCAAAATCTAGATCGTGGAGTTGGTTTTGAAGTAACCATTGTAATCTGTATTTCCATGAAATACTTTTCTCATCACCCAGTCTTATGACAATTAAAAACATAGTAGGGGAGAGTATACAACCTTGCCTTACTCCTGTCATTGTTTTAAATGGTTCTGAGAGGGTATTTCCATGTATTACTTTAATTTCAAAATCTTCATACATTTTTTAAATTATTCTTATTATTTTTTCTGGGAGTGCATAATTTCCATAGGGAAGATCTGTTTATACTGTCGAAAGCTTGTTCAAAATCAATAAAATTTAAGTATAATCTTGCGTGTCATTCCAATGATTGTTCTATGATAATTCATAAAGTAGCAATGTGGTCGGTGCATGATCTATTGGCTCTAAATCCTGCCTATTCTGGTCTTAGTTGTTTTTCTATTGCTATTTTGATTCTTTCTAGTATTATCCTTGCTAATAGTTTACTTATAACACTCAGCAATATTATACCTCTCCAATTTTTGCATTCAGATGGGTTCCCTTTTTTTGGGGTAATTTAACCAGCAATCCAGTATTCCATTCCTTAGGCCATTCTTCTTTCTGCCATATCTCATTTAGTAAGGGATATAATATCTCTGCTATAAGTTTTGGATTTGCATTTAACATATCACCTGGTATGTTGTCTACTCCCAGTGCTTTACCTGTTTTGATCTGAGTTATTGCTTTTGTAATTTCTATTTTTTGTTATTTCGTTCAAATTTATATCTAATGATGCATTTTGTTCATTTAATTCTAGGCTCTGGTCACCATCAGTCATTTCTTGAAATTTCTCTGAGAAGAATTCCACACATCTATTTATCTGTTCTTTTTCATTTAATAATAGTTTTCCTTCTTTATTGTATATAGGAGCTATCTATTTGTTTCTTTTTCCATGTAATTTCCTTGTAATATCATACAACTTTCTAGTATCATTTATATTTGCAGCATCCTCTGCCTCTTGTGCTAGATTCTCTATGTATTTTCTTTTATCATTTCTTGCACTTCTTTTTATTTCTTTGTTAATTGCTCTATATCTTTCTGCTTGTTCTTGTTCAACATTTTCGCCAATCTGTAACAGTTTCCCTTTTATTCTGTCTCTCCTCTATTTTAAAATTGTTTTCTGATATCGATTCCTTGTCTGTATTAGTTTGAAATCCCAATATCTTTTCTGATGCATATATTAGTACACCTAAACCTCTTTTTATGAGAATTGGGATATCAAAAATAATTTTTTTTACACGATTTTTATTCACTTTTACACGGCCAACTTAAAGTCTAAGTTAGGAAAAAATCCGTAATTCAAGAAAATTCTAAGAATTTTGTAGCATTGCATTCTTGTTTCAATTAAGAAAATTCTAAATTCTAGAAAATTCTGAGAATTCTGTAGAATTACATTCTCGTTTCAATTAAGAAAATTCTAAATTCTCGAAAATTCTGCAATATTGCATTCTCGTTTCAATTAAGAAAATTCTAAATTCTTACGAATTTCATTTATTGGGAATTCCCCGAATTACATAACTGACTGCGCATAAAAAAGCAGTTCTTAGCAGTTTGAATTTGGTGTTTGAGTAGACAACACAGTTACCGCATTTTTTGCATTTGCATTTTTTAAGTGAAATAAAAATCCCTTTATAAAATTAATAATTTTGCCAAGAAATAATAAATGGTAAGCTATATGTAATTTTCAAACTTTCATTTCATTAACCGAAGATTTTAATCCAGTCCTCACATACATGATGTTGCCAATAACCAAAAAAAAAAAAAAAAAAAAGGAAAGCCATTTCCTTGGATATAAAAATTCAAATTTTAGATTGTCTTCAAACTGGGGGAAAGTGCGACAGCTGTGGGTAAGGATTTTGGAGTCCATGAATCAACTGTCAGATCTATAAAAGAAAAATAAAGAGGCTGTTAGAAAAGCAGTATGTTCTGGTACAAAATCGAGTGCGAAATTATCACAAGAGTTGTTCTAGAAAAGGCCGAAAAAGCTTTAGTGATGTGGATAGAAGATAATGTACAAAAACGAATGCCAGTTGAAGGAAATTCCATCAAGCAATCAGAATTGAGATTTTATGAACAGATTAAAAAACTGCAACCAGATACTTCATCTCAATTGAGGAAAAAATATGAATTTCATGCAAGCAATGGTTGGCTGGCTAAGTTTATTAAAAGACATGCTCTTCATAATATAAAAATTAAAGGTGAAACGGCTTCTGCTGATGAAACAGCTGCTAAAGCATTTCCACAAAAACTTACTAAAATAATTGAAGATGAAGGTTACACTCGTGAACAAGTTTGGAATATGGATGAAACTGGCCTTTGGCCAAACAGAACTTGCATATATATCAAAAATGCAAAAAAAACTGTTTGTGGGTTCAAAGCAGCAAAGGATCGCATAACACTCCTATTTTGTTTGAACGCTTTAAGAGATCGGATGTTAAAACCACTGCTCATAAATCGATCATTAGGACCACGGCCAGTAAAAGGCATAGATTTTCAAAATTTGCCAGTTCACCGGATGGCCAACAAAAAAGCTTGGGTGACCACTGATATTTTCACTGAGTGGTTCCACAAACATTTTGTGCCAGAAGTCAGACACTATTTGAATGACAACTGTCTCGAATTTAAAGTGCTTTTGATTCTTGATAATGCATCTGGTCATCCTGCCACAGAACACCCAAATGCGCCTTTTTTTTTTTCTGTCGCCCAATACTACGTCATTGCTACAACCTCTAGATCAGGGTATAATTGCGACTTTTAAAACATATTATGTCAGACGAACATTTCAGTATGTTTTTCAATAAACTAAATGATGATGAAACATTGTCAGTTATGGATGTGTGGAAAAAATTTTCAATTATGGATTGTATTGATCAGGTTCAACTATTGTTATCTGAATTGAGACCAGAAACTATGAATGCATGCTGGAAAGCCATTTGGTCTGCATGTATTAAAGAGAATGCTACTGTTCCCTTCAATCATACTACAGAATTCCCCAATATAATAAGTTTAGCATGTGAAATTGGCAGAGAAGGATTCAAAGATCTTATGTTGGCAGATATCAAAGAACTGTTAACTGATAAACCTCTTAGCGAAGACAAAATAGTGGAGATTGTTTCTGAGACTTCTGAAAGCGAAGAAGTTAATGATAACGATCAAGATAATCCTACTTTTACTGCTGATATAATTAAAGAAGGTCTTAAACTGTCCAGTAATTTAGGCAATTATTTTGCCAGACATGATCCAAACGAAGAATGTGCTGGGAATTATCACGTGAGCTTAAGTTGTTAATGTCTTCATACAGAGAATTATATCGCAACTTATCTAAAGCATCAACACAGCGATTAATAGCTGAGTTCATGCCTAAAACTACTGAAACAACCAGTGGTACTTTTTTTCAAGACATGACAAGAAGAATTCCACAAGTTGAGGGGGAAGTCGGCGGCGATAATACCATTATTACATCTCACGAAAGCTTTCGCGTTTATTGTCAGAAACTGATAGTGAATAACATAATTTTTTTACATTATCCTTAGCAAACAACTGAAATGAATGTGTTTTTTTTAAAGTTATTAAAATTCATTATATGTATGTGTTTTCTCCATGAAATGTAAATAAAAATCGTATGATCCTAACAAATTTAATGTTTGTATTTTCATTATTTTGCTTATATTTCGGGTTTGGAACCAATCTTCACTTTTTCTATGGAGTCAGTAGTTCTTTTTACGCGAATTCTATTTACGCGTAATTTTTAGGAACGTATCTATCACGTAAAAAGAGGTTTAGGTGTATGTCTTTAATCTTAGTCCATTTTGCCTCTATGTTATCTCCTTCTCTTTTTTCGAGTTTATCCCATTTGTCCTGTACAGTTGTTATAAATTTATTTCTAATCTCTTTGTTTTTGAGTTTTTCAATTCTAAACCTCTTCCTATTGTGCATTGTTTATTTTTACTTTCATGGTAGCTGTTAGGAGAAAATGATCTGAATATGCCTCGGCTCCTCTTTTAACTCTGACATCCAGGAGTGATTTCCTCCAATTCCTTGATATAAGTACATGGTCTATTTGATTCTTTGTCTTTCTATTTAGTGCTATCCATGTCCACTTGTGTATTTTTTATGTCGGAAGAGACTCCCTCCTATTACAAGATGATTGAATATACAGAAGTCTATAAGTAACTCTCCATTTTCATTTATTTCTCCCTCTGCATACTTTCCCACAACAGTTTCTTTATTAGTATAATCATTTCCAACCTTAGCATTAAAGTCTCCAATTATAAGTTGCATATCTTTTTTATTTGTTGTTTCTATACTTCTCTGTAGCATGTTATAAAAATTATCCTTTTCTTCCTGGATTGCATCATTGGTTGGTGCATATATAGCAGTTATTGTGATGTTCTGCTTGCCAGCTTTAAATCTAGTGTTTAGTATTCTTTTGGATATTGGGTTCCACTCCATTAGTGCACCATGAGCTTTCTTTGTTATCATTAATGCAACTCCCTTTGTGTGGTCATTCGTATTTTGATTCCCAGAGTAGATTAAGTAGGGACCAGAGTTTAATTTGATTTTTCCAGTTCCGATCCATCTCGTTTCGCTTAATCCCATTATTTCTAGTCTGTATTTTAGAACTCTTGAGACTTGATATGTCTTCCCAGTTTCAAACATGGTTCTAACATTCCAACATCCCAGTTTAAGCTTGTCTTTTGGTAAGGTGTCTATCACTTTCTTCTGCACCTCTGCTTCCCCAGAAGGGCTTTCACAGAGGTGCCTCGTGTTCGTGGCAGTCCATGTTCTATTTTCTTCATCCAGTATCACATTTTGGAAGGTTTCGGTTTGCATAGCAAAGATTTTTTTCTGAGACTGAGTTGCTAGTCCTGTGCTCAACCCTCCCCATTTATCCGGGCTTGGGACCTACATGTCAGGTTTTCACTAAGCATGGTTTGGTTATGCAATTTTGCTTAGTGAGAATTAATTGATGGATTAATTAATCGCATTAAGTGAGGTTTTCCTGTGTGTGTGTGTGTGTGTGTGTGTGTGTGTGTGTGTGTGTGTGTGTGTGTGTGTGTGTGTGTGTGTGTGTGTGTGTGTGTGTGTGTGTGTGTTTAATGAAACATCTTCCACTATTCAATTTCTTATAAAAACTCTTCCCCACCTACCACCAGCTTGAGCAGGTGGGGGAAAGTTCAGATTTTTTTTTTTTAATTAAATCAAAACTGGCTCTTCACTCAAAAAGGTTGCTACCCCTGTTCAATGGATTAACTATCAGCATAAAGAGATGCACAATCGGCACTATGTCTAAGTAAGCTTCATACATATTAGGGGACCTAACATATATCAAGAAAATATTCTCCACACCAGCTTTCTGAATACTGCTACCTAGCACAATGGGTCCTCTGATTCATTTTATATGAATCCCATTCGTGAAAGGGGAACTATCACACATCAATAATAGTTAAGCTTAGAATTAAATAAGCCATAAGTGCTCTACTCCAGCCATTTCAGGCCTCCAAGTAAGCAGACTGGTAGTCTCATATAAGACAATGAAATTCAAACACCACCTAAAAACATTGACAAAAACATCCATTCCCAAAAATGGATTAGAATCCAAAGCCTGTTGGATGGGGAGTTGAGAAGTTATTCACTTTGCCAACCAGGAGAGCAAGAAGACTAAAGTTAAGGATAACGAAATGATACTTTAATGGTTAACTTTTATCTCCCAATTTTGGGATGTCCATGCTATCATGTGGGTGCTATACAAACTGAACAGATGAAATAGGATGGGTGTTAATTATAGGACAAAAACTGTGAGCACAAATCCAGCAGGAAGTGGGGGGGGTCCTCTCCATCAAGACTGCTAAACATGATGATATCCAAACCATAAGAATTCCTGGTATCATACTGGCAGATCAGAGGTAGCATGTAATGAAGAGCTGTTCATGGTACTGTGGAAAATGGCTTGCCTTGATTCTTTATATAAGTTACAAGAGCAAAAAGTAAGCCTTATCTTTGGATGATATTATAACAGTACCATCAAGAAATGAGAAGTGGACTTTGAGCAGAAGTTGAGTCAATTAACCATAGTGAATTTCATCTTGGACTGCTTTGGCACACTTGTTTTGAGAAACAAAGCTTGGATAAAGTTGGGGGGGGGGGGGGATTTCGTGTTTTGTTTTGTTTTTTTCCCTCTTGAGTAAGCATTTGAATCATTACAGCAGACATCATAATCATATGAAAAAAGGTCAAGGAGAAATTATGAAGGTCATAACATCTGACAGTGATACTGTGCTGAAGAAAAGGCAACTAAAAATGGCTGAAAGACATTCTGTAGAAAAGAAAACATGCACATGATCAGTTTGAGTCACCAAGAGAAGTGCTGACATCTGGTATTCTGGTGTGCAGAAGGACAAGTGGAGTCATCCATCATCATGCTTGTCAACGATTTAGGCCTACCTAGAGTGGCCTGTTCCGGCCTTAGAAGTCATTGTTGAATCTCTTTAGAGGAAGTCCTGGTTTTCTTTTTCCTAATGGTTTGTAATTTAAGACTTGTTTTGGTAATCTTTCTGTTTTCATTCCTTCAACGTGTTCCATCCATTTGTGTTTATATTTTTTAATTTTTTCTATCAATAAAACCAATAAACCACAACTCCCCTCCCCCTCTCCACAATAAAGATTACACCAAATCAATCACCATCCCCTACATCCAGGGCACCTCTGAGAAAATAACCAATATCCTCAGAAAATATGACCTTACTTCCTGTTACAGACCATATAAAAAGTTGGCATCCCTTATTTGCTCTACCAAAGACCAACCACTTCCCCTAGACCTACCTGGTGTATACCAGGTCCCTTGCAGCTGCAAATTGTCCTACTTTGGCCAAACAGGCAGAACAACAAATATCAGGATTTCAGAACACAAAGACTACATCCGGTTCCACCAGTACAGCCGCTCTGGGCTGGCAGACCATGCCTTAGATACCCACCATAGAATTCGTTGGAAGAAAACAAAAATAATACACTGCAGCAAGTTTAAATACGAGAGATTATTCAAGGAATCTTCAGCAGCTCTAAAAAACGTTCCTAACCTCAACAAATTTGGGTGCATGAAACTACCCCAAATTTGGGAGACTTACATTTTGAGAACTTCAGCCCAACTGCCAAATCAACCAAATTAGCCCACCAGAGGGCACCATTAGGACTTTAGGAACAATATTAGTTTCTTGCTTTCTTCCTCATTTGCTTTTGTTAGTGCTTGCGTGCACATACCATATCTTTATGTTCCTGAAGATGGCAACGTGACGTTGCCGAAATATAGAAGTTATTTATTAAAGTTACCTTTAATTAATATACTTTATATGCGTTGTTAACTCCGTAAACTAATTATCAGTTAGGAATTTATACTGATACCTCTATAGTTTTTAGGGTCATTTCTACTACCTTTTTTAAAGATATGGAAAAAAAAATCAATTTTTTTTTCCATTCTATTGGTGGGTTACTTGAATAGATTTTGTTTAAAAATAATAGTCTTTCTTTGAGCCTTATTCCTGAATATTTATATAATCACCTTATGGAATGCTTATTGACTTGTTGGAACATATCATTGAAAAATGAGTGGGGGTAGATTCTTAAGCGAGTATATTTTTTGAGTGGTGAGTATGCTTTTGCATAAGTTGTCGAGCTCTACTCATTAACTTATTTCCTCTGACCATGTTAATTCCAATTTCATCTTGTCCTGTAGTTTTAATCTTATCCCATATGGCTCCTTTTCATTCTAATATCCTTGCCCACATTGAGCCAAATCCACGTCTTATAACTGCTTGTTAAAAGCAAAAGAGTGTCTGGTTGATACAGTGGATAGCGTATATCTGGACTCAAAGTAACAGACTGTAGGGGTTCCAATCCTATGGATAGAGACTTCCACCAAGTCTTTCGATGACAGATTTCAGTTGGATGGTGTATGATCACTGCCTGTTTAATGAAACCATAACACGGATGGAAGTCTAATGTTTGATCTTAATAGCAGAGCAACAGAATTATCTATAACTCTCCAACGTTATTAAATGTGCACTAGGTTTGTTAACTTTCAAGGATTAGACTTTCAATTAAAAAAATGAAAAATTTAAGAAAGTAACCAATTTTGTGGAGAATATTGCTGAGCTTTTTGTTTATGGTCAATGGTTCCATCTTAAGGAAAACAAAAGTTGAGTTGAAGGACTGTATGATCTGTCGAGAAAAAGAACTGCGACAATTAGCAGTACTGTCTAAAATTAATTACCTTATGGAATTCTAAGAGAAATTCCTCTGTAATTCTTGTATTCAGGTTTTTCCTTTTTTCTTTTTTTTTTTTAACAGATTTGTACTTTTGTGTGTCGAAGCAGAAATTATGACCCGAGGGTATAATCAATTATTACAACTTGCTTCCTTTTTATGTAGGAGTCAAAAAGAAAAGAGAGTCATTCCTAAATAGCTTTTATAAAATAAAAATAGAACTATCATTTAGAATAATGATTTATTTGGAAACAAATTCTGTAGCTTCATATTTTGATTAAAAACATGGAATTTGTAACTGCCATGTCATAGCTGATCTTGTGGAAGAAATCAATGAAATTCATGAGTGCAGAACAGGTTTAAATGCTGTATTGTTGCATAATAATAATGGGAAGCCTTCCATAACTCTAACACATGGAATCAAGCAACTTTTTGAAAATCTGCAAGTTGATGGAATTATGGTATGAGGCCTACTATTGAAATATTTGTTAGAATTTAAAAGTAACAGCATTACTGATGGATACGTATGCAAGAGGAATTATAAAACATTGCTGCTTTTCATTCTTATGGGATGAGCATGGTAATCACAGAAATCATGTCAACATAACCTTGATCCAGGATAGAGACTAATAAAATCTTTCTTGCATGAGAGATTAAACTAATAGGTCTGGCAATTTTTCATATCTCCCTTCCTGTGCACTGGTATAAAAACCAACTTCTTCCAGTTTATAGGGCATGATCCTGTGTCTCATATCATTATAATCAATTTATATTGTGTTTCTTCTTAGAATAATTACCATATTTTTCGGACAATAAGATGCACCCTAAATTTATGAGACGATTTTTAGGAAAAAATATTTTATTATATAAAGATATTTACAAATTCTTACTTAATTTTTATTTATTGTTACAATCATTTATATCGGCAATATTCAGTTCATCTTCATTCTCGGTACTATCACTCGTCTCGTTAATGTCACCGTTCGTATTACTTTCGTCTGAACTATTGTTGTCACTCCCTTCAAAAACTGCATCATCTTTGGTACCGTCCATCGCATTACTTATCCCGCATTTCTTAGATCGTCTCTTCTTTCACAGCTTCCCATGAATTTTTCACCCAGGTACATACTTCTGAAATTGTTGGCCGTTTCATATATCCTGTTGCTGTAACATCATGATTTGGCTTTGCCATCCATTTGTTCCACTCTTCCCGCATAAAATTTTTGAATGGTTTATTAATAGATCCATCCAAGGGTTGTAATTGACTAGTAAGGCCTTCAGGAATGAAGCTAGTTCTGTATTTATTTCTTTTAAAAGCTTCTTGGTTGATTCTGTTTTATCTTTTTAAACAACGCACCTGGACATTTTGCCCTTATCTTTTGTATCCAAAATTTCATCTCTCAGTAACGTTTTTCTCTTGAACATTAACATGGGGGTAGTTTTGTTCCGTCGCACAACAAGCTAAAACTACAGTGTAGTGAGTTTTTTCATGATAAATTTCCTTCCCGCTGATATGACAAATCTATGGAATTCTATAAGTTTAGTCAGCAGGCATTTTTTGGGCTAGAGTGGTTTTTGTATGCATGCATAACCTGTGTCTTTTCATATATCTAAAGCACCAAGACGGTGATCCGGTAAAGTCTAAAACTCCATTAGCAGTTGCCCATCGTTTCACTTCAAAAATTATCATTTTTGTAGAAACAGATATCCCCATGTTTTGATGATTTGTTACCCAATTTTTAATTTTACTTCTAATTCTGGCCATTTTTCTAGGTGCGAACGGAATGTTTTCTTGTGTTTACATAGCAGTTTTAATTGTTCCTCTTGTTTTCTCCACTCGTGAATGATAGTTTCTGTTGGTGGTGGACCAAAATGCCTTTCTGCTGCTCTGTTTCCATATCGTTTTGCATAATTTCTCACATTTAATTTATAACTCACGTTATATGAAAGTCTTTTTTGTTTTACACTCATTTTTTCTAATTTTAAGATAAACATTTTAAGGCCTTTAAAAAATAATTCAAATGAACCGTACAAAAGCACATATTTACATACTGACTACTGACACTCTAAATCGGTGATTTACCCACATGCAGCAAGATAACTTAGATACCTACCTTCAGTGGCATACTTACTAATTTTATTAACATATTGCGCCAGTAATTGAACTTCGCTTACAGCTTCGGTACAGTGTAAAGATTTGTATTTTTAATGTTACCTTCGGACCATAAGAAGCACCCCAATTTTAAGTTGATTTTTCTATGTAAAAAGGTGCGTCTTATGGTCCAAAAAATACAGTAGTTTTTTACCATATATTATTGCCTGTTTTGGCGAATATGTTGGGACCTCAGATTGTAAGCCTCTGTGAGACCTGCTATTAGAGGCTGACATACTAATTGATATCGAATGTAAAGAGTACAGTATTTTTAGGAAGGATAGTCAGGAGGAAGTGTGCTGTTGATATTGGATTTAAATCCAGTTTGAGATGGAACCTATGACTGAAATACTAGTAAGCAGTTATGCAGTGTGAGTTTTGAAGTCATCTGGTGTGGGGGGGGGGGGGGAGTCTAACAAGAAAACACAGTATGATGTTGTTACAGACATAGTGAATGAAGAATTGAAATTAATTAAAAGGAGAAACGTTTAAAAAGTACTTAAATGATGCAATATCAAAATGTGTCCATAGAGTTCAAAGAATAAATAGGGAAGGAGTAAAATAGATGCATAATCTTATTAAGCAAGAGATTTTAACAAAAAGATGATGTCGAAGGAATACCATGTGCACAACAGTAGTGTCAGTTATGAAAATTATAAGAGGAAGTCAAGAAGAGTTATAACTTTGCTTTCCATACAACAGTTATAACTCTTCTTGCCTTCCCCTTATAATTTTCATTATAAGGGGAAGTATAAAAAGAAACTGGCTCTGTCATTATGTTGCAAGTAAAAGAAAGAATGAATATGAAAGAATAACTCTACTGAATGCAGAATGTATGCAGGTGACAGATGAAGAGACTGTTCAACTAATCAATACTCATTTTGCAATTAGTCATAATAATAATCAACCTGGTATATGCAACACTGAGTTCATTGCTACCTCTTCACTGGATGAAGAAACTCAAGTGTATAAGGAGATACTAGAGCTGCTGCACAAACTGAATAAAAATACAGCAATAGAGACTGATGGGATATCAGCAGAAATGCTAAAAGAGTGCTCACAGATGAACTGGCCATTTCTTTGACCAAGTTATATAATTTGAGTCCCAGGACAAAGAAGATTCCACAGGAGAGGAAAGAAAATATGGTAATCCCATTTGCACAAGAGTGGTGGAAAGACTAATGTATCCAGTTATAGTACGCCAAAGATACAAGACCCTTCGACACTTCTGCACATGTCAACAGAAGGAGAATCCATTCCAATAATAGGGTAATCAATCCATATTGTGGGATGAGCTGTTTATTATTACACGTTGGAAAATTAACTTATCTGTTATGATCATTGTAGTTTTTAAAGTGTTAACTATTTTGCTTCTATAACAGTTGGAAAATTTTACCTATAAAGTACATGCTTTTGCATGTTGTTGACTAATTTGTTCATCGCCTTATTTCTTTCTCCCCTTCAACATGAATTGACTCTTCTTGGCAATCTGCCAACAAGAGCGCTCACTTATGTGGTCAGAATATATCAACCTAATAGTATCTCCAGAGTAGTAGTGAAGATTTTGGAAATGGTTAGGACCTACATACAGAAATAGGTTGACAAAAAATCTATGCTTTACAATGAACAGCATGAATTTACTAAAGGAAGGTCATGTTTGAGCAAGTTGCTCACATTCAATAATAAAGTTAAACAAGTTAGCATAAGGGGAATAAATTGGAGAATATTTAGGACTCTAGGCCTGCCCTTTGGTTACCTTTCTTCAGCCCCATTTGCCCAGTGTAGTGCCTGCATGCATGCACATATCACTGTTTTTTGTGATCCCTGATGATGGCAATGTAATGTTGCCGAAATATAGTGAAGTACTAATTAAAGTTTTTATAATTAACGTATAGCAGCAGTTATTCGATTCAGTTAAGGAATCCTGAAGTCTTGTACTAATTTATTTAAGAGTATAACATCGTCTGCATAAAGTTATGAGCTCAACTGATACCTTCAATCTTGATATCAGTTTAATGGCACCATCCATCATGTGATTCATACAGATGATGAATAAAAGCGGACATAGTATACAGCTATGTCTAACATTGAAGTTTATATCAAATCAATTTCCTGTATCTCCAATTCTGACTTCTAACTTATTTTATTGGCACTTTGTCATATGCCTTTTCCAGATCTATCAAACTTAAATACAGATCCTTGTTATAATCCCATGATTTCTCAACTATTTGTCTTAAAGCGAAAAATCTGATTCTGATAACCTCAATTTGGCCTGAACGTACTTGTTTTTCTGAGTTCTCTTCCACAATTTTCTTAGCCACTTCTCAAATATGCCTGCCTTAATATTACCAATAACACTCAATAGGGAAATGTTTCTGTAATTTTCACATTGAATTTGCTATTTCTGCTTTTACAGATAGATAATAGTAGAGCTTTACTCCAATCTCAGCCAACCTATACTACTTTTGTACACCTCCATATTTGAGCATTTATGGTAAATATCATCTACTTCAGCATGCCGTTTCACATTTCATGTTTATGATTGCTTTTTCTTTCTCAGTAAGAATGCAGCAAGAAGTACTAATATGTACTTACTGAATTTCTCTTGAACATCTAGTATCAAATTCTGTTACTTTTTTCATTTAGCATTCTTTCAAAATAATTACTCCAAAGTCTAAAATTTTGTCATGTTGTACCATCATTTTGTATTTTGAATACATATCACTGTTTGTGTATCATTGTATATCACTGAACAAATCTGAAAACACACCCCAAATCAACATCACCAGAGTTAAAGATTGGTACTATCAACATAAGAAACCTCAATGGCAAAGAAATGGAGCTAGCTGAGGAATTAGATAAGTACCAGATTGACATAATTGGGGTGACAAACAAAAAAGACAAAAACTGGTGAGACCTTTCTGAGCAATAAACACAAAATGTTATATTCAGGCAATGACAATCAAGGAAAAGAAAGAGTAGCCATAGTATTCAATACTAAATACGAGGCTAATCTTCTTGAATGGCAGGCAGTCTCAAGTAGAGTAATGTGGACAAATATGAGAATGGGGAACTGGACAATGAGACTTATTTGTGCCAATGAAGAGTTAAAAAGCCTCAAAAAATTCCTCCACTTCTACCTTAGTAGAACCTTCCCACAGAAGGTTCTACTAAGGTAGAAGTGGAGGAATTTTTTGAGGCTTTAGAAAAAGTAACTGACACAATGAAAAATGAAAATTGGTCCTTGTTGGGGATCTAAATAGCAGAGTGGGAAATGATTGTCAGACATACAAATATGATTTGGGAAAATTTGGAGAAAAGAGCAAAGCTAATAATAATGGCAAATACCTGTTGAATTTCTGGTCGGGACATGGACTAGTTATTACTAACACCATGTTCCAACATAAAAATGTGCACAAATTCACATGGAGAGAAGAGGCAAGGAATAAGAAAAGTCTCATTGACTATGTTATTGTTGTTGATAGTGATGTTTTCTCACTGGTGCAGGACACCAGAGTGTACAGAGGATTTGAAATTCGAAGTGATCACTATTCAGTCTTGAGCAAGATAAAATTGAATTTCATATTGAAAAGAATAACATGTAAGAAACTTTTAAAGCGAATAAAAGTTGAGCAGCTCTCAGATGTAAACTGTAGACTAAAATACACACAGATTATTGAAGAAAAAATGAAAGAGTTTGAGAACAGCAACCAAACCTTGCAGATTCAGTGGCAAGCCTTGAAGAAAATACTGATTGATTCAGCCACAGAGACATGTGGTGAGGTTGTCTGCAAAGATAGAAAAATCAGAACTTCATGGTGGACAAAGGAAGTTAAAGAGGCAGTGAAGGAAAAGAAGAAAGCATATCAAAAGTTCCTGGCAAATAAGTTCAGCTTGTGTTCTTAGAGAATACAGAGACAAATGTAAGAAAGCTAAACACTGTGTAAAACTAGCTAAACAAAAGTCATGGGAGGACTTTGGCAAGAACATTGAAAATAAATATAAAGAAGGTGGTAAGATATTCTGGAGGTTGTTGAAAAAGCTTAGAAATGGAGGAAAGAGTGTTGTATTTTTTTTTTTTTTAAATCAGGATTAGTTCGCTATCATGAATATTTTGTAGAACACAATAACACTGTACCTATGGAGCATTAGTTGGGGATATTCGTTAGTTTGTTTCAGTAAGCGAATTTGTTATGTCAGCATTTACTATATCGAGAGAGGACTATAATTCATTCAACTAATGAATTAAGGGTCCTTATTATTATTGTTGTTATCAGTAAATATCTGAAGAATCCAGAAGTATTTATGAATACAAGAATAAAATTGAAAAATAAACAAAGTTTTGCTTTTAAACTTAACTGAAAAATTGACTTACTTCATGTGCTAACATCTTCCAAAGCTCTTCTTTTGTTATTGGGAGCCGTTCTCTATCTGTACTATCAATAACTACAATAAGGAACTGCAAAAACAAATTATTTCAACTGTAATGCATTTACCAAAATCACATGATTGATACTTATTACAAGTAAAACTTTTAAACAGCGTGATATGCAATATCAATAAATAGACATAAAGGTGACTTGTAGTGAATCAATATTTAAACTTCTATTGCCTATTTCCATGTTCAAAATTCTGTAGTTGCAATGATTCATGTCAAAATTTCTGTCAAAATAAAAATTATGTAAAAATGGAATGAAAATCATTTATCTGAAATTAACTATTTACAAACCAACATTTTGTCAGCTCAAACTAGCATTATCAAAGGCAAAGACACTAACAATAAACACATTCAGTAGAGATGTGTGTGTGTGTGTGTGTGTGTGTGTGTGTGTGTGTGTGTGTGTGTGTGTGTGTGTGTGTGTGTGTGTGTGTGTATATATATATATCTTTGTAAAGGGTTACACACACACACAACAATGATACAGGTTGCTTAAGAGTCAAAGCCAAATAACTGGGAGGAGACCTCCACATAGCCTTTCAGGAATGAGGAGAACCTACTGGGGCTTCTGACCTAATGTCCAATCCTCACCTTCACACGGTGCACCCTATTAGTAGGCATCTACTGGGTACTGAACCAACAAGGATAGGCAATTAATTTAGGACTCAGATGACCAAATTGTAATTTTTATTGGCTTAAACCACAAATGCATATGATGGTACATGATGAGATTTCATGCTGGCTGGGACGTAGCTAGTTAAACAAGGCCCCTACTGTTTTCATCAGAACCAGGGCAAACAGTGAAAAGTCAGTTAATGGAATAATCTCCAACTCAACATCTAGAAGAAGAATAAAATCAGAAGAACTGAAAATAGGAACTATCTATAAGGAGTATTAATGGAAAGGAAATCAAACTTGCAGAAGAATATTGGAAAATTACTATGTGGACATAATTGGCATTGCAGAGACAAAGAACAAAAACAGGTGAGATATTACTAAACAATAATGATCAAGGAAAGCAAGGAGTAACAATAGATTAAACACCAAACATAAACAAACTTTTTAATTGGAAGGCAGTTACAAGTAGAGTTATGTGGGCAAACTCAAAATGGGGAAATGAATGATGAAACTTATTTGTGTCTATGGTCCCACAGAAGGTTCTTCTAAGGAAAAAGTGGAGGAATTTTTTTGAGTCATCAAAACAGCAAGCTGATATAAAGAAAATGGAAAAAGTCGTCCTTTTGGAGACCTGAACAGCAGAGTAGGAAATGAATTGCACCAGATATGTATATATGAACATTTTGGGAAAATCGGATGAAAATGGCAAAGTTAATAATATGGTAAGTATTTACTAGACTTCTGCTCAGGACACAGACTAGTCATTACTAACACGTTTCAACATAAAGATGTGAATGAGTTCACATGGCGAGAAGAGACAAGAAATGAGAAAGCCTTATTGACTACGTCATTGTTGATAGTGATATCATAAGGCTGGTTCAGGATACAAGTGTTAAAGTATCCTTATGTTTTAAAGTTACTGACCAACCGTTACAACAATTATTGGTCTACCCTCCAGTAATGGTAATAAGTAATGGTAATGAAGTTACCATTACTTAGTACTAAACAGGATAAAAATGGATATTACGTTGAAAAGAATAGTATGCAAGAAAGTTTTAAAAATAATTAAAGTTGAGCAGCTTTTACAGGTAAATTATAGACTCAACTATGCAAACATTACTGAAAAAAATTTGCAGCAGTTTGAAAACAAGAAACAAACCTTGGAGTCTCAGTGGCAAACTCTGAAGAATACACTGACTGATTCAGTTAGAGAGGTATGTGGTGAAGTTGTCTGCAAGGATAGAAAAAGAAGAACACTATGGTGGACACAAGAAGTTAAAGCAGTCCTGAAAAAGAAGAAAGCATACCAAAAGATCATAGCAAATAAGTCAGCAGATACCCTGAAAGACTACAGAAAAAAATATAAGTGAGCTAAGCTATGTGTAAAAGTAGCTAAACAAATGTCATAGGAAGACTTTGGCAAGAATACAGAAAATAAATATCAGGAAAGTAGCAAAATGTTCTGAAGGCTATTTGAAGATGCTTAGAAGCAAAGGAAAGAGTACTGTAACAGGAACCAAAGATGATAAAGGTAACATAAAAAATTGAAGATAAGGATATCCTTGAAGTCTAGAATAATTACTTTGAAAACAAGTGACAGAACCAAACTAGAGCATTTTCAAAAGGAATGCAAAAAAAGAGTACATATCAATGATATTCAACCAGAAATGCTCAAGTATGGATGTATAAACGTTTTGCAGTGGCCACACTATATAATTCAAAAGGCTTGGAGAGGAGATCGAATTATCAATAATCGGAATAGGGCTCTCATAGTACCATTTATAAAAAAGGGAATAAAGCTGAATGTGAGAATTACAGAGAAATTTCTCTACTAAGTGTTCCAGGTAAGATTTATTCAAACATACTTGAAAAGAGGTTGAGATAGATTGTGGAAGAGAAACTTGGAAAATAACAAGCAGGGTTCAGGTCAAATAAAGATTGTCAAGATCAGATATTCACCTTAAGACAAATAGCTGAGAAATCGTGGGAATATGACAAGGATCTGAACTTTAGTTTTGTAGATCTGGAAAAGGCATACGACAAGGTGCAAAAAGAAAAGCTTTTCAAAACACTACAATTGCATGGGATCAATGGAACATTATACAGACCAATCCATAGTCCATATTTAAATTGTCACTCAGCAGACAGAATTGAAGGAAATACAGGAAGATGATTTCATGTAAAATCAAGGGTAAGACAAGGAGGCACATTATCTCCATTCTTATTCATCATTTATATGGATAAAATTGTGAAAGAAAGTGGCATTAGGCCTGATATTAGAATTGGAGATGTCCAAACTTAGCTCTTTGCTTTATGCATATGATGTTGTACTCCTAAACACATACAGTACAAGTCTCCAGGATTCTTTAACTACGTTGAATAATAGCTGCAACAAATTTGGAATGAAAATCAATAATCAAAAGACCAAAACTATGAAAATAGGAAGGAACATAGAAAACTTCAGCTACATTCGGTATGGAGATCCTATAGAACAAGTAAAATACGAGGGTGGTCTGAAAAGTTCTCAGCCTAACAATGAAAAAACGAATTTATAATTTCAAAATTATTTTTATTTTTCAACATAATCTCCCTTAAGACTAATACATTTATTCCAGTGATACTCCAGTGCCACTAACCCGTCCCTGTAGTGGTTTGCAGATCTCTCAGTAAGAGATCTGCAAAAATACCCCTCTACAACTGTAATCGTCTCTTGATTTGAAGAAAAACGCTGACAAGTGTTTTTCTTCAAATCAAGCGAGGAAGAGTTAGAAGTCAGAGGAATCCAAATCTGGGGAATAGGGTGGATGAAACAACAATTCATAGTGCAGATCCATTAATTTTCCCTTTGCCAAAACACCTTTGTGGGCAGGTGCATTGTCCTGATGAAAGATGATTTTTCTTCTTCTGCAAACCGGGTCTTTTCTTACGAATTTTTTCATCTAGTCTGGTTGAAAGATCGAAATAATATTCCCTAGTCATTGTTTTACCCTTCTCAAGATAATTAATAAACAAAATACCTTTAGCATCCCAAAACACCGATGCCATGACCTTTCCTGCTGATGGAACCAACTTTGTCTTCTTTGGCACTGAACAACTGGCTTCTGTCCACTGTTTTGACTGCTGTTTGGATTCTGGTGTTTAAAAGTGAATCAAAGTCTCATCCATAGTAATAAATCAATCTACAAACTTAGTTTTATTCTTATTAAAACGCTCCAAGCACTGTTCAGAGATTTTCATGCGATTGCGTTTTTGATCTGCTGTGAGCAAGTGTCATGCATTTGCTCACAGCAGATCAATTATCCTACACGTTCTTTTGAAATGCCTATAGGCTCAGCAATTTCATGCACTTTGACTCGCCGGTCATCCAATACCATATCGTTCACTTGATTGATGATTTCTGGTGTTGTTACACTTTTTGGATATCCTTCACATGGATCATCTTCAAGGCTGGTATGGCCACGTTTAAACTCGGCAGCCCATTTCTTAATTGTCAAAAGCAAAAGAGAGGAGTGCCCATAAACTTTTATGAACTTTGAATGAATTTCTTTTAGCATTAAACGTTCTTTTACAAAGAATTTTATAACTGCATGATATTCAATTTTATCCATTTCAAGGGATAGAAGCAACACTTTTGCTTCAGACAGCTGTATAAATGACTTGCACTTTCACATGGATGCTTATGACAGATGTACCAACTTAAGGGGGAAAAAACTTGTTAATAGTGCTGCCATCTATGGTTGAGGGTGAGAACTTTTCAGACCACCCTCATATTTCACAGCTATTTAGGCACAGTTTTTAGTGAAGATGCAAGTTAAATCTGGATATAGACAACAGAATAAGCAAAGCTAGTATGGTGGGTAGCCAACTGAATAAATTTATATGGAATAAGAGAGAAATTAGTCAAAATACCAAACTAGCAGTATGCAAGACAGTTATCAAACCAGTTTTAAGTTATGTATCTGATAGGTGGGTTAGAAATAATGCACTTGATTAAAGACTAGAGACCACAGATATGAGGGTTCTGAGACAAATTAGAGGAGTGAACCGATGGCATCAATGGCAGAATCATATTAATAATGAAAATATTAGAAAGGAACTTGACAGTATTAGTATTCAAGAATGTGTAAGCAGAGCTAATTTAAGATGGTATGGCCACTTAAATAGAACGAGTGAGGAAAGGTTAGCAAAACAGGTATTTGATGCCAAGGGTTGGTGGATTGATTTAGTCAGAAATGCCTTAGAAAAGTGAAATGTTAGATATGACAATTTTGGAGTGCTTATAAGTAATGGATTAATTTGGAGGAAAACTGTTGATATGAGATTAATAATAATGTAAACTTAATCATGTAGTGCTGTCATAGTAACCTGAACACCCCTTTGGGGTACATATCAGTAAAGCGATGATGATAACACTGATAGATACAATATACCTGTATCCTCAAGGGGTGTGCATAACCTGTACACCCCCTTGAGGGTACATGTCGGGAATTTGATGATATATATAATCCAACTATTTCCATCCATCTCAAACTGACCACTTATAAAATCATATAAATTTCTCCACATTAAATCTGAAGAGAACAGATCATCTGAACAATCACATCATTCTACCAAAGTTTCAGGTCATTCAAGTAATAGATTTTAGTCTCTACATTCCATGAAATAAGCTGATAATATATTAAACAAGAGTTCCTAAACTTAATCCTGACAGTTCAGCTCTCAAGTGCTTGATCCTTGAACTCCCCCCCCCCCTCCATAGACTCCTTATCATCATCCATCTGTCTTATCGTTTCACAAGATACTCAATGATACTCATTTGTCAACAATGTGAATTCAAACAATGAATCCGATAATTGAATTATTAATAAGTTCAATACAATAAATATTTAACATGTGATATTAATTTACTTCTTCCTTAATGGATTATATTCATGTGGCCTGTCATGGCAAGTAACATGGTTCTATATAAAGCTAATTAATGTGACAAGAGTGTAGTTAATCCTATCCACAGAGTCTACTGTCTGCTGTCCGTCTGCCAGAACTGGATTTGCAGGCCAGTTTGGTTTTCAAGATAAGACCAACCAAACAGTCTTATGAGGATTCTTTGCATCTTACATAGGATTTCTTTCATATCAGGTATCTTTCATATCTGAGAGGCCTGCTTCACCAAAATGGTTATATTTAATGTGTCTTATGTGTTCTTTCTTATGTATAGGGATTGTACGTCCTGTTTCACCAATGTACGATAAGTTACAGGTGCAGTGGATGCAATAAACTCCAGGATGTGCCAGTGGGTGGAGAGGATTCTTAGAGGAGTTGAATATGTTTTAAAGTTTTGTAGGTGGTTTAAAGGTGGCATTGAGATTATAATGGTGTAGAATTTGTTGAATTTTTCTGATAACCCTTTAATGTATGGGATGGCTATGGTTTTATTGTAATCTAGTTACTTTTTTGATGATGTTTTATGAAGTACTTTATTAATAGTATTTTCGTTATAGCCATTATTTATAAATGTGTTGCTGATGATTTTTAGTTCCTGTTTCAGAGCTTGCTGGTTAGAAAGAACACATAAGACACATTAAATATAACCATTTTGGTGAAGCAGGCCTTTCAGATCACGTTCTCAACACCTTACACCAAATCGACTGGAAAAGTACCTAAACTAAACCTAAGAAAGAAAAATTTAAGGAAGCCCGTGAAATTCTGATAAACCACCCAAATATCAACAATAATGGTGGCATGAAAATTCCAAGAATCTGGATGGCACACATTCAGCCTACCTAATATTTAGTATCCAGCATACTTCAGGACTCTAGCCAACCTTCAGCTAGTATTGGAAACCATTCCACACCAACTGGTTGGAATTTATATGTATAATCATGGTGTTAATATATATATATAGACTTGTTGTTGCTCCCAATGTAATTTTACAACCAATAGATAATATTAATAATAGGACTCTAGAGTTGATGTAGCAAGGTTTTCTTTTCCTACCAGAGGTCAGGCCAATAATTGTTGTAACAGTTGGTCAGTAACTTTAAAAAACCATGTAGATTGTAGTGCAGCTTGTTTCTCTGTATATAGTATATATGCTCCAGAAGATGACCTTGATATAAAGGTCTAAACGTCGAATGTGGATTTTGGTTTATATTAAACTAAAGTTTTACTCAAACAAGGTAGTTGTCTCCATAATTTTCCAAAATGTATTCGGATCACTGTGTAAGCCTAAAAGAAAAAAATGATAGTACTATATTAAAAAGTTACACCATTACTAACTTCTTAACAATTTTCCTCAAATTAATTACCGTATTGTTCTGTGTATAAGAAAATGTTTTTTTCTAAAATTTTTAGACCAAAAATTGGGAGTACGTTACGAACCGGTTACTCCCCGTGTCTTATACACGGGTAGTAACCGGTTGAGAGACCCGTGGTTGCCGTGGCAAAACTGCCAGTCATTGTCTCCACGAACAGGCTTCCCCCAATCACTAGCCTTTGTTAACTCTGTCGAATAACGTCATTAATGGCTGATTCTGAATAAATCAATCAGAACTCTGAAAGCATTCATACAGATATATGAATAACACTAAAAGAAAGTTCATACATCTGCAACTCATTGGTGGGGTAAGTTAATGCATTAACAATATTTTGAGCACCATCCCATAAAATAAGAAATGAAGAGCATATTTTTCAAAATTCAAGTTAAAAGTCATCAATTATGCAAAAGAACATGGAAATAAAGCTTCAGAGAGACAGTTTGGACCTCCTCCTCCCACTGAGTGGAGAAAACGGGAAGAACAACTACTCAAGATGCCAAAAAAGAAGAGGGCCTTGAGAGGAAAACCAGCAAAATGGCCAAACTTGGTGCAGAGGCTTAAGAGTTGGATTATGGAGCAGCACCAGAGTGTGTGCCAACCAAGCTTATTCAATATGAAGCTAAAAGGTTTGCAAGAGAAATGAACATTGTTGATTTCACAGGAAAGGCAAAATGGTGCTTCAACTTCTTGAAGAGAGAAAGGTTGGCCATGAGAACATGAACCAAGTTAGCCCAGAAAGTGCATCTTAAATGCATCCCTAAAAATGCATCTCAGTATGTATCTTAAAAATATTATCTAATTACTAAATATACTTTGAATATTTTAAAAAATAGCAAATGTGTTCTGTTTTATGTTTAAAATACTGATTTCTTAATTTTGGGTTTGAAAAAGTAGGGTTTTGTCTTATACATGGGGACATCTTATAGACGAAAAAATATGGTAATCTGTTATTTGTCAAGACTCCAACTTCAGAGCCGGCGCTAGGGTCTTTGCCACCCGCATGCAATTTCTATCTAAGCGCCCCGTTACGATCCAGGAGTGTGTGGTTCTTTAACGATAATAAAATTTAAATTATTTGAAATTTCTTAAATAAATATTGACAGAACAGCCACATGTTGGTTCGCTAAATGTAACGAACTGGGGGTGTTGACTAGGCAGGATAATCATTAAAAACCCGAATATTCAAAAAATTCTCAAAAGTTAAAGCAAATTTTGATAAAGTCACTTCACTTTAATCGTTTAATATGATGATACAGGGATTATAGCCTTCTCACCGACATGAATCACTAACAAAATTGAAATGAATGTTAATTAAAGTTAAAATTTATTTGAACTAAAGTTTAAATAATTCTTGCATTTTACAAGTTACTAAATTCTTAGTAACTTGTAAAAAAATTTTAATAATTTTTATAAGTGGAACTATCTTTTAGGAAAATAAAAGACACTCATGATAGATGAGACAATAAGAAAAGAATTCAGAAATAATTAGAACATATAAGTATTCAAAAAAATAACATCTTTACAGAATAACAGAAAATAAATTAAATTACATAAATATACTTGAAATTTTTTTTATTAAAATTTTAAGGTTTTTGATTTCATATTCACAAAATTAGAAATAATGGTCGTAATGTCTAATTCCGCACATATATCATTTTCAATAGCTATTAGCGCCAAACTAACAAGCCTATTTTGTGATATACTTGTTCTTAAGTAGGTTTTAATCAATTTTCAACTTGGAAAAGGAACGTTTACCACTCGCTACCCTAACAGTTAAGGTTAATAGTATTCTTAAAGCAATTGAAAAGTTAGGGAAAGATAAGTTATTAGACACAATAAAATTAAGAATATCGATTGAATATTTAAATTATCCTTCCGAAAAATATCCCGGAAAGCACATAACTCATCATATATAATAATTCTATTGCATTTACATCTTTATTGTCGCAGTCCTTCAAGAGAATCTCTAAATCGTCACAATTTCTTCATAAATTTTCGTTATTAATTTGAAGTAATCTATACAATAAATTAAAATTATCATAATATGTTTTTAGTTGTTCAAAACGTTCTATTAACGAACACATTGCAATGTCTAGAAGTGTATAAAACACATTCACTCTAAATTTATCTTCTGGCGATTGTGGCATTTCGTCATGATGCTCGTAGTCCAATTGTCATGTCTTCTTTCGTCGTCGAACTTCCATACCAGTTTTAAATTCTTGTTCTCCATCCACCTCTTCACTCAGTTATTTTGTGGTTTTTAGAACTTCTTTAAAATTTGTATCTGATCAATACTCTTGTAAGAATATTTTTAAGTTGTCGATAGATTCTAAAGCAAGTGTAATGTTCATATTTTTGTCTTGAAGCATTTTACTCACAGAGTTTATTCTGTTAAGTAAATCATGCCAAGTTATAAGAGAGCAAATAAATTTTTAGTCCTTTATTTTAGCACATAATGTTTGTGCTTCATGCTGAGTTTTTTATTAAAATTTTCATTATTTAAAATTTCAAAAAGTGCATCACAAATTTCTCCTAACTGATATCGTAGAGGGCGGATTGAATTAATTTTACTTTCCCATCGCGTTTCTGATGGCTGTTTCAATGTTAAATTTGTTACAAAATTTAAAAGATTTCCCAATGTTTGTAAGAGAATGAAAAGAAATTTTATATTTCTTAAATAATTGCAAAGAAACTAATTGTATCTGCACTCACTTTGGCTGCATCGTTAATGATTAAATTTAGAGTATGAGCAGCACACGGCACATAAAAAGCTCGAGAATTTTTGTTCGAAAGCAAATTTTGGAGCCCATATTTTTTCTTTTTCATATTTGCCACATTGTCATACCCTTGATCTCGCATGTCTTCAATGGGAACATTCCATTTTTCCAGTTGTTCCATTATTGTTGCACATAAACCACGTCCTGTGGAATCTGATATATCTGCAAAACCTAAAAAGTTTTCTCTGATCTTCACAATTCCATTGTCACAGGAAACAAAGCGAATAATAATGGTTATTTGTTCTGTTTTACTTGCATCAGGTGTGCAGTCTAAAATTATGGAATAATATTTAGATTTTCAAATTGATAATAAAATTATATCCCTGATTGCGTTACTTAAAGTTTCCAATATTTCATTTTAACTGTCTTTACTCAAATAGTGTACCCTATTGTTTCGTTGTAGGGCACTTTCAACATGATTTTCCATAATGGGATCAAACATAGCAAACAGTTTGACTAATTTTAAAAAATTGCCATTATTCCTTTCATATAATTTATCAGATGATCCGTGAAAGCTAAAGGAATTTCAATCAACCGACTACCAAGGAATTTTATAATTTCAATCAAGCGTTTTAAAACACTCGACTGTTGTTTCTTTTCCATTTCATACATGCTTTAAGTCTGGAAATCAATAGTAGTTTTTTTTTTTTTTAAATTTTTATCAAGTTCCTTCCATTTTAAGAAATTTTTCATGCGAGTTAAACTAGTTTCATGTCTATGTAAAGTTGTACTTACATTTCTCCAATCGTTATAGCTTTCTACAAGACTCGGTAGGTGATCCAGTTGATTCAGTAGGTGCGACAAGTTTGCAACAAAAGCAAAAAACAGAATTTAAAGTTTCGGAATAAACGAGCCATGTTCTTGGCAAGAGCTCCCGTTTTCCATTATAATACGTGTTGCCAAATTTACGACCATATGTATCTCTGGGATATATTATATTTTTATTTTGGACAAGCCCCATTTCAATTAAAACAACTCGTAATTTTTCTTCAATATTTCTCCATTCACCTGGATCTTCTAAATTTACAGACACTAACAATGTGTTAGTTTCGTGGTCAACTACAACTAAATCTTGTTGTAGTTGACTAAATCTTAACTATTTTTCACTTAAATCTTGTTCAATAGTTGCAATAGTACTTTCATGCAAACTGGATGATGTGCACGGTTCTTCGACTCTGATTTCTGATGTACCGAGTTGGTTACAATCTGCATCAGAATATTTTAATATTTTAACAAATTTAATAAGAGCCCCAGTTTGTTTCTTAATATCTGCTTCTTTTGCAGCATGACACTTACGATTATGTGCACACCAAATAACTTTTTTTAATTCTTGATTCCATTTCTATTTTATGCCCACAAGAAATTATTACACAACACGACACAGAGACGAAATAATAGTCAGCACTGCGCTACTGTCAGTAGCCTACTGAGATGTGTACCATATGACTGGTTAACTAGCAACCAATGTTTTGTACGAAAATTCGTTTCTGCACATGAAAACCGTCCACTGTTTCACTTTAGATATATACAGTAGACACAACATTCTGCAGACAAGCATTTAGCCTGCTCTAGTTGCAAAATGGTAAACAGCTGGCTGATCAAAGAGGCGGCAATATACTTTTTTTTTTTAATTTTTATTTGGTGTATCCGGCCTTATTTATTTTAATATTGATCATTCTAAGAATTTTTTTTTATGATAAAAATTTTGTTTCTTAAAAATTAACTTATGAACCTTTCCCTGGTGGCGGCGCCCCCATCGTAGCGGTGCCTGCATGCCCGCTTCCGCCAGCCCTGTCCAACGTTATCAGATCTTATATTTCTGTCTTTTAAGGCACGCTTTACTATCAGCTAAATCAGCTAACGCCTTCTTTTTTTTTTTTTTTTTATTCCCGTATACAGGAGTAGGTGAGGCCATTTAGCCCAATCTAACTTTTGGAGACTGAGTGGGCAGTTCAATCTCCACTGGTACCAATCAGAGATAGATGGCCCAAGGCTATCACTAATTAAGCGGTACACAGTGAAGAAAGACGGCTCAAATGTGCCGCCATCTCGTGGTGCCTAACCCTAACACAATATATTTAATGTCTGAAATAATGTGGGTTCTACGGTCGATTTTCTTGAGTTTACGGGACGAAAAACCCGCTTGCCCAAGAAAAACTTGGGCAAGCTTGCCAGAGATCAACTAACTCAGGAACCGGTCGAAAAAAGTCTTAGAAAAATTTCCTCTAGTCGCCGACTAGACTCAAAACCAAGTCTTCCTTCGTGCGGCCAAGTGACGTGGTGTGCAAACGCCACATCCACTGAGCTACACAGGCACGTTTTACTGTATCCATCAATTTACATCTTGGGCTTCCTCTGGGTCTTTTCCTGCCAATCTGGCAAAGAACACTTGTTTTGTAATCTTTCCTCTCCCATTCTATACAAGCGACCATACCACATGAGATTAGCTCTAATAACACATTCCTGAATGCTAACAATAGCAAGTTCTTTCTTAATATCCTCATTTTTAACGTGATACTGCCATTGATGCCATCTGTTCACTCTACTAATCTTTCTGAGAACTCTCATACCAGAGGACTCCAGTCTTTGATCAAGTGTTTTATTTCTAACCCAGTTCTCAGATCCATAAGTTAAAACTAATTTGAACATTGTCTTGTATACAGCTAATTTAGTATTTTGACTAATTACTATTTATTATTCCATATAAATTTATTCAGCTATTCCATATAAATTTATTCAGCTGACTTCCTACTATACCATCATCAAATACCTGAAATGTATTCTCAAAGAGTGACAGGACATTATGATAGTACTACATGAAGAACTTACATCATCACTAACTTCCTATCAACAATTTTCCTCCAAATCAATCTGATACCTGTCAAGACTCCAACATTATCAGATCTTATATGTCCATCTTCTAAGGCAGCTTTTATTGTATCAATCCACCTACATCTTGGTGTTCCTCAGGATCTTTTTTCCTGCCAACCTGGCAGAGAACACTTTTGCTAATCTTTCCTCTCCCATTCTATTTAAGTGACCATACCACCTGAGATTAGCACTGCTAACACATTCCTGGATACTAACAACGTCAAGTTCTTTCCTAATATCCTCATTTATGAGGATATTAGGATATTGCCATTGATGACATCTGTTCACACCCCTAATCTTTCTCAGCACTCTCATATCTGCAGTCTCTAGTCTTTGGTCAAGTGTTTTACTTCTAACCCAGCTCTCAGATCTATAAGTTAAAATTGGTTGAAACACTGTCTTGTATACAGCTAATTTAGTGTTTTGACTAATTTCTCTTTTATTCCGTATAAATTTATTCAGTTGACTTCCTACCATACCAGCTTTGTTGATTCTGTTGTTTATTTCAATATTTAATTTACCATCTTCACTAAAAATTGTGCCTAGGGTAGCTGAAATGTTTTACTTGTTCTGAGTATTACTCTTATGCACCAATTGTTGACTTATGAAAAATACAACTCTCTGAAACAGGATTACTTTGGTATTGAATGAGGGTTTTTTGCCATTTTAATAAAAAGTTTCCGACTGATCTCTAATAAGAACCAAAGTTTGAAACAGATGTCAGGCCAATGAAAGCTTAATTAAAAGAACTAATAAAAAGCAAATATATGTCAGCTGGGCAGTGCTAATGTCTTTTAAGTAGTGCAAGCTATGACAACTCTGATGCTAAAGATTGTATTCTCATAAGCTCTCTAGCCTGGGAGAAAACATACCTTGCTACCTTTGTACGAGATCAGCTAATTTACCTTCAACTGAAAAATCCCATACAACGTTTCCTCTCATTGCGACGAGAATTGAACTCTGGTCTTTTCCAATTGAAGAATGTGATATCCTATTGTTCTTCCAATTGCACTACAGAGGTGCTTTAATACATTGTTAGTAAAGTGTACAGACTCTGACATTATTTTCCACTTAATTGTACCCTTCCATTTAAAACCATACACATAACTCTCTCCCAACTCAATGTCAGATGAGATAGCATCTTCAGTATGTGTTACCAATAAAAACTTCAAATGTTTTTGCTAATTTTTTTTAACTAATTCGACTGGTACCTATTTGGTAATAACAGCTAAAACTTAACATGAAAGTACGTATTACTGGACATGCTTTATAACTGAGCAAATTTTGAAATCATTCCATACAAAAACACTAAAGTTACTCTTATAAGTAATGCACATTATATCAAGGGATGTCTGTACAGTACTGAATTATTTTGAAATGTGAATATTACTTACTTCTGTATTGCTATAATAAGTATTCCATGCTGCTCGTAATGATTCTTGTCCACCTAAGTCCCACATTATAAAATGAACATTTTTCCAAACAACCTCTTCCACATTGCTTCCTATTGTAGGTGATGTATGGACTACCTCATTCATAAGACTGTAAAAGTGGGTCAAAAAACATGTAAAAATTCATATATTTTTGATACATTATGCTAAAATTCATATTTTTTTTATTATTCTCATTAATATTATAATTTGGATACCTTTGCGAAGTCTTGGAACTCACTGCAGTTTATCAATACTAGTTCACATAACGAGTGTCATACTTTTCTGAAACTCATTTAATAATTCAATGCACATTCATTACTCACCAAGTATTCAATTTCCATGTATCATCCCTTATTATGTTTTTCAGATTCCCCTCCTACTGGAAATGTAAAGTGATATAGTCATTCTTGTTCAGGTTAGGTTGTTGCAGAAAAACCTCACAAAATTCTTTCAATACTTTGTAAATTTAAAGGAAACAATGATGAAATGTCATTTTGCTGACATTTAATATGGTGACTAATCCATGGGTGGCTAACCTGAATAGGTCTAATCTATGTATTTTCCATGTCTCATATTTGAAGTGAGACATGAAGAATATATGGATCTAATCTATATAATTTCCATATCTCACTTCAAAATATTGACTAAACTTCCCAAAATAATTAAGATTACTGTGAATTCTGTAAACACCAGAAAGAGATCAGGGATGTATTTGAGTATGAGTACATAAGAACTGAACGCAATAGGAGAACAAATAATTGACAGATGAAGAACATGCAGGTAGAATTAACTGCTTTAACATAATATTAATTAGGTCTGTATGAAGACAAGTTATGAGGATGTGACAGATCAAACAAGTACTGAGGAAAGAGTTGATACATGCTCACATTTCTTTTGCAAGCAGAAATCAAAATATGGAAAAAATTGCTCCCATCTTAAAAAAATTCAGTTTTTCCCAATTTGTTTCCTACAGTTAAACTAGCTGAATTCTTTCTTTTCACCAAAAACAAACACAGCTGTGCTCTCTCTCTCTCTCAAATTTATCAAATTACATGTTCATGTAATCTTAATTACTATGAATAAATTACTGGTCAATCTGCTGCAAGAGAGATATGGAATGCACAAGGAGTGCATCAGTTTCCAAGAAAATGGCTTAACTTGTTACCATTATATTAAATACCATATTTACTCGAATATAACTCGCACTTTTTTCTCCAAAATTAAAGTTAAAAAAATCGTGGTGTGAGATATATGCAGGGATTTTTTCAGGAAAAAATTAAATTGACGTTTAGAATTAAATCCTCAGTATTCATTCTAATTCATAATTGCATACATTATTTATAAAATGAATGCATTTAATGTTAATTATTAACGTTATTTAAGTGATCGGCCACTCACCTTCATCACATGATATATTGAATCTTTTAGCGACAATGCTTCTTGTAATTAATTATTTCTAGTGAAATCTTGTCCTAAGCTCTCAAAATCCAGTTGCACAACAGTTCTAATGATGGTCCCTTAATCCACCCCCACACAATCCAAGATAGAAGTCAATGCTCTCACTCCCACATTTCCTCTACTAGTTGCTTCCATCTCTTTTCATATGATTGGTGCAATAATAACAAAAGATCGTGCGACAATCTTTGAGATCAATGACAAGGCAAGTCGATGATTGTTGAGTCGAAATGCTGATTCTCTTCAACTGAATTCCAAAATATCTGAAACTGTCAATAACAGTGTTCACTATTTCTTAAAGTTTTAAACTTTTTTTGTGTACAAAGTATATGCAAAACTTTTTAATTTCTCGTTTTTATAAATCAGGGGTGCAAGGTATATGTGAGGGCGAGTTATATTCAAGTAAATACGGTAACAGGAAATTATACTTTGTCATAGTTCCTCTAAGTTTGCAATATTATTCAAAGTCTTGTCAGGCCTTTCCACACCAATCTAGTCTAAACTAGAATAATTATATACATTTCTGACATCTGGAAGACAGTTATTCCCCCCCCCACACCAAAAAAAATTAACCGTTAATTCTAGAAATTTTATAACTGTGTTAATCAAGAGAGAGGGGGAGGGTTGCTTTACATTTCCAGCATATTTATACATTTGACTTGAGCAAAATCAAGTTAAATATATAAATAATAATAAAACTGAATGAATGTAACTGCAACATAATGTAATGATCAAAAGACAACCAAAATGCTGCATTCTTTCCAAGTGATCCAAATTTTAAATTTATTATTAATCATATGGTCATCATCTAATTTCTGATATGCATCCTCAAGATGTGTATAGCACAGTATGATAGCACAACATTATTAAGTTCACATTACTGCTAACTTCCTATCAACAGTTTTCCTACAAATTAATCTGTTAGTTATCAAGTTTACAATACTGCCAAATCCTATATTTTGGTCCTCTAAGACACTCTAACTGCATAAATCCACCTACATCTTTGCCTGCCTCTAGGTCTTTTTCCAGCCATCCTGGTATTAAACAATATAATCCTCACTCTCCCATTCTGTTTAATTGCCCACACTATCAGCTCTCTCCTCCTCTAGCTATTTTCTGCATGGAGCATTTTTAAAAACATGCTCTTGATAGTGCCCTTCTCAAAACTTCTATCTGGTTAAGACATATAGATGATGTGCTTTCTATTTGGTCAGATGGCTCAGATACATTACTCTTTTCTTCTCCACCCCAACAGTCAATACATCAGAATCCAGTTTACTAAAGAAAAAGAAAATAACAATATCCTGCTTTTTTAGATACTCTAATCATGCCTCCCCAATGGCATTTTCTTTCTTTCTCAATTTACAAGACCCACCCACACAAGTAGATCATACACATTATCATCCTCCACCCCAACAATATGGTTATTAAACCCTTCTGAACAGAGCCTCCATTTTCTATTCAACAAGACTTCCCTCACAACTGAACTCTCCTTTATTCACCAGAGCTTTCTATCTAATGGCTAGAATGTCAAAAAATAAATAAATAATAATAAAAAAATACAAATTAGTTGTTTCTCCCATCTCTTCCCATTCCCATACAGATTACAATACTATCACTATCCCTACATCTGAAACACATTAGAAAAAATACCCAGAATTCTAAAGAGATATAATCTCTATAACCTCTCCACTGCTTTCAAACCTCATCTGAAGCTGGCTGGAATCACTCTCTCTGGAACAGATGTATTATGGTGAAACTGGGAAATGTGCCAACATTTGCCTTGATGAACACAAGAAATACATCCACCACCACCATGATTATAGCCATTCAGGCCTTGCTGACTATGATTTGGATACCTTGCACCAAATCAGATGGGGAAAAATAACCATTATACTTCACTACAGCAAATACAAATTGAAAGATTTTTTTTTTTAGAATCAGTAGCAGCAGATTTAAAAAACCAGCCTAATCTAAATCAATATGGTTGTGTTAAACTTCTCAAGATTTGGGAAATACTTCTTAGACCTCCCATCCAACAGCACCCATAGAGCAGTGCCCCTCATAGGACTATTTTTCTAGTCTAACTTCTCCAATTATTGTGTGTGTGTTATTACAATGTTAATATTGTATCTCTGATGTCTCTGTGACAGAGATGAAATATAGGAATGATTAAGCTTGTGTTTAAATTATTTTTCTGTGCTATCCATTTCATCAAACCTAATTATGAGAGTTATATTGGGTCCATACATTGGAGGTGAGTGGCATAAATGAGGAAAAAGCTGCTGTGTTTGTCTGTTGAGAATGACATAAATCTCTTTGCAGAAAGATCAGTATACTAAAATAAATCAAAGTGAAGCATCCCTGTAGTTTTTTTTTTTTTTTAGATTACTGAACAGAACTTGTGTTAGTGGTTAGATAACAAACTTTTGATAACATAAAGGTTACTGTAATGAAGACCTCCTGTAGCTAATCAGAATTGGCAATGTCCTTCAGTTGGAAAGAATGCAAAGAGCCTTTATCAGGGCTTTCAAATAAAGTTCATTCAGTCTCATATGGAGGTGGCAGTGTTTTTTCTCCCAGAACTAAGATTTTCCATCCTACAAAACAGGTAAACCAGCCAGAACACACATAATTTGTAGATAATATAGAATTAATTGCCCAATTATAAGTAATAAGAAAATTTCTAAGAGGCCAAGATACTTGATTATAACAGGCCATTTGAGTCCAACACAAAACATAAGATAGGAAGAGATGGATTACATACCTCATAGGAAAATCACCTATAGATCACGCTTTGGGAAAATTCTGCTTATGCAATGAGCATACAGTTAGATGAATAATCATCATTAAGAGTATGATGATTATTCATACTCTTAATGAATATTTTTTTTATTCATTAAGAGTATATTGGACTATGTAAAGAAAGTGAATCTATACATTAGGATTTAGTATGATATTTCTTTTGCAATGAAGAACTGTTAGTTTCGAGAACAAATTTTAAAATTTATATATATATATATATATATATATATATTTTTTTTTTTAAATTGAATCCTATCAATGAAAGGCTGTAAACCTACAGTACATTAGCACCAAGGTAAACAAAAAATTATATGACCGAGAAACCCTATTCTGGAGACCAATCATGAACTTTTTAAAAAAACAAGGTCTCCAGTAAGCACTGTGGTAGCTTTACACTGGATGACAAAATTCATTTACCACTTACAAACACTGAATATGAACATTTGCTAAACCACAGAAATATTAGACATCATTTAGAGAAATTCTGTTCCGTAAAATACAGAAAAACACAGTACTTCATCTGCATAGGTGTCTAGAACAAGGAAAATATGTTGAGCTCATGATTTGAAAATATAACATACTTAAAAATAAACAGCATGAACTAGTAATATAAGTAATACACTAACGTCTAATAACAGGAAGATGCCGATACCCAAATGTACATAAAAGAAAAAGATAGTAATGAAACTAATATCATCATTATTATTCTGAGACAGTTATATGGTCACAATACAAATTGACAATACACAAATGAAATACTTACAATTGATATAGAATGGTTGTTTTACCAGCATTGTCAAGGCCCACAATAACTATTTTGTGCTCTGAAATGATATTAAAAAAATTTAATGAACATTTAGCATAACAGATCAATAAATAAGATTATTATTATTATAACTGTGAGAGAAAAGCACTGAAATGTAACATACATATATATTGGAACTAGTATTTACTCGGATTGTAGACATTTTAAATCATAATTTTACTGACTAGGAACCCCGAGATAAGGTAAAAAAATTTTTGTGAGAAGTCCATGTTTTATCTTGCTATTTTCCAGTTTGTGATAATTTTTACACCTGAAGAAGTTGGCCTTCCGACGAAACTAGCTGTGTTTCAATTAAAGTTTTTATTTTACCTTATCTCGGTGTTCCTAGTCAGTAAAATTATTATTTAAAATATACATATATAATTTCCACTATGGATGGGATTTTTCTTCTTATGAGTGTAAAATTATATATACACAGTAGGTGTGTGTGTATTTTTTTTTCCCCATAAGCTGGAAATCCTGCTCTAGAGACAAAAAACTTTTTCAAGCCACTTCAGGGTATTTGTTCCTCACTTCCAAAGACATTCATAAACATCCATACCCAAGACAGGATTCAACCTGCAGCCTATCTCCTACAAAGTAGGTATGGTTGGCCAAGTACACCAGCAAACTGAATCAAACTTTAATACAATTATGCACAAATGTACTGGATCAGCTTAACTATTCAGTGGTAATAAACAGGTATTCTCCAAGAAACTTTACCTCTTTTAACAAAACTCCACACAATTCTCCAACTATAATCATCATCTACACCAACGCTATCTACCGCCCACCACCACCACCACAACTAGTATTTTCACAGACAATCATAAACATCCATGCACATGGCAGGATTCGAACCCACAACCTTTTAGCTGGATAACCCTTACTGGATAACCCCAGATATGCTAACCACTCGGCCCACCAAGCTGGCCTTGTTAGATAATCAGGAAAATTCTAAAGATCAAAGATGGAACATTTTACCAAGCCACCTCCAATAAGAAAGGTGTATTTTCACTCCAGGCAATGAATTTCATATACCACCTGAAAGGTTTATGCACATTTGTAGAACAACTCAGTTACTGGTGAAAGCATCCATGCCTGCAGTGGGATTCAAACAAACAAGCTTTGGGGAAATAATTATCCATTTTGCTAAGCAAATCAGCAATCTGTATGCTGAACTGAGTGTAGGTGTATACACACACACTAAACTTAATACAAATTGGTTATTTTGTCATCAACTAGCAGGAAATGCAGTATCATGCAGCAGGTAAAAGTATGGGTCAATATATCTCATGATGACCCTTGAGTTCTCCCAAGATTAGCCTAGAAAGTGCCCTCCACTGATATCACTTCTTGTAAATAAATACAGCCAAAACATTGAATGTACACTTCTATTTAAAGAAGAACTGATACTGAATCTGTAAAAATAAATGTAATTCTCTGACTTAATAATGTCCAGTACTATCACTACCTTATTGTAATGATCAAATTACTTAAAATCTTCCTTTTACAAATGCATCTTAACTATCTGAGAAATTCTTTCTCACTGACATCAATCCAATTTTGCTTCTAACTCTAATCTGCTTCCTCATTCCTGTTGCTCTTCATTGAACACTTAATTCAGACATTTACTGTGTTAGTGCACTTCCTTAAAACACATGATGATAACTTTGTCAAATTCTATTCCTTCACTGACATCAACTTTGCTCTACCAAACACTTTACCATTCATTTACTCTACCATTTTACTCAAACATTTACTCTACCATTCTACTTTCATGTTGCCACTTTTTTCTTGCACTCAATGGCAACTTATATTGACTCACATAAAACACACTTACTATTAATGCTGGCCTGGTTGGCCGAGTGGTTAGCGTATCCGCTCTCCAGCCAAAAGACTATGTGTTCGAATCCCGCCATGGGCATGGATGTTTGTGATTGTCTGTGAAAATACTAATGGTGGTGGTAGACGGTAAATGCCGTTGGTGTAGTTGCAGTTCGTTGTAGTTGGTGGAGACAGAGTAGTAGAATAGGTGCCCTCCCTCGATGAGTCTTTGGACTCCCTGTTGGTGTCATGTAATAATAATAATTATAAATATATGCCATTTATATCAGCATCATGCACAAAAATTTCCTAAACTAAGGAGAGCAGTCCACTGTATACGATATTCCATAAAAAATGTCAAACTTTTTTTTTTTACTCTTTGGAAAATTGGATATTGCCTTCGACTTGAAGTGCTGTTTAATTTCTGTCACATAAATGAGTGACAAACATTTGAAACAGTACTGATATCACTAAAATTTGAAACAAGAAAAATAAAGTCTTGAAATTGCTGAAATATATGTTTAAATATGTTTATGAAGATGATACATTATCCAGAACTGAAAAATGTTTATGTGGTAATACAACATCACATCAGATTATAAGGATGGGAAAAGGTAATATATTTGTCGAAATGTAGTGCCTAACCTGTTACAATGAAAGCAGAGGCCAGAAGATTAATTTTAAATAGAAATTTGGAATGAAGAAATTTGTATAAAGGTTGCCAAAAAAACTTCTTGAAATTCCTAGTTATATTTTTAACTATGCTTGTGAAGATGATGCACTGGAAAGAAGGGATTCAAGTATTTAAAAAAATATATTGTTCCTGGAATACCTGCCATATTCATTAGAACCGACCTGACTAAGGTGATATGCCTTTTATATTATCAAAATGAAAGCATCTCTTAAAGAACTGCTCTTTCATTCAACATGATATGCATTTATAATTTTAAAAAAATACTCTTGATTAAAAAGCTTGAAATCAAATGGTTTCCATAGCTGTTCTAAAAACTATGAAATGCTCTGGATTACTTCCAGCATAGCCAGAAGAGTGCTACGTCAAAATCAATTGACATGATGGATGGTAATTACACATTTCCCATTTATTAAAACCATCTTAATACTATATACTGCAAACCTTTAAGAGTGATTATAATATCAGTTTTCAAATACAAAAATCAATTATCAGTTAAGAACAACTGACATTATCCACATCTTGTTTAACAATAATACTGATTATGCATTTTTCAAACAAATGGACTTTTGACACAAAGAATACTCAACAATATGATGTACTGTTCTATTCACACACACACCCTATACATGAGAGTAGCGCTTCCCAAACTGTGGGCCACAGCCCCCTTGGGGGCTGTAGGTTTTGTTGAGGGGGGGGGGCCGTGAAATAATGAAAACAAATTTAAAATGTTTTAAGACTAAGTAGATTTTTTTTATTTTAAAAGAAACGTATTTAACTTTTATTATTTCTTTTTTGTTACTTTTTATATTTTAATGGAAAAATTCACACATTGGTGTTGGTTCACAAACTATGTTTCCTGCATATTTCGGCATTTAATGAACATTAGTAAATATTGCTTATTCATATGTTTCATTTCAAAGCAGCGGTTAATTGTATTTACTTCGAATGCTCTCCAGGGAAGCTCCAAATCTTCCTGTCCCCTTCATCAAGCGTTCGTAATCAGGGACTGTTGATATTGACTTTATATACATATCAAAACTCATTTTATATTATCACTGTCATCTGAGCTAGTTTTCTGTTACCAATAAAAGTTTTGCATATACTTCACACATGAAAAAAAGCTTAAACAAGTTCATGTGGGGAGATAGTAACTCGCTTGCAGTGGTAAAAACACGCCCTCCCTAACAGCCATTATACTGCAGAGGCAATAAAAACAAGTACTTTTATTATGCCAGTGAATAAGGTATGAGGAGTCTGTGTAATATATTTCTCAACAAATAGTGCAATTAGAGACAACTGGGATAAAAACACTAATTAATGAATCACATGTCCCCCATACAGAAACTATGCTGTATAGACTGAAACAAAACCATATGTTGCATAGGCAAACACAGTATCTAAATAAAAACTATTGCTATTAATTAGATGTGTGCGAGTTCGATTTCCCAAGGCAGCAATAAAATTCAACCGAACGTGTTAAAATTCGTAAAAGTGTTAAAACTAAGTAATATATATATATAATGAATGTTACGGCAGTTTCACATATGGAATTTGGTTGAAGAGAGTTAGCATTTCAACTCAATTGTCAGCTATGCTTTTATCTTTCGGTTGCACAATCTTTTGTTAATACCACATCAATTATATGCATGTTTTAATAACCTGCCTTTGCTGTCCGTTTCACGTTCGGCTTAATTACCGTAAAGGGAGAAAATTCATAAAAGAGAAAAATGTTCCTGGTCTGGGGATGCCCATATTCAGGTAATATTCACTAATTTCATGTTATCAGTCTGTGGTGTGCCAGTATTGGCAAGTGGTGATATTATTTGATCTATTCTATGTTAAAAAATTTAACCCTGAGATAGATAAGTGGCTGATAAAAAATTTAAAAAAATCCCACGAACAATCAGAAGAAGCAGAAACAGACTCAAAAAAAAAAAGGACAGTATTTCATATTTTACCAGAACAGCCCACATCGTCTTCAGAACCAAACAGTAAGAGGCAAAAAATGTAATATATGCATTTGATTTTTGCAATATTCGCTGTGTATATTTTGTATTGAATTTAAATACAATAAATATTATAATAATATATCTCTCTATTACGATTTTTTTTCGAGGGGGGCCGTGAAATATTTTAATTTTTGCAAAGGGGGCCCTGACATCCAGAAGTTTGAGAAGCACTGCTCAAGTATGCAGAACTTACAGCACAATGTCATGTGTGATCAAGTCATTAAATAAGATAAGAGAAATTTGATTTTCTTAACAGCACAACTCAAAGAACAAAAACCTTATCTGTATTACTTGGAAAAACTATTCCAAGTAATACAGATAAGGAATGAAAGAGGATAAGAAGATCATTTGAAGATGGTTGGATGTTGACTATTAGCAACTGCTATGTTTAAGCCAGTTCATAATAGACGATTACCCATAAAAATATCTACAAAAAAGTGAGCAATCATAAATGAAAGCAAAATCATCACACACAGTGCGCTGCATCAGCAAAAACTATGCAGAGGTTATAGTTTTTGAGGTTATTTGAGGTCAGTGAGAGAGGTTCTGTGAAAATAAAAATGTGTGTGAAAGTATAAATCAGTACGTGGGTTTAGTTGATCAGAATTATTACTTAAGTAATGATGATTATTATACTAGTATATTATGTCTGATAATTATACTTTATCAATACTGGTTTATTGATAAAAATCCTGTGATACAGGCTAATTCATCTTCATTTGAAAAGCCTATATAACGATTCCTCTCATTCTAGACAGAATGGAAACTGTCTTCACAACCAATGGGCAATCTTATTATATTCTCATAATTGTGTTATAAGGGCATGCATGAAGAGAGGAAGCCATCACCATGACATATATTGTATGACCAGGGAGGCAACTAAATCCAATTATCAAGATGGAAAGTAAGTAATAAGATGGTTGTTTTCTAAGTATGCCTGTATGTCAGACACAATCAAATATCTTACAAATGTCAAGAGTAAATGTGTTTCTCCAAACATTTCTGTAGCTTGTGTCCAGAAATTGGCTGTCAGATCTGTTTGGGATCAGAATAACCCATATTGGTGATCAAGTGATTAATTGATGCACCTCCAGGTGGTAAAGAATTTGACTTCTGATGACCTTTTTCGTTATTTTTATGAAAAATAATGAAAAAGGTCATCAAAATATGAAAAAACTGAGCAAGGATGATGCAATAGTAGTCTGATGTGATAGATCTACAATTTTTTTTTTCTCCAGCTGTAGTATGCTGAAACTTTTACTGGACTACCTTTTGTACACTTGTCAGAAAACCAAGCTATCATTAACAGGAAAAGATTTTGAGTAGATGAAATAGGATAAAAGTTAAACTACTTAAAAGGTATAATTTTATCACTGCATTAAGTCAGTATTTTGTTCAGCTTATAATTAATGCAAGTAGAAAATACATTATATATGTATACCAACACCAAGTCACAGAGTGACTTGGTGTTGGTATACATATACTTTCTAACCTATAGGCTGGGATTTGAATCCCAATGTACTTCTTAGAAGGGAAGGGAATGACAAAACATGTCTAGTGGGTAATTTATTTACTTATTTTTTTCTGATGATGTCTTTATGTATGTATATGCAAACAATTATCTACAGTATAATAAATTTAGTTTAATCCTTTATCCAAGTGTAAGCAAACAAAGTTTGCACCTGAAAATATCTTCAGGACTGAGGTAAGGTGGTACATCACTTGGCAACTTGGAGCAAAGGTGGATCAAGCTTTCATCACTCATTGTCTCAGTTCATGTTCCTTGCGAACATGTATACTGCTATGCATTAAGGGATGGGCCACCACCCAGACCCGTTTCAACCTTTATTGAGTTCTCGTCAGTGGGAAGCAGACCCAGAGTGCTGATACTAAGGCAGATGATGTCTTTATGTATGTATATGCAAACAATTATCTACAGTATAATAAATTTAGTTTAATCCTTTATCCAAGTGTAAGCAAACAAAGTTTGCACCTGAAAATATCTTCAGGACTGAGGTAAGGTGGTACATCACTTGGCAACTTGGAGCAAAGGTGGATCAAGCTTTCATCACTCATTGTCTCAGTTCATGTTCCTTGCGAACATGTATACTGCTATGCATTAAGGGATGGGCCACCACCCAGACCCGTTTCAACCTTTATTGAGTTCTCGTCAGTGGGAAGCAGACCCAGAGTAGTGATACTAAGGCAGAAGCAACGGGGAGGTCATATCTCCCTATACAAGTTGTCATATTTTACTATATGAGAAGGGTATACATGTCCACAAGGAGATGTGCTTTGCATTATGGGAGATACTGAGACAATGAGTGATGAGAGCTTGGCCCACCTTTGCTCTGAGTTGCAAGTGATGTACCACCTTACCTCAGTCCTGAAGATATTTTCAGGCACAAACTTTGTTTGCTTACACTTGGATAAAGGATTAAACTGAATTTATTATAGTCTAACCCAAGTGCAAAATAAACTTCCAATTATCTACAGTATAAACCTTTGTAGCCATTGTGGTGGAGAGGGGTTTCAGCCATTATAACTATCTCATTTATTAAAAGCATCAGACATCTGACAACCCTGATTAGAATGAATAAAATAAGAAGAGAAAATACAATGAGATAAATTATTACTATGATAATGACACTATTGAGATCATTTATCTAACATAGTTATGCAGTATGACCCACTTAAAAATTTGCCTGAATATATTCAGATATGCCCATAAGACCAAAAAATATTTCCCTAATATAGTTCTGTGTCTTGTATTTTCTCCTAATTTAAAAATTTAAATGAAAATTGCCATTTGTTTATTTTGTGTTTTGGGTATAGGTTAAGATGGAATTTAGATTCTCATTGGTGGGTAAGTAGACAGGACATGACTGTAGCTATTCAGTATTTATCTTTTATCATGTAGACAGTCGTTAGTTATTCCCTTGTGATTTATTTAAATTTATTACTCATAATATGGACTTTGATAGAGATAAAGAACATTTTATCTAAAGATGAATATAATGTGAGCACATCAGAGGATAATGCTCTGATTGTAGCTTTTCATAATGTTTGTCAGGAGGCAAATCTGTAGAACAAAGTTGATTCGTTCATGGCATGAAGTAACGAACCTAGAATCCTCTCTCTCCACTCAAAGATTTCCCTTTAGAATGAATAAAGTGAACTGCACCAATTCTTTTAATCTCTAATGGAAATATCTTTATTCTTTTTTAATCTTTTTTTGATGGCAAGTCAGTTAATGCTATAGCTGAAACAAATTGTTATGCTATACAAAAGACCATCAGAGAGTGGAATCCTACCTATAGTGATGAAATTTGGCCCTTTTTTTTTTTTTTTTTTTTTTTTTTTTTTTTTTTTTACAATAACAATGCTATAAGGACTTGTTTACAAACTGCTTCCATTGGACAAAAAAGGTCCCTCATGAATACCCCCATTCTTGTGAAACTACATGAATATCACTAAAAAGGTTTAGGCGCTTAAAGAAGCATTTGCATTTTTCAAGTAATGAAGAACATGATGTTCATCTCCATCCAAAACTAAACAAAATTTTTCCAATATATGAATACCTAAATGAAAAATTCAAAACACTATATATAACCTAGATTAGTGATTATTGATGAAAGTCCCATGCTTTGTAAAGGTACACCATCCAATCCCATAGATGTATTGACATCGAGGTTCTGTAATAGACTATTTACCTCTACTTCATCACAATTCCAGTATAAGCTGTTGGTTCTCCAATTTCTGCAATGTCACCACCTGGATGATATACTCTTGCCAAGTGCTCGCTCAGTAATTCCACTATATCGACTGATTTGGTTACCTCCCTACCCTCATAATTTTTTAAAATCATTCTGCCATGAACATTTTTCCTTTTACTTGCAGCATATTGAAAAAATTGTTTGGGATTCTCTTTAGCCTGCATGGCCAATTTTCTTTCGTAATCTGCTTTTGCTTTTCTTACCACCCTTGTTACCTTCCTGGCCTGAGCTTTATACTGTTCCTGTACCTCCTTCTGCTGGTCACCTTTCTCCTTAAATTGCCTCCACAATTGTTTCTTTTTTTGCAGCTCAAGCTTAATAGTGTTATTCATCCATTTAACCCCTACTTGATTTATTATTCAGACTCTTCGTATACAGTCAACCACTTCCTCCTGCAAACACTTCTTAACCACCTCCCATGCACTATCAACATCCAGCCCTTGCAGTTTTACATGCCATGACACTGAGCCAAGGACACTCCTAAGCTTGTCATACTTACCAGCCCGGTAATTCCACATGTACCCTGTCTTAATTATAAATTCCACTCCTTTAGCCACCTCCCAAGTCATGACCTTATGCAATTACTAGGTCAAGCACTCTCTTCCCCCTAGTATTTTCCACTATGCTGTCGCAGATAGTTGTCCCTTAATAACCACATAAATTCCAATTCCTTTCTCCTATGTGCCCTCTCCTCCTTCCAGTCAATGTTACCATAATTGAAATCACCTATAATAATTACCCTCCTTCCACTCATTTCTTCTATTTGCCTATGCATACTATCCCTACCATCTATTCCATCATTTGGTCTATAGCAGCACCCAATTGTATATTTTGTTCTGCTAGACTCTGTCTCACACCAAATAGCCTCAAATGTGCTCTTTTCTCTATCCTGCAGTTCAACTTCTATACTCCTTGGCTGCAACTCATCAGCTATCATCAATAACACTCTTCCCCCCTTTTTATTCTCCCTATCACTCCTGAACACGATATACCCATCGCATTCAATCCCACTAGCTTTATCATCTTCTGTCAGCCATGTTTCACTAATACCAACAACCTGTGGCCTGGAAGTGCCAACCAAGGCCAAAAACTCTTCCTTCTTGTTCCTAAAATTCCTAGCATTAGTGTACATGAATTGCAGAAGCCCATTTGTCCCATCCCTACTTTGATGCCTTATACTAACTATCCCATTCTGATTTGTTGTCCTTCGTACTCGCTCGGGCATATTATACTCATTCATACACTCAACTGCCTCCCTAAAGTGTTGTTTATGATCTCCTGAGAATTTCAGTCCAATCAGACAAAAATGAAAATTTAAAGGAGGGGGGATATTATTTTTCACAGACACCTCTAGCGATCATATCATTCAACTGATTTCAATAGTCCGTGTGGTTAACCTAGTAGTTATGCGCTTCGCAACCATATGCCTGGGAAATTAGTGTCCTGGGTTTGATTCTCGTTGCCGACATGAGGAAGTTAAGGATCTTTCTCAGGCATAGCCTAGTTAGCCAGTCTTGGGCGTGGACAGCAAGGTTTTTCTCTCCAGTTTATCTGGAGTTTTGCCTCCCGCAAGCAGGCAAACTGGCCCAATGAACACACGAATTACAGTCAGGAATACTTAAGACCCAGCCATAGGCCTGATTCGTCAGCTATGCCAAGCCCAGATAAAATTTTGGGGAGATTGCGATGGTGCCATACATACCCATAAAAGGGGCCTCATGGCCACTGTATCATCATACGAATAAATAAACTGATTTCAATAAAATTTGGAATACACAGTTTCTGATAAGATTCTCTGAAAAATTCATTCAACTCATCAGACAAAAATGCAAGGGTGTGGCCCTTTCTCCATAGACCCTTTATAGGTTCAACTGTTTACAACCAGAATATAGCTGTCTCTTATCCTGTTTAAAGTCCTCAGGAGTATTTCTGCACAACTGGATCAAATGGAGACTGAGGTTGTAAAACAGAGAGGGAAGCAAAACACTACTGATATTATTTATATGCTGCATCATTCTGATTATATGCAAAATTTATTTCTGAATTATTTTATTTCAAAAAGAAATAAATCCTAACAGCAGTGCTTCTCAGTGTTTTAATAATTAAAACACTAAGAAGTACTGCTGTTAGGATATATGCGCACCTTAATATTCAAGAAAATGCAAAAAATTGAAAACAAAAGGGGTTTTAAGGCCGAGCACGATTTTGCCAGCTTCTGCTGCGCTTCAAATTTTGACACTCCTAGACATCGCCTTTGTGGATCACTGAATAGTTTTTATCTTCTTTACAATAACTCCAAATTGACTTCGCGGGATGGATATCAACATGTCAACAGTTTGGATTCAAAATATTTGAAGTCATACATCCCAAAGCTTTTCAAAACATTTTGATAATTTCTTCTCCAAATCAGTTATCACCTAACCATAGAAGACAGTACAGTAACAAGGGTATGAAGCACCTGTGGCAAGTGTCCAACTTGCCCTCCCTGCAACCCAATGCAAGTGTCTAATTTTGCCCCTGACCCAAAAAATTTTAAAAATTTACATGTAACAAGTTAAATTTTACTAAATGCAGTATGTTAAATACTTACTATTAACCCCATCAAAATGAGTTGCAGTGTGTTGCAGAAGTTGTGTATCTAAAGCGGCGTATTGCCGAAATTTAAAAATACAATATAAAATTGCGGACTTTTATATCTATTTTTTTTTTTTTTTTTAAATTTTGCGCTCCAAACCTAGTTGCGCTAGTGGCAGGCGCCTCTTTCGCCACGTACTCATTACGACACTGATAGAAGTAATGAACAAATCTCGACGTAAATATTAACATTTAACGATCAACACTGTTGGCTGGAACTGATATATGTCTACTATTATTAATCTTTATTTGCAGACCTACTTAAACATCACGGGCAATTGACAAGCTACACAGGTCTGAAATGCATCATAAATTAATATAACACTGTCTTCTGGCAATACTCCAAAGAAAGAACAGCTGTATATCTTGCTGAAAAGAAGAGCTATTACTGCGGAATAATTTTAAATAGTAATAAAAATCTTCACTATCAAATGCCGCAAAAACAAATGATACAGAAGTCTGAAAGACGAATGGCACATTTATTTAAATTATTAAATGTGTTATTCGTCTTTCAGACATCCGTTTCCAAAAATTATTACATCCTTATATGTCATATTTTTGGAAACTTAATAGTCCCACCCCCCAACCATCCCTCATAATGCTTCGATTCTCTCAATAGAAATGTCCAGTACATACATGAAATTTTACATTTAAAATTTCCTTATTATGTAATTGCAAATAATAATATCCATACTACCGTATTATAAAATCATAAGATACGTCACAAGTTGGATTGTGTTGGCAATTTTAGCAATTTAGCCAATCAATCTGTCTGTGAGATGTCTCCACGTGACTAACGCATTTTCTATATCCGCGTCCCCCGTACACACTCGAGTGATTAAGAGTGACTATAATTGTTGACCTCAAACAGCACTGATTATTGTGTATTATTAGTTCAGCAAGTGATTACTGGTGTTCAAACCATGGATAATTTTGAGGTACGTACTGAATGATAATCATCCAATACACATGGCATGATATCCCCTTCTTATATCAACAGTAGCATAGCAAAAAAAAAAAAAAAAAAAAAACACTCGAAGCGCATGGTGTAGAAACAATACTCTCGAGCTTATAACGCCTCACGTCATATAGTGGCCTGAATGATTACTAATGTGAATGCTATTAGGCATTCTTTAAAATAACACGGTCGGCCAGTAGGTTTAACGTGGCACTCATTCACTTATCCACATTCCGATTCGCTAGGCTTCATACCACGGGGAATTTTGTATGGAAATAAATGATTAGAAAGCTCATTCCCCACGTCGAAATCTAAATATGCTTATTATATCCTTCAACTCAGGTGTTCTATTACTTTTAGAAAACTCGTGTAAAATTCTGCATAACCTATTTGCATAAGAAATTCCTTCTCATAAATTACACAATTCTTTCTAGTTCATATTTCGCTGATGAGTAACGTAATTCGCTGGTATATAATACGTGATTCGTGAGTAATACGGGCTACTCACGCGACAGCTGTGAGTAGCCCGTACCTTAAATGCAGAGGAGCATCTCTTCTGTCACAATAATAGTGAATGCTACAAGCATATTTTTGCTGTTATATTTTATTTCTCACGACCTACCTATTTTAAAAGAAATCATCTTCAAACTACTGGTTTACGTGAAGTCAGAGATATTCTTAAATCACAAACTCTGACTTATAAAACAATATGTAGTCACTACTTAAATAGCGTTTTCACCGTTAATAATCATCAATTGGAAAACAGCTGGCAAACATTAAGATCGCCATCTGCCCCAAGTTTGCATTTAACTGATAGTTCTAAGTTTATTTTATAAATGTTATTCGAAATCATAACTGTAAACTAACTATAGAAAAAGTCTCGGCATCGTTTGAAATCAATAGCTTTGTTAAGGTCAAAAGCATGTGGATAGACGGAAAACGACACAATAAACAACGCACGAAAGAATGGAGGTATATAGTAGTGGTGGGTTGGCAAAATGAGAACATCCGCTCCAAAACAAAGAGTAACGCTCGCTCTCTCCAGCTGGAAGGGAGCGGAACTATAAGACCAGGTGGCCAATAGGAAATGCATTATGATATCGACAATCAAGGTAGAACTCAAGACGCCTGAATAGATATATATCTATTATATATATATATATCGGTAAGAGTAACAGCAGATGGTGACTATGGCTTCTCCCATTCCCTCAATATCCATAAAAGGCACGAGCTTAAGGGAAAAGATCCGAATCTTTGTCAAGAGGATTTCCGTCCGTTATTCGTTTGAAGTTTTCATATCTTGTCTGAGTGACATAAGGAAGTCTTCTGGCTTTTTTCCCCCATAGCTATTTTGTAGAATTCCTGTTTCATGGCATCGGCTAGAGTTGGCTAAAGAAAATATCGTTTCCAAAAAAAAAAAAATACCTGGAATAAATCATTTTTACTATCGACACTGATAAGAAGTTCAAGTTCCACTGTTAATAATAGCTGCTGTGCTATTATGTTTTCAAAATCAAACAAACTACATGTTCGTTTCTTCAACTTAAAATAACAAGCAAAATTCAAAGTTTTATGATCGTCACATCTAAAATTAGGCAATCACGATTACTCTATTTTCTTCCGAAAAACTGAACAAAGCATTTTAGAATTTACAGTCTGCACTTAATTATATTAACCGAGTATCTCCATGTAGTCCAAAGACTCATTGCGAGGTCCCCCACACTAGCCATTCTTCACACAACACATAGATCTTTCCTTATTCATTTATTGAAAATGCAATCTAAACTGTCACCAGCAGTCCATTCCAACCATTCACAACCCTCCCAGTATAAAAGCTTCCTAACATCCCTGCTAAACACAATTTTACTCAACTTCCAATAATAGTTTCTTGTATTTTTGTCTTATAATCCATCATGGGCGATATTTAATTGTTTGCCTCAGGGCACTATCTAATCTGGCGACGGCACTGCATCAGGGGCAAAGGATAGTTTGTAAGTTATCTGTTATATTAATGGACACTAGATTTTGGAGATCGTAGTGGACAGGAAATTGAAGTTCAGAAAACATATTTCGCAATTTAAAAACAACACTGCTATCACCTCGATTCGAAAAACACGCGGACGAATTTTCTCCTGTATTAAGGCTATACGTCGGTATCTGAAATACTATACTCAGAGTTCGTCAGACTTATATAGGAATGCTTCAAATGAGGATAAATTGAAGGTTTACAGATTACAAAAGTTGGCTGATAGACGGAGGAGAGGGGATATGATTGAAACGTATAGGTTAGTTACTAAAGGGATGTTGTAAAATAGATGAGGGGAAAAGCACAAGAGTGAATATTTGAATCCCAAGTACACACTTTTGACCACCTGGAAGTATTGCGGAAACATTTTTACTTTCAGTGTACATGGCGCAATTGTCTTACTGACATGCATTAAATACCAGATTACTGAGATTTGGCTTGAGAAGGATAGCTAGTGTACAGTGAGTCCTCCCCTTATCCGCGGGGGATACATTCCAAAAACCACACGCGGCTATTAACCGAACCGAAAAATATAGTTTTTTTTTCCCCTATGCATACATATCTATGATAAAGTTTCATTTATAAATTAGGCACTGTAAAAGATTAACTAATAATAAAATAGAACGATTATAACAACATACTGTAATAAAAGTTATTATTATAGCGGTGTCTCCATGGAGTCAAACCTCATCGCGGAAGACCTTACATTGGCAAGTTATGTGAATGGAATCTGCATACGTTTTTATTATTATTATTTATTTTATGAAGTCGAGAACTTTCACCTTTTCAGTTAAAAGGATGCATTTTACGGCTTTTCTTTGGCATATCCTAATTGCCAGCGGTGGACAAGATACTGTAGTGAGTTATATAAAAGAAAAACTAGATTCAGATAGCGTTGGGAAACTGAAGAATTGAAGCAGATATCACCACCAGGTAATGAGTATGATATGGACATTTTAAGAGGAGAGGTAGAAAAAGCAATAGGACGGCGAACACACAACAAGAGTCCTGGTAACGATAACATTACTGGAGAAATGATTAAATATGGTGGTGAAAGTATGGTTACAGAAATGCACCAACTATGTAATATGGTATGGAAAGAAGGGAAAATGCCTGGGGAGTGGGTGAAATCAATATTAGTAACATTATACAAGGAAATAAGCTAGAATGTAAAAATTATAGAACAACTGCCTTGATAAGTCACCTTGGTAAAGTGATGATGATCATAATTGACAGAAAGATTGAGAACACAATTGGAAGCATAACTTGCAGACGAGCAAGCAGGATTTAGGAAGGATAGAACTACAATTCAACAGATTTTGACAATGAGGTTAATAGCAGAGAAAGCTAGGAGAAAAAACAAAAACATATATACTTGCTTTGTTGATTTTCAGAAAGCATTTGACAGTATTGACATTATCAGTTCTGGAATTCTATGGAATTGATAAAAAAAACTAATAGCTATATTAAAAGATGTTTATCAGAATGCAGTTGCAGCAGTTAGAATAGGTGATGATTTGGGGAAATGGTTTAAAACAAGCAGAGGTACTAGAGAGGGAGACCCAATATTACCAAGCATTTTCACCGCACATTTAGAAAGAACAATGGACAAATTGAAGGAAGATGCCAAAGGAACATCTGTACACGGAATGAGAATTAACAATCTAAGATTTGCAGATGACATTGTTATTATTGAAGAAGACGAAAGAGAACTACAAAAAAACACTGAAGCTGTTAAATGAGGAAGGGAAGAGATTCGGACTTGTTATGAATTTGGAAAAAACGAAGGCAATGGTATTTGGTGAGAAGAACATGAAACAAGAGGATGGAACTGATATAGAAAACGTAGAACAATTCACATATTTGGGAACTGACATATGACTTGGACTGTAAAAATGAAATAAAGATCAGGATTGCAAAGGGAAGAACAAATCTGAAGGCCATGGATTGTCGCCTCCGTAGCGCAATTGGAAGAACGACGGTACATTGCACCCTTCGATTGGAATAGGCCTAAGTTCAATTCTCGTCGCGACGGGAGGAATCTTTATCTGGACAATTTCAATCGAAGGTGAATTAGCCGATCTCATACGGGGTAGCAGGGTTTTTCATCCCGCATACAGACAAATCAGCGCTTCAGAACACACGTACAGACAAAAAATACTAGTTGTGGTGGACGATAGATGCCGTTGATTTAGTAGAAGTTCGATGTAGTGGTTGAGACAGTTGTAGGTATCCTCCCGCGATGAGTCTTCGGACTCCTTGGAGAAGATTTTATAATCTTCTAATGCAGAAGATTATAAAACAGAAGCTGCAATTATTTGGACACATCTGTAGAATGAGTGAGGACCGGAAGATAAAGACTTATGTTTGGTATTTTGGATGGTTTAAACAGAAGAGGTAGACCATACAGAGAATGGTATAAAAGACTGGTGTGGAATGAGTGTACAAAAACTGCACTGGACAAAGAAAAGTGGAAGAAGATAGTGAAACAGGCAGTGAGCCCATGGTTCGTGGTGATGATGATGAATTGCCAGCCTTACTATTCTTGCGTTTTGGGGCCATTTTTAAGTAAAATAAGGGTTACTTGAACACAAGCATTGCAATACAGCGACAGTCGATCTGATAACCGAGAACTACTCAGAACGGCGCGCAATTTAAAACTTATGAATTGTTTATTTCTGGAATTTTTCATTTAATTTAATATTTTAGCATGACTACTAAGTGACTAACGGGCGGATAGCGTATATGGCATTGCGTGAATATGCTGGACGAAGGGGTGATTCACATCCCAGGCCCGGACGGAGCGAGATTATCACGTTACTCAGAACACCGCGCAATTTAAAACTTATAAATTGTTCTTTTCTGGAATTTCCCATTTAATATTTTTGGAACGGGGTTGACTGCGGTTGGGGGTGTGGGAACTATGGTACTTCCTTTTCTACAGGTTGCTGAACGTTGTCATGCAAGTTTTCTTGATAGAAATATTCAGTGTAAACAAAATTTGAGATGAGTTTGTCGTATTTCTAAATCGAAATCTCATCTCATTTGCCGCTTGGGTAAGGATTAAAACAAGAATATAATTTTCAATTTCTTAAATTTTATTAATATAAAAATTAGTTGTCAACACACCGACCACACGCATACAAAAAAGTGCGAATTGTCACCGGCGTTATTTGATTCTATGTTCAAATCGCAAGCGGTTCATTGGTTTAATTTCTCTCTCTCGCATCTCATGTATGAGGACTCGTGACCTTCCTAATGATGCTTCGCCATTTCTTGCTTCCCTGTGCTTCTCTTATCGTTTGTTCTAGTTTAAGTCCGGTGATTCTTAATATTTGGTCAATCCATCTGTTGGGGGTGTCCCCCACTTTTTCTTTTTCCACATGGCTTACTCTGGATGATTATTTTTTCCAGGCAGTTTTGTCACCAGCGTTATTTGATTCTATGTTCAAATCGCAAGCGGTTCATTGGTTTAATTTCTCTCTCTCGCATCTCATGTATGAGGACTCGTGCCCTTCCTAATGATGCTTCGCCATTTCTTTCTTCCCTGTGCTTCTCTTATCGTTTGTTCTAGTTTAAGTCCGGTGATTCTTAATATTTGGTCAATCCATCTGTTGGGGGTGTCCCCCACTTTTTCTTTTTCCACATAGCTTACTCTGGATGATTATTTTTTCCAGGCAGTTGCCTTCCCTTCTGCATGTGTCCAAAATATTGCACAATTCTCTTGTCAATTATGTTTTTCAGTCTTGTGTGGATATTCAGTTCTTCTAGGATACTTTTGTTTGTTCGTTTTTTTTTTTTTTTTTTTTTTTGTCCATGACACTCAACATTTTTCTCCAGCACCAGAGCTCAAAAGGTTTCAATTCTTCTTCTATCATCTTTTGTCATTGTCCAAGACTCGGAAGCATTGAGAAAGATCGAAAAAAACTAAGGTTTCCACAAGCTACGATTTTGGTCTGTTTGGAGATGTGCCTGTCTTTCCTGATCTTAGTTAAAGCAGTCATCGCTTTCTTAGCTAGTGATATTCTTCTTATTTTTTTTTGTAATTATCACTCCAAGGTAGTTGAAATTGTCGACAATTTCAATTCCTTCTATATCTATCTCTTCTGCATTGTTTAAAATCATTATTTTGGATCTTGATTTATTCGTAAACCATGGTATAAGCTTTCCCATTCTAATTGATTTAAGATGAATTTTCATGTTTATTTGTGGCTATTATCACTGTCATTTGCGTATAGTAAGTTAGTGATTGTTCGCCACCTAGTTTAATGCCTCCATTCCATTTTTCTAGAGATCTTTTCATTATAGCTTCTCTGTAAAGGTTGAATAGTAATGGTAAGAGTATGCATCCTTATCTTGATCCTTTTTTTTTTTAATTGGAATGCAGGGGACTGAGTTTTCAATTCTTACTGTTGCTTGATTTCCTTGATATAAGTTCTTTATGAGAGTTACTAGATGGTTTGGTATTCCCGATTCTTGCATGATATCCCACCTCAGCCTTGGAGTAGTCTATAAAGCATAGACAAAGGCTTAAGTTGAATTCCCTTGCTTTTTCAATTATTTGTCTGTTAGATATATGATCTCTAGTTCCTCGACTTTTTCTGAATCCTGCTCGTTTTTCTGAGATTTTATTGTCTATAAAACTTTGTAATCTTTTCTTAATAATGTGGTAAAACCTTGTATGTGAGATAAGGGCAATGGTGTAATAGTTTTCACATTTGTTGTAATTGCCTTTTTTGTAGATTGGGATAATGGTGGAACTAGTCCAATCATTTGGCCATCTTCCAGATTTTGTTGCATAAATCATGTATCCAGTTGATTTCATTCTCACCAAGGTTTTTCAGCATTTCAGCCAATATTGAATCAGGAACTGGAGCTCTGTTATTCCTTACTTTTTTTTTTTTTTTTGATTACTTGTTCTACTTCACTTTTGAGGATCTCCAGTTCCGTTCCCATAGCTCCTTCATCTTCTTGTTGAATAACTGGGTTTGTAAAGCTCGGCACAATACTTTTTCCTTCTTTTGACTATGTCATTAGCATCATATAAGATCTTGCCATTTCCCTTTGCAATTGTATTAAGTTTTGGTTTGAATTTTTTCCTTAACCTTGTTGAATAAATTTGTCATTTCATTATGGTTGGAGTGTCTTTCTATTTCTTTACAGATGTTTTCGATATAGCTGTTTTTATCTTTTTGACAAGATTTCTTAATAGCTTTATTCAGGTTCAGGTAATTTGGGTTTTGCCAATTTGTTTTGTTTCCTTTTTTTCAATTAGTTCAAGGGTTTCTTTTGTAATTCATGGACTACCATTCTTCATTTTTACTGGGATGTTTTTGGCTGCAGATTTTACAATGGTTCGTATCTTTTGTTGCTGTTATTCTCGTTTGCTTTCAGATAGATCTTTAGATTAGAAATTAGTAATTGGTCTGCTCCATAGTCTGCACCTGGCAATGTTTTGGTGTTATTGATTAGTGTCCTCCATCTTCTGTTGATTAAAATGTAGTCGATTTGATTCTTCTCCTTTTGGTAGGTCAGACCTTGTCCAACCTTTACTGTGGAACAACCTCACCCAGTCATTCTCAATCATGTCTTCTGGCATTATCATGATTTTCCACAAATCATGATAATTTTCCACTCTCCTAATCCAAGCCTTGGTTTTTCAACAAGCATGATATGCAATCAGAGGAAAAAAACTTGCCATATCAGAAATAAACTGAAACAAAAACTCTAGCTTAACACTCAGTCCACACTGCAGAAAATTTTTTCATTTGGTTATACTATAAATTAAAGATACCAAAAATTTATATTCTTGGTTTCATCCTTTAGACAAGTGTAAGCAAACAAAGTTTGCACATGTAGTAACTTCACAACTGGGCTGCTTGTATATAGAAGTTAATGACTTCACATCAATTGCCTTCTTATCCCATAATGCAGAGTGGCCCTTCACGTAATGATATGCATTATGGGAAGGGCCACTACCCAGACCAGTTTTGACCTTTATCGAGGTCTCGATAGTGGGTCGAAACCGATCTGGGTAGTTGCCCTTACAGACAAGTATAATGCTATGCATTATACTTGTCCGTAAGGATGTGCTTTGCATTATGGGATAGTAAGGCAACTGATATGAAGTCATTAGCTTCTATATATATATACAAGCAGCCCAGTCGTGAAGTTACTTCATGTGCAAACTTTTTTGCTTGCACTTGGATAAAGGATGAAACCAAGAATATAATTTTTTGGCATCTTTAATTTACAGTCCTCACTATAGTTTACAACAGCAGTAAACAAAAATCATCAACAAATCAAAATCCAACTTTTAAAGGGCCAAATGAAAAAATCTTCTCCTGCTAAAAACAGCAGTTAGTGTTCTGATCCTTAATGCCATTATGAACAACTTCTATTCCTCTATGTTTCCACCTCTCTCACATTCAGAATATACTACTGTATAAAATCACCCAAGGTAAGGATGATCTCCTGGCATCATTTTCTCCTCTAACTAATTTGCTACATAGTTGACTAGAAACACATTATCTCTTGTATATATAAAGCTAGTCTTTTACAACAAAAACCTGAATAGTCTGGTTAACAAGATTTCTGATCCTTATGGCAACTTCCTAAATTGTCCTCAAAATCTGTGCTTCAGAATTAATTTTCATCCTATATTACCTTTACAATCTGTTATTATTCAACCAGTAGTACGCAGAATGGAAGTAGTACTCAGTATAACCCATTCTGAATAAGCAATAAAAGTTGGCCATCAAACTACTGTGTCATAGCCTTCATCACAATTCTCTCAAAATTAATAGAAAATATCATTAAAAGCTAGCTTCTTCAACACCTGGAAATCTATCTCCTAATTATGGCCAAGCAATATAAATTCCTAACCTGTTGTAGCTCAGTGGAAGTGATGTTTGCACTCCTCAGTGCTAAACCACCCAAAGATAAACTTCAGTTCAAGTTTACTTGCTGACTAGAGGAACTTTTTCTAAGCCTTTTTTTTTTACCAGTTCCCAAGTGTTAGTTGATCCCTGGCACAGGCAAGTGGATTTTTTCTCCTGGAAACTCGGATTTTCTGTCCCATAAACTCAACAAAACTGACCATAGAACCCACACTATTTCAGACATTAAAAATATTGTGTTAGGGTTATGGACCACGAGATGAGCCGCCTCTTCACTGCAGGTTACTTAATATAGCCTTGGGCTGGCTACCAGTGGAGATTGAACTGCCCACTCAGTCTCCAAAAATTAGATAGGGGTAAAACGACCTCACCGATTCCCTAAAGGAGAATAAAAGGCATTAGCTGATTTTTTTTTTTTAATATAAATTCCACCATCTTTTAACATTATCTAGTTTACTGCCTTTGACCACCGAAAAAAAACGCAGCTTATCTATCCCTATCCAGAATATATAAGTACCACGAGAATGCAAGTTTTTTGCATTTTGTTCAAAGAAAAGGATCAATAAACAAGGTGCATGTTTTGAGTTCGAATTTTATTTATTATTTATCTATTTTAACGTGATGGAACTGTTTCTGCAACTACTGGATCGAATGCTCTGTGTTTTAAAAAAAAAAAAACTTTGTCCACCCACAGTACTGATTGCTATACAATTTTAAACTTTTTTGTGGATCACATGAAAAACTTAAAATTATATATTTCTATTTTGTTTCTTTGAATGAATATATCATGAAGTACTACTATAAATAATCAACACAAGCATTTCATTACACCCACCTACAGTACTTAATGCATGACAAGTCAGCTTACAACCTTCTGTTGCTGGGGTTCACATAAAATATAACTGTGGAAGCCTTTCTTTCATGCTTACACGGTGATCAGAGTACATCATGAAAAAATTATGGAGACAACTACCGTGTTAGAGCAAAACTTTAGTTTAATATAAATCAAAATAAACACTCAACCTTCATATCAAGGTCATCATTGGAGCATACACATATATACAAAGAAACAAAACTGTGCTACAATCTACATGGTTTGCTAAAGTTACTGACCAACTGTTACAATTATTGGCCTAACCTCTGGTGAGGAAAAAAAAAAAAAAAACTTTACTACATCAAAGCTCTAGAGTCCTATTATTATTATCTATTAGGTTACATTAAGTGGCATTAAGATCACTTATTAATAAGCCTTTAACACATCTACAGTACTAAGGCTTTACTACCTTTTGTTGGCAGGATCGTCATAAAAAATGTACGAGCATAGTACAATAAGTCCTCGGATTACAGTTAATACATTCTAAAGGTTTCCATGCAAGTCGAATGGTGCTTCAAAAAATCTGTTCATTTTGAAGGTTAAACTAAACAGGTTATGCTCATGAAATAAAAATATAAAAAAGCAAAGGTTATTCAGTATTCTATCAAGTGAATAAATATAAAAATATGTTTAATTGTAAGAAAACTAAACAAACAGTAGTACATATTCATTATGAATAAGTAACACTATACGTATTATATACACCGTCTGCACTAGTACATAATTTATAGTCCATACTAGTGCGGCATTTTTTCTCTCTTTTGCTTATTAAATCAGTTTATAGTATGAAATAGCATCTTGGGTTTTCTGTTATATAAGCATAAGACATTGCCATTCGTTGTTACATGACTATAGTCCAAATTGCCTTTTTTTTTTCTTTTAAATTAATATGCTGCCTTTTCTTGAAAGTGACTAATGGATCGAAATGATTGAACTTCTGATGTACTGCATAACACAAACTTTATTTTTTAATAATTCTAACAGTCCATTCATTCATTTCATAGGCTCGTATAATGTTTATGACCTTATCTTTTCATGTTGCTTAATAATGTCTACTTTAGATTCCATAACTATAATGTGCTTCTTACCATTGTGAATACATTATTTATTCTCATCACTTTTGTTTCTCAGACTTATTTAAGGTTTATATTTTGTTTCAATAAGTACTACGTAGTTCACTAATAAGAGAAAACTTGCACTCTAGGCAGAAACAAATGGTGAAGCTATGACCTGTTATATCATCTGCTATGTTCAAAGTGGCACTTGATAAATAGTATTTGCTAGACACCAAAACTACATATCTACGAATCTGATTAACTCGAATCCATTTAAGTCAAGGACATACTGTACATTGTTTTATTAATATAATCAGGGGTGTGCCAGTAGTGTCCGCCGCCTGTGTGCAAAACTTTAGTTGGCGCCCCTATACCCCCTCCCCCCCAATAAAAATCACTTTATAAAAACGTATCATTGAGTAAAAATGAAATACGAAATATATTAATTATAAGTTTATTGAACAAAAAGCAAAAATTTAAAAAAAATTATAAAAAATAATAAACATACAAGCAAAGGTACAAAAACAACAAAAATAATTTGAAAAAAAATAATGTAATTTATGTTATTTGGCAAGAAAACCGTTTGCGAATTGCACCTTATATAGTTTTATGTAAATTAACAGATAAACTTAGTTTTATAAAAACAAAAATATTAAATATTTTTTAGTACTAAATTAAACTAACTATATTTGATTTGGCAAGAAAATCACTTTGTTATTTGTATAGGTATAAATAAGAAATAGATAAACTTACAAGTATATAAAATAGGAACATATTAAACATTATTGGGTAAAGAAATAGGTAAATAAATATTTAAACAGAAAGAAAAATCACTTAGTGAATTGAATTTTTCTAGTTTTCATTAATGAAAATTCTCGAATAATATCATGTATATCAAGTTAATTCAAAATATCTGACTATTGATATAATGGCAAGATTTGAAAGTCTATCTTTGTACCATTGTGGAGCGCAAGTAATTTTTAATAATTTTAAGTTTAGAAAAGGACCATTCTGCAGATGCTACAGATACCGGTAATGACAAAAGAATCCGAAGAGCAATTGTAAAGTTTGGATAAACTGTGATTAAGTCATTTGAATAAATATGCTGAATTATCTGATATATATATATATCGTTTTTAAAATTAGAAATAAATGGTTAACAGTGTAAAATTTCTTCGCATAAATCGTCTGCGTCAATGTCTGAATGATTCTCATGTGTTAATTTTTGTCGTAACTTTTTACAAGATAATAAATATTCTTTATTTTGTGAAGTACTTAACAAATACAAAAACTGAACTGAATTCATATGTTCTTTTAATAAAGTAAATCTTTCCTGCAAAGATTCTAATGTTTGATCTATTATGCAGAGAAAAAATTTACTTTAAATGAAATTTCAGGATCTACTATATTTTCATTTTCGTAATCAAATTGTGTTGTCTTTTTACATCACCTTAGTGGTCTACTACTACAAAATACAGATTCTGCATTGAATTTTGCTGCAATTAATTTTGAGCTTTCTACAATTTATTTGAAAGTTTCATCAGATCTATAATCATTTAAAAATTGATTTAGATCATTCAATGCATCTAAAGCAAGTTGGAGATTCATAGATGAAAACTGCAGTATTCTGCCAACAAAATTCACTTTATTTAAAATATCATACCAAACTCTAATATAACAAATAAATGTCACTATAGCAATTTTTTTTACCTAGACTTAATTTTTGAAATTATGGATTCTACAACCGTGTTAAAATAACTCTTTTTATTATCCCGACGTTTCAATTTTCATATCAAGATCATCTGGAGCATACATAAATATACAAGACAAGCTGCGTTACATTTCAAACCGTAAGCTAGAGAAACAATGATTTGATCACATGCTACTCACTGGCATGACCTCTAGTGGGGGGGGGGGGGGGGGAATTACATCAAGCTAATTTAATTTTTGATTACATGAATAAACATGCAATGTTTATTCATATAATCAAATCGCAAAAACAACGTTGACGATGTTTTCGTGATTTGGTCTCATGGCCGCCAGAGATTAGACACTTTCCTTAGCCCTAAACAAGCAACACAAACATATACAGTTCACAATTGAGATTGAAAAACATAACACTTATGGAACATAGATATACTTGTCATATGTCTTCTCTCGGGCAATCTTTCCTTCACTGTTTACCGGAAACCGACACATACTGGCCAATATATACACATAAACTCCTACCACCACCCAACACAAAAACTAGGTGTCATCAATATACCCTAAAAAACAGGGCTCTGAAGATTTGCTCCAGTGAACAGGCACTGAAAAACGAATTTAAAGTGATCAGTAAAACTTTTCAAAAAAATGGATACAGCTAAAACACTATTAACAAAATTCTCTACAAGACCTCAACAAAAAAACAAAGACAAACCAGACTACAATAAAACTATAACCATTCCCTACATCATTCCAGTGAACAGGCACTGAAAAACGAATTTAAAGTGATCAGTAAAACTTTTCAAAAAAATGGATACAGCTAAAACACTATTAACAAAATTCTCTACAAGACCTCAACAAAAAAACAAAGACAAACCAGACTACAATAAAACTATAACCATTCCCTACATTAAAGAGACATCAGACAAAATAAATAGAGTATTACAAAAATAAAACCTCAAAGCCACCTTTTTAAACCTCCTGCAAAATTAAAAAGCTTACTCATCCAAAGACCCACTCCCTCCGCTGGCCCACCCTGGAGTATACCGTATTTACTGCACCTGCAACATACCATACATAGGAGAAACAGGATGCACAATTCCGATCAGACAAAAAGAACATAAACGACACATCAAATATAATAATTATGGTGAAGCTGGCCTTTCTGATCATGCTCTGAACATCTTACGTAGAATTGACTGGAAAAGCACCAGTTGTCTACATCACACCAAAACATGGTATGAACGCAAATTTAAAGAAGCTTGTGAGATCATTATCAACCACCCCCAATCTAAACAATAATGATGGTCTAAAAATTCCATACATATGGAAGGCATATATTCGGCCCACGAATCCTTCCTCTCTAAGAATAACTATAAACAGGACTCTAGAAAATCCAGGATCCTAAATCTAAAATAACAACTTTAATACTGAAAAATAGGACATCACTGTTAAGGAAAAAAATCTATAAGAAAGTTTATTCATGTTGTAATTTATAAATAATTTTTTTTTTTTTTTAAGCAAAAATAAGAATTGTAATAATAGAAATAGGACATCACTGTTACTGGAAGGAAAACCATCTGTAAGCAAGAATGTTTATTCACACAATCAAAAATTAAATTAGCTTGATGTAATTTTTTTTTTTTTCCACTAGAGGTCATGCCAGTGAGTAGCATGTGATCAAATCATTGTTTCTCTAGCTTACGGTTTGAAATGTAACGCAGCTTGTCTTACATATTTATGTATGCTCCAGATGATGATCTTGATATGAAGATCGAAACGTCAGGATAATAAAAAGAGTTATTTTAACATGGTTGTAGAATCCATAATTTCAAAAATGAATGCTGATCACTGTGTAACACTAAAAGAAAGGATTTTTCACCTAGACATTTTGCCTGATAGTTAGATTGTTCGTCCAGTTTTGAAGAGTCGTTACAAATTTCAAATAAAGCATCATACACTTCAGGTAAATATTTATAAAGAGGTTTTATGGCATCAATTCTGCTCGACCACAGTGTTTCAGATAATGGCTTTAAGGTTAAATCAGTTACATGAGTAGTTAAAATATTCCATCAGTAAACAGAAGAGGAAAAAAATTTATATAACTCTTGTACTATATTAAAGAAACTAATAGTTTCATGATTGATATTCGCAGCATCATTAACTATCAGGTTTAGACTATGATTTGAACATGGAACATAAAATGCACGGGGATTTAAATCTAAAATTTTTGTTTGTAAACCTATATTTTTGCTTTAATTTTTAATAAAATATTTTTATTTTAATTTAAAATAAAATATTTTTATTTTAATTTTTCAGTAAAACATATTGTCAATCCAGCCCCTGTAGCATCTAAAATTGGATAGAATGCTAAAAAGTGTTCATGTATTTCAACACTTTTATATCCTGAATTGAAATGAACGAATCTGACTATCACACTTATTTGTTCAGTATGTGATACGTCCGGAGTACAATCTAAAATAATTGAAAAATATTTGTTTTGTTGACACAGATTAACAATATTATTTTTAATATTTGATGCCAATAAAGTGAGTATTGAGAAAATATGCCCTCCTGTTTAGATAAAATTCAAAATTTCATTTTGAATTTTATCTAAACAGGAGGGCATATTTTCAAAATAAATGTAATTTATTTTGATATAATTAATGAATAATATTTTTTTAAGTATTTCCTCCTCGCCTGATATCTTTTGCACCTGTGTGCATCGCACATATTGCACACTGTGCCGGCACGCCCGTGAATATAATGCCACTTTTAGTAATACTGAGTAAAACTAGTAATACTAATATAGCAGCATAAAATTTTTGATATCTATAAAATATTGATATTAACTTATGAAAAAACTGTGTGTTCCTTGTAAACCTGAAATTTACTTTAGGCTGTTCAGCAATGAACAACACTGTCCTTTGTTTGAAATAAACCTGAGTTGAAATCTCATCCAGCACACAAAGAATCTTTATAGGGCAAGGGCTTTTCAGCTCCTGGTAAGTCAGCTAGTCTCATATGGTAATAGCAGTGCTTTTTTCCCTCCCCAAAACAGGCAGCTGGCCAGCACGCATATAGACAAAACTTATATGGAAAGTAGATTAACATGAGCAATCTCCTGCAACAAGTTCTAAAACTGCAAGGAAGTTCAGCATTATAATTATTAGCATCTTGTGACCTAATAAAGGAAATTGCAAGAATACTAATTCTGGAAGTAATTTTAATGATTCAATTGTATAACTTCATTAACATATGTTTAATATGTAAGATTGGTGGTTGGCATTAGCACAAGACTAGATTTTAGTGGTCATGCTAACCACCATCAAGAAGAAAATTTCATTTCATGTTGCAATTTTCTTCTTGATGATGACATAAAAAAAAAAAAAGAAGAAGAAGACAGCTGTACTAACTGTGTAAATCAACTGTAATGCTTATCTATTAATGTTATGCTAGATATCCTTCAAATCATGATGCAGCATCCCTATAAATCAGTGTTCCATTTGCTATTTATCGAATGTTTTAAGTAGTTTAGCCTGTTGAAAAGTTCAGTTTACTGTCTTACATAATGCAATCGATTAGGTTAAGCTGCTGTTCCTATCAGTGACATATGCTGCTTGCTGATCAGTTATATTTTTGTTCAACTGGCTTAATGCTTCTAATGAACATCATATGACTACTCTCAGACCTATCCAATTTAAGTATGGGATATGACACTCACATTAGATTTCATTATATGCTACCTGTCCATCCTTTATTAATGGATGCAAGGCTTTAAACACGAAATGACTATATTAACATAAATTAAAGATGCCAAGAAATTATATTCTTGGTTTAATCCTTTATCCCAGTGTAAGCAAACAAAGTCTCCAGGACTGGGCAACTCGTATATACACCATCTGTCCAAAAAAGAAACCAAACTTTTGATAGAAAATAAAACACAGGCGAATTATAATTATTCAAATCATTTATTTCAATCAATATACTCTCCCACAGCTTCGATACAGCATTTAGCACGGTCAATTAATTTGTTAAATGAGATTTTTATATATCGGTTTTTGGGATACTGTCGAGGGTCGTGGTTACTGCCGCTTGAATGTTTTCAATGGTGTTGTATCGCTTTTTTCCATCGGCAAATGAAGTCGGGGGAAGAGAAAGAAGTCACAGGGTGCTAAATCAGGTGAATACGGTGAGTGATCCAACACACAAACTTGGTTTATGCTCAAAAACTGTCTCACAATGTTCGAGCGTTGAGATGGTGCATTATTGTGCAAAAGTGACCAGCTGCTTGCATCACGATATTCACACCATACTCGACGAATTCTCGCTATCAATCGCTTCAAAATTTCAAGATAAAACTCGCCATTGACCGTTTGGCCAGGTGGAATGAATTCTTTGTGGATAATGCCCTTGGAATCGTAGAAACAAATCAGCATCGTCTTTACTTTTGACCTCTCCAAGCAACTTTTTTTCAGATGCCCCTCTTCTGGTGGTCTCCACTCAGCACTCTGACACTTTGTTTCGGGCACATACTCAACACATCATGTTTTGTCACCAGTAACGATCGTTTCAAGGAAGTTTGAGTCCTTACGAGCGGTTTTAATGAGATCATTGCAGTGTTCAATTTGATACATTTTTTGGTCGTTGGTCAACTTGTGGGGAATAAATCGCGAATTCAATTTACGAAAGCCCAAACTCTCAGTGAAAATGTTGTTTACAGTTGAATTTGAAATCCCCAATTCATCTTCAATCAATCTCACAGACGAATTCGAGTTTTCTTTATTGAAATCACGCACTTTTCGGATGTTAACTTTGCTCAGTCCAGTTTTTGGACATCGTTCTCAAGCGTCTCACAACCATTTTGAAATCGCTTAAACCACTAGTAAACTTGAGTACGGGATAAGCATTCATCACCATATGCTTTTTGAAGCATTCGATGTGTTTTGGTAAAACGTTTACCAAGTTTAACACAAAATAAGTTTAAGTAAGGAAATACCGTGAGTAGACATATTACTTACTATTATAATAATGGAATTAACTCACATAAAATATTCTTTATTCATAGAATTTTCGCCTGAGTATCACAGGCATCATCAGTACAGGTACAAAGGCTAATTAAACAATAACTGTTATGTTCACAAAGCGCCACCTAAGTGGTTAAGGCTAAATTTCCTAAATTTATTTTAAAATAATAATAATAAATAAAATAAAATAAAATAATTCAATTTTTTTTTTAATACATATATGTGTATACAATTACAAGTTAGGAAAGATTTGCCGATTTATAGAGTACTATCTCCCACATGGGGGAAAAGACATACCATCGAATCTGTTTATGTTAGGGGAATGAAGTAACGTTTCACATGTTTCTTTGTAAAGTCGTTCCATTAGGAACAGACTTTTGTATTGTTCCAATAAACTCTATGTCTAGTTGATGGCATGCTCTGAAAGACCAGACTGTTCAGGTTCAAGGTACTGGATATACGACTTGTGTTCTTCTAACTGGATCAGAGCAGATCTTCCTGTTTGTTCGAAATATGATAACCCACAAGAGCAGGGAATCTGGTAGGCACCTGGAGAGCTGAGATGTGGGAGCTTGTCCTTTGGAGACGTGAAGAATGTGGAGATTTTTCTGACAGGTCAGAAGGCCACACAAATATTTACTAACAGACAGCAAACGTTTTGTTCTGTCAAAAGGTCATAATTTTGCCATTGCTCTGAATAAGGTACCCATAATAGATTTTTTTTCCATAGCATAGACAGAGTATTCAATTATTACCCCAAAAAACAGCTAACAGAACAAGATTTGAGTGTGCAAAAATTCTTTTTAATACGAAGCATCCTCAGCCGAACCTATTGTATGCTGAATAAAAACCACTGAAATCGCTAAAAAATAACAAGAATCTAATTATTATGAAAGCTGACAAAGGGAAGGCTGTAGTCATTCAAGACAGAAGAGAATAAGAAAGAAAAATGCCACTGTTACTCCGTGACTATTCGATCCCTCACTTCAGATCCTACCAGTAGTCAAATAAAAAGGCTTAATGCTCTTATAGAAAAAATATCAATATGGAATGAAGATAAAAAGAAAACACTAAAGACCTCCTTCAGGCACCCACCAAGATTATATGGTCTTCCAAAAGTACATAAGCCAGGAATTCCATTAAGACCTGTTGTAGACTGTGTAGGTTGTCCCACTTACAAAATATCAAAATTTATATCAAATTTGTTCACTTCATCAACTAGAAGAACTGCTACGTATATAAAAAATTCGGTGGATTTCAGAAATAAAATTTCCGATCTGCATTTAGACGATTCAGAGATTATGATTAGTCTAGATGTTGTTTCGCTATTTACAAATGTTCCATTGGTGGACAGCATTGAATTACTGCACCAAGAATTTCCTCTAGACATAGTCAAATTATTTGAATTTGTAATAAAGTCCGGTTAGTTTTCCTTCAAAAACCAGTTATACCAACAAATCGAAGGAACAGCAATGGGTAATCCAATATCTCCTGCTATTGCCAACTACTTCATGGAGCACTTCGAACAACGTATCTTTGAAAACATTACACCCACATAACCTTTGATTCAGATATGTGGACGACATTTTTGCCATATGGAAGGGCACTTTGGAAGAATTACAACAGTTTCTCTCAAAAATAAATGCACTTCATCCAAGGATCCAGTTCACCCTAGAAGTAAAAGTAAATAAACAGTTAGCCTTTCTAGACCTTTTAATTGTTTGCCAACCAGATGGGAACCTACAATTCACAGTCTATAGGAAGGAGACTCATACAGGCCAGTACATCCATGCTGAATCACATCACCATCCCAGTCAAAAGGCAGGTACTATAAAAACACTGGTTCATAGAGCCCACTCCTTTTGTTCTTCAGAAGAACTATTACAAAAAGAATTACAATATATTAATTCCCCCTTCATATCCAATGGTTATAAGAATTCCTTCATAAAAAGAGCTTAAGTAGTCGTGCTTCAGCATCCTCTTCAAATACAGAAGAATCTATGCATATACCTATACCCTATGTGCAAGGCATTGGCGAATGCATAGCTAAAGTGTTAAAACCACTAAATATTTGTGTGGCCTTCCAACCCATCAGAAAAATCTCCACATTCCTCATGTCTCCAAAGGACAAACTCCCACATCTCAGATATCCAGTTGTCTACCAGATTCCCTGCTCTTGTATGATAACCCACAATATGATAACTTGTAGGTTATCATATTTCGGACAAACAGGAAGATCTGCTCTGATCCAGTTAGAACACAAGTCGTATATCCAGTACCTCGAACCTGAACTGTCTGGTCTTGCAAAGCATGCCATCAACAACACTAGACAGAGTTCAGTGGAACAAGACAAAAGTCATTCACAAAAGTCGGTTCCTAATGGAACAACTTTACAAAGAAACGTGAAACACGTTACTCCACTCCCCTAACCTAAACAGATCCGACGGTCTATGTCTTTCCCCCTTGTGGGAGATAGTACTCTATAAATCAGCAAATCTTTCCTAACTTGTAATTGTATACACATATATGTATTTTTTTTAAAATAAAAAATAAAATAAAATAAAATTATATTATTTTATTTATTTATTTTTTTTAAATAAATTTAGGAAATTTAACCTTAACCACTTAGGTGGTGCTTTGTGAATATAACAGTTATTGTTTAATTAGCCTTTGTACCTGTACTGATGATGCCTGTGATACTCAGGCAAAAATTCTACAACAGGTGGCGCCACTAGTTTTTCTATTTTCGAAAAGTTCGGTTTCTTTTTGGACAGAGGGTGTAGGAGCTAATGACTTGGCCCTTCCCATAATACATAGCATTATACATCTCCATAAGGGTATGTACTTTGTATTATGGGATACTAAGGCAAGTGATGTGAAGTCATTAGCTTCTATATATATATATATGAGTTACCCAGTCCTGAAGTTACTTCAGGTGCAAACTTTGTTTGCTTACACTTGGATAAAGATTAACCACCTTACAGGCCATTATGGATCAAATACGCATCCTCATAAGCTTCGTATCCATCAATGTAATATCAATGGTATTACAATTTTAATATGCACTTCACATCCGTGATAACCTTGACATCTATAGATATCTTGGCCAGTAGAGTGGTTAAACCAAGAACAATTTCTTGGCATCTTTAATTTATAGCATAACTAAGTGGAAAAACTGCCAATGTCTATATTAGCAGTAACACAGGAAAGACAGAATGAGGGTCACTCTTGAAATCTAAGGGGTAGTCAGCAAAGGAGTGGAGTAGATTTATTTCATAATAAGGGAGTTGAGGATTAAGCACACTGATAATACTGATAATAAGTGACTTGAAGAGAAGCATGACAACATTTTGAGATGGAATGGAACACATGCAATGAGCCCAAGTAATTCATGGAGATATCTAATTAATAAAGAATTGCATATCTTCATTTAATCCACTCCCAGTATTATTAACATATAAAATAAATAATAATAATAATGACTTTTCTTGATGGCACTGCACTGAACTTAAAACAGATATGAATAAGACTTAAAATTACACAATAAATAAGTAGAAGAAATAATAATATTTGATAATAAATATAAAAATGCAGAATTGCTTTTATAGCTGTTGAAATATTTTATTATTTATGATACATGAAATAGTTACTTCTAATTACATTGAAACATTATGAATTATACAAGTTTTCATGACAATCCTTAGTTTAGAAGGCACAGGGAACACAGAAAGAAACCACACAATAACATTAAGCAAACAGGATTACCATGCAGTCTGTCAGTACAATCCATTCAAATTAGCTTAAAGGTAATTTAGCTGTTTGTGTTTGGCTGGTGTTATTATTATAAACAAAGAAGTATTATTTTTTTTTTTTATTATTATTATTATTCCTGATACCTCCAAGGAGTCCGAAGACTCATCGCAGGAGGACATCAGCATGCACAACCACATACACAAAATTCTTAAAATGGAATTTGTAAAGTATAAATACTGCATTTTTAAAAAATACTTTTCTAGAAAAAAATTTTTATCCATAATATTTAATGTTATGGATAAAATTGATATTTAATGTTGAACTTGGTTTGGAGCATATGGTAAACTGTGTTGTAAAGAATGAATATAACATGTACAAAGATGCTTTCAAGTTTATTAATGAAGGCAATATGAAGCTTTTAAGGTTGATATCTCCATCATTTCTTGACATCATCAGTAAATTGATGATGTCAAGAAATTACATTCATGGTTTAATCCCTTATCAAAATCTGCAAACAATGTTAGCATGCAAAGTAACTTCATGACTGGGCAACTTGTATATAGAGGCTAATGAATTCATTAGCCTCTATATACAAGTTCCTTAGTTAATTAACTGCCTTAGTATCCTATAATGCAAAGCACATCATTTCAGAAGTGTATAATGCTATGCATTATGGGATACTAAGACGATTAATATCTATTATATCAACCTTTCTCCTTTATTCTACAAATTCACTATTTAATGATTACCACCAAACTAGCAATGATGTATATATCGTCACTAAAAACATGGATGAAAAATGTACCATTAAAATTGCAATACCATTAAAATAATATGGATACAAAGTGCAAGACATTTGATATATTTCATCCACCATTTGATTGAGCAGTTAAAGAAATGACTGTGATATTAAGTATGTCTGACATTTTCAATTTGAACATTTATTAAAAGAATGAAAAACCATGAATATTTGCTTTTATACTGACAATATAAAAAATTTGAATGTTATGATAATTTATTTTATGCTATTCATCTAAAATAAGTGCAAAAATGAATAATTTTTTACACTTATTTAGTGCAAAATTTTATTTGTTTGACAAACAAATGAACACATACAATACTATAATTAAGCATGAGAAAGGTGGATGCTCCGAGAGGAGGTGAGAGCATGTGTAGAAAGGAATGGGATGACCTGGGATCAAGAGGAAACAGTTGGAATTGAAAAAGGTTTTAAAATGAATAAGCAGAAAGGGAAATGGCCCCAGTCGAGCATTGAAAGATCACATCGAGTGGGTGGTATCAGTGGAACTATCTATAGATCCAGAAATGAGCTGTTGTGTTTGTATACAAATGCTAGAAGTATAAGAAACAAGGCAGATGAAATGGTTGTATTAATTGCATCTGTTCACCCAAAGATTGTCGGAATAAGTGAGACATGGTTGGAAGAGGACGACATCCTGACAGGAACAGAGATGGAAGGGTATGATGTGCTTCATGAGGATAGAAAGGGTAAAAAGGGAGGGGGAGTGCTATTGATGATAGAGAAAGAGTTATGTCCATACAAAAGTAGAGATGCAAGAGGGAAATAGTGCCAGTGGTTTTGAAGCAGTATGATGTGAGATAGAGGTGAATGGAATCAAATACTTGGTCAGATGTTGTTATAGACCAGGAAATGTGGGTGGTGGTGATGATAATGAAATGTATAATCAAATTAGTCAAGTAAATAAGAAAAGGGTGATCATTATGGGTGATTTTAATTATGGCAATATAGACTGGAATGATGAGATAGCAACTGGAAGTAAAGAAAATGAGTTTCTTGAGTTTTTGAGGGATAACTACCTCAGACAGTATGTAACAGAGGGCACGCGAGGATTGAGGGTCTTGGATTTGGTCATCTCATCAGAGGATGTAATTATAAATGAGGTGTCAAATCATCCACCAATTGGCGAGAGTGACCACGAAGTGATTTCATGTGACTCCATGGAGAGATGGAGAGCAGTAGATGATGGGGAGGAGAGACTGACTGTAAGTGAGCAAGAGGTATATGGAGAGTTGAGTAAACTAGATGTTCATAAAACTGTGGGACTTGATAATATATCGCCACATACGAGTCTTGCACTCAATCAAGTCCCTAAGGAGTGGAAGGAGGGAAGATTGTGCCACTTCATAAAGGAGGTGATCGAACTCAAGCATTAAACTATAGGCCTATCTGTTGTTTATTTTTTTAACGGTATATATTAGAACACAGAATAATAAGTAAATAATTATTTATTAACTTATTGCTGATATTTCGCTGGTGTTATAACCAGCATCTTCAGAGCACAAAAACAGTTTGTCACAATACGCGAGACACATATTGTGACAAACTGTTTTTGTGCTCTGAAGATGCTGGTTATAACACCAGCGAAATATCAGCAATAAGTTAATAAATAATTATTTACTTATTATTCTGTGTTCTAATATATACCATTAAAAATAAACAACATATACGGCGAACACATAAGTCTGTCCACGCGTTTATAGGCCTATCTGTGTGTCAGGTGTTGTGGTTAAGTTGTTGGAGAAGCTTGTGACAACTAGGATCCAGAGTTGGGTTGACAACAATGGTATCATCTTTGATGGACAGCATGGATTTGCTAAAGGGAGGTCATGTTTTACTAATCTACTTACTTATTACAATAAAGTGACTGCTTCCTTGGACAGAGGAGAAGGATACACAGTGATATACTTGGATTTCACAAATGCTTTTGATAAAGTACCTCCAGTTTGACTAATTGATAGTCTAACTGGAGCGGATGGGGTTGGATATTAGATTAGTGCATTGGATTGGAGATTGGCTGTCTGATAGGTATCAACAAGTTGTGTATGGGGGGGGGAGCGATGTTAAGGAAAAGGAAAGTCACTAGCGGAGTGCCTCAGGGATCTGTTTTAGGACCATTACTGTTTAACTTGTATGGTTAATGGTTATAGGTGAAGATTTGGATGGAGATATTCAGTTGTTTGCAGATGATGCAAAGTTGGGACGAACCATGAAGAGTAGTGAGGATGTTGTGACCTTGCAGGAAGACTTGAATAAATTGAGCGATTGGGCACAGAAATGGGGATGCGAGTTCAATGTTGCAAAAATGCAAGGTTTTAAAATTTGGAAAACAAAAATGGGATGCAGAATTTATGCTTGGTGAGGATACATTGTTGGAGGTGGAAGAAATAAGAGATCTGGAGGTGATAGTGAACAAGGATCTGAAATTTAGGGGACACATAACCAAAATTGTGAAGACAACACAAAGGCTTCTGGGAATGATGCGGAGGACACTGACATGTAGAAGTAGGGAGATTCTTGTTCCGTTGTATAAGGCTTTGATTAGGCCACACATGGACTATTGTGCCCAGATTTGGTCATCTGGTTTTCAGAAGGATAAAGAGATGTTGGAAAGGGTCCAAAGGCGACTGACTAAGGTAGTTTCTGACCTCTGGAATGTCGAGTATGAGGAAAGATTGAAGAAATGCAATTTGCAGAGTCTGGTGGAAAAGAGGAAGAAGGGAGATATGATAGAGACCTGCAAGTTGGTAAGGGGTTGTTATAGGATCAATGCTGGAGAAGTTCTACAGAAAATAATGGGAGATCGTGGGAGAACCAGAGGTCATCCCTGGAAACTATAAAGAGGGTGTGAGTAGGGGAATGAGAGGCAGGTTTTTTCATGCAGAGTTGTAAATGATTGCAATGCCTTGCCTGAGAGTGTGGTGTCTACAAGTAGTTTGAATGTATTCAAAGCATGGTATGATGAGCTGTGTGTGTGTGATAAAAGGAACTCCCAGATGAGTCTTTGACTCCATGAGGTCTTGGTTAATAATAATTACTATACCTAATCAAGTAGCCATCATATCACAGCATACATCTTGGCAATGCATCTGCACATTAAAGCCACATGGCAAGAAGGAAATGGAATTTATTATTTGGAAGGCTGCAAAACATATTTAATATTCAGATAAGAAGGGATACATGTGGAATTGCAAGGTTGAGTGATTACAAGGTTAATAGACAACTTGAAGCAGCATAATGGCATATTAATTAATATGCCATTATGCTAACATGATGTTAACAGGGTATGGGCTTTAAGCAAGGGGATGTCTGAATAAAGTACTATCATACTAAGGTAAGGAGGATAAATCAAGTAGGAGTCAGATGGACAAGTAGTATATTAAACAGGAGCTGCAGAAAGAAGATTTGTTGTGGAGGGTATACAAGGAGAAAGGTTTACCTACAAGCTCACAAGCTGTACAAGGCATAGGCAAGAAAGGTGCCAGCTTGGTAAGGAAGGCAAAATCAGATTATGAGAAATTACCTGAGCAGACCAAAGGAAATTCTAGAGAGTTCTTTTGCTATGCGATAATTAAAAGGAAGAATGACAATGGAAGTTTTAATGAGTGCTGATGTTTAACACTGAGCTATTTGAATGACTACTTTGCAAGGGTCTATCATCCAAGTGAAGATCCTGCTGTGATGAGAACTCATGGAAACAGAGGTTGATAAGTACTTTAAGCTATTGCAGAATCTCAGTACAAATATGGGAATGAGGTTAGATGGGATATTGGTTTCCATATTACAAGAATGTGCATAGAAATTGGCTCTGTCTTTTAAGTTAATCTCAATGGAAGGAGAATAAAATTGTTACACTATATAAAGAAGGCATCAGGAGAGAAGTACTAAATTTTAAGCTAATCAATATCTCAGGAGTGCTAATAAAGGCATTGGAAAATTTGGTCAGAGAGAGAGAGCTCAGGAATGAGTGGATAAGAATATGGGTGGGTAAAGAGAATGTCATGTCTTAGTAATTTACTACCTTTCTTCTGATTGTAATGGATGAATTGGATAAAGAAAATAGCTACATGATGAATTTTGCAAGAGAGTCTGTGTAGCTCAGTAGAAGTGGCGTTTGCACTCTACGGCGCTTGACCGCACGAAGAAAGGATTTGGTGGTTCAAATCTAGTCACCAACCAGAGGAAATTTTCTAAGCCTTTCTTCAACCAGTTCCCGAGTTAGTCGATCTCTGGCACGGGCTAGCGGGTTTTTTCCTCCCGGAAACTCGGGTTTTTCGTCCCGTAAACTCAAGAAAATCGACCGTCGAACCCACACTATTTTCAGACATTAAAAAAAAAATATATATATATTCTGTTAAGGTTAGGGACCACGAGATGGCGGCACTAGCTTGCCGCCTTCTTCACTGTGTACCGATGAATCAGTGATAGCCTTGGGCCAGCTATCTCGCTGATTGGCTACCAGTGGAGATTGAACTGCCCACTCAGTCTCCAAACATTAGTAGGGTAAACGGCCCTGCCTACTCCCTATACAGGAACAAATAGGCGTTAGCTGATTTATTTTATTTTATGAATTTTGCAAACAGAAGTAAGGAAAGGTTCAAAGAAACTCATAGGATCAATCTCGACACATTTCCGTAGTATTTTATCAAGTCTCGAGTATAGGCATACTATCCAACACCATCTTATGATCTTCCTTCTATTCCAGTTTAGTTACCAGCTTCCTCTCTAGTGATTTGCTATGTCTCATAGTAGACTGCCTCCTATTCTCTGATTTTTCCAAAGCTACAGTACTTCAGGGGTTTGTACTTCTGTCCACACATCCTATTTGTAGATTTTTTTTAAAGAGGAATTCCTCTTCATTTAACAAACCATGTGCAATTTCCATGCTTGAAGATCTCCCATCAATACCTTAAATTCGGATCTCCTTACCATTCTTCAATGGAGAAAAAGTAATATGAACTATAGAGCAACCAAAATGCAGTTCTAATATTTGCATAAAAAGTTCTCACTTCTCTAATTTACTTTAGACTACATCCTGGTCTCCAAATAAAAAATAACATTTCTCTTCCTGGGCTACTCAAGACATTACTTTTCACCTGTCTAGCTGTTAATTTCAAACTCCAAATTTGCCCAACTTTGGAATACAACTTTCAGCTCTTGTATTTAGGGATAATAGACCAAAAATAGACCTTCCTAAAAATGTATGATGCTATCCAGAAAAGAGCAGTCTGACAAGTACTCAGAGGTCCATTCCAATCACTTTCTCAGAGCTGTTCGGTTTTTTTACCTTATGCTTCTCTATTGTATTTTGATAAGTAATGTTCTGCTGAACTTCTTAAGGAATGACCACAATCATTCCTTCACTTTCTTCTAAGATCACAAGCAGTTGCTGGTCAACATTCATTTACTGTCCAGCTTCAAAAGTACCAAATGAATTTTTCTTTTGGTTCTTTAGAACAGCCTCCTTTCACAGTGTTCGACAAAACTATCAAGAAATACTTGAATACTTGCACTGTAGGCACAAGCCCCCCTTTTGAAGACTCGACACCCAGTGGCTTCACTGAGTCTTCAAAATTCAAGGAGAACCGGCCTACCAGTCCAGAACTCGGAGGGGTTGGGTGCTGTAGATGCCGGGGGTGGGGGGGCAACCCCCCCCCCTTTTTTTTTTGAAGACTCGACACTCAGGGGCTACCCTAAGTGTCGAGTCTTCAAAATTCTAGTCATCAGAACTGAAGGAAAACCGGCCTACCAGTCCGGAACATGGGGGCATAGCCCCCCCTAGTATACATAAAAAAATTGTCATGTCTCCGATTTGATCAGCTCTCATATTTGCATCTTTCAAAGCACTCATCAATGCAATGACCTACCCATACCCTGGTGTTTCTCTCAGTCTTTTCTTGCCATTTTTGATTCAAACACTCATTTTACTTCAAATTTCATTCTGTTTAGTGCCATGCCTCTTAAATTAGCTTGGTTACACATGCTTCGATATTTAATAAAGTAAAGATCTTTACTGACATGTTTGTTCTCAATAGAGTTCTGTTAATGCAATCTGTTAACTTATGATTTTCTGCACAGCAGTCATATGTGGACTCCATTCTTTGTTCAACTGTTTTATTTCTAACTCAGCTCTCTGATCCATATGTTGAAAAAATGGTTGGACATGGCTTGAATAGTGCCAAATTCACTCTAGTTCTGTTTAAATTTCTAGCGTCTAATTCTGTATTTAATTTGCTATCTTTTTAAATTATTTAAATTAAATTATTATTATTACGTGACACCTCCATGGAATCCAAGGATTCATCGAGGGAGGGCACATACTCTACAAGCTGTCTCCACCACTCAATTCACCAACTCCAATGAACCACAACTACACCAACGCCATCTACTGGTAACCACCACCACTAGTATTTTCACAGAAAATCGCAAACATCAATGCCCATGGCGGGATTCGAACCCGCAGCCTTTTGGGTGGAGAGCAGATACTCTAACCACTCGGCAACTCACTGACAACCATGTCTAAAATAGTTAAAATATGTTAATACCTCATCTATTCTAGGTTCACTAAAATGGATTAGGCATTAGTGCTTCCTATTTCACTGCTTTGTTTTTATGTGGCACTACTATAGCATATTAGTGCCACAAAAAAAAAAGTGACCACTCTAAAAAACATTCTAGGTTCACTAGAATGGATCAAGCATTAGTAGTGGTGGCATATATTTTTTTTTATATGCCACTACTATAGCATAGTAGTGCCACATTAAAAAAATAAAAAAAAGCAAACAGCTTAAGAAGAAAGGAGACATCTCTTCACTTTTTTTTTTTTTTTTTTTTTAACTGAAGGTTAAATTCTCTGCTGGGAAAAGCAGAAACAGAGAGGCTATTCTTCAAAAGAACAGCAAAACAGAAATAGACAGAATGAAAGATGAAGCAGACAAGTTAGTTTGACAGAGAAGCCAGACTATAAATGGGTGCTGGTGTTAGCAGCTCTTATTCATGTGATTTTGGAGGAATAATGATAACTGCAATTCAGCAGAGCACTGTCTACGGAAGTATCTGTAGAACTGTATAAAGCAGAACCTCATCTATGGGCAGGGGATGGAAGTGGGTCTTTGAGAAAGGGATCATTAATGAGAAGGAATGCTCTCTTTTGGAGAGAACTGAGCAATCTTAGAGAGAGAATTTTGGTGCACACCACCCCAAATATATGAGCAATATTCCATGGCTGGGTGGATTTGAGATTTGTATAAAATTAGCACCTGTAAAGTTCTGGAGTGATGTCTTTAGCAAAGAAGTGCAGTTTTTTAGCAGTTACAGAAGCTCTGGTTGAGATGCGTTTTGTGCCAGGAAAGGTCGGAGGTATAGGTCAGTCCAAGAAGGGGAAATATGATTATGCTTAGATATCAAGTTATTCAAAGTTAGGGGGAAGTAATGTGAGCTCTTTTTCTCAAGAGATCAGACATGACTGCATTTTGGTGGCACTGATGTCTACAAGATTGTCCTTGATCCAGTGAAATGTAGCTAGAGATCCAAGTTTAGGATATTGATCATGGTGGATCTTGAGGGTTCTAACAATTGGGCACTACAAGGTTTGTCAAATGAAAAGATGGAACGGAGTGTACTGTTATCTGCAAAAGTATGGATAGGATTCGAAGTCTGTGAGAGCCAATCATTTATATCAATGCTGGGGCACTCCAGCATTGGTGGAGAAATATGAGCAGAGAAAATCATCGACTATGACTGATAGTGAGCAACCAGTGAGAAAGTTGGTGATTCAGTTGCAGAATGTGGAAGGCAGACTACAGAATGGTGGTGTGCTGAGTAGACCTCAGTGCCAAACCCAATCAAATGCTTTGGAAATGTGTAGAGTCACCACAAGAGTTTCTCATTTTTCCATGGCTTGAGTCCAGAGGTGGTTGGTGAGGCTAGAAGACTGGCTGTGGATTGAGAGTGGCCTATTTTCAGAGTGTGTCTTTATTGCTCATTTTCATATCAAAATTTTCACAAGAATAATTTAATTTGGCTGGATAAATACTCTTTAAAACTAGTAAAAGAGCTATTTAATATCTCCTATAGGATTCTCTACAATAATCAACACAGATTTGTTTAGAGCAAATCCTGCTTTAGCAATCTTGCATTTTATGAAAAGTGAGGAATGTGCTTGAGTGAGCTGACAAATTACTGAATGGAAAATAGTATTCATGTTAAGAGAGAAAGTTTTTTTTAAAAAAGCTACCAAATTTGTACAAGGGAGAGGATCAAAGAAAAGGAAGGTAACTAATGGTGGTGATACCATAGGATTCTGTTATTGCACCACTCCTGTTCCACAGGCTAGAGATCTCAAATTCCAAAGATACACTACAAGAGTTATTACAAAGGCTCTTCTGATAAAGACTCACAAGTAGAAATAAGGGGATAGTTGTACCATTGTACAAGGTATAATGTAAGCCTTGATTCGACTACACCTGGATTAGTGGGTACAAATGTGCTTATCTGGTTTCCATTGTAATGAGGAGACTGGAGAGAATTCAGAGATGAAAAAGACATTATCAGAGAGGAAGAGGAAATGCAAACCAGAGCTTAGCAGATAAGCAGAAAAGAGGTGATATAATAGTTTTAAGTTGGTGAGAGGATTTTACTGATTTAATACAGAGAAGAATAAGAAGCCGTTCCTGAAAAGTGAATATATATGGCAAACAAGAGAGTAAAGGATAGATATTTACATAGAGAATAATAGATATCTAGAATGTATCACCAGAATATGCAGTTAAATTTAATATTGTTATTATTATTATATAGTACTCTGAAGTCCTGGGGGCTCATCACAGGAGACCACTCCATGCTATGTTAATCTATCTGACAAATGTATTTTTGTTTATTAACTGCATGTGTTCTCTGGTAAGTTTTTTTTATAGGAACAATAACCCAAGTTTCTAGGGCAAAAATCCTACATTTGCATTAGACCAACTAACTCACCTTCAACTGAAAAGCTCTTAAAAATTCTTCATATTATAGGCAGGATTTGAACCTAGTGCTTTCCAACCAAAAGAAATCATTCTAACCAAGGCTATGGATGTTCAGATGTACCTGAAGGTGAATGAATTTAAATTCACTATAACAGACATGTTGCTAATAGAGTAAGGCTGTAATGATTCTCTGAATCTGGGAAGATTGCTTAATAATAATTACTCTCAACATCCAGAATATCCTTATATTCAGCTTTTATATCACCTTTATGATCACGGATCCCTTTGGTTGTATATATACATCCATTTCTAAGGTTTCTTGGTAGCTGCCATAACATCTTGCTGCTTCTATGCTCTTTACAAAATCATCATATGACTTCTGTTTAAGAAAGAATTACTTTTTTTCTCTATATTCTATAATGATACATAGTGACCTAGATACCAGTAACTTTTAATGATTAATAGAAATAGGGGTTATTATAAATTCAACTTTATTTTATGACTGAATGTATAAAAACTGTGAAAGTTTTTTCAAAAGATAGATAAGAGAGAGCCTATGAGAATACAACCTTCAGCATTGGAGTTGTCTTAGACTTGCACTACCTAAAAGACACAAGCTCTGTCCGGGAGCCTTAGTGGTGTCACATATCATCATATCTAGGAAACCAAAGTTAAAATTATGTTCTTATTGCAAAATACAAAGATATTGTTGGGGTGGTATTATTTCTAAAATCATGACTGATTTTAGAAACTAAAGTACCGACTAATGTTGCATTTATCTAGATGGACTGAATAATCAGATGGCTATTATTAAGCCTTGATAACCTGTACCTTACTCATGCTAATTTCATTTTATTAAAATCGACACACACCCACATAGCAATATTTCAGGAGCAGACGAACAGGTTGAGAAGTTAGCAACAAACCTAGATCTCAGGCGGTCTGAAAAGGGAAGAAAGAACTCATGCTGAATACAACGAATGTAGTATAAAGTTAATATTCAGGCAACAATCCAGTATAGTCTGATACTTCCAAATCCTACTTCATTTAAAATCATTACTTTTTGTTGTTATAAATTACTGGTTTAAGAGTTTGCTGATGTCATCTTGTTATTACATTCAACTGCTATTACTCAAAATCCGTAACCTAATTTTCTTTTACTTTAGTTATTGGGATTTTGAGTCACAATCGTTTGCTGCTTCCGTGTTTTGAAACCAATGTTATTATTATTATATTATTAACTCAGCTGAAATGAAGTCAAAGCGTTAAAATATCAGACCAAGCATATGTTCCAACATTAGTAAAATTACTAAACATAATATAGGCCAACTGGGATAAAAAATTTAGTTGTCCAAAACACAATCACCATCAAATAAATCGATCTGTTAAATAAAAATAAAATAAAACAGAATGTGTGCATTTAATGATAAACAAGTTTTTAAGACCAAGACTTACCTTCGTTTGAAAACAAACTCCACAGCTTGGCAAACAGAATTCCCATTTCTTTCTTGGCGTTATGCGTTCACTTCACACTTGATAATGAAACAATAATGTCACAAATTTTGTTCGTCCTACTTTATAGTATAATATAAGATGTAAAAAAATGTCATCTATGTGCCATTATAATTTCAACTTTCATTTCTTTTACTTGATAAATTACAAACTCTCTCCTCTAACGACAGAACAGCACATATTGTAAGTCATGGAAGCAAAGCTTGGATAACGATTAAAAGAACGGATGTGACGCATCGTGACGTTTGCAAAGGGAAGTAGGCTAAGTTATGACGTTTCAGGATTTCCAAGTGAATAGTCCAATAATAAGAAGGGGGTTTATATAAATTCTTATCAAAAATTACCTTTTGCGCAAGTTTTCCTGTTACAGGATTGATGTTGGAGAATAAGTTTATGTATTAGTGTTATAATAACAAGAATAGTAATACATTCATCAATGTCTATATGTTCACCAGCTGATTGCTGATAAATTTAAAAGGTATTATTCTGCGATAAAATAAGTGAGTGAAGTTCTGACGACAAAGCAACCGTTAAATAAAATTTGGATTTTTATACTCAGCTTCTCTGTACACTTTGGAAAGTTATACTTATAAGCACAAAAGGCTGAAAATACTTGATAGTCATGAACTTAAGAAATTGCTTATTTTATGATATATGTTTAAAAGTATGCATATCCTAAGTACCATTTAGCTTCATTAATGCATTTCATTTTCTTTTTATTCATAAGATATTAAACGTCCATTTGATTGAACATAAGGTTAGCATTTAGCAACGAACTTAGAGATTATGTTTAAGTAGTGACGTATTGAGGAGAAGGGTAATTTCTCCTAGCCTTAAGAAATCCAGCTAATGTGAATTTACAGTTAAACACAGAAGTAAAACGTATCTGTATGATATTTTTTGAACTATCATGCATATTTAAATAAAAATCAAATGTTGTGACATTCATACAAGGCAGCGCCAAACATTGTCATGACATGAAGAATTGTAAGACAAAAAATGAATAGCATATGGTTTGAAGGGGGGGGGGGGAAGAATGTTAATTTGCATTCTCAGTCAAAAGAATTTTAGTTTAATTAGCATTATGGCCAAACTAACAAGTCCAGGAAGCCAACATATTAGGTCTCTCAAAGCATATACTCTACCTGGTTTGGTATGATAAAAAAAAAAAAAAAAAAAAAAAAAGCCCTCTCATCCCTATGAAATTAACTAACTCACCTTCAGCTGAAAAGCCCTTGTAATAGTTGCTCACATCCTCAGCAGGATGCAAAGCTGGTCTCCAGCTGAAGGGTAAAAAAGCTAAATGAAGGTTGTTCTCCTTGTGATTACATATAAAAAGACAGTTTAAAAAGATAGAGTGGGAGTTAAGTACACTTCATGGAGCGAGTCCAAGGACTCGCTAATTAATCCTCTATCTACACATACATATTTACATATACTAATGTATACATTTAAAATACAAAATTTATATCTTTTGTCTGTTAAATATATATGTTCTCTGGCAGATTTGCCTGCATGTAATTAAATAGATAAGTTGCATTATTAAGCAGGAACTATATAAAAAAGCATTATATGAAGAAAGGTAATGATGAGATACTTGATATATAGAGCACAGGCTAGAAAAGTGACATACAGAAGAATTGAGAGAAAGCTAGCTGAGTCCACCAAAGGTTATCTCAGAGAGTTATGAAAAAAGGAAATGATTATGGAGGAATAGCAGGTAAACTGCAATAAGCAGTTGAATATCAAATAGTTGCCCATACATGGTACTAATGTACTATAGGTTGAACAACCAACCTCTTATGTATGGGCACAACATAAAAAAAAAAACTAGCATTGTCTATCTATATTATAGTAATGATATATTACAAAGAAAACGCAAGAGAATGGAGGTTGGTTTTAAACATATTACGGAAGTGATATGTTGTGTTTAAAGAGTGAGATATCATTACATGTATTAAAGAAATGTGCAGAGGAATTGATAACAACTATCATTGGTGAAAGTCAATTGTTATGAATCCTAGCGCAAAATCTTAGTGACCTGATCATATAGCATAAATATATCAGAGGTGCATTTCTATATCCAAGACAGTAAGTGATGGCAGGTTGCACAGTGACAACAGATTTACTATCAAATCAGCAATGCAGATAATCAACTAAGTTGTGACCAGTGAAGTATATTGAAATGATGAGCATATGATGCTAGTGTTTCCTCTTGACAAATGTAGACCAAATTTGATAAATGAAATAGGAAACAGCTGAAAAGTTGAAACATAAATATACTACAGCTTATTGTATGTGAAAAGATCTCAGCATCCAATCCAGCAATTCTTAAGGCCTCGCACTACCATTGGTTTCACTGCCTAATACCAAAACACATGGTTGTTTTCTTTTAGTTTTAACTCTGGAAGAGTGCTGAAGAAATAGAACAAAACAGTCCTTTTGGCCAAAAATATTGCCGAAACAGAGGCAGCAAATTTAGTTTTTCCAGAGTGGTTGTTAAGAGTCTGGTAAAGTTAAAACCAAAACTCAGAAAATTGTAGATAGTGGCATGAAAGTTTTGGGACTGGAAGATGGCACAGCTTTTGTGGAGAGATTTTGTGAAATTAAACATGCATTTTATAATAAAGTGAAGCATAGTTTTTTTTTTTTTTTTTAATATATCAAGTAGACTGGGAGTGTCAAATTACAGACCAGTTTGTGTTTCATCAGTAGTTAAGATCATGGAGAAATTAGTGAGGGACTGTTAGTGAGTGTTAGGCAGATGAGGGTAATGTTATCTGAGAGTCAACATGGATTGGTTAAGGGGCACTCTTGCTTTAGTAATGGGATTGCCTTTTATAATAAAGTAACGAGTGGTTGAATAGGGAGGGGCATGTTCTGCCATTTTTTTTTTGGATTTTACAAAAGTCATTCAAAAGGGTAGTGCATGATAAGTTGATATTTAGGTTGCAACACATGGGTTTAGATGTCAGGTTAGTGAAGTGGATTCAGGATTGGCTATCTGATAGGTATCAGAGAGTTGCGGATGGGGGAGCAGTATCAAGGAGACAGAAGGTTACAAGTTGGGTTCCACAGGGCTCCATACTGGGACCTGTATTGTTCAACCTTTATATATCAATGACATTGTCAGTGGATTGCAGAAGGGATATTCAGTTGTTTGCAGATGATGTGAAACTGGGAAGGATTATTATTTCATTAGACCTCCAAGGAATCCAAAGACTCATTGAGGGAGGGGCACCTACTCAACAACTCTATCTCTACCACTTAATCCACTGCTATCATCTACACCATCTTCTACTGCCTACCACTAGTATTTTTGTCTGTAAATTGTGTGTGTTCTGATGTCTGATTTGCCTACAAGGGATGAAAAACTTGAGTTTCCGGGAGAAAAACCCTCCTACCTCCATATGAGATCAGCTAATTCCCCTTCAATTGAAAAATTTCCATATAAAGATTCCTCTCATCACGACGATAATCAAACTTAGCCCTTTTCCAGTCGAAGGATGTGACGTATTGTTGTTCTTCCAATTGTGCTACAGAGGATTTTATTAGTAATAGTGCAGATGTGGTAGCCCTGCAAGAGGATTTGAATAAACTGGACAGAGGGCAATTGAATGGGGATATCAGTTTAATGCCACTAAATGTAAAGTCTTGAAGTTTGAGATACATCAGTGGGAGGCTGCATACTCTGTTGAAGGAACTGTACTGGAGGAAGTAGGAGAGGCAAGGGATCTGGAGGTGATGACTGATAGAAACCTGAAATTTGGGAAACATACTGCAAAGGTGGTTAAGGTAACCCAGAGGATTGCTGCAATACTGAGAAGCATGGTGACCTGCAGAGATAAGGAGTTGTCATTCTATTGTATAAATCCCTGATCAGACCACACTTGGACGTTTGTTCTCAAATTTGGTCTTCGGGATTTGAAGGAGATAAATTCACTGTGGAAAGAGTATGGAGGCAGATAACAAAGATGGTATCAGGACTGTATAATGTTAGTTATAAAGATAGGCTGAGGGAATGTGGACTGCAGAGTTTGGTAGATAGAAGAAGGAGAGGCAATATGATTGAGGGGTAGTTACAGGGTTGACATTGGGGAGTTGTTTCATTTGGTGGAACAGAGGGAAGGAGTGAGGACAAGGGGCCATCCCTGCATGTTACAAAAGGAGGTTGTGAGCAAGAGGATGAGGAGTGGTTTCTTTGCATGGAGAGTGGTTGAACTGTAGAATGCCTTGCCTGATAGTGGTGAGAGCATGAACTGTCAGAGTTCAAAGAGTGGTATGATAGATTTGTGTTTTCTAGGATGGGCCTTCCATGATGAGTCTTTTGACTCCATGGAGGCCTGAATCATCATAATAATAAAATCCGTACACAAGAGGTAGAAGAACATACAGCATACCAATGCTATGGGGTGGGGAGTACAGTTGATTTCTGCATAGAAAGTTGACTTCTTTATTTGCATTTTTCTTCAAGAGCTGGAGATGGTAGTTGTTGGGAAATACTTCATGAGGAAGACTTTTCCAGTGAAAAAGTTTCATGGCTTTGCAATTGCACAGAAAAGGGATATTGGATAGTAGCAGCACTTATTATTATTATAATAGCACACCTTGATGGAGTCCAAAGACTCATCGAGGGAGGGCATTAACTCGACATCTCACTACTCCACCAACTTTCATCATCTAACACCAATGCCATCTACCGCTGACTACACCACTAGTGCTTTCACAGACAATCACAAACATCGCTCACTCCGGGATTCGAACCTGCAGCCTTTTGGCTGGTGAGTGGATATGCTAACCAGGCCGGCAATATTAACAGTCAAAACAGAAAATGGAGGAATGATGGTTGCCAGTTCATTGCAGCAGTGTCCATGAAGTATCTGTAGAAATTACAGAACCGAAACATTGCATCTCTGTGGCAGATTGAAGTGAGTCAGTGAGGGGAGGAAAGAATCATCTGTGAGCTGAATTGCTTTCCTCTAGACTGCATTCAGAATTTTCAGGTGTGCTACCACAAATGGGCAAATTTGGGACTTTTGGATGAGTAAAAAGTTTGCAATTCATGTTGAATTTTTTTTACCATGGTTTAACTTGCAACACTAATAAAAAAAAATAAATACTATATTTATTTTTTAGTTGCTGATATTTCACTGTTTTCTACCAACCATGTTCAGAGCACAGACAGTTTATCACTGTATGCAAATACCAGCAATTAATAGTGGGAACAGTTTAAAATTGTAATAGACAGCACAAAAAACTAAAGTCGTAATTGGCACCATCTGTTGTTGTATACAGAGAGAGAGATGGGGTTGACTGACAAGTATTAATTCGATCATAAAATAATTTGTCTCCCAGGTTTTGGATAAATTGATACAATGATGCATGTTGAGGTTTGGGGAATGTTTTAAAGTTGCTGCTGATTCCAAAGCAGTCTCTCTGGCTTGTAATGACTTCTGTGTAGCGCTTTAGCTTTCTTCCATCTAACCCTGTGTGTAGGAGTGTCCAAGGCATGATCTGCTAATCCAAACTTGTCATAACGATGATGCCATATGTATATCATATGTTCTCTGGAGAAGATGTCAACATATTTCCTATAAAATACTTCAAATAAATAAAAATATAATGAAAAATTCAGCCATCTGATATCAACACATACCAATCAGTTAACTATAATTCAACAGATCACATTTAAAAGAAAAAATAGAATTCTTTAGGTCAGTAACCATCTGGCCGATAGAAACAGTTAAGAAGTTGATACTGCTATGCATGCTTCCTCCAGAAGTTATGGCCTTCCAAAAATGCATCAGAATAATGTACCACTGTAACCAAGAGTTGAAGGAATTGGCAGCCCAAATTATCACCTAGCCAAGAAACTAGCAGCAGCACTTGAGAAATTGTTGAAAGATTTTTCACTTGGTTATAAATTAAATTAAAGATGCCAAGAAATTATGACATCATAATTTTAATTTAATTGAGTTGGTAGGACATTTTCCCCTCCTACATAAAGAACATACAACACTTCATAAACAAAATTAAAAACATTACATTCAATGAAGATTTATTAGTCAGTCTGACATAACTGCCCTTTTTCATTATTGTCCCAATTACTGACAAGACAAATATCTGATATCATAGCCCACATCCTTAAGTCCAGTTATTTTGTGTACAAAACTGTTTCTGCTTAAAAAAAAAGAAGGTACAGCCATGGGCTCTCCATGCCTAACATACAACACTTCATAAACAAAATTAAAAACATTACATTCAATGAAGATTTATTAGTCAGTCTGACATAACTGCCCTTTTCATTATTGTCCCAATTACTGACAAGACAAATATCTGATATCATAGCCCACATCCTTAAGTCCAGTTATTTTTTATAGCAAAACTGTTTCTGCTTAAAAAAAGAAGGTACAGCCATGGGCTCCCCATGCCTAACTTTTATATGGAACATTTTGAGCAATGAGTTCTAGATTCAGCACCCTTCAAACCCAAAGTTTGGTTATGATACGTATGACATATTTACCATTTGGCTCCATAGCCAATATATGGTGAATTGAATGTATCTAATATCCTCAGCCACCTAAAAGCAACATAAACACGTTGAAATCAAAAATAATAACGCACTTCCTTTTCTGGATATACTTGTTGCATGTCTTCTGTCAGGCTGTCTATATATTAGACTTATATCACAACCACCCTGAACAGAAACTGAATATTATTAGCACCCTCAGAAACAGAGCCTTAACAATTTGCTGTGATGAGTAGGCTTTGAAAAATGAATTCAAAATAATATTCATGAACACTCATGAAAAATGTTTATAAAAAATGGCTACAACAAGAAAAAAATTCCATAGAATCCTTCATGAAAATACAACCAATGCTGTTATAGGCCAGGGAATGCAGAGAATACTGATTATGAAATGTTTAGACAAATTAGTTGGGCATGTAAAAAGAAAGTGATCTTGATGAGAGACTTTAATTACAGGAATATAGAATGGAAGGAGGAGATAGTATATGAGAACAAGGAGAGTGAGTTTGTGGAATTTCTGAGAGATAAGTATCTTAAGCAGCATGTGATTGAAGCAACTAGATGCTTTAATGTTTTGGATTTGGTGATAATTTCACAAGATGTAGTTGTTAACAAGGTGTTGACACTGCCAAACCAGTTGGTGAGAGTGATCATCAGATACTTGTTTAGGAAGTGATGAAACAACAAAAGATTACTGCCAAAAATGGATACATGTGGAAGTATAAAGGAGGTGATTATAGAAAGCTCTGTAGTCAGTTAGCTTCAGTATGTTGGGTAGATGAGCTGAGTGGAAAAAATATTGACAGTGCATGGAAACTGAGAAGGCAGCATCTGACAGAAGCAATGTATAACTGCATACCAAGGATTAGGCGAGTAAATAGAGTAGGAATGAAATTGATGAACAGTGAAATCAAGCAAGCTGTGCTGGAAAAGAAAATGTTAAAGGGGTTCAAGATAGTTGGTAGCAATCGATTCCATGAAGAGTATCGTATTTACTTGAATGTTTGCAAAGGATTGTTCATAATCTATCTCAAATCTTGTAAATTACTTGTCGCTAAAGATTCAAATATATCGTATGATGAAGGTGAGCAGCTGATCTCATAAATAACATGATAATTAAATTTAAATGAATTCATTTTATAAATAATATAAGCAATTATAAATTATGATACTGAGGATTTAACTATAAATGTCAATTTAGTTTTTTTCCTGAAAATCCCTGGATATATCTTGCACCATGTTTTTTTTTTTTTTTTTTTCCCAAGTTTAACGTTTAGGAAGAAAGTGCGAGTTATATTTGAGTAAATATGCTATAAAGTGCAGGCTAGAAAGGTGACAAGCATGGTAAAGAAAGAAAAGGCACAGTATGAGAGGAGATTGGCTTGTGAGGCCAAGGTTAACTCAAGGGAATTTTTCCACTATATGACAAGCAAGAGAAAGAATAATTATGGCAGGTTAATACTGGTGGATAGTCATGGCAGCAGAATAACAGCTGCAAAGGACATAGTGGAATTATTGAATCAGCATGTTATCAGCGTATATCGTACTGGTGTAAATAATGCCGTGCAATATATAGAAGAGAGGCAAGTATTAGAAATGGAAACGAAAGAATCAGAGGTGTATCAGATGTTGTTGGGTTAAATGTAATTTTATTCATTTATTTCATACAATGATACAACAGACATGAGCCCCTTTTACGGGGAGGTATGGCACCATCTCAATCTCTCCTAATTTTATCCAGGCTCGGGACTGGAATAGCTGACAAATCAGGCCTATGGCTGGGTCTTAAGTATTCCTGACTGTCAATCCGTGTGTGTTCACAGAGCCAGTTTGCCTGTTTTGGGGGACGAAAAACCCAAGTTTCTGGGTAAAAAAAAAACCTAAAGTATGAGATCAGCTAACTCATCTTTTGTTGTAAAAGACCAGATAAAGGTTCCTCACGTCCCGGGTGGGAATCGAACCGAGCTCTTTCTGACGAAAGAGCTTTGTCTATCTTTTTGCCTTACTAACAACTGAGCTATGGAGGCTCAGATGTTAATAAGGCTGTGGGAATGGATGACATATCACACATATTCTTAAGGAATGTGCACCACAATTGGCTATGCCCTTGAGCTGGTTATTTAATGAAAGTCTTGTAATGGGTAGGATTCCTAAGGAGTGGAAATAGGCAAAATAGTACCACTCCACAAGCATGGTTCTAGGACAGAAGTCTCAGACTATGGACCAATCTCAATAACTGCAGTTGTGGTCAAGGTATTTGAGAGATTGGTAAGGAATAGCATACAGGATTCGGTTGATGGACATAGCATTTTTTATGATGATCAGCATGGACATGGCATTTTTTATGATGATCAGCATGGACTTGTAAAGGATAGGTCCTGTTTAATAATTTACATAATAAGTAACAAGTGTGTTAGATAAGGGAGAATCATATGCAGTGATATTCTTGGACTTTGCAAAAGCGTTTGATAGATTACCACATGATAAGTTAGTGTACAAGCTGCAGATGATGGGAATATATAGTATATTGGTTAGATGGATTTGAGATTGCTCTCTGAACAATACCAGCAGATTGTATATGAGGAGCAGTTTCTCAAAAAAGGAAGGTAACCAGTGGCATGCCCCAGGGTTCTGTTCTTGGGCCCCTGCTGTTTAACTTGTTTGTAAATGATATATATCATGTGGACTGGCTGGGGATCTTCAGTTATTTGCTGATGATGCAAAGTTGGGAAGAATTATAAGTAGCACTGCTGATGCTGAACCCCTTCAGGAAGATTTAAATAGACCTTTTACTTGGACAAAAGAGTGGAGTTGTAGTTTTAATATCAATAAGTGCAAGGTGTTGCATTTTGAAGTGCAGAAATATAAGTTGTGTACTATATCGATGGTGCTGTACTACAGGAAGTGGATGAGATTAGAGATTTGGGAGTAATGGTTGAGTAGACTGAAGTTTAGAGGGCATATTGCTGGCCTGGTTGGCCGAGTGGTCAGCATATCTGCTCTTCAGCCAAAAGGCTGGGGGTTCGAATACTGCCATGAGCATGGATATTTGTGTTTGTCTGTGAAAATACTAGTGGTGGTGGTCAGCAGTAGATGCCGTTGGTGTAGATGATGAAAGTAGTTGTAGTTGGTGAATGAGTGGTGGAAACATAGAGTTGTGGAGTAGGTGCCCTCCCTCGATGAGTCTTTGGACTCCCTGGAGGTGTCATATAATAATAATAATAATAATGCTAGTGTTGCAAAGGCTGCACATTGTAGTGCTTCTATGATAAGAAGTACTCGAACATGTAGGGATAAGGAAGTGGTTGTGCCACTATATAAAGCACTGGTCAGACCACATTTGGACTATTGTGCTCAAATCTATTCACCTCGTTTTCAGTGTGATGTGGAGACATCGGAGAGGGTCCAGAGGCAAGTAACTTTATCAAAACTTTGGAATGCTGTCTGTGGAGAGAGGTTGAAGAGATGTGGATAGGAGGAAAAGAGGTGATATATTAGAGACATTTAAGTTAGTGAGAGGATTTAATTAGATTAATCCAGAGGGGATTACAAAAAGAGTAGAAGGTGAGAGGGGAAGAACTAGAGTTCATCCCTGGAAGTTATGTGAAAGTGTGGTGAAGATAGATTTTTTACATGGAGAATTGTCAGTGAATGGAACGCATTACCAGAATGTGTTGTTAATGCAAGGAGTGTTAAGGATTTTCAGATTCTGTATAAATATGTTGTAAGTTGAATGACCTCCCATGATAAGTCTGCTGACTCCATGGAGGATGTAATAAGAATAATAATATTCCCTGTAATTTTTTTTTTTTTTACAGCTGCATGGACCTGCTGCTTCTCTGAAAATTTTTATACAACCTAACAACTGCATCACACTTTTTTTTTTTTGTAATGACATGTTTATTAGTGACATTTAATGACATCACCTTCGTATAGGACTTTCAGTCTATGTCACATAACTGTAGGTTCTGCCACTAGATGACTAGTAACGCAATTGCTACAGCCAATAATCGCATTTCCATCCATTTGAAAATAGGAAGGCTACCTATTTCATTCCTAACAAGGCCTGCCTGCCAGCTAAGATCACGACTTTACTGGACCAATCCAACAGTAGTTGATAAATCAATTAGAATACATAGAACATCAGGAAAGGAAAAGAAAAACATATATATAAATAGTGACTTAGAACCAGCAGTGTTTTTAAAACAAAATTTCATCTACACTGCAGCAATTCAGTGTGTGCAGGAGCATTTGTCACCATGCATCCTCACAGCTTAAAGGGAACATTGAATATAACCAAAAATAAAAAAAGATTATAATTAGACCACAGCCCCCCCCCTTATATATATAGGGTTATCCAAAATAATAAACATACACTGCAAAAATGCAACACTAAGAGTGCATTTAAACCACCATTGAAAATAAAAAGTATACTGAGCTCTTCTAAAGATCCTCTTCCTCCCCATTATCTATCTTGGTGTATACCGGATCCATCGCACCCATAAATTACTACCCTTCAAAGGGTAGTATGATCCCAAAACGGAAAGAAGTAAATGACACATCCAGTACTTTTGTTATGGAAAACCAGTCCTTTTGGACTATGTACTTGAAATGTGCTACTAGACTGATTGGAAAGGCACCCAGTCCTTACATCAAACCAAAACATGGTATGAACATAAATTCAAGGATGCCTATGAAATGCATTTCAAATCTGGACAGAAATGACAGCTTGAAAGTCCCACATGTCCACAAGGAGATGTGTTTTGCATTATGGGATACTAAGGCAAGTAATCAGAACTTATCCCACCTTTACCACGAGTTGCCCCAGTCCTGAAAATAATTCAGGTGTACGCTTTGTTTGCTTACACTTGGATAACGGATTAAACCAAATATATAATTGGTAGCATAGCCAAGTGAAAAAACTATCATCAACTATCTCTAATGCAGAGAATTTTGATAAGGTGTTAACACCTTTTGGCAACTGGTATACGGTGATACGACTTCTGCATTACTTCCACCTTAGTATCACCACCTCTCGGTCTAGCTCTCACTGACGAGACCTCAGTAAAGGTCGAAACCGGTCTGGGTAGTGACCCTTCCCTTAATGCATAGTATTATACATGTCCACAAGGAGATGTGCTTTGCATTTAATGCATAGTATTATACATGTCCACAAGGAGATGTGCTTTGCATTTAATGCATAGTATTATACATGTCCACAAGGAGATGTGCTTTGCATTATTGAAAATAATGCAAAGCACATCTCCTTGTGCTTTGCATTATTTTAATACGACTTCTGCATTACTTCCACCTTAGTATCACCACCTCTGGGTCTGGCTCACTGACGAGACCTCAGTAAAGGTCGAAACCGGTCTGGGTAGTGACCCTTCCCTTAATGCATAGTATTATACATGTCCACAAGGAGATGTGCTTTGCATTATGGGATACAAAGGCAAGCGATTAGAGCATCCCACCTTTACCACGTGTTGCCCCAGTCCTGAAAAAACTTTAGGTGCACACGTTGTTTGCTAACTTGGATAACGGATTAAACCAAATATATAATTGGTAGCATAGCCAAGTGAAAAAACTTCCATCAACTATCACATAGTGAATATCAAAACAAAAGAAATTTAATTTAATAATGACACTGACTTTCAGACAGCAAACAGGAATTTAAAGTAACAGGACTATAGGAAATGAATAACTAATGATGCAATTTTACTAATATAATTATGGCTTTATTTTATTATTAATTTTTTTTTTTAAATTTTAATTTTATTTATTTTCCACCAGTGGTCAGGCTGTGGTCACACTTGACCAAGGAGTTATTTATTTTCAGCCCACTCTATGTACAAGTATACAAGAGTGGTCTGAAAAGTTCTCGGCCGAATAATGAAAAAACAAATTTGTAATTTCAACATAATCTCTCTTAAGACTAATACATTTATTACAGTGCCATTATCCCATCCATGTAGTGGTTCTTGGTAAGATCTGCAAACTACCCCTCTGCAGCTGCAATCACCTCTGGATTCGAAAAAAAATGCTACCAGCGAGGAAGATTTTTAGTTTTGGGAAGAGATAGAAGTCAGAGGGAGCCAAATCTGGGGAATAGGGTGGATGTTCCAACAATTCATAGTGCAGATCCCTTAATTTTCCCATTGCCAAAACAACTTTGTGGACAGGTGGATTGTCCTGATGAAAGATGATTTTTTTCTTCTGCAAACAGGGTCTTTTCTCACGAATTTTTTCGTCTGGTCTTGTTGAAAGATTTGAATAATATTCCCTGGTTATTGTTTTACCCTTTTCAAGTTAATTAATAAACAAAATGCCTTTAGCATCCCAAAACATTGATGCCATGACCTTTCCTGCTGATGGAACCGACTTTTTCTTCTTTGGCACTGAACAACCAGCTTCTGTCCACTGTTTTGACTGCTGTTTGGATTCTGGTGTGGAATGGTGAATCCAAGTCTCATCCATAGTAATAAATCGATGCACAAAATCAGTTTTATTCTTGTTAAAATGCTCCAAGCACTGTTCAGAGATTTTCATGTGAGTGCATTTTTGAACTGCTATGAGCAAGCATGGCACCCGTCTTGCGCATAGCTTTTTCATTTGCAATTCTTGATGCAAAATATAACCTACACGTTCTTTTGAAATGCCTATAGTCTCAGCAAATTCAATCATTTGACTCACCGGTCATCTAATACCATATCGTGCAATTGGTCAATGATTTCTGGTGTTGTTACACTTTTTGGATGTTCTTCACGTGGATCATCTTCAAGGCTGGTACGGTCATGTTTAAACTCAGTAGCCCATTTCTTAATTGTCGAAAACGAAGGAGGAAAGTGCTCATAAACTTTTATGAACTTTGAATGAATTTCTTTTTGTTAAACCTTCTTTTACAAAGAATTTTATAACTACACCATGCTCAATTTTATCCATTTCAAGGGATTGAGACGACACTTTTGCTTCAGACAGCTGTATAAAACAAACTACTTGATAGAATGACTTGCAATTTCACATGGATGCTTATGACAGATGTACCAACTTAGAAAAATAAATTGTGCCAATAGTGTTACCATCTATGGTCGAGGCCAAGAACTTTTCAGACCACCCTCGTAGCTTATAATTCTGTGTGTGTGTGTGTGTGTGTGTGTAAATAAGTAAATATATATATTATTAATTAGTTTAAGTTTATATGTATATGTCGCAGGGAAATAATGAAAATTGGGATTTGATCAAATCCCTAAGGGATATGATCAATTCACGGAAGATGTTAAAATAACAACTCGGTGGGTGATTTCCCTGAAGAAAGTGATTTGATCAAATCCCTTAACTGTTTTAGTGAAAAGATGAAATAATATTGTTTAGATATTAAAAGTATTTATTTAGTAAACAATGCATTATTAAATGTAGAATAGTTAATACAACAATAGTCATTGAAACATAAATTATTTATTCGAAACTAATTAACAAAAGAAATGGGTACTTAAGCTGATATTTTTAAAAACAAAAAGGACATTTTTAGTGAAATTTTAAACATGTTTCGTGAATGTAATTAATAAATAATAATGTTTATTCATTTTTATTAAAACACGTTGTTGATTTGTGGCATCTCGAGTTACAAAGTACGTTACTTTTTTTACAGGCACATCTTTTTGTTTTACATTGTAATTTGGATTGCTCACAGGAACACTTCTTAAATCCTTGACCTCCAAATACGGATAATTTTCCTACAATCTCACGCAGGCTTAGGTTAATCTGTGGAACTGTTTCGGTAAATGTTGTAGTAGCTATTTGAAGAGCATTTCTAGGTAGCCAATCTTTTATAATTCCAACTGAGGTACCAATTTGGTATAAATTATTTTTTATATCTAATACGATCCCCACGATGTTATTTCCATCTAATGGGCCTCTATCTACCTTAGATACATACACCAAAACTGTGGAATTCACTAACACATCTTTAAATTTCTTCAAAGAAACTTCTTTCATTTTTTCAGCTGATCTTTTCAGGTGTTCTGCAGCATTTTCCCTTTGATCTTTAATGCTCTCTTCTTTTTGGCATAAATAGCATAGTATTTTCGATCCATATCCTTCTTCTCCTACTGTATTCCCACATATTGAGTGCACCGGATTTTTACAAATATCACATGAATGGGCTCCAGTAGATTCCATTCTACAAACAACACAACATGCTTTACTGTCGCTGACAGCTGCTTCCCCTTCTGATGCAAGTAACACTACAGATGTTTTAACTGTTGAAGCAGGAGTTAAAGTAGAGTTGTTAACTGGTTCGAGTTGTCTTATTGTCGATAAAGAAATTGATTCAATTTCTGGTAGATCCTCTAAATTTATAGCCTTTTTTGGTGAGTAAATCAGCTGCCGGTAGATCGTGTGACATTGAAGTGTTATTGTTGGTTGATTTAACTATTAATAGATCATTTGAAGTTGAAGCATTGTAATCAATTAATTCAGATGCTGGTGGATCTTTTGAAGTTGAAGTGTTGTTGTTGTTCTCTAAGGAAGCTGCTGGTAAGTCTTCTGGTGTTAAAATAATGTCATGGTCCTGCTGATTAAGAAGTAGATCCAAGTCCTCTTCAGTAACAAGTTTTTCAAGCAACTCTTTCGAAATATGACTAGATTGGAGTCCTGTTTTTGGTTCTGTTCCAAATAAAGCTTTGTAAGGTGATCGTTTAATGGTTCGATGAAAAGAGGAATTCTTTTGGAATTGAACAAAGTAACAACCTATAGCCCAATTTTTTGTGTCATTGTCAATTAGCCAAGCACGTAACATAGCTTCAACATCTTGATTTGATCGCTCAACAGATCCTTGACTAGCTGGATGTCTAGGCCTACCATTTACAATTTTGCACGTTGGCCACAGGCTTGTTAATTCTTGTATGACAGCAGCCGTAAACTCATGGCCGTTGTCGCTTTGTAGTATATGAGGACAACCTACTTCCAAAAATATTTTTAATAGCTCCATTGCTACTTCAGCAGCTCTTTTTGTAGTCAACGGTCGAAGATAGCTGAATTTCGTCGCGTGGTCCTGGTAGTTTAATAGCCATTTGTAATTTCTATCTGGTGTCGACTGTAAGTCAACTAAATCGACTTGGCCACGATGATTGAAGTCGCTAGATACAATTGGGCAAACAACGATTCCTTTGTTTGGAAATTTTTTTTTAGACTGACATACCGTGCACAGCTTTAAAAACTCCAGTACAACTGAAGTAGGTATTAAGTATTTCGATTTCAAACTATACAGCATTTTATCTCTTCCTCCATGACCAGTTGACTGATGGGTTTCCCGAAGTATGTGGTAAAAATTTTCCGTTGGTACTATTTTCACAATTGGATCGAATTCAGACTTTCTCTTCAAAATCAAAGATTTTTTAGTACCTACTTCCATAACATCGTATTTTTTTCCATAATAGTACTGTTTATGTGTCCGTTGCAGTTTAAGTAGTGGTGCTAATTTAAATTTTTCAATGATTGTGACAGCTTCTTCTATCCTTTCACGAGTCCACAAAGGTTTTTCTTTTTCATGCCGCTTGTTCAAAAACGTCCTGACAGTTTCATTGAACTGTTCTTCAGATACAAATTCGGTCAGAGTTTGATTTTTTTCTATATCTGAACTCATTTTTCTATGGTAGGTACCTGATAAAACTCGAAATATAGAAAACAATAATAAAAATGCGCGCAACCTTCCTCGCGTAATGTTTGGCCGGCACGGACGCCAGAGGGGAGCTTGTATCCACAAAAAAATGTTTGAAATTTCACTAAAAATATCCTTTTTGTTTTTAAAAATATCAGCTTAAATGATTATTGTTGTATTAACTATTCTACATTTAATAATGCATGGTTTACTAAATAAATATTTTTAATATCTAAACAATATTATTTCATCTTTTCACTAAAACAGTTAAGGGATTTGATCAAATCACTTACTTTCTTCAGGGAAATCACAGTTGTTATTTTAACATCTTCCGTGAATTGATCATATCCCTTAGGGATTTGATCAAATCCCTATTTTCATCATTTCACTGTGACATATATGTGCACACTATCTACCAATAATTGTCCAGACACTTTAACGATTTACATTTAATACCAGCAGGTGAACTCTAATATCAGGTATGTCCATCTTTGGCTTTGATCATCTTTTGCACCTTTTGAGGGAGGCTTTCCACCAATGTGTGGCAGATATCAGGTGGAATTTGTTTCATTCCTCCATCAAAGCAGCACTGAGTTCAGTGACAGATAGAGGACGTGCTGCTCTGGACCTCAATTGCTGTTCCAATTCGTCCCACAGGTGTTCGATGGGGTTAAGGTAAGGGCTCTGTGCAGGCCAGGGCAGTCATTTAACACCCATTTCTTCATACCATTCCATAACGGCTGCAGCTTTGGTCGTCTTGATAGTAACAGAGGTCTGTTTCATAAAAATTCCAGAGTGTAGGCAGCACTGATTATCATAATATCAGGGTACTGAGCTGCCTTAATGGAACCATGAATAACGACCAGTGATCCCACTCCACACCAGCTTAATGCACCTACACTATTACTCCTCCATCACCGAACTTTACTGTGGGTACAACACACTGTAGTAACAAGAGTTCACCAGGCTCAGGCTGCCTCCACACCCACATCCTGCCATCAGATTGGAAACAGGTGAACATTGATTTCATCACTCCAGAGTACCATTCTCCACTGGTAAATTTTCCAGTTCAGATGTTCTCTGCACCAGGTCAGACAAACTGCCTTGTTTGGTTTGTGTGCTGCTGCTCTTTGGAAACCCAGTAAATGGAGTTTCTTTTGTACAGTATTAGTGTACACCATGGTGTTACTGGTGCTCTGGAACTCACTAAAGGTCTGTGCCGATTGTAGCTGGGTTTTGAGTGCCACCCATTTTAACACCCTCCTGTTCCTATCAGTCATTTTCAGTGGCTGCCCTGAGTGTTTTCCCTGCTCCAGCGATGCAATGCTATGCTAGAATATCTCCATTTGTTGATTACATGACCAACTGTTGATTTTGGATGCTCCAGTTGAGTGGCAGTGACACATATAGACATGCGACCAATGTCACAGCCCATGGTGACACCTCTCTCGAAGTCACTGAGTTCACGTTGTGTTGCCATACTACCTGTATTCAACTGCTACAATGAAATACTGCTTCCTACTATCTGTACACTGGAATGTTCCTGCAAACCTGCAGAATTACTGATATTGCCAGAGAGTTTGGAATTCCACATAGCATTCTGGGTAGGTTCCAGGTTCTGGGCAGCATTTTAAACCAATGGAATGTGTTTCAGATGTCTGCTAAGAAGTCACCCTTGCTCTGCCATGAAGCATGAAGACAGATTTTTGGTTATAACAGGAAACTGCAATCAACGCACCATGATAGGTCAGCTTGCAAGTCATCTCCATTCAAACACAAGTATACAGTTATCTCGACAAACTGTGGCAAGTCATCTGCAACAAGGGCCTATACACTCTAAGGCCTGTGGTCTTCATCCCTTTATCACAGCTCATCATAGAGCACATTTTCAGTGGTGTCGTATCCATAAAAATTGGACTAGATATCAATGGGCTAATGTACAGTAAGAGTCGTTTTAGTTTTTCCTCTGATTCTAGACAACACTTGATCTGGTGTGAAAGTGGTATTGCGTGCCACTTTCACACCATTGTGAGAATGTTCTTGAAAGGGATAGCTACAGCAATTCTGGGATCAAGGTGTGGGGAAGCTTTTTGCTTAATAGAAGCACCGAGCTACAAGTGCTGAAAAAAGGAATTATGACTGGTGAATGCTATTGCATCGAAGTTCTTCAATGTCATATTCGATTATTCCGTGGTGCCATAGGCAAAGAATTCATTTTTATGGATAACAATGCCACACCACATCATACACGAGCAGTGGAGATACTTCTGAAGACCAAAGATGTTAATCAAATTGAGTGACCAGCCTGTTCCTCATATCTCACTCCCACAGAACTCATTTGGGGTGTAATGAGGAGACACATTGGTGCTCAAAATTCTCCTCCAGAAAACAACAAGACCTTATCCTTCTTCTGAAGGAAGAGTGGGCCAGTTTGCCTCAAGAACTCCTGAATCACTTGGTGCTAAGCATGGTATGATGATATATGAGCTGCATTGCAGTTCAGGGTATACATATTCCATACTGAAATGTCTCACCACAGTTTTCCCCAAACACTGTACATTAATTCCTTAATTATGTCCTTAGGAAATATGTAACTTTTTGCCAAAAACGTATTGCAATTTAATTTGTATGAAATTTATAACACAATTTTTGTAATGTAATTTATTAGTATGCTGGCAATAAATTTATGTTTACATTTACAAGAGGGAAATGGGGCCAGTGGTTTTGAGGCAGTATGGTGTGAGATAGAGGTGAATAGTATCAATTACTTGGTGGGATGTTGTTATAGACCTGGTAATGTGGATGGTGGTGATGGTGAAATGTATAGTCAAATAAGCCAAGCAAATAAGAAAAGGGTGATCATTCTGAGTGATTTTAATTATGGCAATATAGACTGGAATGAAGAGATAGCAACTGGAAGTAAAGAAAATGAGTTTCTTGAGTTTTTGAGGGATAACTACCTCAGACAGTATGTAACAGAGGGCACACGAGGATTAAGGGTCTTGGATTTGGTCATCTCATCGGAGGATGTAATTATCAATGAGGTATCAAATCATCCACCAATTGGTGAAAGTGACCATGAGGTGATTACTTGGGTGGTTGCCAGCAGTGCAAGGACCCCTCTGAAAAAAGGGTATATGTGGAACTACAAGGGGGGGTGATTATGAAGAGCTCAGGAGACAGCTTGCAGGTGTAGCATGGAATGAGGAGTTAGCTGGAAAAGAGATCAATGCAGCTTGGGGGATTTTCAAAAACTATTTAGTAGATGCAATGTCTAATTGTATACCATGGGTGAGAAGGTTAAATAAGGTAGGTGTGAGATGAATGAATAAAGAGATTAAGCATGCAATACAGAGAAAAAGGGCACTTTGGAGGCAGCATAAGAGAAGTGGAAGTAACCAATTTCATGAGGTCTACAAAGACCAGGCAAGGAGGGTGACTTGGTTGGTGAGAGTAGCTAAAGAGAGGTATGAACAGCAGTTAGCTAATGAAGCCAAAAAGAATCCTAGGGAGTTCTTTCGATATGTAGCCAGCAAAAGAACGAATGATTATGGAAGGATGACATTGATTGGAGGAAATGGTATAAAGACAGCTGTTGCAGAATGTGTGGTGGAGATACTTAATGAGCAGTTCATAAAGATCTTTCAATCTTGTGAATGTGACTTCATGGAGAGATTAAGAGCAGTTGATGATGTGGAGGAGAGACTGACTGTAAGTGAGCAAGGGGTGTTTGGGGAGTTGAGTAAACTAGATGTAAATAAGGCTGTGGGACTTGATAATATATCACGGCATATTCTGAAGGAATGTGCCAGAGAGTTGACACCTGCCTTGACATATTTTTTTAATATGAGTCTTGCACTTGGTCAAGTCCCTAAAGAGGGAAGGAGGGCAAGATTGTGCCACTTCATAAAGGAGGTGATCGAACTCAAGCATCAAACTATAGGCCTATCTGTGTGTCAGGTGTTGTGGTTAAGTTGTTGGAGAAGCTTGTGAGAACTAGGATCCAGAGTTGGGTTGACAACAATGGTATCATCTTTGATGGACAGCATGGATTTGCTAAAGGGAGGTCATGTTTTAGTAATCTACTTACTTATTACAATAAAGTGACTGCTTCCTTGGACAGAGGAGAAGGATACACAGTAATATACTTGGATTTCGCAAAAGCTTTTGATAGAGTACCTCATGATAAGTTGACAGTCAAACTAGAGCAGATGGGGTTGGATATTAGATTAGTGCATTGGATTGGAGACTGGTTATCTGATAGGTATCAACAAGTTGTGTATGGGGGTGCAATATCCAGGAAAAGGAAAGTCACTAGTGGAGTGCCTCAGGGATCTGTTTTAGGGCCATTACTATTCAACTTGTATATTAATGATATTGGCAAAGATTTGGATGGAGATATTCAGTTGTTTGCAGATGATGCAAAGTTGGGATGAACCATAAAGAGTAGTGAAGATGTTGTGGCCTTTCAAGAAGACTTGAATAAATTGAATGATTGGGCAAGCAAATGGGGATGTGAGTTCAATGTTGCAAAATGTAAGGTTTTAAAATTTGGAAAACAAAGATGGGATGCAGAATTTATGCTTGGTGAGAATATATTGTTGGAAGTAGAGGAAATAAGAGATCTGGGGGTGATAGTGGATAAGGATCTAAAATTTAGGGGACACATCGCCAAAATTGTGAAGACAACACAAAGACTTCTGGGAATGATGCGGAGGACACTGATGTGTAGAAGTAGGGAGATTCTTGTTCTATTGTATAAGGCTTTGATTAGGCCACACATGGACTATTGTGCCCAGATTTGGTCACCTGGTTTTCGGAAGGATGAAGAGAAGTTGGAAAGGGTCCAAAGGCGACTGACTGAGGTAGTTTCTGACCTCTGGAATGTCGAGTATAAGGAAAGATTGAAAAGATGTAATTTGCAGAGTCTAGTGGAGAGAAGGAAGAGGGGAGATATGATAGAGACCTACAAGTTGGTAAGGGGTTGTTATAGGATCAATGGTGGAGAAGTTCTACAGAGAATAGTGGGAGATCAGGGGAGAACCAGAGGTCATCCCTAGAAACTGTATAAAGAGGGTGTGAGTAGGGGAGTGAGAGGCAGGTTTTTTTCGTGCAGAGTTGTGAGTGATTGGAATGCCTTGCCTGAGAGTGTGGTGTCTGCAAGGAGTTTGAATGTGTTTAAGACATGGTATGATGAGATGCGTTTGAGATAAAAGGAGCTAGATGAGTCTTTGACTCCATGAGGTCTTGTTTAATAATAATAATAATAATAATTTGCTGTAGTCATGAAAATTTTTTCATATACAGGTAAAATGTAGTTTGTCCTCAGCTTTTAGACACTAGTGTATGAGCAACTCAGTAAATAAATCGCATTTATTATCTTATTAGGATCTTATATTGTTGTGAATTAAACTGTGATAAAAAAAAATCTCAATAAGTATTGATCTATACATGTATAGGACTGAAAAGATTGCCTAGTTCTTTAGAGATCGAGGAGGCTACTGGCATGATGTTTATGTCAAGAGAGGCTGAAAGTAAATGTCAGGCCATGGAAAGAGAGAGAGAACCTGTCTGGTGATTGATTTATTCATTTCTGTGGTAAGAGTAGGTGAGCTGAGATCCCTTTTACAAGAGAAAAGGCAATACTGCATTTTGGTAGCACTGAAAGTTACCAGATTATCCTCACCCCATTAAACAATGGTCTTTAAGGTACTGGATGCAGATGAGTATGATGCATGGAGTATACTGTTGTCAGCAAAACTGTGTTAGGATTAGTGGTGAATAAGAGCAGGCCATTTTTGTATAGAAGAAAGAAGAGTATATGATAGTACAGAATCCTGAGGTGGCAAAACTTGAAGAAAACTTAATGAGCATGCCTCAACTGCATATTGTGGTTCTACCATCTGTGCCCAGTGTGGCATTAAAGAGCATGGTAATAAATCATGCTTTGTTAAAAAGCCTAAATATATATAAATTGTGAGGGGAGAAAACTTCCAGCCTTACTCCTTTTGAACATACCAAAGGTAGAAGGATGAAAAAGAGACAAAAGATCAGGATTGAGCTTAACATCTCCCAGGGAACAAAGAGAATTCTGACAACTATAATATCTAGCTTGAAGTCTTATGTTGAGGTCACCATGAAAAAAATATTAAAAGGGATACACAGCTGTATGACTGACCTACTATCCCACAAATACAGCATTATTATTATTATTACATCTGACCTCCATGGAGTCAGAGACTCATCATGGGAAGTAAATACTATCACACACACACACAAAGCTCATCCAGTTGTGCCTTAAATTGATTCAGTGCATCCACATTCACAATACACTCAGGCAACACATTCTACTCATCAGATCAACCACTGTATGCAAACAACCTGCTCTTCACTCTACTCACAGCCTCCTTATATAGTTTCCAGTGATGACCTCTTGTTCAACCCTCCCTCCTATTCTATGAAAAATTTCTTTCACATCAACCTAATAACAACCCCTGACTAACTTATATGTCTCTATTGTGTCCCCCCCCCTCCTCCTCTTCACAAGGCTTTACAATTTACATTCTTTCAATCTGTTTTCATACTCCACATTCCAAAGACTACTGACCAACCACCTTTGTGAATCTTCTCTTTCTAAGTGACCAAATCTGTGCATAATAATCCATATGAGGCATTATTGAGGCCTTATATAATGGAATCATAGCCTCTTTATTTCTTCACCTCAGGGTCCTCTGCATCATTGCCATTATCCGATGTGATAATTTCACAACTCGGGCAATGTTGCCCCTGAATTTCAGGTCCTTGTCCACCACTGCTCCCAGATCTCTCATCTCCTCTACCTTCTTTAAAGTTTCTCTGCTAAGTGTATACTTTGCATCCCATCGTTGCTTACCAAATTTCAAAACCTTACATTTTGCAACATTGAACTGACAGTTCTGCTTACCTGCCCATTCATACAATCTCTTCAAGTCTTCCTGTAAGACCATAACAACTGCTTGACTCTGCATTGCTCTCCCCAATTTTGCATCACCTGCATGCAGCAGCATATCACCAGTTAAATTCATCCCATTATCATTAATATACAAATTGAACAATGATGACCCCAATACAGATCCTTGTGGCACACCACTAGTGGCCCTCCTCCTTCAGGATACTGCATCCCCTATATACAACTTATGATACCTGTCTGACAGCCAGTCACCGATCCAACTTGCTAGTCTTTTATCCAATCCCATTCTTTCATTTATTTAATAGTTTATATAACAGCTTGTCATGTGGCAATCTGTCAAAAGCTTTTGCAAAATCTAAGTTTACCACTGTATGCTCTCAATGGTATACAGTGCTTTCAACCCATTTCTGTATCCTAGTTCTCACTAATCTCTCCAGTATCTTAATCACAACTCCAGATAGACAGATTGGCCTATAATTTGTAGCCACAGCCTTATCATCACCTTTATGCAGTGAAACAATTTTACCTTTTTTCCACTCTCTTGGAACCTGTGCTGTTGTAAGACTTATTAAGCAGCCATGCCAGTGCTACAGTCAATTCCCTGAAACATTCCCTTAAGACACATAATGGTATGTCATCAAATCCTACTGCCTTATTGACATCAAGCTTATTTATTTCCTCATATACCTTCTGCTCGCTTACAATTAAGCCATGCTCTCCTATGTCCTCTACACTTGTGTTTTTCATGATTTGATCATGATGAGGATGAAACACCCTTATATATTGTTCATTGAATACCTCAACAAAGTCTTCTATAGCAGTTACCATTCTACCATTTTCATCCATTGTCATCATCTTACCATAATTTTTTCTTCATCTTGCCACATATCCAAAAAACTCCAGTTTTTTTTCTTGGCCTGACTTGCTAATTTCTGCTCACTGTGGTTTGCTCTTCTTACAAACAGTCATCTTGGCATGCTCTTTATACTCCTCATGCAATTGATTGCTATCATTATTCATCTTGTGCTCCCGCCACAGTATCTTTCTCTTCCATATTTCATGCTTAATCCCTTTATTCATCCATTTGATACTTACATTATTCAGTATTTTGACCTTTGGAATACTATTCATTCATATATTGTTGTTAAATATCTTTTGGTCATTTCCCATGTGGCATTTATCTCTTGCCTGCTTAACACCTCAATCCATGCTATAGTAGCTCCAAACTGTCTCCCAAGCTTTTCATAATAACATACCTGAACATTATGGATCTTGACTGATTCTCTTTTGGAGTGCATTAAAAACACTGGCCATTATGGTATAACTCTAGATCCACTAATGGGAGAGATGTATCAAATGTTGTAATAAACATTTTTTCAGAGAAGGAGATGGACACTGGCCATCAACACTGTCTAAAATGATAAATGCAAGCCCGACAAAGATAAACCTGCAGCTTCTTGTAAATTGGATAAGTTGACAAAGCCAAAAGAAAACTGTCACAGAGTCTGCTGAAATATCAGATATTACGGTCCTTTTGTAGAAACCTAAACTAGTCTGTTTATGTTTGCAGAAGATGTATCTAAAACCCATTGATGGTGCTACTTTGCAGCCTTTTTTCTGTTATTTGTAGGGATAGAACTGGGGATGTGCTGACTTATGGAGGAGTCACTTATCTCTATGGGGAACCAAATCCTGTTCCAGCATGTCCACCTTAACACTACTCTGTAGTCACTCATCTTTCAGTAGATATTCTTATTATAATATGTTCCATATTCCTACCACCAGGCCCTAAGTAAACTCAGACTAATCTTGGTCAATTTATATTGCAGCTGCCTCCCCCTTTACTTATGGCTGACTTAATAGTGTAGTTCTCTGTGGGGAAATGCAAACATTATTGAGAGAGGAGATTGTTGCATGTATTCTTAATGTCAATGATATCTCTTTTCTGAATAGTGGAAACAATACCTTCACATGCTTACTCATTCATATTTTGAATGAGAAGACATGATCTTGCAATCAGTTCCCTTGCCATCCTTCCATAGGAAGTCGGTAAGACCATACATGGAAGCAGTCACTTTTCTGTGCTTTCCTGTATACATACTGCCACAGGAACAGTGTTCTCCTTCATGGATGCTAAAGTGGAAAAATGGACCAAGCTGAATGCAGCACCTTTTCACAATTTGCAAACTTTAATCCTGAGACAGTGAGTCAAACGCTTAGTGATGCATATGGTGGATTGTACTGTTCAAGCAGCAGCAGCAAATGCAATCCCAATAAAGCATCTGTTTCCATTCCATCCAAACCCATAGTGGAACCCAAATTGCCAAGAAGTCAAAAAAAAAAAAAAAAAAAAAAAAAAAAAAAAAAAAAAAAAAAAAAGATCAACATAGCACATGGGCTATACAGGCAGTGTCTCCCCCCCCCCCACCCCCACAAACTTCTTCATTAGGTTAGGGACCAGAGCACTGGCAAAAACTGGAACCTAGCCTTTATTTAGCTTGCAAATGCATTTTGATTGGCAAAAAATATAAGCAAATGCACTATATATATATATATATATATATATATATATATATATATATATATATATATATATATATATATATATATATATATATATATATATATATATATATATATATCACTTGTGAATGAGTGTGAAAGCTAAATAACACACTAGAATATACAAAAGTACAGTAAAATGAACAAAATATTATCTTTAAATATTTTGATTCTTGAGAGAAGAAGAAGAACATGGAAGGTTTGCAAAATATGGCAAAAGAGTGAACCATGTGGTGACTATAAGGATCATGGTTATATTCAAAAGGAGCAAAAAGTGGAGGACTACTGTATTTCATAGATACTGTACTACATCAAACCTTATACTTTTAAATCTGTTCTGTCCAAGGTGCAGCACATTAGACATTAAAGTGAAAAGCAATTTTGGATTCATTTGACTTTATGTACTACTTGGACCATTTCAAAACTGGTGTGGTGTAAATTCTAGAAAATGAATGGTTATAAACAACGATTCATTGATCCTGGAAAATAATGGAAACCTTGCTTCTGATCCTAAGGCAACTCTTGGTTGAAAGCTTACTAGAATACCAAGAACATCTTCATACCTTCCTACATTTTGGCACTCAAAGAGCAAGAAAAGAAACTGTAGTTTAATTTCTCTTAAAATGGGCTAGAGCTGTGCAATCAATCATTCATTAAGGAGAACTGAAAAGAGCACTTGTAATCTTCCATGCCAGTGCTATAATAATTATTATTATTCAGGCCTCCATAGAGTCAAAAGACTCATCATGGAAGCCCAATCCTAGAAAACACAATCTATCATACCACTCCTTGAACTCATTGACCGTGCATGCTCTCACCACCCAGGCAATGCATTCCACGGTTCAACCACCCTCCATGCAAAGAAACCACTCCTCACCCTCTTGCTCACAACTTCCTTTTGTAACTTGCTGGGATGGCCCCTTGCCCTCACTCCTTCCTTCTGTTCTGCTAAATGAAAGAACTCCCCAATGTCAACCCTGTAACTACACCTCAATCACATCACCACTCCTTCTTCTATCTACCAAACTCTGCAGTCCACATTCCCTCAGCCTATCTTTATACAGTCCTGATACCATCTTTGTTATAGTACACCCACAGATACAAGACCCTTCAACACTTCTGTGCATGTCAAAAGAAGGAGAATCCATTCCAATAATAGGCCAATCAATCTGTATTGTAGGATGAGTGTTTATTATTACATGTCGGAAAATTAACTTCTCTTTTATGATCATTGTAGTTTTTAAAGTGGTAACTATTTTGCTTGCATAACAGTTGGAAAATTTTTCATATAAAGCATGAGATTTTGCATGTTGGTGACCAATTTGTACATCGCCTTATTTCTTTCTCCCCTTCAACACGAATTGACTCTTCTTTTGGTTATAATCTACTCTTCTGATTCTGTGATCAAATCCAAAACTCTCAAGCCTTGTGTTCCATCTACTACATGTTCCCCAAGACATTTGTCTCTCAGGAATTCTAGAAATTCCATTCCCTTATTACTACATGCAGTTTCCTCTTCCCAATTTATACTGCTATAATTAAAATCTCTCATAATAATTATTCTTCTTGCACTTCCAAGCTCAACTGCTTAAACATCTCCTGCTCCTCGTCCTCTATGCTCTCTGGCTTGTAGCAGTACCCCACTAAATATCCTGTTCTGCCCTCTACCTCATGCTTTCAAAACCATTACTGCCATTGCCCTCAAAATCCTCCACTCTGAGAAGACATGTCATCACTTATCATAAGCAGTATTCCACCACTGTGTTTTCCCTTCCTATCCTGTTGAAAAATGTTATCAGTGCCACCAATTCATCTCCTTTATTCCAGATATTCCTGGCATTAGTATAAAGAATCAAGGCATTGTCACTGTTTCTATACCTATCATTATATCCTCCAGACTCCACTGTTCCCTTCTCCCAAGCACCTATTCCCACAAGAAGCTGCCCCTGCTACCATCCACCCTGATATTTCTAGAACAGCATTCTCTCCAGATGCCTACATCCTTCCTCGTTCAAATGCAAGCATCTCTTGCATACAGTTCCTGTCTTCCAATGCCTTCCAAGCATCCACATATTCCAAGCCACTCTTTTGATACACTCTAGCTATTATACTATCCATTATTGATGCTCTTCTCCACAGCTTTGCATTATCATACCTGGGCGACACACGCAATCTTCCCTCTCTCAGTCTTCTTTGGCACAACCTCAAGCATAAACCTTAGATCGTTTGCCACCCGATTCACACTGCCTCTCAAATTATTCATGCCCACAATCATCTCCCTTTCACCTCGCTTAATTGCCATAGCCACACTTTCTATCATTCCTCTAGGCCAGGGGTCGCCAAACTTCTTTGACCATCAACCCCTTCAAGAGTTTTTCGACTTTTTATCGATCCCCCCTCTATTTTACTATTACATAATTATAATAGGACAAGCAGAAAAGACGCTTATATGAGTTTTTAGATTGTTTATTTTATAGTTAGTTTATTGTATGTATAATATAGAATATATATTTATATTGGCTTAACGTCAAAGGGATACATTTTTGACGTCCTTCTTTACATTACATATTTGATAGGTGGGATAAATAATATATAAAATATAAAATTTTATTTAGATAACAAAATAACAATAATACAATCTTCCTTATATATATGAAAATAAGACTTTTATTAACTTAGTATACAATTTACTAACGTTGTCAATGTGAAGGGTGTGCTTCGTGACTCTTGACAAGATTCACAAAGAATGTTGGGTTCAAAATGAGTAAGTTTCAGCCTTAAATCGCCACGGAATTCTATATCTAGCTTATTTCTTTGTTTTGTTAAAATGGAATTAACATGGCTGAAACCAGCTTCAACATGTACGAGCTTGGAAATGCAAGCAAAAAAGGGGAGTACCACTTCAGAAAGTTTTTGGATATTTTTCTACAATATTTATATTCATCCACATGTAACTTAAAGTCCTATTTTTAAAAAGCGTTTTAGCTTCAAGATCATTTGTAGAATCTGAAGTTGCCATTGTGGTTACTGGGGTTGTAACAAAATAATTAAAATTGAAGTCAGTAAGCAAAAGTAATAAGTCTAAATAATATACCTACTCGCGTATTTCTATAGGATGTACAAAACTACCAGCCCTTCTCAGCTCTTCAACATAGAGAAGTTTAGTTCGTGAATGAATAACGATTGAATTATAATATGTATGTTGATGAATTTTAGAACATTAACGCTCACTTGCATGTTGATGAGCAAAAATGAGACTGGGATCGAATACGTGTAAGAATAAGTAAATAAGCAACCGTGCACGTGTTGCAATCTCACTCCCACTGCGCTGGCCGAGCAGGAACCACTGACATCAGTTTATTGGTAAATACGTCATTTTGGCATACTTGATTGGCCTCCATAACTATTTTCACGACCTTGCTCCATCTTACAGGTCCTATTCATGTCACTTCCCACGATTCACTCTTAATTGCGTTGTCATTCAGGATGGAGGTAATCCAAGTTAACTGAATCAAATATTACCCATACAATGATGTCTTATATTTTTCTATAGACCCCTAAGCCCAAATCGACCCCTAATAATATTTTATCGACCATTTTGGCGACCACTGCTCTAGGCCAATGGTTCCTAACCATTTTCCACTTGTGTACCCCCTTTTAAATCCATTTCTATAAATTGTACCCCTTGTTTTTAAATACTGACATTTATTGTTCGATAACTAACGTTTTGCATTTTGTTTACTTGACTTGTTTTTCCGCCATTACTGGTTATTTTTCGTGTATCCCAACTGGTGGCAAGCATACTTGAGCGCCTCCGTAGCGCAATTGGAAGAACGACGGTACATTGCGCCCTTCGATTGGAATAGGCCTAAGTTCGATTCTCGTCGCGACGGGAGGAATCTTTATCTGGTCTATTTCAATCGAAGGTGAGTTAGCCGATCTCATACGGAGGTAGCAGGGTTTTTTTCTCCCGGAAACTCGGGTTTTTCATCCCGCATACATACAAATCGGCCCTTCAGAACACACGCAATTTACAGACAAAAATTACTAGTTGTGGTGGTGTTGGAGGTGGGCGGTAGATGGCGTTGATGGAGATGATTCGTAGTAGAGGTTAGGTATAGAGACAGTTGTAGGTGTCCTCCCGCGATGAGTCTTCGGACTCCTTGGAGGTATCAGGAATAATAATGAATAATAATAATACCTCCGGGGGTATGCTTGCCACCGGTTGGGAACCGATGCTCTAAGCAAACACTCCTCAGGAATTCTATCTTGCATATAAGACAATGATATCCATTATAAGATGATAAAAAACATCTCTCATCATCTTCTATGGATCTAGTTCTTCCTGCTTTATAACAGAATATACTTACTGAAGATCAGTTTTTCCAACACTCATGGCAAAAGGCAGTTGTCATTGTCTTCCCAAAACCAGGGCAAGCCAGTCTCAGGACAGAGTTTTGGCAGGAGTTGGATGAGTTTTTTATCCAGCAAAATCAGTTAACAGCCAGAAGAACATATGCAATTAAGAGACGTAATATCTGGCCTCATAGCCAGTGTATTAGTGCTTCAGCTGATCAAAACAACCAACCTTAAAGCCAAGAAAAGATCCAACATTTGCAAACAGTTTTGTCCTGTTGTTCTGATTAATTGTTTCAAAAATTAATCATTTTTGTTTATATTTACTTATAGTTAATTGTTTTTATATTCAAAGATTACAAAATTTATTTGTTTGTTTTATGGTCCCACTTGGTATATCCAGTAATTTTTCTGAGAAATTTCATTCGTTCTGTTTGAATCAATTTTTCATTCTTCCTTTTTATGGTCCATGTTTCTCTTCCATTTAATAAAGACAGTTTATATAGGACATTGTCTGATTCTGGTGTATTTTTATACCAGGGATGGCTTAAATATATTATTTATTATGCTGCTGTTTACTTTAACAAATTTGATATTTTAATGTCTATATCTTTTTCATCTTCATATGGTAAATCGCATCCCATGTATTTGAAAGTATTTACTTGTTCTAATATTTTATTATTTATCACTATTTTACCTCATTGGGTTTTCTTCTTTGAAAACCATTGTTTTTTTTTTTCTTTACTTTGATATTATTGGCTACATGATGATACTACTGGTTTTTGCAAAGACATTTGACAGGATACCGCATTGAACTTTGTTATGCAAACTGCAACAAATGGGGATGGATATAAAACTGGTGATCTGGATAAAAGAGTGGCTGATGGACAGATACCAAAAAGTAGTATATGGTGGAGTAGAATCCAGGCAAAAGCTGTTGACTAGTGGTTTAATGCGAGGTTCAGTGCTAGGACCACTACTGTTTAATTTCTACATAAATGATATGGGAAATAACCTGAAAGGAAATATTCAGTTATTTGCTGATGATGCAAAGTTGGGATGAATAATAGTTAATCATAATCATGTAGAGAGCTTGCAAGATGATTTGAATATGCTCACAGTTTGCACAAAACATAATGCATGCCAATTGAATGTGGAAAAGTGTAAAGTTATGCATTTCGGGATGCAAAGACTACAAGCTGTGTACCACATTGAGGGAACTCCAGGAAATTGATGAAGCCAAGGATTTGGGGATAATAGATAGAGAGCTGAAGTTTAGAGGACATATTGCTGAAGTAGCCAGGGCAGCTCACTGGATTACTTGGTTATTGAAGAACACACTAACAAGGAGAGATAAGAGAGTTATCATCAATCTTTATAAAGCCTTAATACAACCACATCTGAATCACTGTACTCAGGTCTGGTCACCTGGGTTTCTTGAGGATGAGAAAGTGATAGAGAGGATCCAAAGACAAGTGACCAAGATGATTTATTTTTGGAATGCTCCCTATGAGGATAGATTGAGGGTTTGCAGATTGCAAACATTGGTTGATAAGTGAAAAGTGGAAATATTTAAGTTACTATAAGAATTTTATAGGATTGATGCAGAAGAAATGCTTCAGCACTTGGCTAGAGAAAGCAGAACAAGATGTTATCTGTGGAAGTTGGGTAGGAATAGGGTTAGTAAAGGCATGAGGACTAAACTTTTGCTTGGAGAGTGGTGAATGAATAGGTTGCCTGAATCAGTTGTAAGTGCTTTGTTGATAGTTTGGGTCTCATGAGGAGTCTTAAAATTCCACGGAGGTGTCCAGCAATAATAATCTCCTATTATATTGTTCAGAAATTTCATTTAATGATTTTACTTATCACTGTAGATCATCTGCAAATAATAGGTCAGAAGCAGGAGTAAGAGATTAGCAAGACTGAGTAGAGAAAGAAGCAGGTGGTCCAAGATAAGAATCAAGATCATGTAAACAAATGAGAAAAACAAGGTAAGGAGAAAATTATGTATGGAGATGATGATCAGAGGAGTACTTCAAGTATAACAAAATTGTGTTTCCTTGGTGCAAAAATTAATGATATTAGTCATGCCATAGGGATACATTAAAGCAAGGACAGAGAACTAATTGTCTTGATTGGCGCTAATATTCTAAGAGAGGAAAAGTATTCTATGAGGGGAATTTGTTGAATGAAGCAAAAAACAAGAGTGAGAAGGTGAATAATTGTAAGTCTCCTATCATGCTATGATAAAGATGAATTAAGGAGGAGGGCATCAATAGCAAACAAATCAATATGCACGTTGTGCAGAGGGAATGATGTAGGATTTGTGGACTTATGGTCTGAATTTGCCAGAAAGAAGAATTTGGATAAATCTGATGGACTGCACCTTAATGGTTTTGGTGGTGTTAGATGTCTAGAGAGAACTTTGTTCACTAAACATGCTGAAGAGCAAATTCAGAAAAACTTAAGCAATTAGGGTGGATGCAGATGAGTGTGTGAAGGCATCCATGAGCCAGTGAAGCAAAAATATTGAATGGGGTAGTCAACTCAGGAAGTGAAGGTGGTTGGGGGCCTAAAGGGATGCTACAGTTTCTGTATACTGTTGACAGGTATCAGGAACAAGAGAGAGAAGTTTTTGGCATTAGTGACACTTAGCCAACTGCAGAGGATGTAGTTACAGGAATAGAATGTGAAATGTTTAGTATTTTCAAGGCAGATAAAGAAGATAGAATGGGGGGGGTGCTGATGATAGCAGATGAATTGCAACCAAAAATAGTAGGAGATAGGCAAGAGTGTGGCTGTTCATTTCAAGCAGTCTGTTGTGAGATCAAATTAAATAAGACAATTATTCTGGATTTAGAGAAAGATGTTGGAATTTTTTTTCCCCTTGGTTAGACTATAATAAATTTAGTTTAATCCTTTATCCAAGTGTAAGCAAACAAAGTTTGCACCTGAAGTATCTTCAGGACTGTCCAACATCTTTCTCTAAATCCAGAGTAATTGAATAATAAGGTGAGACACCTTTTGGCAACTCGTATAGGTAAATATGACTTCTCCGTTGCTTCTGCTTTAGTATCACCACCTCTGGGTCTAGCTCCCACTGAAGAGACCTCAATAAAGGTCGAAACCGGTCTGGGTAGTGGCCCTTCCCTTAATGCATAGCATTGTGCATGTCTTCAAGGAGATGTGCTTTGCATTATGGGAGATACTAAGACAAGGAGTGATGAGAGCTTGGTCCACCTTTATCACGAGTTGCCGCAGTCCTGAAGATACTTCAGGCGCAAACTTTGTTTGCTTACACTTGAATAAAGGATTAAACTAAATTTATTATAAATAAGACAAAATATCCAGTTGGTTGCTGCTATAGGCAAGGGGGTTCCAGGGATGATCTGGAAGACATGCATTAGCAAATTAGTACAATGAGTGCAGGTCAAATGATTATTATGGAGGATTTAAACTATGGAGATATAGATTGGAAGGAAGAGAGATCACATGACAGGAAGGAAGTGGAATTTATACACCTACTGAGAGATAACTACATGCTGCCTCAAGTAGTTATCTCTCAGTAGTTACCTACTGAGAGATAACTACTTGAGGCAGCATGATGGAGGGGATTCAGGGTGCAAAAGTAATGAACCTGGTCATAAGATCAGAGGAGCTATCCATACCAAGGTGGCCACATTTCCTCTGATGTGGGAAAGTGACCATCTGGTCTTGATTTGGAAGGTTACAAAACGAGCAATATTCATGGCAAGCAAGAGGAAGAATAACCTTCTGAGTACTGATTTGATGGTGACAAGGTGAGAGAAGCAAATAAAATAGTTGAGTTACCATATGACCACTTTGCAAGGGTATATCATCCAAATGAGGTTAATGCTGTGATGTGACAGACTGATATGGGAACATTGATGGATAAATAGGAGGTTCTTAAGATATTGCTGTGGGATTAGATGGAATATCAGCTCACATTTTGCAAGAATGTGCAAGGGAAGAACTGGCAATGCCTCTGACTAGGCTCTTTCAGTTCTGGTAGAGTTCTAAGGATTAGAAAGAGGGCAGAATAATTCCTTTGCATAAGGGAGGTTCTAAGACTGCATTAGCAAGTTATAGACCAAACAGTATCTCAAGAGTGGTGGTAAAAGTACTGGAAAAATTGGTCAAAAAGAGAATTCAAGAATGGGTCAATAAGAATATGTTACTCATGAAGGGCAACATGGCTTTGTGAAAGGGTTGATCATACCTTAGTAATTTATTGACTTTTTATAATAAATTGACAGCTGAGTTGAATAAAGGAAATGACTACATGATGATTCAGTTGTTTTTTGCAAAAACATATGAAAGAATACCACATGGAACTCTGTTACACAAATTAGAACAAATGAGGATGAATATGATACTGATTATGTGAATAAGAGGGTGGCTGCTGGACAGACATCAAAAAGCGATATATGGAGGAGCAGAATTCAGGAGAAAGCAGGTGACTAGTGGTTTGCTACAAAATTCCATGCTAGGACCACTGCTGTTTAATTTGTACATAAATGATAAAGTAAATAATCTGAAAGGAAATATTAAATTTGCTGATGATGCAAAATTAGGTAGAATAATAGTTAATTAAGACCATGTGAAGAGCTTGCAGGATGTGGAGAAATGTAAAATTATGCATTTTGGAATAATCCGATTACAAGCTGTGTACCACATTGATGGAACTGCACTCCAGGAAATAGTTGAAGCTATAAGGATTGAAGGGTGGTGGTAGAGAGAGAGTTTAAGTTTAGAGGGCATATTGCTAAAGTAGCCAGGGATGCTCACAGAATTACTTAGCTATTGAGGAACACAGTAACAAGTAGAGATTAGAGATGACGAAGTTCTTATTCCTCTTTATAAGGCCTTGATACATCCACATCTGGATATTATTATATTATTCTATTATACTATTATTATTGCTTAGGTGTGGTCTCCTAGGTTTCTTGAGGAACCTAGGAGACCAGGCTCACCATCTTGGTTGCTCAACTCTTTCAGAGTTGAGCAACCAAGATGGTGAGTGGTTTGTGAAATCTTCCTTATGAGGATAGATTGTGAGGGTGTGTGGATTGTAGAAGTTGGCTGATCGATGAAAAAGAGGAGATATGATAGAAACATTTAAGTTACTTAAAGAGTTTTATAAGATTGAGTAGGTTGAGGTAAATAAGTAGTTAGTAGTGGGGTGAGAACTAGATATTTTGCTTGGCGAGTTGTGAATGAATGAATGGAATGGGTTGCAAGAGTCAGTTGTGAGCACTTTGTTTGTTAATGGGTTCAAGTAGAGGTATGATAGATTATGTGGATAGTTTTGGTCTTCTGCGATGAGTTTTCAGACTCCATTGAGGTGCCCGTACAATAGTAATAATAATAGCATATCTATTCTTATTTGTGGATTTATTTGTATACCAAATGGATTATGCTGTTTCCAGATTGTTATAATTTTATATATATATATATATATATATATATTAAAAAGTCGTGGTGATAGGGAACATCCTTGCTGTACCTCTCTTGATATGTCTTTCTGTTCTGATGTTTGTTCTAATTTGACTGCTGTTTTATTTCCTGTGTATATTTCTTGAATAGACCATAAAAGCTGGTTTGGTACAATTAATATTTTAAATAATTTTTATCTATTAATTTTATCAAAGGCTTTTTCATAATCAATAAAGGCCACATGTTTATTTTTGAAATTCTTTTCGCTTTTCGATTAATAATTTTATAAATATAAACTGAGTATATGCAAGATCGGCCTTTTTTGGAATCCATTCTGTTCTTCTAGTAGTTTGTCCTCTACAATATTAATTTTTCTTTTAAAATAAAAGGTTTTACTGTCTTCTTCTTCCCCCTCTTCTGGTGCATATGCCCTATTATTATTATGTGACCTGTTAATGTTTTGAGTCTAATTTCTGTTAGTCTTTCAGTTCATCATTTATAATACACAATATTGTTCTTCATAGATTTACATATCATTATACCTGCAGTTGCTCTTCTTTTTTTACTATGCTATGAATTTGTATGTAGTTATTTGTTTCTTTGGTACCTTTGCTTTTCTTTGTTTCTTTTACTATACATATCTTTACACTGGCTTGGTTTAGCTGTTCATCAAGTTCCTTTTCTTTGCGTGTGATGTTTCCTACATTCCAAGTTACAATTTTCATTATATGTTCCTTCTTCCAGTTTCGTTTACTTTTCCTGAATCCTTTCCCTGATAATCCATTTGGCTTTTTTGAAAGTGACTACACATTAAAACTTGAAAGTGTATCAAATTTGCCTCATTGATGGACCATGTGGTGAGGTTGGCCAAGATCAGTAAGATCAGACATCTTATGATCTTGGTATAAGATATATTGCGCTTACCACCCCTTCATGGGATACCTAAAATTCATAAATGTAATAGTCCCCCACATCCTGTATGTGACAGTATAGACAGTCCAACTTATAAACATGCTCAACAGTTAGCCAAGTCACTTCCCCCCCCCCCCACTGATAACTCCTCTATATTTATAGAAAATTCTATCCATTTAAAATCGCATCTGTAAAAATTCAGACATAATGGTTAGTTTTGATATCACTTCATTATTTACTAACGTCCCACTAATAGACACTTTGACTTAATGAGTCCAATTTCCTGCTAATATCTATGAATTGTTCAAATTTACTATGTTTGAAGGTTACTTCATAACAAAAAAAAAATCCACAAACAGATTAATGGTACTGCAATGGGACCCCCTCCTCTTTAGCTAACTTTTATTGTTTGACCACAGATGAGAGAGCCCTCAACACTTCTGCACATGGCAGAAGGTGGCTAATCTATTCTGATAATAGAGTAATCAATCTGTCTCATGGGGATGAGTTTATTACTACATCAGAAAATTTGCTTTTAATTTATGAACATTCTAGTTTTTAAAGTGGTAACTATTTTGCTTGTAATAACAGTTGAAAATTTTTACTTATAGTATTAACAAAATTTTAAAAAAGGTATAAAATAAAAAATATTGTAATCAAAATTTGCGTTTAAGAAAGTTTTGTATAAAAATAATAATTATGCAGAAAAACAAATTTTTTAAAATGCACTTAACCATTCAAAAATTACAGTTTAGAGAACTCAGACGCTTTAATGTCCTAAACTGGTTAATTATTTATGACTTGTTGTGACTAACAAAACCATGCATAAAATTTTTTGCAGTTTTTAGGAAATTTAAAATTTTGGCTTAACTTCACCTTTTGATTCCCTATGAATTCTTTTAACAGCTGATACGTCCACAATTTCACTTGCATATTTTGTGGCCTCAGAAATTGAAACAAGGAGACAACCTTCTAACAATTTTTTTTTGCAGAATGTCACACATTATACAGTATTCTTTGACAGGTGCTACTGAAAGGTTTAACACCAGAACTACAAATGGTGTATGATACATCATACACCATTTGTATGATGTATCCAGTACTGATAGTACTGGACACATCATACAAATAAATATGAAAAAAATCAATGCAAAAAAAGCGACAACAAAAATCTAACTGGTACAGTGACAGACAAAGCATGTGATTTCACATGTTGATGAATTCATACATACCTTATTCCTTTCTCCCTTTCAAAATTAATCGACTCTTTTTTGGCACTCTGCCAGCTATGGTTCTCTCAAATGTGAACAGAGAGTACCTGAAACACTGAGAACAAAGTACTCACTACAACTGCTTTCAAACCCTTAATGTATTTGGCCTGTGGACAAAATAAGAAATTTTGTATTCCTTTTTGTTAACTTACTTTAACAACATCCCAAAATTCACTTCACAGTAGTAAAAGAATCAAATAACTTATCTTGACACATTTATTTATTTATTCATATGGAGTTTCCTCCCCCGTCCCTATTGGGGCAAGTTGAGCCCCCTCATGGGGGGGTTAAGTATTTATGGCTGTAAATCCGTGTGTGTTCATGGGGCCGGTTTGCCTGCTTGCGGAATGAAAAACCCTAGATAAACTGGGGGGGGGGGGGGGGGGACCCTGCTATCCACACCTAAGACCGGCTAACTTGGCTATGGCTGAGGAAGATCCTTAAGCTCCTCATGTCGGCGACAGGAATCGAACCCAGGACACTTCTTCCCCAGGCATGTGGTTGCGAAGTGCAAAGCCACTAGGCTAACTGCACAGACTCTTGACACATTAGTCACTATCCTTTCAGATGGTTCACTATCATCTTCCATTTATAGAAAGCTAACACATACAGGAAGACATCTACATAAACAACCACATCATCCAGCCTAACAGTATGGAATGCTAAAAACACTTGCACACAGAGCTAGGGCTATTTGTTCTAATGATGCAGCTCTTTCTACAGAACTCAACTGTCTGCCATACTTTTTTGGTCAATGGCTACAGCTCCCACAAAATAAAATACTACATGGACTTTCCCCTTCCCAAACACACAAGAGTTAAAACTATTCCATTATCCAAAGTACTAATAAAATATAACCTTCACAAACCACATGTCAACATAATAATTTTGATCCACTCTTCTAAGGACAAACTCCATCCTCTAACACAGGGTTCAGCAACTGGCGGGCCGCATTCTGCCCAAACGTACATTTTTGGCGGTCCATAAAAGGTTGACCATATTTACATGGCATGTGGCCTGCATGTTGAATTATTTAAAAAATATGAATAATAAATTTAAAATAATTTTATACCTATACTTCGTGATATCGCCGTGCAACTTGGTGCAAGTCAACCATGTGAGACATCATGAGTGGGGATAACAAAGCCGATTTCATCCAAGATTTTGGCACACTTTTGCAGTCACATTCCCTGGTCCGTCCTTTATATATAATTCAATAACATCAGCTATTATTTTCAGAGGATATATATTTGTTAAAAATAATTTCAGAAAATGGTTCAAGAAAACGTACAGTTGCAGATGAAGGAAGACGGTTTGACGATGAATGAAACAGCAAGCACTTCTTTATTGAAAATGGGGGTAAGCCCCTTTGTCTTATTTGTCATAAAAGTGTTGCTGTTAGGAAAGAATATAATATCAGACATCATTACAAGAATGAACATGAAAAACCAATATAAGGATTTGAACTGTGAACTTAGAAAAAATCAAATTAATAAATTATAAATAACAAGCTTCTTTGACTACTCATCAAAATATATTTAAGAAGCAAAGTATTCATAATGAATAGATTGTTCCTGCTATGCTTGTGGCCCGATTGTTAAAAAATAAAAGTTGAATGTGGCCTACGAGTCTGAAAAGGTTGTTGACCCCTGCTCTAACATATCCTGGAGTGCATGAAGTTCCCTGTAACTTAGCCTATTATGGAAAGACAGGATGATCAATAAACATCCATCCTGGAGAACATAAGAAATACATTTGCTACCATTATTATGGTAAGTCAGGACTGGCAGACCATGCTTTGGACACTCCTTCACACAAGATTAGATGGGAAAAAAAACAGTGTGCTATATATAGAAGTCATTACAAGTCAGAAAGACTATTTTCAGTCAGTAACAGCTATGAAGCATTCTTCTAATCTTATATATGGTTGCATTAATCTGCAAAATATTGGGAGACTGTCATTTTAAGATGAGCTCCTACTTAACTGTAATATTTCTTTTGTTCAACATTGGAGAGTTCCTGAACTCTCCAAAATAATGCCAATTTACTACTTACCCAGGTAAGATAGTACAACACTATATTCAGTCCTGAAGATATTTTCAGGCGCAAACTTTGTTTGCTCTCACTGGGATAAAGGATTAAACTAAATTTATCATAGTCTAACCTAGTGAAAAATAAACTTTCAACATCTTTCTCTAAATCCAGAGTAATTTAATAAAAAAAAAAAAAGGTGGCAAACCTTTTGGCAACTCCTATAGATAAAGATGACCTTGCTACTGCTTCTGCCTGGTATCTCCAACTCTGGGCCTGGCTCCCACTGAAGAGACCTCAATAAAGGTCGAAACTAGTCTGGGTAGTGGCCAATCCCTTAATGCATTACAGTATACATATCTGCAAGGAGATGTGTTTTGCATTATGGGAGATACTGGGATAGGAGTGTTGGTAGCTTGCTCCATCTTTGCTACGAGTTGCCTGGTGTTGTACTACAACACTATATTCAGTCCTGAAGATATTTTCAGGCGCAAACTTTGTTTGCTCTCACTGGGATAAAGGATTAAACTAAATTTATCATTGGAGAGTTCCAAATTAGGACTTCAGATCTTTTGTCCATTAAAATTTGAATTGTTTCCCTTACTCACTGTCATGTATAAACTGTAACTTGTTTTGCTGTAAAGTGCTGGTTTGAAATCCAGTAAAATATAAGCCTGTTGTTAATACTAATTCTTTTATAAATTAGTTTTGTGGTGTTGTATTCAAGATATCAAGTGATTTTATATAAACTTGGTTTTTTAATCCTATTTCCCAAGTAAGCAAACAGACAAGTACGTCAAGTTTGCGCCTGCATGTAGTGCAAGTCTGAGGCAACTCATGGTAGTGCCACCTGAGGCAACTCATGGTAAAGGCGGATTCAAATCTGATCACTTTCCTTAGTATTTTTCCCTTAATGTAAAGCACATTCCCTTGCAGAGATGTATGATGCTATGCATTAAAGACAATGGTCACTACCCATACCGGTTTCGACCTTTATTGAGGTCTCATCAGTGGGAGCCAGACCTGACAATGCTAAGGTTTTGAAGTAATACAGAGTTTATGAATTTTACCTAAACAAGTTGCCACAAGGTGCTTTGACATTATTAAATAAAATCTCAGGATGAGAGATAGATGTAGAAAGTTTTTTAACTTAAGTATATTATGTATTCAAGATACTAAGTGATTTTATATAAACTTGTTTTTTTTGGGCTCCCACTGAGGTCTCGCTCCCACTGACGAGACCTTAATAAAGGTCGAAACCGGCATGGGTAGTGACCATTGCTTTTAATGCATAGCATCATACATCTGTAAGGGGATGTGCTTTACATTAAGGGAAAAATACTAAGGAAAGTGATCAGAACTTAATCCACCTTTACCACGAGTTGCCTCAGACTTGCACTACATGCAGGTGCACACTTGACGTACTTGTCTGTTTGCTAACTTGGGAAATAGGATTAAAAAACCAAGTTTATATAAAATCACTTGGTATCTTGAATACATAATATATCCAAGTTAAAAAGCTTTCTACATCTATCTCTCATCCTGAGATTTTATTTAATAATGTCAAAGCACCTTGTGGCAACTTGTTTAGGTAAAAGTCATAAGCTCTGTATTTCTTCAACCTTAGCATTGTCAGGTCTGGCTCCCACTGATGAGACCTCAATAAAGGTCGAAACCAGTATGGGAACCATTGCCTTTAATGCATAGCATCATACATCTCTGCAAGGGGATGTGCTTTACATTAAGGGAAAAATACTAAGAAAAGTGATCAGAACTTAATCCACCTTTACCATGAGTTGCCTCAGATGGCACTACCACGAGTTGCCTCAGACTTGCACTACATGCAGGTGCTACACTTGACGTACTTATCTGTTTGTTAACTTGGGAAATAGGATTAAAAAACCAAGTTAAAAAACTTTCTACAACTACACTGTTGTATTAGTAGTGCACAGCATATACTCTAAATTTTATTGGACTCAGTTTGATGTTTTAACTTTTTACATTGTATTAATGTGTGCAATCAGATCATAAATGTATTTTATATACTTTCTAATTTTTTTTTTTTTTTGTTCTTTATTTCCTTGTACATAGCATTTTATTTACTTTTACCTTGGCATACTGCTCTAGTTTTTAACAATGTGCTGTATGGCATTAGTTGCCCTTATATCAATAAAAATCCAACCAGCTAAATGGGATTGATAGCAAAATGCATACTGCTGAAAGTAATTAGCTAGTGAACCAACTTATTCCCCACCTTTCTCTCTCTCTCTCTCTTTTTAGTGGGTTGAATATATAGGCGTGTTTTCAGTGTGTAGTATAGATGCGAGGCAAGTGAGCTGTTGAAAATTCATTAGGATAGGTTTTAATTCTCTAGTCTAAAAAAGCTTGGCTGTAAAGGAATTTGCCATATAGCTTGCTCCTCTTACATAATCTTGTACTACAGACTATTAGTTAAATGATGTATCATAATGATCATAAAACGAATGTTCAACAAATAAGAATTAAGCATAAGGAAGAAGAAGAAAAAGTAAAATTCTCAAGCATGGTGAACAGAAGGGCTATGGCAATATTTCATCATTCAAGTATACTGTATATAGCATTTGCTGACTGAGTGGTTAGTGTATCTGCTCTCCAACCAACAGGATGTGGGTTCAAATCCCACCATGAACATGGATGTTTTATAAATATCTTCGAATGGCAAATGAATTTCGTTGCCCAGTGCGACACTGGAAGTGGCTTGTTTGGCTCCATGTTTGTTCTCCAGAGCAGGGTTTCAGATTATCTAACCCTTAGCTCACCCATAGTATTAATACTAATGTACTATAGCCTAGCAACCTTTTGTGGGTAGGATGTACAATAAACAATATAGTATATATAGCCCATAAAATGTTATGATGAGTATTCTTATCTTTAGAGATTCTAAGAAGCCTTCATGCTGATGATGTTTTTATCTCTTTGCTCATCCATGAATAAGGGGATCGCAAAGATTGAAGGTGAGTTAGCTGATCTCATGCAGTGATAGCAGGATTTTCTTCCTGCGTACATGCAAATCAGCCATGAGGACACGTGCAATTTACAGACAAAAAATACTGTTGGTGGTAGATGGCATTGTGTGTGTTGATGGTAGTAATGTCAACATCTTAGCACGAGTCTCTGAAAAGTAAGGTAACACATTTTTATTTCTTAATAATGGTAAAAGGGATTGTGATAAGTGCAGACAGTAGACAAATAGATTCATTAATAACATTCAAAAAGACTGCCATTGCAGTGTGATGCTACTGTTGCCTCACAGCTAATTTCAGTTGCAAAATGGCAGCCTATTCAAGTGTGGTCCAAAACAGATGTCTGTGAAGTAATTATTTTTTGCATGCAAAAGGGGCTTCACCAAGTGACATTCACTGTAAACTGGTTGCTGTGTATGGTAAAAAAAAGGTGCTGTCAGAGAAGCAGGTGTGATTTTGGTACAATGGATTTAAAGTAGACTGTGGTGACATTGAAGATTGACTTCAGGCAGGCAGGCCTTCATCGACATATAGTGCATGTTCGTATTTTGTTCTTGAAGACTGGAGAGTTTTACTTGCTAGTGCATGAAATTGCACAAGTGGTGAACTTGAGTAGGTCCACTGTTTACAAAATGGTTCATGATATCCTTGACTTTTGAAAGGTATGCTCCCACTGGGTGCCCTGATAATTGTCAGAGGAGCACAAAGCAGTACGCATGGGGATGTGTCCAGAGAATCTCTTGCGATACAGCAACAAAGGTAAGGATTTTCTCACTCACTTAGTCACAGGGAGAAAAAGCGTGGGTTCATCACTTTACATCAGGAGAGCAAACAAGACTCATGACCATTGATTATCTAACTTAGATAATCATGAAAGATTACAAACTCAAAATCTTGAATTTAAATTGTGGTCAAAGAACATGTTTATTCTTTGGGCACAATCTACTGTGCCCAAAGAATTCCAAACTGTTTCCAGTGTCTTGAAAAGCCATGGCCACAGGGTTTTGGGATTGTCAGGGCATTCTGTTGATGAACTGTTTGCTGAAGAGGGAGGAACAATCAGTGCAGATCAATCAAAGCTTTACTGTGCAATGTTGGACAAACTAAAAGTCAACATTTGACACAGGTGTTTCTTGAGGAGTCTGAATGCACACATACTGCGCACACCACTCGTGAGTGGTTGTGCTGTAATCGTTTGGTAGCTCAGCCATTCTCCTCCTCCTCCCCATCACAGCCCAGACTTAATGCATTCAGACTTCTATTTTTCAGACCCCTCAAGAAACACCTTTCCATACAGATGAGGAAGTTCCCAGGCAGCGATGTTGGTTACTGGTTGTGGGTATGTATTTCTTCAGTATTGACCTATCGGTGCAAGAAGCACATCAATAAATATGGAGACATTGTGGCGAAGTGCATGTTAACTTATTTCTTGGTATATAATTTCAACTTCCTATTATTAAACATCTTCAATAAAAAAAAAATTATGTTAAGTTACTTTTTGGAAACTCTCTCATAGTATTTGGAAGATTAATTAAGTAGGGAGAGATGGTGAGTTGTGTATAGTAGAGTAGTGTTCTGCTACAATGAGTCATTGGAAATATGTAATGTAATATAATAAAGATCCAAAACCAGTACTTTTTTCACAGTGGTTGTTAAAAAAATTGCTTGCTCAATTTTTTTTTAACATCCATGTGGTTTTTCACATTGGCATTCTGTTCATGGTTCATTTGGATATTCGGATTAGAACCTTTCAACAGTGTCATATGATAAATATTCATCATTATACAGCTCTTGTTGAGTCCTTCAGCTGCTTAAAGAAAATGTAGCTTGCTCAAAGTACAATACGCCACCTCCATTTTTTTTTAATGTCCTTTAGAACAGCACTTCCCAAACTGTGGGCTGTGGCCCCCTTGGGGGCCATGAGTTTTGTTGAAGGGGGCTGTGAAATAATGAAAACAAATTTAAAATGTTTTAAGACTAAGTAGTATTTTTTTTTAAAAATACATTTCTTAAAAGAAATGTATTTAATTTTTATCATTTATTATTTCTTTTTTGTTCTTTTTTATATTTTAATGGAAAAAAATCACACGGTGTTGGTTCACAGATTTTGCTTCTTGCGTATTTTGGCAATTAATGAATATTAGTAAATATATGCTTATTCGTATAAGTTTCATTTCAAAGGTATTGATAAGAAACATAAAAAAGATTACAAACTCAAAATCTTGAATATGAATACAACAAATATTATAATAATATATGTCTATATTACGATTTTTTTTTTCGATGGGGGCCGTGAAATATTTTAATTTTTCCAAAGGGGGCCTTGGTATCGATAAGTTTGGGAAGCACTGCTTTAGAAGCTGTATAATAAGAGAAATGGGTATGATCCTAAAGTTATATACATTTACTCAAGATTTATATTATGTCAAAAAAAAATATATGAATTCTAAATATCACCCAGAAGAATTACTTTTCATTTAAAGATATGTTTATTTCATTTCAGATATATAATGCAGTAATACAGAAGTGTCTTGAAAAGCATGTAGTAATACAGTAACAGGAACATTGTGATTCTTCAGCAACAAAATTGTAAAAAGGTTAAAATGTCAGAACATTCTCCAGCTCCAACACCAGATCGCTGTGTGTATGGTTTTGTATTGTACCTTGGATGCTACTCATTGTTGGCATTATACTTAATATGGGCATATATCCCTGCTAGTTGGCTACATAGCATTGGCCTTACTTATTGGCCACATAAATATTGGGCAGTAGCCATTCCCATATTTATAAGTTGTGGAATCTTCATATTTTCAACTTGCTTATATCCAGGACTGAACTTCATGCTAACACCACCTCTTAGCTCCATCAACACCATTACAGATAGACATGCTGTGTACTTAGAAAAGATCCCAGTAGCAGGAAGTATACCACCAATCTCTGACATTCCCATATCAGAAGTCAACAGAAAGCTATATATGAAAAAAAAGAGATACTGATAATATGCATTTATAGTGTTCTACTGTAATTAGTGTTCTGTTCAGTCATTTTATTTTTAAGCATCTGACTTCTGTAGAATCAAGCTATGGACTTATTTTTATTATTTAAAAGAAAAAAAAAAAATCTTGAAAACAAAATTGTAATATATTTTAAAATACCTCTGGTCTGTAAAATGCATTTAAATACCTTCATTAAAAACTGTGACTAAAATCTGCATTTAAAGGTAAAAGTATTAAATGGGCTTTATTTAGTAAAAAACAGATAAGTTAATGTTTGTTTTTATTATTATTATAAAAAATCCAAGACCTCATGGAGTGAAATCTTATCTGGGAGGTCCTTTTATCACACACACACAGCCCATCATACCGTGCCTTGAACACATTCAAACTATTTGCAGACACCACACTCTCAGGCAAGGCATTCCAATCACTCACAACTCTGCACAAAAAAAGCCTGTCTCTCACTCCCCTGCTCACACCCACTTTATACAATCTCCAGGGATGACCTCTGGTTCTCCCCCGATCTCCCACTATTTTCTGTAGAACCTCTCCAGCATTGATCCTATAACAACCCCTTAATAACTTGTAGGTCTCTATCATATCTACCCCTCTTCCTCCTGTCCACCAGACTCTGCAAGTTGGTGCATCTTCTCAATCAATCCTCATTCTCGACATTCCAGAGGTCAGAAACTACCTTAGTCAATCGCCTTTGGACTCTTTTCAACATCTCTTCATCCTTCTGAAAACCAGGTGACCAAATCTGGGCACAATAGTCTATGTGTGGCCTAATCAAAGCCTTATACAACGGAACAAGAATCTCCCTACTTCTACACGTCAATATCCTCTGCATCATTCCCAGAAGCCTTTGTGTTGTCTTCACAATTTTGGCTATGTGTCCCCTGAATTCCAGATCCTTGTCCCCTAAATCCCAGATCTCTTATTTCTTCCACCTTCAACAATATATCCTCGCCAAGCATAAATTCTGCATCCCATCTTTGTTTTCCAAATTTTAAAACCTTACATTTTGCAACATTGAACTCACATCTTCACTACTCTTCAGTTTTAAATAAAAAAAAAATATCCTATTCAAAAGTGGTGAAAAGAAATGAAGTATTCATGTGATTCTTATAATAAGCATGTACAAAATCTAAAAAAAAAAAAAAATAGAATGAAAAACCAAACATCGAACTGATCTCGGATAATCATCCTTGAGCCTGATTGTTTCTTGAGAGGAGAAAAGTGAGTAACTTTTATCAGATTAGTCAGTCAAAAGCTAATAATGTTAGCTCCTTATTCTATAGTTTTGTGTTCAATGTAAATCCTATTAACACCCCCCCCCCCCCACTCACTTCCCACAACTCAGAATATAACCAGAGCTGGCACCAGGAGTAAATAATCATCAGTCATTTGTTTGTTTAGCACTTGTCCCAGGTGTAGTGCATGGGTAGAGTAAGGATTTTTTCTGTTTTTAATTTTATTTGTATTTTCATTTAATTTTTACATAATCTGTAACTGCTCTACAAACCAAATGCACAACTTTCTTCAAGCCATTTCAGGCTTTCAATAAGGGAGGGGGGGTTGTCATCTAGCACAAGGTGATGAAATTTACCTCACACCTGAATACAATCACCAACATCCATGTCTAGAGAGGATTTTAATTGACAGCCTGTTGGTTGGAGAGTAGATATGCTAACCACTCAGCGAAACAGGCCAGCAATTAAGAAGTTACCCTTTTTATCTCAGGAGTCAGAAAGCGTAGCACTTACCCATGTATTCACAAAACTAATTGTGAGTGGTCCTTATCAACTATCTGTACTCTTCCTGGAACTCTCTTATTGCTATGGTAATGCAGTCCACTCATCTGCCACTGTCTAAACAAAAAATTGACTTTGTACTCCCTTCTTACATAACACTTATACAACTTGCAGGGATACTTTGTTCCTCGCCCATTCTTCTTCCACTTTATGAATAATCACTTCCATACTAAATTGATCATTATTAAATCAGGTTTTTATATACTTCCTGTCCTCCATTTATTATCCCATTCATACTCAGACTTCAAAACAAAATCATTCCCAGGATAAGTGACCTCAGTGATCATGAAATATATCATCATCATCAAATTCCTGATATATACTCTCAAGGGGTGTACAAGATATGATAGTAATGATGTAAATTTTTCTCATGTAGTACTAACTTCCTATCTACAATTTTCCTCCAAATCAATCTGTTACCTGTCAAGACTCCAATATTATCAGATGAAATATATTCATCATAAAACTCTCATCAGATACAGATCTTTAGCTGTTATCATTCTTTAATGTAACTTTTTTTTTGGAGGGGAGGATCTTCTTAGTCTTCTCTTTCCTTTTATTTCATAATGTAATATTTCTGGTTGAAAGGCTATTCATAACTATTATTTTTCATGAAATTATAACATATACTAAATGTTAACTTTAATGAATACTTCCTGTATTTTGGCAACATTACATGGTCATCATCAGGAATCACAAAGCAGTGATATGTATATGCAGGCATTAACACTGGATAAACGAGGCTAAAGAAATGCAATGACCATTGGGTATTGAGTTCTAAATGATGCCTCTTGGTGGGCTATATTGGGTAGTCTTGGCTATTGTATACTGAAAATCTGAAGATTAGTGCTTCCCAAATTTGGGGCAGTTTCATGCATCCAAATTTGTTGAGGTTTGGAAAGTTCCTCAGGACTGAAATAAATTCCAGGAATATCCTCTCGTATTTGCTGCAGTGCAAAAGAGTGGCCTTCTTCCAGCATATCCTGTGGTGAGTGTCCCAAGCATGGTCAGCAAATCCAGAGTGACTGTAATGAATGTAGTCCTTGTCTTCAGAAATTCTGATATTGGCTGTCCTACTTGTTGGGCCATAGTAAGACAGCTTACAAATGCAAGTGACCTACTATGGCCAATTTTTTTATGTTGTATGGTTGTATTTCTTGAGGAATTTTTGTTAATTTTTTGAATGTGCCCCAGATAATGGTGACAGATTTTGTGTAATTTCTGTTCTATAGCAGGAGTGGGGGGATTTGCAGTTACAGGGTTTTAATACTTTGTGAAGGTTGTAGCCATTGGCTAAGAAAGTGTTGTTGATGTTAAATTCAGTAGTTAGGGTAGTGCCATCAGAACTTTTACTTTCTCCCTGTTATATATAGGGTTTTTATAATCCCATATTGTTGGGAGAGGGGAGTAATGCAACTGCTGATGGATTGTCTACCAGCATGTGTGAGTTTTCTGTAAAACCTCACACTCCAGCACACTAACATGATGGTCAGTTTTTATGTCTCCTTTCTATTCAACAAATGTCTCACTCAAAGACACCCTAGATCTTATCCGAGCCATGTTTCCTCCCAATATCTCAGCCCTGTTTCAGTTCACCATGAACTCTGGCTATTTCATTTGCCAATCAAAAATCTACAAATAGAGTGGACAGCCATAGGTTCTCTACCATTTTCCAACTTCTTCAGGGAAATATTTGAAGAAAACGCTTTGAACTCTGCCCATGTGCAACAGTCAACAGCCTAGGATCCAATTTACCTTAGTAAAGATAAACACAACAGTCCTCCCTTCCTAGGATTACATACCATCCCGATGGATCCCTGTCTTCCTCTATTTACAGAAAACCCACATACACTGATAGATGGATACACCAGCAATCACATCACCCTCCTCCCAACAATATGGGATTATAAAAACCCTATATATAACAGGGAAAAATTAATAGTTCTGATAGCATTGGCCTAACTACTGAACTTGACCACTTTCTCAACACTTTCTTAGCTAATGGCTACAACCTCCCACAAAATACTAACACTCTGTAACTGCAACCCTTCAGAGCAGAGATTACACAAAATCTATCACCATTCTAATATCCTGAGCACATCCGAAAAATTAAAAAAAATCCTCAAGAAATTCAACCACTTACAACATAAAATATTGGCATCTCTTATCTGGTCGATTCAATGACCAACCACATTCCATAGACCTACCAGCTGTCTATCAGGTCCCTTGCTGTTGCAAGTTGCCCTACTATGGCCAAATATAGTCAGAACAACCAATATCAGAATTTCTGAACACATGGACTACATTCATTTTCACCACCACAGCTGCTCTGGACTTGCTGGATATACTTTGGACACTCACAACAGGATTTGCTGGAAGAAGGTCACTGTTTTTCACCACAGCAAATAGAAATATGAGAGAATATTCCTGGAATCTGTCTCTTCCCTGAGAAAATTCCAAACCTGAACGAATTTGGATGCATGAAACTGCCTCAAATTTGGGAAGCACCCATCCTCAGATCTTCAGCCCAATGGCCAAGAATACCCAATTTAGCCCACCAAGGGTTGCAATGTTTAATCCCATTTACCTAGTGTTAGTGCCATTGTGAACCCTGATGATGACAATATAATGTTGCCAAAATATAGGAAGTATTAATTAAAGTTATTATAATTAATGTTTAATATATTGAATATTTGCCATTCAGTTTAAGTTTTCTGTGCAGTTCATTTTATTTTGACAACTTTACTTTCAATACATCCTTCCTTGTTATGGTCTAGCAATGTGTGTTTTTGGATTTCTTATAAATTTTATTTCTTTATTCCTGTTATATAAATAACCATATTTCACATCCAGTTAAGCACAGTGTTTCCAGAATTGTTGGACCCAGAAGAATCCAATATTTCTTGCTTTCCTAGTTTACACTTCATACACATCTAGCAAATGCTGTATTTTTGTATGTCAGGATTATGAATACCTTATACCAGTGGTTCCCAAACTTTTTTGATTCTCGGTGCCCTTGCTGAATCCAGATTTTCCCAAGGTGCCCTATGTCAAATTCTAACAAGTACACTTTGCGAAATAGCGAATAATTTTTTCAATTAAAGGGTTATGTAAAAATAAAACACGTATTTAAGATCACAAAAAAAAAGTAATTGAACAAATTCAACTAATTATCATTAGTGGGATGGATGAGCCTGTTGATCACCACACATTTTCTCAAATCTTGGAATCAAACTGGACACAGCCACCCTCATTTGCTTCTTCACATTGATTTTCACACGATTCTTAGTTTTTATCACAGCGACCACTGAAAATCCAGCTTTGCACAAATAAGAAGTTGCAAATGGAATTAAACTTCTCTGAGCTTTTTCACTCAGAAGGGGATATTCATCTTTTACTAATATCCACAATTCAGTTAATTCCATGCTGCTATGGAAATAACTGAATTAATTGCTAAACTTTGTTTTCAATGTATTGTCGCAAGACAATGCGATATGATTCTCTTCTTCTGCAGCAGTAAATTCAGATGGAGCACTGGTATTAAATGGATCTTGAATCCATGCAGATTTATCGATATTATCATTTTGAAAATATTTCTCTCAAATCAGGTGATAAGCGTTCTTCAAAAATGGATTTCATACCTTGAGAGAAATCAACTCCATTGGAGATCAAAAACTGTTGCAACAAGGGGAAACATTCTTTGCCTCTGTCTTCATTCATTTTTCTTTTCCATAGTCTTAGTTTTTTTATAAAAGCTGAAATTTTCTCAATCGACTTTAAAAGGTGCATGTTGCATCCCTCAGAGAGAGATTCAGAGCATTCATCTTTTCAAAAATATCACATAAGTATGATAGTTTTACCAAAAAATCTTCATTCACAAAATTTTCAGTATATTTGCGGTCTTCCTCTTTAAGAAAAATATAAATTTCCTGTTGCAGTTCAAATGTGCAAGACAAAACTTTACCTCAAGAGTGCCATCGTGAAGTGCTGTAGTACAACAAAGACATGCTCAGATCCCATATCCTCACATAGTTTTTTGAAAAAGCTTGCCTTCAACAACCAAGTTTTTATAAAGCTTACTACATTCACTGCATATTCTAAGACCTTATTCAATGTAGGACTCAGATATTTTAACGCGAGTGCTTTCCTGTGAATAGCGCAATGGGTCCACAGTGCATCAGGGGCTTTGCTTTGAATAAGTGCCTGCAATCCTCCATAACAGCCAGAAGTAGAATGAGCACCATCAGTACAGACACCAACGCACTTAGTCCGCTTCAAATTATTTTTGGATATAAAAGTATCGAGGATCTCGAACAAGTCTTGAGCCTTAGCACCTTAGAACCCAAATTCCTTTTATTTTTTCAATTAATTGATCATTGAGGTTCTCTGCTATGTGCTGTATTCTGCAACTGATGATATTATTGGACGAAGGCACTTTTGAAAGCAGACTCACCGATCATAATGTTCACCATATCTGCAGCAGCTGGTAGAATGAGTTCTTCTGCAATGGTATGAGGCTTCGTATATTTTGCGATTCTATGTGCCACCGTGTAAGATGCTAGCAAAGCATTGCTTAGTATTGATGTCTGCTTATAAAAACTACCTTTTTGTTCATTTAACTCTTTTTAACTTTCTGGTAAAGTAGTCACGAGATGTACTAACCAAGCTGGAATGATTGGTTTCTAAATGGTGTTTCAACTTGCATGGTAGCATGCACTCTGGTGCTAAAACTGTCATAAACAGAACACACTGTGGCCTCCCTTCACCATTGACTTATGTCGACGTAAACCAAAGTCCAAATAACTGTCATCATATTTTTGATATTTACACCTCTTCACACTTTTGCCACTATTTGACGGTGTGCCCTCTTTATTTTCTCTCTCACAACACTTATTACTGTTTAGTAAAAACCGATTCATTTTTAAAAATACATACGAGAAGAAATACTTCAAAAATTCACTTGACTAAATCACAACAATATTCAGTTGATACAATCTCCGAAAACCAATTCAACACTAAGAGAGCGCAAAACCGACAGCTATTTATATATGAACACAAAGTACCGAGAAAGTTCGAGAAACTTAATTATTGTAGAGCGTCATCTAGTAACCATTTGTAGAGGCTTCTGCAAACAGTTATTACTAAGTGAGTTACTGGTTTGCACCAAGTCTGCTAGATGTCCCGTCCTGTCACATTGAATTGAAAATGGAAAAAAAATTTTGTAATTGCAGCGCTCCTGTGAGGAAGCCACGGCTCCTCAGGGTGCTGCGCCGCACACTTAGGGAACCACTGCCTTATGCTATAACATATTTTTCATCCACTTGAATATTTCCATAATTCAGTATTTAAAAATAATTACAGTCATTCTGTATTGTGATAAAGATATGTCACATTCCTAGCACAGTTGTATTTAATTTTTTAGTGTATCTACTAGGAGCAAATGTTCTGGATATGAAAGTGTCCTCTTCATGAAGAGGACACTTTCCGATGTGTATACATTGCATCACATTCATATTAATATCTTGGGTGTGTGGTCACAAATACTGGCACCTTTGAGCTCTTTAAACAGATGTGTAGTTGGTGCAGCTTGTCAAATTCCAGCATTCCAGTGGTTTTAAATGGCTCAGAAGACAAGACAGTGTGAGCTCTGAGACAACAGTACCCAGAAGTCGTCATTGGCTGCAATTTGGTTATTGCGATAAGCAATCCAATTGAACATTGTCATGAGTTTCTGCTTTTGTTTTCTGAGTTTCATCTGTTTTACGTGCATGAAGTGTGAACTGAGATGTTTATGACACCGATATAGAGAAATTTTTAATATATATTTATAATTTCTATGAATAATTTATAACTTTTTTTTTTTTTTTGCTCATATTTACAATGAGAAACAGTGTTGATGATGTACTATATGTCCTGTTTTCTGTCAAAGCATTTGCAGAATGTATGATTATAGTCGAATGAAGTTGGACTTGTGTATAATAAGTAAGTAAAATGGGTATTTCTGCCTTTCTTTGGTTCAATCCAGAAAAATCAATTTCCTAATTGCTTACTTTTTCTGATATCTGTGCATATTATATGGAGGTATTTGAAAATCATATCAAAATTCAAAATTATCCTTGTCACACTCTATTATTTCCCAATGATAATCTAATCTCACCACTAATCGTAGATCCTTTGTTGATCACATAAACAGCTCACATGAAGCATAACTCTCGTTGAAAGGCTTAGACGTTGGTTATGCATTTTTACTAAATAGCTTAAGGAAATTACAACGTATACTAGGATATACATTAAAATAAATTTTAATACATATTTTAATGTATATCCTAGTATACGTTGTAATTTCCTTAAGCTATTTAGTAAAAATGAAGCATAACTATTGTTCATTTGACATTTCTTTGGTTCAGTCCAGAAAAATCAATTTCCCAATTGCTTACTTTTTCCGATTTCTGTGCATATTATATGGAGGTATTTAAAAATCATATCAAAATTATCCTTGTCTCACTCTAGTATTCATTCTAGATGTCATGAGTGCTTTCCATATTTAAAATTAAATTAATTGATAAAGTATTCAAAGTTATCTTAAAATTAACTGCATTGGACCAATTAAAATGAGCACTGATGCACTATGCACTTTTAAAACTTTCATACATCAATAAAAATGCAGTCATATGGTCAAATTGATGTGAATTTTGTAGCACAGGTTGCATAAGCCACACGACAACACACCCAACCTAAATGGGCACGCAATGTCACTGGTATCTACATACCAGTGGAGATCTTGGGGTGATGGTGAATGAGGATCTAAAATTTAGAGGACATTGCCAAAATTATGAGGACAACACAATAATTCTGGGAATGATGCAGAGGACACTGACTTGTAGAAGTAAGGAGATTCTTGTTCCATTGTATTAAGGCTCTGATTAGGCCCACATGGATTACTGTGCACATATTTGGTTACCTGATTTTCAAAAGGATGAAGAGACAAAGGGTCCAGAGACGACTAAGATAGTATCTGATCTCTGGAATGTTGAATATGAGGAAAGGTTCAGAAGATGCAATTTACAGTCTAGTGGATAGGAGGAAGAGAGGTGATATGATAGAGACGTACAGGTTGGTAATGTGTTTGTTATAGGATCATGTTGAAGAGGTTTTTCATAAAAGGTGGGAGATCAGGGGGAAGAACAAAAGGTAATCCCTGGAAGCTGTATAAGGAGGGTGTGAACAGGGGAGTGAGAAGCAGGTGTTTTTGCATGGAGAGTTGTGGATGATTGCCTGAGAGTGTGGTGTCTGCAGATAATTTGAATGTGTTTAAGGTGTGGTATGATAAGCTGTGTATATGACAAAGAGACCTCCTAGATGAATCTTTGATTCCATGGGGTCTTAGTAATAATAATGATAATTTAGGTAGTGCTAATAAAGTAGTACAACAAAGTAAATGTAACAAATAAAAACAAAAATAATGTATAATAAATGCATTGCCAAAAAAATCCAATATAAATGGAACACCAGGTAATTGATATAATAACTTCCTATGTTTCCAGTATAGGGAGACTGTGAAAAAGAAATTATACGTAGATTCAACTTGGTTGAATAGCCTTTGGAAGCAACTGTGAAGCACTCAAAGGAAACATCTCAATCTGCCTTAAAATATATATACATCCAGTCATGACATATGGAAGTGAAATGTGGACTTTGACTAAAAATTGACCAACAAGTTGAGGATTACCAGAGGAAAATGGATAGACTCGCTATTATCATTCTAGATAGAGAGCACAATACTTGGATCAGAGCTCAGACTAGCATAAAAGACATTATTACAACATTAAAAGATCCAAATGGCAATGCAGGTGATGTTGCAAGAAGTAATACTCAAAAATGGGCAAAGTTGATATCAGAATGGTATAGGAAGACCAAAGAGATGTCTTGGTCAGAGGAAGAGATTACAGAGATGGCTAGAAATCAGTGGCATAGAAAATCTCAAAATAGATTTGAATTGAGGACTTTGAGGGAAGCCTTCGTCCAGCAGTGAACAGAAAATGGCTGATAATGACAATGAAAAAATGAATAAGATTTTCCCATGCACACAATTGAAAAGAAACAAAGAAAAAAAAAGGCTCAAAATGCATATAGTAGGAGTTAAAAACTTATAAGCTATAGTGTCTAGGAGAAAAAAACTCTTAATCCAGTCCAATTTTGAATGTGTAATACCCTGGCATACAATTTCCCATAAATTAACTTACTAAGATTACAGGTGATTCATCCTGAATTTACTAAAAATCACCTCGTAGTTTACGATCTCAAACCAGTAAATTTGTCATAAGGAAGTCTTTTGAATCCATATTCTTAATTCTTTAAAGCAGAATACAGTGAATTACATGGTATCTAATTGATTATTTTGGAATAATCAAAGTTGGTTTGTTGGGAGAGGTTCAGTTTTTATATAATAGGTAAAACTGCAAATAATGGACATCAAAACAATTGATTTTCAGATGCTAGTTTGATAACTGGAAGATCAAATGTCATGTACTGTACTCATGACTAACACTCCCTTTTTTTTTATATAATCTATTTCCTTTTATTACTAGAAAAGTGTAGCACTTTATTTTTAAAAACACTTGGATACTGGAACTCCCATATACTTATTTTGAATGATAAGATGTATATTTCTTGGCTTTAGAAAGAAAAAAAAAAAAAAAAATTCTGTGGACCATCAACACATCATTAAGGAAACGTATAAAGCAAAATTTTTTTCCTATAATACTGTCAGTGTAATTTTCCTTTCACACAGGATCAGTATATTTTGTTACAAACTTAGCTTTTGAATAACTGGAAGATTAGTAGATTTGTGGAATATTTATAACACCTGAGGAAATTATTATTTTGCTGACCTTCATAGAATCCCAAGACCCATTGTGGGAAATAATTCCACTCATGGGAATAATTAACTCTTAATGTTAAATTATAACCAAAGCAGATGTTACCAACTGGTAACACATTACAATTTGTAACTACAAATTATTATGAACTAACAAATTACAGAAAACTGCACAGTATCCAGCTACTCATCAGCAACTTGTATCAAGCTTGAACTCCAGACCATTGATTTCTGTAACTGATCACACTGATGAACTAACAATCGACGGCTCATCATTGCCGATCAGTTGTAGAAATCAATGGTCTGAAGTGTATGCTGAATACTAATTTACCATCAGATGAATCCTATTCAGCCAGTGTAGTTATTAGAATACCTTGTATCATTGTGAATTGCTCTGTCAAGTCACTAAAAATGTCTGATTTAAATTAAAGGCATTCTACAAAAGATATGGGAATGCACTCTGCGATAATCATGCAGTTCTTTGTGATCTGATTGTATTTTTCTATCACTTTACTGCTATGTTTAAAGAGAAAGAAAAGGAGTCTGAAAGTACTTTTGCAACCCAGTATTTATTATTATTATGTGACACCTCCAGGGAGTCCAAAGACTCATCGAGGGAGAGTGTGCCAACACTATCGAACAATTGATCCCACTCCAACTATTAACTGCGCTCAAACTTAAGTTTTTGTGAGCGATTAAAAGCAGAGGCTCTACCAATCGACCAACGTACGTTTTCCTAATCCTAGAAATACCATGCCTAGATGGGTATCTATTGCTTGTGATATTGTTTGGCTTCCATTCAGCTACCCACTTGGTTTCTTTTCATTTCTTCTCAGAAGAGCTCCCAGCAATAGCATTATTTCCAGTCTTTCACAGAGTCACTAGACTTGCTCACTGTTATCCTTCCATTCTGTAACTCCCTCTTATATTTTACCTTTTAGTTCATTCACTGATAAAGCATCCCAATACTCTCCATGCCAAAAAAATCTACTCTAGGAGCTCCTAAAGTACATTTTAATTTATTATTCTAATATCTATTTCCATATGAAAATTCTCCCTCTTCACTAAAAATTATTGCTTAAATTATGTAATTAAAAATTTTTCACTAGTAGACTACTGAGATTTTTTTTATGGAACCTCATAAAGTTATGAACGTATAGTATACATTAAATCTGTGGGGCAGAATAAAGATTTTTTTGTCATTTATTGATATTTTTGTATTTTTATTTTTTACATAATCCAGAAACCCTACTCCAGAGACCAAATTTGGAATTTTTTTCAAGAAACTTCAGGCCTCCAATAAGCAGAGAAGTGATCTCACATTTAACAATGAAATTTGTCTGTCACCTAAAAACATCCATGTCTTCAGTGAGATCCTAACCTACTGTTTTGGTTGGAGAGCAGATATATCATACTCTGACAACCAGGTTTACCATTAATACAGTTTTCTATTTTCTTCTTCCTAATATTGCTGACTTTTATGTTAAATGTACAGTGGTGGATAGATTTAAGGTTAAAAAAAATGACAAAAACTTCTAGTAAATGTTCATTTAAACAGTAGAACACTTCACCAGCATTTGCAAACTTGCCATAATTACTACTGAAAGTTCCAAGTTTAAAAAAAAAAATAATTCACCTTTCGTGTATTTTTTATTGCATGTGCATGGTTATTAATTACTGTTTTTACATGATTATAAACTTCACACAGTATCAGGACTCTGAAATGGCAGTTATGGGAGGTGCTGAAAAAATGTAAATTGCAGTTTAGCAGATATGTTTAAGAGGGCTGAGGTTTAAAAGACATTTAAGGTGAGGAGATTTTACAAATTAATACAGAAAGATGGGGAAAACATGCCACTTCTGGAAGCAGTGTAAAGGGTGTCATATAGAAAAAGATTGAGGACTATTTCTTACAAGAAAAGTAGTATGCAAATAGAGCATATTTCCAGAATCTCCTATAAATACTTCGAGTGTGAATGAGTCAAGTTTGCTATGAATAGTGTAACTGTATTTTACTCTCGCCAATCTGGTATATAAAAATTTTCTAACAACAAGAAAAATAAATAAACCCAGTTTATGTCAATTCCATTTTAGTTCTCATTCAATTATTGAATTTTCAGATGATTTCAAATATGAAATTTCATAGGAGAACTGATGTGGAAATACTCTTTCATTAAAATATTTTCTTGATTTTCTTACAAAAAATTAATATCTGCTCTACATCTTTAGTCAACCACACTTTTTTTAACATAACCCATTTGAAGTGCTTCTCCTTATTAAACTGCTTTCTCCATAGTTCCAAAGGTGACATGCAGCTGGTGAAGTGCATGAATTGTTCACAAACCATTCCTTTTGTATACTGTTATTGTTCACTGTTTTCTTTATTGAAGAATTTTAGATTGGTGGAATTCAAATTTGCAAGAAATTCTTTCTTTATAGATCACATCGTTGGTTAACTTTTCTATTAACATGAATGAAAAACATTAAGTAACACTATTCACCTTTTGAATTAATACTGCCACCAATAGGTGACAATGACTTAATAATTCAAAGGACAAATTATATTTGGATGAAAAACACTGTAATCGTAAACATGTTTCTTTCAGTGGAGTTTGCTCTGGCAAACTGACAAAAATAGAAACGGTGTTGCGATATTTGGACAAACTTAAAAAAAAAAAAGTAACTAGCATCTAAAAAATTGGACTATTTTAAAAATCCAAGACATCTTTTGGGACAGTGTAGTAACTCAAAACAATGTATTAGAATCTGGGACAGTAGGTCATTCAAGGTACAGTATGGCGCAAAAAAAAACAGTACTCAATTTTGACACCCTCCTTCAGTACACACATTTATTACATAATCAGGTGTTGATGTTTTAAACCAACACCTGAAAGGCATTGTAGGGAGGGGGGGAAAAGCAATGAGCTTGAAGATTAGATGCTTTTTTCAGGTCTAGAAGTTTCAAAAAGTTAACAAACTCTGATGGAACTACTGAAGAAACTAAGCCATGATTTAGAACAGGGTTTCTCAAAGTTTATTTTTCACTTGGTTAGACTATAATAAATTTAGTTTAATCCTTTATCCAAGTGTGAGCAAACAAAGTTTGTGCCTGAAAGTATCTTCAGGACTAGGGTAAGGTGGGGTACAACACCAAGCAACTCGTTGCAAAGGTAGTTGCCCGGTGTTGTATCACCTTACCCCAGTCCTGAAGATACTTTCAGGCGCAAACTTTGTTTGCTCACACTTGGATAAAGGATTAAACTAAATTTATTATAGGGTTTCTCAAAGTTTTCCTACGACAAAACACTTATCAAATCCTGAAATTTTAACAGAACACCTTGGTTAGAGTCGAGTATCATCAGTCTCATATTCAATGTAAATCTAAGAGCATGCTATTGCCACAGAAGGCTATATCGCATCGCAAAAATGCTACAGCGCACACTACAGGCCGCAGCACATCGCGTTGACCTTGCTTATGACCGTACATTTCCTAGAATAGATATCTCCGTACTTCACTTGTGCTCGGAGATGGCAACAACCACAGGCGGCTGTCAGCCAGCTTGACTTAAGTCAAGGCCAGCATGCATTGGCCTTAATAGCACAATCCACATGCAAAGTGAGGAGCGCCTGATTTTCAAACATGTTTGAACTTGTCGCAAAATTTAAAACCATTCTAGGCTCATATTAATTTAAATAATTTTTCATGGAACACTTATTCACTTTCCACAGAACACTGGTGTTCTGCAGAACATAGTTTGGGAAATGCTGATTTAGAGGAATAACTTTTACAACATACTGGTACTCCACAGTGGAATATATGTACACAGAATAAAGGAACTGAGCATAATAAACTATGCTCAGTTCCACAACCTAAAAATGAACTATATTTTTATCTGTATATACGAAAAAATTTTCATCACTGCAGCCAAATGTGAACACAAATTTATTGCCAGCATACTAATAAATTATATTACACAAAAATTATGTTATAAATTTCATACAAATTAAATTTCAATACCTTTATGCCAAAAGTTACAAATTTCCTAAGGATGTAGTTAAGGAGTTAATGTACAGTCCTTACAGAAAATTATGCAGAGAGACATTCAATATGGAACATGTCCATCCCAAACTGAAATTCAGCTCTTACAACATCATACATCAGCACCAAGTGATTCAGGAGTTCTTGAGACAAACTGACATGCAGTCTTCCAATTTTTGGACAAGATATGTTTAAGAGGGCTGAGGAAAACTTGAGGCCTCTGCTCCTTCAGAACAAGGATAAGGCCTTGTTTGTTTTCTGCATGGGGAAGGGGCAGCAGTGCATCTCCCTATTGCATCCTAAACGTGTTCTATGTTTGGGGTTGAGATCCGGGGGTGTGCTGGCCACTCAGTTTGATTAATATCCTCGGTCTCCAGAAGTATCTCCACCGCTTGTGTACAATGTGGCATGAATCATCCAAAAATAATTAATTCTTCAACATGTTCGATTGTTCCATGATTGAACAATCAAACAAGTTGAAGAACTTCATTGCAATATCATTTACTAGTCATAGTACCTTTTTCCAGTACCTGTAGCTTGGTGCATCCATTAAGCATAGTGCCTCCCCTGTCCGTGCAGTTAGCCTAGTAGCTATATGTTTCACAACCATATGCCTGGGGAAGGAGTGTCCTGGGTTTGATTCCCATCGACGACGCGAGGAGCTTAAGGATCTTCCTCAGCCTTAGCCGGTCTTGGGCATGGACAGCAGGGTTTTTTCCACTAGTTTATCTGGGGTTTTTCATCCCTCAAGCAGGCAAACCGGTCCAGTGAACACACACGGATTACAGTCAGGAATACTGACCCAGCCATAGGTCTGATTCGTAATCTATGCCAGTTCCAGAGCCCGGATAAAATTTGGGGGAGACTGAGATGGTGCCATACCTCCCCGTAAAGGGGACTCACGGCCGTGTATCATATGATTATTATAATGCCTCCCTCCATGTGGGGGCTCCTGTTTAGTCATGGTACTGGCCCTTTTCATTCTTCCTCTTTTTCTTTATTTTTCTTCCTGTATTCTTTGCTCTACTTGTCCTGAGTCTTTTTTTACTATCCTTTTTACCAGACCACCATTACTAGGATTCAACACCCTGCTGCAATGTGGTGGAAATCCATAAAGGGGGATCCTGGTAGTCTTGCTTCAGTTGCCTCTGTTTCAGCAAGACAGGCAGTCCTGGATGGCCCAGCCAGGATTGATCAGCTAGCAGACTTGCCTGCAAGGGTCAACAGCATTGCAGTAAGTCTGTCACCTGATAGCCTGGATCTGCTGTAATGTCAGTATAGTATCCGGGATAGCCCTGGCATTCCACTGCTGAGTGGAACGCCAGGGCTTGCCAGTTAGTGACCATCCATGTGTGGCTCTGTGGTGGGTGGGGAGCTCTGCAGCCAAACCAAAAATTCCTTGAGCATAAATTCTTCATCCTCCAATGTTTTTAGCGGCTCTAGCAAAGTCCCAAAACAATTACCGATACCGTAGATACAGCATTTGGTAACAGAAGTAAGAAACAAAAGATACACGACACTAGTATAAATGTACCAGTGTTTTTGATCATCCGCGCAAGAAGGAAAATGTTGCCCTTCTTTATTCAAAAGGGTTTAGGATTGGCAGGACCTCCCAAAACGGTTAAGAAATTACATTCTGGTGATATTCCTGTAGAAACGTGCCAGCAACATTCTGAGAAACAACTGGGAGCAACATCAATGGGTGGAAAACCAATAACATCTCATAAAACACTCAATTCCTGTAGAGGAGTGATATTGGAATGGGATCTCCTTGATGTTCCTGATGTGGAGAGATGCTCAGAGCTTAAAGATCAGGGAGTGATGGGCATGAGGCACATCCCACTACTTAGGGATAGTGATCTGGTTCCAACCATGAACATCGTCCTTACTTTTGATACACCTAAGGCTCCAACATCTGTAAAAGCAGGGTATCTCAGCTGTCCTGTTAGAGTATATATCCCTAATCTGATTTAAATGTCAGAAATATGGGCATGCCCAAACTGCCTGTTGCGTTCTACTACCTATGCCCAATATGGTAGTCAAGAGCATAACAAATCTTGCTCTGCAAAAAAGCTAAATGTGTCAACTGTCAAGGAGATCATCTAGCTTACCTTTGTGCATGTGAGAAGTGGAGAAATGAAAAAGAAATACAAAAAAAATTAAAACAGAACAAAACCTATCATATGTTGTTATGTTGTTATTGTTGAGTCCATTGAAGAGCTCCTAGATATGACCGTGGAACTGCTTTGGCAATCTGTTGAACTTTGATGGAGTAGAGCTTTTTTCTAGGGTTATTGTCAATTTTCTGTAGAGTAGTAGTAATTGCTGGACAAGTATAGATATGGGGTAGGTGTTAGTTCAACTCCTGAACAGATCTTGCATGCTTCATAGCTCCTACTACCATCTGGCTGAATTTTCATGCCTTTAAAATGTCCCATCCTTAGTCTGATGATGATTGTGATTATTTCTCTATTTTCATTAATTTCACTGATTCCATTCTTCTTCTTGAGTGTTTGTTTTACCAATCTTATTTTTGTGAGTTAGCATCAGTTAGTGATAGTGGGTGTAATTTTTGAGATAAATGTCTTGCTTCTTTGGCTAAACTGTCTGCTCTTTCATTGCCTTCAATATTTACATGGGCTGGTATCCATTGCAGTATACAGTTCTTATTTTTCAAATTTAATGTTGTAGTTGTTCATGAATTTCCTGTGTGAGTTTTGTTTCCAGTTTTTAATGCTTCAAGTGCAGATTTAGAGTCACTGCAGATGGTTATTCCTTCTGTAATGTTTATTACTGGATTAGAGAGATAGAACCTGAGAGCTGTTTGTATGGCTATTAATTCACAAGTGAAGTTTGAAGTTATTTTGCCAGCTGTGGTTTTGATTTGCATTTCCTCACCTCAAGGTAGAGTTAGAAAAACCGTGGTTGAGTGTTTCATCAGATGATCCATCAGTGTAGGTAATGACATGGTTAAGATCAGGGGGTCGGCAACCTTTTCAGACCCGCGGGCCACATTCAACTTTTATTTTTAATAATCTGGCAGCAAGCGTTTAATTAAGAGAAAATAGTGAGTGAAAAAAATACTTCATTTATCAATCTTAAAAAAAACAGAAATATTTAAAGTACGAGATATGAAACAAGTATGAAAATGAAACTTAGTGAAAACTTATTATCACGTAAAGAAAATAATATAGTTTATGCATCGCAATATGTGTGTGTCTCCCTGCTTAATGTGCCTTTTGTGATTATTTTCCCTTAGCCAAATGATTTATATTCACTTTATAACCTGATGTGCAAATTCGAATCGAAGCGTGCAAATGTTCATCAGTCAGTTTAGAAGAAAATTTATTTTTTCTAAAACTCATGGCTGAAAATGCTTGTTTGCAAATGTGTGTGCTTCCAAATGCGACTATTATCTTTGCGAAACTGATTAAACCTTCAAATTTTTTGCTATCGATAATATATCAATACTTAGTTATTTTTATTTAGTATTTATTTTTTTATTTTATTATATTAGTATTTATTAATTATTTAGTATATTTCGTTAGAAATTTTTCAACATGTTCTAACGAAAATGAGTTCTTTGATGTTTCATTCTGTTCCAAAACTTCCATCTCTAGTTGGTTTGATACGTCATCAATGTCGACATTAAAAGGCTTCAAAAATAATCGCATTTCGATGCTATTTTTATGAAAATCCACAAATCTTGTTGAAAATTCCATTTGTAAATCTTCAATAATACCAACAAAAGTTTCCTTTTGTGTTTGCCATCCAATTGTAGATGCAGATTTGCAACATATATAATGATGTAGATTTTCTTCCATCATATGTTTCTTCAACAGACATAGTTTGCCCTTCTATAAATATCTATTTCTTCATTTAAATTAAAAACTGATTTTAGTACAGCACCTCTACTTAACCGTCTAACAGCTGAGTAGTAGATAACGTCCTTACACTCCGATTCTATTTCTATCAAGAATTCTTGAAATTGGCGGTGTTTCAGACCGTTGCGTCGGATGTAATTTACAGTTGTATCACGATGTCCATAACGTCTTTCACTGATAGAAATAGAATAATACCCCCATTTTCAACAAAGAAGTACTTGCTCTTCTATTTATCATTAAATCTTCCTACATCTGCAATTTTACGTTTTCTTGAACCAATTTTTGAATTAACAAATATATATATCCTCTGAAAATAATAGTTGATGTTATTGGATTATATTAAAAGATGAACCAGGAACGCGAATACAAAAGTGCGCCAAAATCTTGATTGTAGTCGGATGAAGTCACCTTTGTTATCCCCACTCATGATGACTCACAAGGTTGACTCGCACCAAGTTGCACAGCATATATCAAGAAGTATAGGTATAAAATTATTTTTAATTTATTATTCATATTATAAAATGCATTATTTAAATAATTCAACATATGTGCCACATATATGGTCAGCCTATTATGGGCCGCCGATTGCCGACTCCCGGTTTAGATTATTTAAGTGATGTATAGTGTCAAGTCCTTTTATTTTCTTCCTGTGAATCTTTTTTTGAACAAGGTTCGAGGAAATTTAAGTTTATCATTGTTTTTTTTTTTTTTTTTTTTGGTAGAATAGTGGAAAAGAATGGCTCTTTGCTTATTTCAATGGGCAAGTGTTCTAGGTCAATCTGTTTTCTAATTTAGTGATCGTATTGTAAAATGGGTGATCTCTTTAGTCTGGATTTTCTTATCCAGGCACCAAAAGTCCTGAGTGAGATGTGATCCCATCGTTGGCTCCTGATCCTGTGGAGAGTTTTCTTCTGTCTTCTAATATGTCAAGTCCACACTCTTGTTGAGCTTTTAAATTATTTGTGGATGAAACTGCACCTATAATAATTTTTGCTGCTTTTGATAGTAGAAGCTGGAGCCCAGATTGATGACACATATTCCATAGTGGGTCGTATTGCAGTATATATGTAGTTTTGTGTGTCTTCGGTTTTGCACCCCACTTTGTTCCACAAAGCCTTTTGATGATATTAAGCCTTTTTAAGAGCTGCTTTATTATATATATTTGTAATAAGAGTTGTAAATCTCAGTTCAGTATCTAGGGTTAAGCCTAAGTATTTTGGAGACTGTTTTTTTCTTATTTTGGTATTATATATATTTTGATTTGGGGGATGGAATTATGTCAATTTTTTATATCAGGGGAGAAGATGCTCAGATTTGTTTTTTCTGGGTTTATCTGTAATTTAAGTTCATTTGCCCATCTTTCTAAGCCATTTAATGAACTATTTAGGACTTTTTCAGATTGTTGAGGATTACTGCTTCTGTGCCACATTGCTATATCGTCTGCTTAGCATGTTATTTTTGTGTCATTTATTATGCGAGGATGGATATTGTTCATATAGATGAGAAATAGGAGGTGGGCTTAAGACAGAACCTTGTGGGACTTCAGCCCAAGTTCGATGCATTTTGAAATAAATTCCATTAAGAACTTTTACTTTCATTTTTCTTGCTTTCACAAAATCATAAATCCAAATTAATGCATTCCCCCTTTATGCCAGTATTGTATGCAATTTTTATTAATTTTTGCCTCCAAACGTGATTGAAGGCAGCTGCGAGATCTAAGAATATTGTTGTTGTCTTCTTTGGTGGTTTTTCTTGAAAGCCATCTATGACTGATTGGCACAGATAAAATAACTGATCTTCTGTACTGTGTTGAGATCTGTATGCAGTTTGGTAGAAGTTGATCTTGTTATTTTCTAAGAGCCAGTTCATAAGTCTGGTATGTATTATTCTTTCGTTTAGTTTGCAGAGAGTGCTATTCAAAGCTATGGGTCTGTAGCTTTTACAGTCACTAGGGTTTTCGTTAGGTTTCAGTAAGGGTAGAATGAACTGAAATTTTCCAGATTTTTGGTAGTTTGCCTATATTCCAGGAAGTGTTAAATATCTCCAGAAGGTAGTTTTGGGCTATTTTTCCCGTTTTTAATCAGATGTCCAAAGATAAGATCAATTCCGGGTGATTTGTCAGGGTCAATTTGACTAATTGCTGTTTCTAGTCCTGTCATTGTAAAGTACTGAGTAAAAATGTCTTCAGAAGGATAGGTTCTGGATTGTATTAACAGATGTTTTGCAATTTTCCTGCGCTTTTTGTCTTTTTTGCTGAAGAGCATATGTCCTGAACCTATCATATCAGGATGCAAAAGGAAAGCTAGCCAACATCACACCTGCTCTGAGATTCTCATATGTTGAGAAGGTAACAATAAAGAAAATATCAACAGCAACTCAAACTCATATGTCTATTCCATCATCTGATAATTTCGCTATACCTGAACTTTATGATCACGAGTACCTCTCTGTGGAGAAGTATGATTAATCATACGATCAATTGTTGAGAAGTACGATGGTCATGTGATTGATGACCTATGGTCATCAATCACATGACCAGAGAAAACTCCAAAAATGAGTTGGGAATTCATTTTTCCAATTCAATAGGAATGGAATCATTCCCATTGAATGGTTCTATTCGATGAGAACCTACTCGTCAAAAAAATCATGGCAAAGATATCACTTAAAGAAAAATCGTTAGACATTCCCACAGAAAAAATGGATGACTTGGTATCCACTGGAAGTAAATTAAACTTGCCAACTAACCCTAACACATCAGACATATTGAATATTTTACCAGCCGAAGAAATGGACACTGGCCGCCCATACTTCCTTAGATAAACAACTGATAAATATAAACCTGACATAAATGTAAACCCTCAGCCTCTCAAAAACCAGACATGTCTATAAAACCAAAACAATAGAAAAATTTTTACAATGAACTACCTTGGGTTTTGTGAGAATATCGACGATATCAAGATTTTGTTGCAGAAACAAAACTTTTCAGTTTTTGTCTACAGGAAACATACTTAAGAGTTGATGAGGACCCTGTCTTAAGGATTTAACTATTGTACTACACAAGGACAGAATTGGAGATGGTTCTGCTCATGGAGGAATAGCTATCCTAGTGGGCAGTCATGCTCCTTTCCATCATGTCCAATTTAATACTGCTCTGAAAGCACCAGCGATTTGCCTCTCTATGAGATTTCTTATTACAGTATGTTCAATTTCTTTACCACCAAGTATTAAGTTAAATGAAATCTATCTTGATAACTTTATCTTGCAACTGCCTGAACCCACACTTCTGATGGATGACTTTAATGGTCACAATACTCTGTGGGGTAGCACCAACACAAAGAGAAAAGGTGGAATCATTGAAAGAATTCTTGACAATAATGACCTCTCCCTTTTGAATAATAGACCCAATAGTTTCTTCCATATGCCTATCTGCTCATACTCTGCAATTGATCTTACAACCTGCTTCCCTTCCATTCTTCCACTGCTTATGTGGGACATTGGAGAGAACATATTATTATTATTATTATTACGTGCGACTCCAGGGAGTCCATAGACTCATCGAGGGAGGCCCTAAACATCATGTCCACACAAATATACGACATTCTCACAGTATCTATCATACCTTGCCTTGAACTCACTCACCGTCATAGCACCACAACAGACTCTGGCAGCTTATTCCACTCATTTACCACTCTAAACATAAAGAACCCAGCTCTAACACCCTTGCTAACCACATTCTTACCAAGCTTCCATAGGTGTTCCCTTGTTCTTTGCACGATGTCTTCACAGGAACCATGTTCACCTACACAAATGCCCATATGGAAAATGGACCAGGCTCACTGGAACACTTTCTCATCTTGCAAAATTTAATGCTGATACCGTCAGTCAACCACCTATCAATGAAGCAAAGTATATAACAGAGTCCAGGCAGCAACAGCCTCCATCCTGAGAACATCATCTCGATTTCCACTCTATCCAAAGCATTGGTGGACCCAGAATGCCAGACAGCCAAAAAAGATCAACACTGAGCATTGGGGTATATTTTGTAGATACCCCACCACATCAAACAATAGCTTTTAAGCATGTTCAGGTCAAAGCACATTGCGTAATATGTCAGAGTCAAAAAGAGTCATGGATCCAATTTACCTCGTTATTTAATCAAATGACCAGCAAAGATTGTTTGGGATAAAATCCAGAAAATGAAAGGTAGATAGAGAACACACACACACACACACACACACACACACACACACACACACACACACACACACACACAGTCCATAATGGAAGTGCTATTGCAGATCCCAAAGCTCTTGCACACACTCTGGGAGAATATTTTGCCAGAATCTCAACAATACTTTTTAATACTGAAAGAGCAGCAAGAGAAACAAAGGCTAAATTTTTTTACCAATGGGTTTGAGCCATACAATCGACCATTTGTTAAGGAGGAACCGAAAAGAGCTCTTCTACTGTCTCACCCTATCACAGTAGGGCCTGATGACATCCATTATGAAATAATAAAACATCTACCATCATATTCTATGGATCATTCTTTTAATATACAATAGAATACTTACAGAGGAAGAGTTTCCGGATTCTTGGCATAATTCAGTTGTCACTGTCCCAAAACCAGGAAAGGATCCAATGCAAAGCAAATAATTATCTATCTATTGCCCTGACCAGATGTTTTGTAAGATATTAGAGAAAATGGTTAATGCCAGAGTTCTCCGGTATTTAGAAAGCAACGATCTTCTTTCCAATACACAATATGGGTTCTATAGACATCGTTCAACTTTAGACCATTTAGTTCATTTAGAAACTTGTATGAGAGATGCATTTCTGAAGCAAGAACATTTGGTTTCCGTTTTCTTTGACATGGCAAAAGCTTATGACACAACCTGGAGATATGGGATATTAAAAGACCTCTATAATTGGGCCTCAGAGGACACTTTCCTGAATTTATTAAAAAATTTCTGTCCATGCAAATTTTCCTAGTCAGATTGGGAGTATGCTATCTTGACCATATCATCAAGCGCAGGATGGTTCCCAAGGCTCTATCTTAAATGCAACACTTTTTGCTATCAAAAGTTAATTCAGTCATTGAACAGCTTCCTCCCACTGCAGACAATGCTCTATTCCATATGTTAATAACTTCACAATTTACTGTTACTCTCATAATATGAAGGTAACTGAAAGACAACTTCAGCAGGCGACTGATTATTATGAGCTCAAGTTTAACAGAAAGTCTGTGTACACTTTGTCGAAAACGCATTCTTCGCCCGGATCCTGAATTAAGAATGGGATGTTATGACAGTAGCTACAGAAGCCAAGTTCTTGGGACTCTTCTTTGACAGAATACTAACATTCCTTGTGCACATTCATCAACTAAGAGAAAAGTGTAAGAGCATAGAACCTCCTTCACGTACTATCCTCTACTGAGTGGGGTGCCAATCCATCTTCACTGCTTCGTTTTTATTGAGCACTTATACTATACGTTCAAAGCTGGATTATGGATCTCAAGTCTATGGTTCTGCAAGACAGAAAAACTTGTGATGGTTGAATCCCGTCCATCATCAACATATAAGAGGGTGGTTTGAAAAGTTCTCAGCCTCAACCATAGATGGCAACACTATTGGTACAATTTTTTTTCTAAGTTGGCAAATCTGTCTTAAGTATCCATGTGAAATTGCAAGTCATTCTATCAAATAGTTTGTTTTATACAGCTGTCTGAACAAAAGTGTTGTATGTTCCCTTGAAATGGATAAAATTGAGTATCATGTGGTTAGATATAAAATTCTTTGTGAAATAAGGTTTAATGCCAACAGAAATTCATAAAATTGGCACTCTTCACCTTCATTTTCGACAATTAAGAAATGGGCTGCCAAGAATAAACGTAGCCATACCAGCCTACAAGATGATCCATGTGAAGGAAATCCAGAAAGTGTAACAACACCAGATATCGTTGATCTGGTGCACGATATGGTATTGGATGACCAGCGAGTCAAAATGCGTGAAATTGCTGAGACTATAAGCATTTCAAAAGAACAGGTAGGATATATTTTGCATCAATGGGGTGCCAATTGCAAATGAAAAAGCTTTGCACAATATGGGTGCCGCTCTTGCTCACAGCAGATCAAAAACGCACTCACATGAAAATCTCTGAACAGAGCTTGGAGCTTTTTAGCAAGAATAAAACTAATTCTGTGCAATGATTTATTACTGTGGATGAGACTTGGATTCACTAATACACACCAAAATCCAAACAGCAGTCTGGTTGTTCAGTGCCAAAGAAGACAGTCTGTTCCATCTGCAGGAAAGGTGATGGTATCGGTGTTTGGGATCCTAACGGCATTTTGTTTATTAATTATCTTGAAAAGAGTAAAACAATAACCGGAGAATATTATTCCTATCTTTTAACCAGAGTAGACAAAAAAATTCATGAAAAAAGACTTGGTTTGCAGAAGAAATAAAAATAATCTTTCATCAGGACGATGCACCTGCCCAAAGGTGTTTTGGCAATGGAAAAATTAAGGGATCTGCACTATGAATTGTTGGAGCATTCACCCTATTCCCCAGATTTGGTTCCCTCTAACATCTGCATCTTCCCAAAACTAAATCTCTTCCTTGCTGGTCAGCGTTTTTCTTCGAATCAAGAGGTGATTGCAGCAGTAGAGAGGAATTTTGCAGATCTTACTGAGAACCACTACAGGGACAGGATAATGGAGCTGGAGCATCTGTGGAATAAATGCATTAGTGTTAAGGGAGATTATGTTGTAATATAAAAATAATTTTGAAATTATAAATTCGTTTTTTCGTTGTTAAGATGAGAACTTTACAGACCAGCCTCATAGATAGCTACTGGTGCCTTTCGCACATTATCCACTCAGTTTTTATGTTGAAGCAAATGATCCGGTCCTACCACTTAGAAATAGTTGTGTCTTAATTATGCTCTAAAGATAAAGTCTCTCCCAGATCACCATACATGGACTAGCCTCTTTTCTCTGCATTGGGAAGCTCAATATCCCACACACTTGAGACTGCCATATGTCCTTTTGGTATGTGTGTTAAAGAGACTATGCAAGCTATTGGTGTGAATGTTGGCATTGCCCATGCCAAACATAACAGCATCCCTCCATGGCAGGTTTGCACTCCATCCTGCAACCTCTCATTCTATCAGCTACAGAAGTCTCATACTCCATTATCGGTCTACTTGCAATTTTAATGCACACAGCGCAGTCCACTGTGATTTTTTGCCCATTTATACTAATGGTTCAAGAACTGATATCTGTGTTGGCCGTGCTACTGTGTTTCCTGACATTATCTCCAACCAGATCCCACCTGATTGCAACTATTATACAGCAAAGTTGCATGACATTCAGCTAGCACATGTGAAAGCTGAATGGCATGGGTTGCGGGTTCGAATCCCGCCGTGGGCACGGATGTTTGCGATGGTCTGTAAAAATAGTAGGGGTGTAGTCGGCGTTGATGACGACGGTAGTTGCGGTTAGTGGAGTGTTGTAAAGTAGGCACCCTCCCTCGATGAGTCTTTAAATACCCTGGAGTGGTTACGTAATCATCCTCATCATCAAATTCCTGCCATATATATTCAAAGGGTGTGCAGGTTATGATAGTACTATATCATTACTAACTTCCTATCTACAATTTTCCTCCAAATCAGTCTGTTACTTGTCAAGACTCCAACATTATCAGATCTTATATTTCTATCGTCTAAGGCACTTTGTACCGTATCAATCCACCTATATCTTGGTCTTCCTCTGGGTCGTTTTCCTGCCAAACTGGCAGAGAACACATATTTTGCTAATCTTTCCTCGCCCATTCTGTTTAAGTGACCATACCACCTGATATTAGCTCTGCTAATGCATTCCTGGATGCTGACAATGTCAAGTTCTTTCCTAACATCCTCGTTTTTAATATGATATTGCCAATGATGCCACCTGCTCATGCCCCTAATCCCCTAATCTTTCTCGGGACTCTCATATCTGCGGTCTCTAGTCTTTGGTTGTGTTTTACTTCTGACACTGCTCTCAGATCCGTAAGTTAAAAATGGTTTGAACACTGTCTGGTATACAGCTAATTTCTCTCTTATTCCATATGAATTTATTCAATTGACTGCCTACCATACCAGCTTTGTTGATTCTGTTGTCTATTTCCATATTTAATTTACCATCTTCTCTAAAAATCGTGCCTAAGTAGCTGAAATGTTTCACTTGTTCCACAGGTTCTCGATTCACAACACACCTGACATTTTCATTGTCTGTCTTTTTATTGCTAACCCTCATACCATATCTATTACAACAGTTATTTAATTTAGTCAGTGAATCTTGCAAACCTGTAGCGCATTTATTTAGAAGTATAACATCCCCAATTTTGATATCATGTTTAATACCACTTTCCTTCATAATGTGATCCATCTTCCTGTACTTCCTTCAATTCTAACTGCTGACTTACAACTCAAATAAAGACTAAGTATCGCTTGATATAATGCCCCACTGCCACCATATAACTGTAGCATATTAAATAGCTTCTCTTTTGGCACCTTATCATATGCCTTTTCCAGATCAACAAAACTCAAATAGAGATCTTTGTTATATTCCCATGCTTTCTCGACTATTTGTCGTAAAGTGAAGATCTGATCCTGACAGCCTCTATTTGGCCTGAATCCAGCTTGTTTTTCACCAAGCTTTTCTTCCACAATTCTTCTCAACTGTTTCTAAAGTATACTTGCATATATCTTACCAGGAACACTCAGTAGGGAAATACCTCTGTAATTCTCACATTCAGTTTTATTTCCCTTTTTATATATGGGTACTATGAGAGCCCTACTCCAATCATCGGGAATTCGTCCCTCTGTCCAGGCTTTCTGAACTATGCAGTGCAGCCACTGTAAGAATCTTATACCACCATACTTCAGCATTTCTGGTCGAATATCATCTACTCCTGCTGCCTTTCCACATTTCAAGCCTTTGATGGCTTTTTCTACTTCAAGTATGGATATGTATTCCTGACTGCATGCCTGGTCAGTGGTTTTTACCACTGTACTGTCATCACTGCTTGTTTCATTTAGCAGTTTTTCAAAGTAATTACTCCATACTTCAAGGATATCTTTTTCTCCCGTTTTCATGTCACCTTTATCATCTCTAATTTCTTTTACAGCACTCTTTCCTCCATTCCTAAGCTTCTTCAACAACCTCCAGAATATTTTGCCACCTTCTTGATATTTATTTTCTATATTCTTGCTAAAGTCCTCCCATGACTTTTGTTTAGCTAGTTTTACACAGTGTTTAGCTTTCTTACATTTGTCTCTGTATTCTCTAAGAGCACAAGCTGACTTATTTGACAGGAACTTTTGATATGCTTTCTTCTTTTCCTTCACTGCCTGTTTAACTTCCCGTGTCCACCATGGAGTTCTAATTTTTCTATCCTTGCATGCAACTTCACTACATGCCTCTCTAGCTGAATCAATCAATCAGGGTTTTCTTCAAGGTTTGGTTCCTGTTCTCAAACTCTTTCATTTTTTCTTCAATAATCTGTGTGTATTTTAGTCTACAGTTCACATCTGAGAGCTGCTCAACTTTTATTCGCTTTAAAAACTTTGTTACATGTTATATAAACTATTACACTTTTTTTTATAATGTTAGTCAAGTGGCTTTTTAATTTATCGTCCTACAGGTTTCATCAATTTTTCTATCGGCATCTTCAGGGAATACAAAATTAGTAAGCTAAATGAAGTTAACAGACTAGGTTATAACTGATGGTTCTAATTCATACAAAAATTAGTATTGTGCGAGACACTGCGCATGTCTCGGGAACGTGATTTATTTGTTATGACTCATGATGTAATTGTGATGAAAGTTACCTCCATTTCAATTTGTCTCATCATATATCTCAGAAACTTAGCATCATCCATATGCTCAAGAAAAGAGCTATAGTACACAACAGACCAAGATGACTTACAAAGGGAATTAACTACGATATCCAGAGAGCTATCTATCAATGGTTATCCAAAAAGACTCTACAACAATATTCTCTTGACTGATACACCACATAGACAACGTGATGACGTCCAATACATCAATACTATTACTATTCCATTTGTCAGCAGCATTTCCAAAAAATTAGCTAACCTTCTAAAACCACGATGTCAGAGTAGCATTCAAGCCAGTCAACACTTCGGAAATTTTTAAGCTCACCGAAAGATCCTCATCCATTCTACAAGTACTCTGGAGAATATAATATACCTTGCTCATGTGGTATTAGTTACGTAGGTCAGACCTCTAGAAGCTTCGAAACGAGAAAGAAAGAACACATAGGGTATGTCAGAAACAACAGACAGGAATTTCAGGCCTTTCTTGCCACTTTGCCTCTACCAACCATTACATTGAGTGGGATAAGAGCCTTATGCCCTATATAGAAGGTAACTACCATTCAAGAACCTTCAAGGAAGCAGCTACAGTCGCTCGCACAACTGAAAACCTAAACAAGAATCAAGATCTAACCTTACCAGAAATTTGGAAAGCTTTAATTAGTTCATTAAACATCAAAGAAATGAACTTTCATGACAATTTCATCATGAGTCATAACAACTAAATCACGTTCCCGAGACACGCGCATTGTTTCGCACAATACTAATTTTTGTATGAATTAGAACCATCAGTTATAACCTAGTTTGTTACCTTCATATAGCTTACTAATTTTGTATTTCCTGAAGATGCCGATAGAAAAATTGGCGAAACATGTAGGACGATAAATTACAAAGCCACTTGACTAACATTATACAAAAAAGTGTAATAGTTTATATACATACATAATAGTCATGAAAAAATACCACACAATTTCTTAAGTTACTCTTTTCGATATGAAATTCAATTTTATCCTGCTCAAGACTAAATAGTGATCACTTCCAATTTCAAATCCTCTGTACTCTGGTGTCCTGCACCAGGGAGAAAACATCACTATCAACAATAACGTAGTCAATGAGACTTTTCTTATTCCTAGCCTCTTCTCTCCATGTAAATTTGTGCACATTTTTATGTTGGAACATGGTGTTAGTAATAACCAGTCCATGTCCTGAGCAGAAATCCAACAGATATTTGCCATTATTATTAGCTTTGCTCTTTTCTCTAAATTTTCCCAAAATATTTCTGTTTGTCTCACAATCATTTCCTACTCTGCTATTTAGATCCCCAACAAGGACCAACTTCTCCTTTTTCATTGTGTCAGTTGTTTTTTCTAAAGCCTCAAAAAATTCCTCCACTTCTACCTTAGCAGAACCTTGTGGGACCATAGGCACAAATAAATAAATCTCATTGTCTAAGTCTTATTGTCCAGTTCCCCATTCTCGTATTTGCCCACATTACTCTACTTGAGACTGCCTGCCATTCAAGATTAGCCTCGTATTTTGTGTTGAATACTATGGCTACTCCTTCTTTTCCTTGATTGTCATTGCCTGAATATAACATTTTGTATTTATTGCTCAGAAAGATCTCACCAGTTTTTGTCTTTTTTGTTTCAGTCACCCCTATTATGTCGATCTGGTACTATCTACTGTAATTCCTCAGCTAGCTCCATTTCTTTGCCATTCAGGCTTCTTATGTTGATAGTATACCAATCTTTAACTCTGGTGATGTTGAGTTGGGGTGCGTTTTCAGATTTGTTCCAGTAGCTGACTTTTTGCTGTTCGCCCTGGTTCCCTGGCAAAAACAATGGGGTCCTTGTTTAACTAGGCGATGCCCCGGCCGGCATGAAAATTTGTCATGCCGACCAAAGAATACAATTTGGTCGGCTAAATCCCAAATTGCCAGCCCATCCTCGTTCATTCAGTATACAGGTAGATACCCAACAGGTAGGTGCACCACAAGGTGAGGATTGGACGTTAGGTCAGAAGTCCTAATTCTGGTCGGTTCTCCGCATTCCTTTAAAGGCTATGTGGAGGTCTCCTCTCACTTATACAGCTTTGACCCTTAAGCACCTCACGTAATAGTAATATAAAAGAAAAACTGCTGCCAAAAGTGTGTAATTTATACTCACTGAGGTCGTTATAGGCTATCTCCACATCCAGTGCCGTATGAGGCGTTACACCTGTTGTACAAAAGTAAAGCCCTTAATTTTGATGTTCAGTTGTGTTCCCAGCTACATTGGAATTAAGAGAAATGAAAGTGCAGATGTCACTGCCAGATCAGCTCATACTCCATATACTGTTTGACAATATCATATATAGACAGCTATTGCTCAATGGCAGGAAGCATTGACAAACAAATTATATGACATTAAGACTGAAATTAAGCATTGGCATTCTAGTCAAAGTATAAAGAGAAGAGAGGAAGTTGCACAGTCATCTTACACATTCTTATTTACTGAGGGCTGATGACCCTCCTATGTATAAAAAACACAATACACATCTCACTATTTGTCATATTCTGGCAGAGTGCCAGCACTTTACACAAGAGAGGAATGAAATTTTTTATAAGCCATATACACCAAGGCAGAATGCATGATGTTCTTAACTTTCTACAAAGAATTAATTTGTACAAACACATTTAACTGTTTTGTTTATATGTAGATACTCCATTGTTTAACTTAACTTTTGTACATACAATTTACTAGTTTAGTTTTGGCTATTTATGCATTGCTGTAGCCTTTGACCTTGTTGTACTTTTATTTGTAGATGCATGCATATTATACATTTTCTTTTTGGCTATTTATATACTGTTGTAATAACATTTGCTGTAATTTTATTTATATGTAGATGCTGCATTCCTCGACTATTTTTGTACATGCATTTTATTTTCTAGTTTGTACTGTTGGCTATTAATGTATTGCTATAACCTTTGCAGTAATTTTATTTATATGTAAATACTGCATCGTGAAACTTAATTTTGGGGCATGCATATTGTTTACTGATTTCCAATTAACTATATATGTATTTCTGTAACCTTTGTTGTAATTTTATTTATATGTACATACTGCATTGCTTGGCTTGATTTTTGTACGTGCATATTGTTTACCATTTCTGTTTATATATTGCTGTAACCTTTACTATGGTATAGTATGACCTTTGCTGTTTTTGTGCCAATAAACTATAAACCAACCAATCTCACATGACTGCAGCACCACCATATCTATCCCTTTCAAGAACATTCTCACAATGGTAAGCAGTACTATTTTCATGCCAGATCAAGTGTTGTCTGGAATCAGAGGAAAGACTAAAATGACTCATTGTAAAGAGTACATTAGCTCATTGATGTCTTGTCCAATTTTTATGAAGACACCACCACTGAAAACATGCTTTACAATATGCTGTTGATAAAGGAATGCAGACTGCAGGCCTACTTGTTGCAGTAGGCCTGCAGTCTACATCTTGCCACAGTTTGTCAAGGTTAGCTCAATTCAAGCACATACCTCTGCTTGAATTGAGCTGACTTGCTGTGGTGTGTCAATTACATTTTACCAATCTTCGTGCTTTGTAGTAGGGCGACCTCTTAGCAAATGTCTGAAGTGCATTCCATTGGTTTGAAACGCAGACCCAGAACCTGGATACAATGCTCTGTGAAATTCCAAACTCTGGCAACATCAGCCTTCAAGCTTTCAAATAATTCTTCCCTTCATGAAATCATCTAGGTCAGTGATGGCGAACCTATGACACACATGTCAGCACTGACACACTTGAGGGTTTCAGGTGACACACCTTGGATGTTGAAAAATATTGGTATTCTGATGAAAAAACAGTGATAAATCATGTAAGATCGCTCTCAGTTAAGGCGAAGGTAGGTTTGTTCATTGAAAGAACTTTTTACCAGTAGTCAGCAACAGAAAAGTCATTAAATGTAATGTAAGTTTGTAATTTCAGTTTATTAAATTAACTGTATAATATGAATTCATAAATTTTATATTAATGTCCTATTAAATAAATAGCCTAATATGATATGTATAAGTCACCATCTATGATTATGTAGTTACATTTATAATGCATGTATGCAAGTGGTCATCAACAACGTCAATATTTAAAAACAAAAAAAAGTTTGACACGCCTGGGTAAAAAGGTTCGCCATCACTGATCTAGGTGATACCCTCAAGGCATCCAGGTTGGCAATTTTATTCCTTCACGAAAACAGTTTGCCTAACACAGCCGTGGTATGCTACCATGTGACCCCTTTGCACGATTAAAAAATCTGAATGTATACCTGCTTTTTACTTAAAATTGTCAGTTATACAAATTGCCACAAGCTGATTTGTCTGAATTTGCAGTTGTAATCTTCAGAAATAGATTTTCTTGTTAAGTTTTAGACACCAGTGTATTTCTGTTTTATTTCAGTTGTGATATCACACTATCAATAATAATGTAATCCAAATAGATAATAATTGACAGTAAAAATATAAATCAGATCTATTTATATTTTCAAGATTTCAGTTATTTACTTAAATTAAAAATCTGATTTTAACTAAGCTTGGTTGCCCTCAGTTTTGTTTTTCACAGTAAATTTGCACAACAGAATCTTTCTCAAAATAGTCAATTAAGAAATCCCTCAATAGAATTTTCATTGTTTTATTTTATATTATTTATAGATAATGTAAATTTATGCTGTGGTCACTGTAAAATTTTTATGCATAACTAACACAGCATTGGGTTACATGTTATCCAACCAAACTATTAACCAGATATATCATAGAAAAACTCAGAAGAATAAGCTTTTAATAGAAACAGGTTTTGATAGTGAAGGATGATACTTTAATCTATGCCAAAACAATGCTTGCACTGAAAGCATGAACAACTTTTACTATCATCCTAAACACACGTGTTGAAGCCCCTTGTAGCAAAAGTTGCTCAAGATACAGGTGTAACTGAAAATTTTTTGAGACTACTTAAAAACTCAGTTTTGCATTTTCAAATTTTCTACATTGGTTAACACGAAAAGTAATCTGTAAACAAAATTTTAGCTTCTTAGCTATTGGAAAAATGGAAACATTTTGTTCTATATGGCATATGCTCTTTCACTCTGCCTCTAATAATGTAAAAATCACAGCATTTGTTCTGAACTCTACAGGTGAAGAAGAAAAATGCTTTGCTACCCATATCAACATTTTGAAAAAATTATAACCCACTATAAACATATTCAGGATTTGCTTAATGATGCTGAAATTGCCACCAGTTTCCAAACAATATTTAAATTAATAAAAAAATGCAATAATAGTTAATATAATTAACGGCTATTTTAGCCTGTTTTTGTTTAAGAGTGTCCCTTATATTTAATACATTGGCTAACATAACTCAAAAAGGGGGTATATATATATATATATATATATATATATATTTTTTTTTTTTTTTAGGGCATTATGGGTGAGTATAGAAAGCAATTATGGCAGAATAAAAAATGTGGAAAAATTTGTACATACCTTGTTTTTGGTTTAAAGATGCCTTCTAAATCCAAGCTCTTGCTGAAAGGTTGTATGTAAATGGGGATGTGCTTGAGACACCAAAGTTGCATCTTACAGATGCAACTTGCAGCCTTGACATAGCCCTACAGTCATTCCCACAAAGTTCCGACGATGGTCAGACGATGACTGAAACGGTCCACACCCCCATAAACCCTTGCCCCAGTTTCCACATAAGGATACCCTTCCCCTTCGTTTTCCCCCCTCTCCCCACAACAAAATAATATATATATTTATATATATATTATTAATAGTAACCCAGGTTTTCAAACTTATTTCCCGTGTCTCAAGCACATCCCCATGTTCTCCCCCCCCCTATTTACATACAACCTTTCAGCAAGAGCTTGGATTTAGAAGGCATCTTTAAACCAAAAACAAGGTATGTACAAATTTTTCCACATTTTTTATTCTGCCATAATTGCTTTC